>NC_081832.1:23495625-24119166 GCF_030867095.1 Alligator mississippiensis
ATTGTTTTTCAGTGGAGGCTTCTTCCTCTCCTGCATGTTCCTGTTTTGTACATAAATAGTGACTGGTTTGGCAAAACTCCACTGCCCTCTTGTTTTTGCCTCCCAGTAATGATTAGGATCAGTAGGATAGTAATTGATTTATTATTCCAATCACAATACAGCACAGTAGGTTTAAACAGCAGCCAGGAAACCTGATCTATGCTTGTAAACACTCTTCCAGCACAGCAGTAAAACACTAACTACTTCCCCTTGTAGTGCTGCTGTAATATAGGGTGTGTCATAGGACCTCATTGTTATGATAGCAGATGACTTAATGTAAATTGAAGTCATCCCCTTTTAAAGTTAACACAAGTGCTGGATCTCATCTGCCAACAGGAAAATGAAAAGTCTGCATGGGAGGAAATCAGGTATTTGGTAAGGGACATGGTAATTAATGCTAAGTGGAGTAGGGAAGTCGGGCATGTCACTTCTGCTTGTCCCAGACAGACCAGGATTGTACTAGAAACTCTTATTAGTTTAGTGGTATTCTGAGGTGCTGCTCTTTTTTTAAAGTAGGGTTGGGGTGTTGTTGTAGGCTGGATGGTCCAGTAAATGTATGAGAAGGATTTTGTGGTGATTTATCTTTTACTGGACAAACTGTATAGCTGGAAGAGATCTCAGACAAGCTTTTGGGTACAGAGTGCCCTTCCTCAGGTTGATTTGTGCCCATAATTTCTCTCTTCTTTCCCAATATGGTCCAATAAAAGCTATCACTTCTTTGACTTTTTTTAAGTTCTTGTTGTTTATAAAAAAAAAAAAAAAAAAAAAAGATCCCAGTTACAATGCAACTTATAAGAGTATGATTGCCAGCATAGCTATTGCTTAAGAAATGCACTTTGAGTATGCATCTACCTTATGGACTTCATGCCTTTACAGGTTGCTGGTTACATCATAGATGTAGTTATACCAGCAAAGCAGTGCTTTTAACAGTGAAGCTTGTCTTGCTTGGAGAGGAATGTATGCTTATATCAGTACAAGCACATTGCTGCTTTAGCCGCGTCTATGCTAGGAGCGTTTTGCCAGCATCAGTAATATCGGCTGTCGTGCAACCATTGTGAGACTCGGGATTTCTAAGTCAAAATAACTCTGACTCATGATCTCCCGATCAAACCCTCAAATCTCCAGATTTTCCCAGCTGACAAGTCTGTGGAAGGGAAGGGCTGAGGGAGAGATTGAGGCCCCCGTAGTGAGGGAAGGAATGAGTAGTGCAGGGGTGAATGGGACCCCAGGGCTGGGGCAGGTTGTCCAGAGGTGTGGCTCCCTGCAGCGGTATGCATCCCCAGGGAAGGTATGGGGGGCATGTGCCCCCTGTGGGCCGGAGACAGGCTGCCTGCTGTAGGCTTGGGGCTCTGCGTCCTGCTGCCTTTGCCCCATGAGCTCAGCTGTGCAACACCATTTCTGCCCACTGGGCAGGCTGGCCGCACAGTGCATCCCCTGCCCACCTGGCAGTAGGAGGCACATTGGCATTCTGCGGCTGAGTTCCTGGGGCAAAGTCAGCAGGGCACAGAACCTGAGCCAGTGGCAGGCAGCCCGCCTCCTCCCCATGGGTAGCACATGCCCCCCATGCCTGGGGGTATGCACTGCTGTGGGGACCTGCCCCACTCCCTCCCACACCTAAGGGGGCCTCAATCTTCCCCTGCCCCTTCCCCTCCATTTACCAGCTGGGTGGTGTCTGTGTCCCTCACTCCCAAGCCACAGGTCCCCCCCTCCTCCCAACCCTGCTGCTGCTGCCTTTGACTCCTGACCCACAGAACCCCACATCCTGCCAGGGTGTGCAGGGACCCTTTCTTCCCAGGCTCCAGCCCCCCTCCCCCCATAGTATCTCATTATTTACATAACAATCTCTTGGGGGGGGGGGGTGTTTGTTTGTTTTTTGGTTTGTTTTTTTTTTTAAGAGCTTTTCTCATGATTTTTGGCATGGTGGGGTTGACAGTACTGAAGTATTGTGAGCTAGTATTCCTCCAGGTGCAGGGCTTTATCTACGCCTGCACCAGGGCTGGGCAGTTTCCAGCTGCTACTTTTCCCTGCCCTCCTGGCTCTGGTCTGACGTGCTGGGGCCAAAGGAGCTGCAAACTGCATCCATGCTGTTGCTGCTTCTCCAAAAACTTCCTCCCCAGCCCCAGCTGCAGTGCGAGTGCAGCTTCCAGCCTGTGGGGAGCTGTGCTGAGGCCCAGCAGCTTCCAGTTGTGCCCATAACACGGGTGAACAATTATTTCGGGCAGAGGGCCGCTTACTGAGTTTTAGCAAGCCATCGAGGGCCATGTTACAGGCAGCCAGGGGCAGATATATATTAATTTTCTAAATTTTTAGGGGCCCCGTGGGCCGCATAGAATGGCCTGGCAGGCCACATCCGGCCTGCGAGCCATATTGTTTGACTACCCCTGCCATAACAGCTGGGGGGAGAGGAGGGGGCAGGGAGAAGGGGCAGCTGCACAGGCATAATTTGCAAGTATGTCATCCAAGCAAAACTCTCCACACACTGGAAGCTGCACCTATACTGGTGCCGGAGAGTATAGAACTGAGAGAAGCAGCAGTGAGGCAGGTACAGCTCCCATCTGCCTGGCCCCAACATGGCATGGGGAAGACTCCCCACCACTGAAGCCACCTGGCTCACGTTGGATTGAAACCCAGTTATTCTAGCCCAGTCCTTGGGGGAAAAAAAAAGCTCCTAGCCCCTGCTCCGCAGAGTAGACACAGGATAGGATTTTTGCTGGTATAGCAAAATTGGTGACACCCTTCTACAATAGACCTGGCCAGATGCCACAAACCTCTATAAGAGGGTCTAAAATGGTAAAGGAGGTGGCTGAAGAAAATAACTCGTAACATGCCCTGCTTCCAGCAAAGACCATGTCTGTACTTCTCAGCTCTGGAGACAGCCCTCACTGTCAAGCTGCCAGGGTGTGCACGCCCCAGCCCTTGTCGGCTCTGGCCTGCAGCAGTGTCTTCTCATTTTCTGTTCGGCAAAGCAAAGGGTTCTGCTGTCACAGAGGAAGCTGTGGGTATGGATGTTCTCAATGCCTGGCTGGCAGAACTGGAGTACTGGCAAGATTGCTGTATGGGCTGGGTGAGAGGTGTCTAAGATCTCGTAAAGAAGCAAAACACTTGGGTTTTCCATCAGCAAGCAACTGAACCCTGCCCTGACAGGAAGGCCCATTGGCCCATTTTAAGGAGCCACTGCTCTGCAGAAAAATATGTAATTTTAACTGGTACTTGATTTATGCTGGTTACTGCCCTGGATATTGTTGCTTGGGCTGACCTAACACAGTGGCTGAAAGATGCACAGTTACCTTTTGACTTGCAAAAGTAGCAAGCTAGATTTGCTGCATAGGTGCCTAGAACACTCTTGTAAAGGTAGTTTGGGTTGCCATGCATTCAATCCCTGGTAGGTTGTGGAATTTTGCTGCTGAATTTCTTGATGAACACTCATGTCTGATGCTGTTATGAAGACAGCTATCACCTGGGCCTAGTCCTGCTCAAGAACTGGAAGGCCTTGGCTAACATTTTATCAGCTTATTGAAGGCAGGGTGCCTTTTTGATGCATGTTAAAACTTGTGGGAGAGTCTTAAAAGTGCTCTGAAACTGAAGCTGCTTGTACTTTCCATGTTCCAGGCCTTGTCTGTGCTACCAGCTTTGGCAGAACTTCAGCTGTGCCAGCACCATTTTGAGTGTACCCACACCTGAAGCTTCTCTGCAGCAGCAGGACCCTTCTTCTTGCTAACAGTTATTCTACTGTCACCAAGCAAACTGGGCTGTGGTATTCTAAGGGTCGAATGTGCGTTCTGTTCACTACTGATCTAAATGACACTGCTTACAGAAAGCTGCATAACTTTGGTTCTCTGGCTCTTTGAATGTCTGTACCTAGCCTGGGTGCCCAAATTTTCATCTCACAGATGTATTAAGCATTCCAGGCAAGATGGTCCAGCTGCTTAGACACCTAGTGAGATTTTTTTTTTTCCAAAGGTGCTAGCTCAAGAGGTGCATAAATATCTCTCTTAGAAGTGAATTTTTTTTTTTTATTTCTTCACAACACTTCATGACTGTAACCTGGTGTTAGTTGTATGATGGAGTCCTTATGGATTCTTTCCCTTTTTGTAGGAACAAACACCAGCCTGGGCCTGAAAGACAAATTTGTCAACTGACGGGAACAAAGAACTGAGACATACTTGTGACTCTACCAAGACACTAAAACATAGTTTAAACCAAGTTCCCCAGTGTGTGGCCTGTCTCTGCCAAATACTCTTATAGTTCTTGGGAGGATAGTCTCTATTCTTTCTCTACCTTCCAACCTCTCACATATCATAATGTTTCTCTAGACTTTCATTGCAGGATAATATTGAGTCTTCCCTCCCTTCACATGCTTTGGTGTGGGTCTCTTGTTGCAAGCTGCTGGTTATAGATTGGTGTTTCTGCATTTTTTTTCTCAAATTTCTACTTGGAGGGTTTGCTTGAATATTGTAACTGACCTGCTTTTTCTTTCTTTCTTACTGTATCTCTGTCATTTTCTCTCCAATTCCTCTTTCCTCCTCCTTTCCACCTCCACTGTTGCAGGTTCATCATGCCTAGTGGCATATAAAAAGACTCCTCCCCCAGTTCCGCCTCGGACCACCTCAAAGCCGTTTATCGCTGTCACGGTGCAGAGCAGCACTGAATCAGCCCAGGACACCTATCTGGATAGCCAGGACCACAAGAGTGAGGTCAACAGCCAGTCAGGACTGAGCAATTCTTCAGACAGCTTAGACAGCACCAGAACACCCAGCGTGACCAGAGGCAGTGTTGTAACTCCAGCCAGAGACACTCCAGAGTTACCCCAGAAAAATGCAACTTTGAAAAGTGACAAAGGGACTCTGACTAGTGAAGAGCCTAAGGTGGAGAATATCCCCAAAAGAAAGCTGTCATCTATAGGAATACAAGTATGAAATAATAGTTCATCCTCCTTTGTGTAATAGAATGTCCTTAACCTGTCCATTGAGCATGTGCATTGTATGTAACTACATATGCAGCTGAAGCCACTTAGTACCTAAAGAAATCATTTTACAGAACAAAATTCTGTTGCCCAGAAATGATATACACCAGCAGTTACTGTAACAGACCAGAAAGGAAAATGTTTTCAGTGCAAAATTAAAACAAATGTCATAAAACTGTGGTGCCCTATTAGCTGGTTATATCTCTTTAAAAAGGCTACATGCCATACTCTGTACTTTAGGGTCAGCTTGATCTCTAAATTTAGTGCATTTTGAGGCACAACCTTGTTTAGGTTCAAATTCTTCTAATTATTAAAGCCTATAGCACTAATTAGCATGCATTGGTTACAGAATTACAAGTTTGGGGCAGTCTTTGTAAGAGTGCCTTCCATTCATCTCTGTCTTCTCCATATGAGAACAAAGTGATTCCTCTGTTGCTGGAAGCAACATAAATCTACATGCAAATGAATGAAAATTAGGTGCTAGCTTTACAGTCAAATAAAAACTGATCCGGCAGCAGGGTACATCCACACTTTGTTCAGCGAAGGCAAACATATGGGGAAGCTTTTTCTAAATTACCAGTCTGCTGTTTTCCCTCTTATTTGTAGACAAATGTCTGAATGCAGGTACCTAAATATTATATTCACCTATCAGACAACAAACACCTATGGATATATTTCATGTGATGACATGCCAAAGTATGACTAAAGTGCCAGTTTGCAAATCTGAATGCAAAATCTGTGGGCTCAGCAGGTGTGAGTGTGCATTCTGAAAAGACTGTTTAAAATTGGTCTTCTGCAGCATCAAACTTCCCATCAAGTTCAACACACACAAAAATGCCCCTTCACCCAAAGTTATGTGCTGGAAGGTCAGTTTAAACTTTTCTTTACTGAAGTCAGGGTATCTATGCCCAAAGCCAGGGAGCTGGTCTGTTGCTCTAACCCAGGGGTGGATAGTTATTTTGGGCAGAGGGCTGCTTACTGAGTTTTGGCAAGCCATTGAGGGCTGTGTGACAGGCAGCCCAGGGTAGATTAATATTAAATTTTCTAAATTTTTTTTTTTTTAGGGGCCCTGCAGGCCAGATAGAATGGCTCTAGGGCTGCCCACCCCTGCTCTAACCTCTTGTCTGCAGTTAGTCATTCCAAATGTGTGCTGGAGGTTTTGCTGGACACACTGCCCTTAAATCATAGCTGTTTTTTTACACCTTTTTTTGATGCTGCAGTCTCAGTTTTAGTGGCACTGTAAAACATAGCTTTTTTCCCCCCCCCTGTAAATAGTAGGAGAAGGAGCAAGCTAAGATTAGTACGCATTTGCTTAAAAGGAGCTCAGTTTTTAAAGAGTCAGACAACTTTAGCGTACTCCTCCCTGGCCTTGTTCTATGGTAGAGGCTCTTGTGGGGTGATCCAGGCTTCCCCACCTCTAGTACTGGGATTTTTGCTGTTGTATTGGGGTACTGCTATCAACCCCTGCCTGGAATATTTTAGCTGGGAGAGAGCTTGAAAACCACCATATCTTTCCAGGGTTACCCCTTGAAAATTTAAGCTAATGTTCTCTCCTAAGGCTTAAAATAGCTATCTTTTGCATGTCCCGTTATACACACAGCTGCTTTTTCAGACATGTAGCCATTGCCGGTCTTACCATGACCATTATAGTGGTACAAATGGGTAGAGCTGGACCCACCAGGACAACATCCAGCCTCTACAACAGAGAGGGTAACACTAGCAACGCCCACTTTGGATGGCAGTATATAGTGCTGTCCATCTGAAAACAGCCTACTAGTTAGTTTGTTCTGTCTGCATGCTCTGTGTGTGTGTGCGTGCAACTCTCTCCTGTTCAACAGTGTGAATTCTAGCAGCAAGTTTGTGTCTGTTTTTTTTTGTTTGTGTTTTTGTTTAATAAGGTTGACTGCCTTCAGCCAGTGGCAAAAGAGGAGCCGCCTCCGGCAGTCACCAAATTCCAGTCCATCGGGGTACAGGTAGAGGACGAGTGGCGGTAAGTGAAAGGCGCAGGCTTTTTTTATTTTACCCCCTTTAAACTGCATTTTCCTCACTGAACTCGGATCCATTTCCTCTTCTGCTTTCTGTTTCAATCCAACTGTACGGAATGATGGGGGTCCGTGGCACGTGCCCTTATCAAAAAGCACTTAGTCTGTAAAGAGCTAAATCAACAGGGGCTTGCAATACAAACCTACCCGAAGATGTAATTATAGATGTGCGTCAGTCATTTCGTCTGAATGGCCTATTGCAGTAAGCAGGCAACCTTATAATTGTGTCTGTCTGCATGTGTGTTTGCGTGTAATGGGGTGGGCTGGGGAGCAAGGCTCAGCTGCAGGCTCTGTAAACAAATGCATTTCATTGTGTGTCTGTGCCGGCGGGTGAATCCAGCCAGTTGGAGTTCTGCCTTTAACGCTCCTGCTCTCTTGTTCTAGAAACAGCCACTCTCGCAGCATGTCCTCCAAACAGGACACCGATTCTGACACGCAGGAACCAAATAACTCTAGCTGTAAATCCTCTGAGAGAAGCCTTGCTGATTGCCCCCCATGCCACAACTCTGTCAGTGTTGATGCCAATAACAGGCAACCAGCCAAGCTCTCCCAGATTCAGAAAAACCTCTCCTATGGAGATAGTGACCCAGCCCTGGAGCCTTCCTCTCTCCCTCCACCTGATCCTTGGCTTGAGACTTCTTCCAGCTCCCCATCAGAACCCACTCCGCCAGGAGCCTGCAGGCGGGATGGGTACTGGTTTCTGAAACTGCTGCAAGCTGAAACAGAAAGATTAGAAGGATGGTGTCGGCAGATGAACCAAGAGACCAAAGAGAACAATCTCTCTGAAGAAGGTGGGTGTTGTCAGTTGCTTGGCTGTGGGGAGCAGCATGAGATGACTGGAATGTACCAACCCATTAGTAATGGCATGATAGGGATGAAATGGGGGAAAAAAAGGCAAAATGAAGCGGGCCATTGCACGTAACTTTCTGACAGTGAGGTCTGTTAGTCCTTTGAATAATCCTGAAAAAGGGGGAAGTGGGGTGGAGAACCTAATAAATGTGCAGCAGGGAATAAGTCTGTAATGACTAGGCTGGCAGGGGACTAGATGGCAAAGCTTACCTCATTCATAGATTAAATTGATTTGGAGGAGATAAAGCCCTATTCAGCAGCCGAATCTGAATCACATAGGGAGACCCGTGAAAAGGTCCGAATCAAATCTGAAGCCTCCAAATCAATTTGGATTGGCTGCGGAGAGGCAGGCACAGCCAAGCAGCTGCAGATTCTTCTGTGGCTCTTCTGGCTGTGCCTGCCTCTCCCTGGATGGGGAGAGCTGCAAGAGAACTCTCCATGGCTCCTCTGCCCAGCACCAAGCCTAGTCCTGGCACTTTAGGAAAAAAAAAAACCCTGCACTCACTGGCTCTAGCAGCGGTGATCAGGGCCTCTGAGGGCTCATGGCAGAGACCCCCCACACAGGGGGGACAGTGGGGATCATCCCCCTTACCCCCTCCCCCTCTCTCTTCCCCTCCTTCCCCCCCCCCCCCCTCCAGCATCCACGCAGCAGCTGCCCCCATTGCACAGGTGCAGCATGGTTGGCAGGGCACTGCGCGCTGTCTGGGAGTTGGGGCAGTTTCAGCAGTCGCCCGGCACCACTCAGCCTGAGTGGCCCGAGCTCCCAGACAACACATGGCACCCTGCTGATCCGCACTGCACACGCACCATGGAGCAGCTGTCACATGGGTACCAGGGGGAGGGGCTGATCCCTGCTGCATGGGGGGGCTCTGCCACAAGCCCCAAGAGGCCCTGATCCCTGCTATTGCAGCCCGTGAGGGGTTTTTTTGCTTTATTAAAATGATAGGAGGCTGGGGCCGGGCAGGAAATGGGGCCAGGCAGGGCAGCCATGGGGGCTTCTCCCATGGCTCTCCCCACCAGGGAGAGGCAGGCATGGCCAGAGGAGCCATGGGAGAACCTGCAGTCACCCAGCTGTGCCTGCCTCTCCCTGGCCAATCCGAATCTCCGAATGAGTCTCAAACCTCTGATTCTGATTCGACCAAATTGAATGGGGACAGTGATTCGAATCGGTGTCCTTCAAATCAGCCAAATCCAAATCGAATACTTCCCTGTTCGCACAGGCCTCCTGGATAGGTAGTGCCAGAGCTGTATCCACTCGGCCTCCCTGAAAGTAAATGGTTCGTGAGAGAGCAATCAAGTGGGCTGCCCTTGCACAAACAAGCTAGCAGATTTAAGAGAGTCCAGCTTGCACCTAGCAAACCAAACAAATTCTCTGTTAGAGCAGTTCTCTGTCAACTGATCTTATTTACATGTGTTCATCACAGTTTGCAGTGCATTTGAGAGCTCTTGCTTTGTCTCTTCAGCTGAGCCTTCAGAAGGAAGAAGCCTACACAGTGTTTGTTGGTGGGAAGAAAGGGCAGCCCATCCTTGCTTGAAGGCTTCTCACAGCACTTTCTGAGGGGGAGTCTTAAATTCCTGGGAGCCTCCCATTTTGTTTTGTTTTGTTTAATATCTGTTTGGAAGACTTTAAGGAAAAGAGGGGTGATTGGTCTTCTACCTGTCTCATGATCCCTTTCTTTTTGTCATTGGAAGACTAGGTCTAAACACAAGTGCCTGGAGATTGGGTCAGGCATGCAGGTCCTTTATCTGTAGCAAATGCCTTGGAAATATTGACATCTAACCTTGCTGTAGGCTAATGATTTTAGTGCCCTGCTCTGTTCTAGAAAGCATGGAGATGGACATCAAATGGACTTTGTAAATATTGACAGTTTGTAAGCAAAGTAGTAGTCACAGCCAAAATGCGGCTTTTCCTCTGGGCACTCTTGTTCTGTGGAGATTTTGGAATTCATGTTCTATAATGACATGTATAGTGGAAGAGGAGGTAACGGATATCAGACTAGCTTCTGTGACTCCTCCTCGGCACTTCATTCACCCAAGCACTGTCAAGCATGCTTGTTTGCTGCAATCAGCTGTCTCTGCTTATTTAATCTTTTTTATTTCCTTAGTCTTAGGAAAAGTCCTCAGTGCAGTGGGCAGCGCACAGTTGTTAATGTCACAGAAGTTCCAGCAGTTCCGGGGTCTCTGTGAGCAAAATTTGGTGAGTATGACTCTAAGCCCACAAAACTACATACTGCCATAGAAGGAGCTGACCAGTGCGTGAATATCTCCACAGAAGTATAAAAGTGGTTTAATAGCAGCTTTGACTAGTACAGTCTGACCATTTGTGGTGTTGGAGGTGGGGTGTGTGGTTTTTTTTAACAAACATTGAATACTGTTCAATCTGTGTAGTAGTGGGAGGCTGACATTCTTACCATGCACCACTCTTTATACCTTAAGCAGCTGAAGTTGAAGAAATGGGGCATATCCCAAATACTTTCAGCTTGTGCACAGTGTTAAGGCCATGTTCTACTCTTTGGTGCATGCTATGACTTCTGTTTGGCATTAACAGGGGTGCAGTAG
This sequence comes from Alligator mississippiensis, assembly GCF_030867095.1. Lineage (NCBI taxonomy): Eukaryota > Metazoa > Chordata > Crocodylia > Alligatoridae > Alligator > Alligator mississippiensis. Next base: position 23,506,078 of record NC_081832.1, read on the forward strand.
TAGTTGGCTGGATATATTTATACCCAGAGGTAAGAAGCCAGTGGGCATGCAAACCAAGCGGAGCTGCTTGAACCAGCTTGTCCCTTTACTTCTAGGGGGCCTTTCAAGGTGAATTGCAGAGATTAAGACAGAAATGAAACGTTTTGAAAAGCCTTCCAAACCGTTCTGAATATGCTTGTTTTGTATGAATGACAAACCCATCCCCACAGGGCTATTGTCAGTCACTTCTTAATCAAACTTCTTCAAACATTATGAATGTGGTTATCTTTAGGACTAAACAGGGCAGACTTAAGCATTCTCAGAATCTATTCTTTTTAGCTTATCTGCACATTGCTTTATGTTTTTAAGACCTACTGTTTGGACGCCCCAAAAAGACTCAGTCTGAAAGCAAATTATTTTCCTCTGAGAGCTTTAGATGCATCTAAGATTGTCAGACTGCAGCCTCAATCAGTGTTTTAGGAAAATGTTATATTGTTTTGGGGGAGTGAAGGAAAATGTAGTATTGAGTACCTGCTTTTTGCTTTTGCCTGATGACATTTGCACTGGCAGAGAAACTGGAAGCCAGATTTTTTTTTTTAACAAGATTGCAATATTTGAGGCACACCTGAAATACTGACCTCTTAGTTTTGTCCCAGCTGCACACTCAAACCTGGTCTACTATTTTGTAGAAATCCAAGGTCAGTTGTAGAGTTCAGTCCTCAAAAATATTGAGGAACTTAATCTAACTTTACTTCCAAGCAAACTGTTGGCAACACTTCTGTCAGCTGTTTAGAATCTTTTTTCCTGTGAGCATTGAGTTACAGATAAACTTCCAAAGTTCCTTTTTCAGGGAAATAAAAGCTAAAAAAAATGTACTTTTGACCAAGTTTTAGCCTAGACCATTTGTTTGTTTAAGTTGGCATGCATCAGATGGCATGTGGGTTTTCCTGCTGCATTCTGTTTGCTTTGATCATGTTGTGTCCAGTCTTTAATGTGTAGTATTCCCCTAACAGACAGCTACTTCACTAAGAAACCACAAATTTTTCTGGCTCCTGAGCTGAAAATTGGGACCTGTAGCTTGATACTGCTACAGGATTAGCCCAAAAGTAAACAGCCTTTGGGACCAGAGAACTAATTCTTCCTGCTGCCAACATGTATTTGGATATTTGATTTGGTCTCTTCTACAGTTAATGCTGACACGGTGTCTCTGAGCTAGCTAGAACATAAGCCTTAGGGATAAAGTGATGTGTTGTGTGGTGAGGTTGATGAATTTAGTCCTGGCTGGGGAGTACTCAGAAGCTGCTTTGACACAGATCAGGGCTAGTAGATGGTAACATGAGGTTACCATTGCCCAGGGTAACTGTAAACTAACGCAGGAACTGTACTCTGGTTTTAGGTATGCTGGTTTTTTCTTTTTTCTTACCAGTACATTCTCCTTTACAGAACCCCAACGCCAATCCCAGACCCACTGCCCAGGACCTAGCTGGGTTTTGGGACCTCTTGCAGTTGTCCATTGAAGACATCAGCATGAAATTTGATGAGCTCTACCATCTAAAAGCTAACAGCTGGCAACTGGCAGAGACACCAGAGAAGAAGGTGAGCATGGGGCATTTCAGAGCGGCCTTTAAAACTCTTTCCTTCCAGCCTTCTGAGTGGGCAGTTGATTCTTAACTTGGTCTCATAGACTAGATCTTTTTTTAATTCTTGTGGCCTTCTGCTTGCAGCATACTAGACATCTTATTGATCCAATTTTTAGCAGTAAGATTCTTGGACTTAAAGGGTAATAAAGATGGTACTCGTTCTATAATCTTCAGGGACATGTATCAAACCTTGGGTAATAGTTCAGGGGTGTGCATTTCCAGAGTTTTGAAGAACTCTGAAACCCCCTGGGATAAACTGTTTCAAGGTAAATAAAGAAACAGTGATTATTGTGCACTTGCACTGAGAGAAGTGATAGACAGTCCTTTTTGTTAAATGGCTGTTGAATTAAATGGGCCTTTGTGTCTACTGAGTAGGATGTAATAAGTACCTAGTAGAACTGTTTTCAAGTGAAATGTGCACTGTTTCTGTGCCTGCTTCCTAGATCAGTTCTGAGATGGGGGCTGGGAAGTGTATGAACAGAAACTTGCTGCAAATCAAAACCTTATATTGAGCACTACAATCCTAACACTAGGAAATCCGGGCCCATCCTTTTTTGAGCATTTTGGCAGTGCATCCAACACTTCACTGCCAGTCACTTCCACATCTGAGGTTAAGGCTTTTTAGCTAGTACTAAAACAGTTTCCAGGGCTGTGAAATAGTGATGAACAGGAATAGCGATCAGACAGCAAAATTGCAGAAGAAAGGAGAAGGTCTTTGAATGCCCATGCAAAAATGAGCAAAAAGCAAGTAGATTATCATGAACCATTAAGTCAATTGACTCCCTTAGCACTGCCTAAATAGAAATGCTGCTGCCTCTCCCAGGCAGTTGATTCTAAAGTTTAAGTGGAGCAGGGATCAAAGGGAGTTGCAACTGTACCACTGCACCCCCGGATCTGCCCTTGCCTGTCTGCATAGCTTGAGTTCCTCAAAATACTGAAAAATCTAATTCCAACTTCACTTGGCCAAGCAAACTGTTTGGTCCAGATCTTTGAATCTCTATGACATGTCCTTCACCCATCATTGATCCCTAGGAGCAAACCTAAGTCTCCTTTTCAGAGCAGGATTCTATGCCACTTAAAGCTGAGTACATCGGCTGTGAAAACAGCCTGTAACAAGTGTCCTGTATTGCAATTGTTCTTTTCTTCGTTAATTTAATGTTCTGTTGCTTAAAGTCCTGTCTGTTAGGCCACCAGCTTCTCCTCTAGTTCATCTGATCTCACAAGAGTGAACTTGTGTATGTGCATTTTTATTTTATGTTTTTGGTTTCCCTTACTGTCTCTCTAAAGGAAGAGAAGAAACCACCCCCTCCTGTGCCAAAGAAGCCAGCCAAGCCCAGAACTGCACTGAATCGGGACAAAGCTTCTGACTCTGTGGATAAACAGCGCCAGGAGGCTCGCAAGCGTCTCATGGCAGCCAAGCGAGCTGCCTCTGTCCGGCAGAACTCCGCCACAGAGAGTGCGGACAGCATCGAGATCTACGTCCCAGAGGCACAGACCCGCCTTTGAGCCAAGGGGGAGAGGGAAAAAAACACGTGGTCTTTATAAGTCATTAAAAAGGGGGGGGAAAGGTTCTCTCTAAACTTAGTATGATTTATTCAGTCTAGAGACAATGAGCCCACCTTAAAGGGCTCTACTTCAGCTTTTTTTTTCCCTGTCAGCTTTAAGTAATGAAGAGTTTAAAAAAAAAAAAAAAAAGAAAGAAAAAAAGAAAAGAAAAAAAAATGCACCCCCCCCCCTTGTTTTCTCTCAGTGGCTGTGGTGTTTGCTGAACAAACTGAACAGACTCCAGAAAACCCCAGCCCCCAGACTTGGAACTTCAGTCTTTTTACTTGTTCTATCTAATGAAAATTATTAGCTTGTTTACAAGAAGAGGACAAAAAAAATGAAGCCTTGAGCACTTGCCATGCTGCGTTCTTTCTCCTCCTCCACAATTCTCTGTTCTTCCTTCTCATCCCTACATTTTTGTTTCCCCATTCCCTTCTCCCTTTGCATGGCTTCGTTTACTGTGTTAGAAATAACCTCTCTTCCACAGAGCTCCCGAAGAGAACACCTGTTCAGTGTGTACTATTGTTGCACTCTGCTAGTGAGCAGCCTTTCTTTATTTTTTCCTTTGGTGGGAGGGCAGGGTGGGCGGGTGGTGGGGTTCACATATCTATATTTTAATGATACAAAAGGGAGGGAAATATCTGTGGAATGTAATGCAGAGTTGTTTGTGCAGCCTGGAAGCAAATGTGTGCAATAGGCGGTGATGGGAAGAAGGGGAGCACTTGGTTGACTGAAAGGAAGGTGCAGGCACAGCACAGGAGCTGGAAGAACAATGGAGTGAAGAAGAGCTTGACCCCCATGTGCACACTTTATTTTCTCCCCTTCTGCAAATTTCATTTTCCTTAATCACTTGTTGAGAAGGAAGCTGCTACACTGCGGGACCTATTTTGAAGGGGAGGGAAATAATATAATTCTGGGTGGAGAATGGTGGGTTTTGTACAAAAAGAGGAAGATGAGGGTGGCTCGTGGCAGGTTGACAGTCTGCCTACCTGCCTGTATGTATGTGTACATATGCACATATAGACTTACTAGGATCTGTATATTTAATGCATACACACGTATACATACCCATACACACACATGCAGACAGTGCATTAAAAGCACCTCGGTGAGAGTGGGCATATGTATAGCATATATTTTTACATGTACTATATCTAGATGTGTGTAAAAGTGTGTGTAAAAATATATACCCTGTGTGTAATCGAATGATAATTTTTACCTTGTACCCCTGCTCATTTGGTGGGGGAGGGGGTCACTAAATACCTCTTTAGCCCCTTCCCCAGCTCTCCCCAGTCCCTTTTTCATCCTGGCTTCTTGAAGTTGGGACTGAATGCCAGCATCGTGTTCCTTCCCACCCTCTCCAGAAGGAACATTTTCCCCCCCATTTTGTGCAGTCTCACTGCTTTGAATGAGTGGGGAGATAATGTGTCGGCTTCATATGGGGGAAATCCCAAAGGAATTGAAACCAGGGTGTTGGTGATTTTAAAAAGGCAAAACAAAATAAAATCCTGAATCCTGTTTAAGTGAATACTGTATACTGTGTCTATGCATAGGTAGTATTACAGATTTCTCTTCGTGGCCACCTCCCAAGATGCATCTCCTAGCCTGGAATTGGAATCTCTGCGTGCTTGTTCAGAAGCAGTAGGGTTCTAGTTCAGCACTGATCTTCAATGCTGTTGTTAAGAAGTGTCAGCTGGGTGGGTTGTACTGACTGCTTTTAAAAAAAAAAAAAAAAAAAAGCTAACATTTTCAAAACTTTTTTTGTTTTGTTTTTATTAAAATTGGAACACCTATATGTGAATTCATCTTATTCATGCCTCCAATGGTAGCCAAATTGCTGCAGTATCATAGTGTCGTAGACTGTAGCCTTTTGAATGACCTTTTTAGATTTTCTTTTTTTGGTGAGGATCATTCAGCCTGTCTTAGTTTCTCGTATATGGCTCCCTGCACTGAGAATATGAAATATACTCCCTGGGTCCTAGCCAGACCTACTGAAATAAGACATTCATGCCTGGTTGCCATGTTTGGGATGACCCTCAACAAAGCATCTTAAGCAACGATGGACAACTAGAAGCAAGTAGTTTGCCCCTCTGCCGAAATCATTCTTCCCGAGTGCCTCTGTGCTTAGATGAAAGAACATTGGTTTAAAAATGGAAGGACAGCTGGCTGGCTTTACAATTAAAAGCTTAACACCAGAAATACACCCTCCCCACCCCTCATTTTGTAGCTCTCAGATCTCTTTCTCTTTACTTTGGTTTTGTATATGTGTGCTTTTTCTTTAAGAAAATATCTTTGTGGGTTTTTTCTTTAATGAACTTTCTCTGACCTCCGAAATGAACTGAAAGCTGTTTTCAACATGGACATCACCTGTATGTAATGTCTGTGAACTGATGCATTAGACTGGCCATGGACATTCAGCCTGTGTGATTATGGACTAATACTTCAGTGTTCACTCTAAGTTGAATGAAATGGGTTTATTCTTAGGACTAAATTAACCCTCCCATAGCTTCAGTTTACCTCCTAACCCCACAAGAGCCAATCAACAGCTGGGGAGATCTAATTTGCATGTGCAAATTGGATTTTTTTTTTTTTTTTTCAGTTTTCCCTAATGGGGTGACAAGGTAGCAACAGATCTACCTCGTGATTCAGAGTGAAACTCAGCCATTAACAAAGAAATAGGCTTTTGACAGCAAATGGGGATGTTACCATCATCTCTTCCTATAGAGGGTCATATCTGTATCCAGGACTAAAATGAACATTTCTAGACATCGCAAAAATGTGATGAGTCTTTGAGGAAGGGCATATAGGGTCCAGCCAGCTCCAAAGGCTCAAATGTGTTGATGTGTCCAAGGGAATGGATTCCATCAAGCCTAATAAATAAATCATAGTGCCTCCCTCTGGCTTGTGCTGACCCCTGACAATTTAGGGAGGTGGGGTTGGACATTGCTTGATCTTGATGCAAGTGAGTGACAGCTGATCTCTATCCCATATGTTGAAGAACTGACCAATCTGGACTCATTCCAGCCCATTCCGTACAGAAACGCTTTGGTTTTGGGTGTTTTTCAAATTTGATCGGTCTCTTGGGGTATTCTGTATTTTTGTTTTTTAACTTTGATCAGCCCCAACATAGAAAGCTGTAGTGAGGAAAGGTGGGGAAAATCTCTGAGCTGAGATCAGCCTACTCATCAATGCAGCAGTAGTGTTAGCAGTCTTGTGGGGAAGTAGTTGGGGGTTTTGGGGTGGGGGAGGTTTGGGGAGGGGTGTTCTTGTTTTTCTTCTTCCCCAAGTAAACTTTCACTGCTCTCCTGGTTTTCAGTGGTCTGAAGAGACTATAAGGAGATCATTTCAGTTGAAGTGATTGGCGTCACAGTAAATATATAGTAGTTATGATGAAAATCCCAAGCCTGAAGCCTACTTCTTGAAACTGTGCTTAATAGATGTTTCTATAGCTCTAATAAGTATGTGGATGTGGTTTTTTAATTGTACATACAGTGCTACAATTAACATTACTTCATTTTTAAATCCTGAGTTGTACAAAATTTCCTGCAGTGACTTAGCCTATCTTTTATTTAGCTACATGGCTGAAGATCTGTCTAGCCCCATCTTTGTTAATTTTTCTCTACACTTTTAAATGTGTGACTAATTCCACATGAAGCCTTGATAACTGAAGCCTTGTATCTAGACTGATGCCCATTTTTTTTGTAATGTGAACCTTGCTGGCATTGTAGACTGTAGTAAAAAAGATGGCACCTTCATTGGTGCCCTTCTGCTTTTGTCTCCTGCTGTTTGTAACCTTCCTCCGGCGAGCCTCACTCACAAGAAGAACTTACTGGGGCAGGGACTTGTATTATAACCGTCAGGAGAATTAAAATGGTTGTGAAGATTTGAACCAAATCAAACTCTATAATGTGGCCTTGGGGTACAATCATGTCTATTAGTCACACTTAAGCATTAAGCAAAGAGCAGGGGTAGAGGGGGGTTTTGTGGTAGGTGCTGTATAACAACTACAGACAGTCCCTGCCCTAGAGAGCTTGTACTCATTGTGTCTCAAGCGGACTTGTGACTGACAGACTAATGGGGGGTGAAGACAAGGTGATGGCAGACATGCTGTGTACATAAGCAGTAGGTTCTGATTGCCATCTGCTTCCTAAGGGTCAAGTGTGCTAGCTTTGCAGGTGGCCAGAGGAAAGTTTTGACAAGGAGGTGTCAGTGGTTCTGCCTTAAGTTCACCAGGCCAGAAAATCCAATTGGAATAGGTGGGATGTCTCCAGAAGGGTGCAGACAGAAGTGATAATTTTCTCCCCATCTGCCCACACAAAGCCATCTATAGCTGTGACCAAAAACTAGTGCATGGCTTCAGACAGCTTAAAAATGGCCAATCCACTGAAAATCTGAACACGCATTGCATGAGGGGTCACATGAAGACATTTCAAAACAGAATCTTCTGTAATAGCTGTCTGTGCTGACTGCCAGCCTCAAGCTCTTTTCAGATTGGGAGGGGAGGAAGGGAGCAGAGGGAGCTTGGTTTGGGGGCTTTATCAGCCCCTACTGGAGGGTGGGGTGGGTGAATTGGAGCCCCCCCCCCCCCCCAGCACTGGCTGGGGAACCCCTAGAACAGCATTTCTCAACCTGTGGGTCATGACCCAAAAGTAGGTCACAAGAAGGTATGAAAGGGTCACAACCAAACTTAAAATAAATCAGCAAACTTTAGAAATGGATTCTCCTTTAAAGGAGAAAAATGTGGGAAACTGTGGCTCTTCCCTTGCAGGCTAGCGGAGTTCCTGCAAGGGGCTGCTTGGGAGCCTCCCCATGCACCCCACACACCCTCCCTCTGCCCTAGATACTGGGGGCTGGGGCCTGGGGGTAGCAGGTCAGGGGTGAGGGGCACTAGGTCCAGACTGGCCATTAATGTTTATAAATGGGTCCTGGTCCAAAAAAGGTTGAGAGCCACTGCCCTAGAATGAGATGTCTCTGCTCCCTTCCCATGCCCTGCCCTTCTGAAAACTGCAGCCTCCAGGGAGGAGGGGCTGTTGCTAGAGGAAGCCAGCTACAGCCAGCAGCTAGATTCCCCTTCCCCCTGGAACCAACAGTGAACTTCTGTTTGTTCCAGGGGATAGTGCAAAGCCTTCTGCAATACAGGGGGGAGCTGCACTTCTGTGGGCCCTAGCTAGGTAAATAAGCACTGCATTGGTTCCTGTGCATTGCACCTGTTTTGTCTGGCATTAACTTCCATGAGTCTGGCTTCACAAGGGTGCTGTACTACAAACTTTGGAAGTCTCCATGTGCTTATTAACGGCCCCAAATTAAGCAGTGGTTATGCCAATTACCTTTAGCATAAGTGACTTCTGTTTCTCAGCAATGTATGGATTGACTTGCCCTTTCTTCCACCCCTTTCTGTTACTTAGTTAAGGTAATTTCTAAGCCTCTTCCCCACCACTGCCCCCAGTGCTCCTGCTATCTTAATAGGCTTTAAGCCCTTAGGCTGCCAAAATGGGTCTGGTCTAAAATGAAGACCATAAATAGGATCTTTTTAAAAGACACTAACAGAAGCAAAATCAATGTCACTGCTTTCATGAGCACATCTGTAAGCCCAACACATTGATAGGCAAGGCCCTGTATTTGCACAACCCATGTTTGTTTCTGCCAGGTCTGGAAAAGATTTAGTAGTAGAGTAGCAAGGCTTCTGTGCCAGTTTTTGGCTATCTTGCTTCTTCATTGCTAGCTTGCTGCTGGCCTCTTGGTGTAGGGAATAGGCAGCAACTTTTAAGAGAAGTTTCCCCCACCATTTGGAAAAGTAGGACATTCAGCAGAATCTCAAGCTTAAGCATTTGAGTATTTTTAAGCTTAAGTGTTTGAAAATGTTTGCATCATCCTAAGTAATGTGCACCCAGTTGTGGAAATGAGATGTTAGAATAGATAATGGCTTCTTACTGTTGATGTTATTCTAGGAAAATGCAGCTCTACCTTTCATTTCAGTTTCTGATATGGACATAGACTAATGAAACTCTTCATTCATAGACAGTTAGCTTTTTCCAAGCTCAGCGTAAAGCTTTCTACATGATAATTACAAGAAACAAGTACTACCTTGCATTAGTTTGGACGCGGGGATTTTACTAGTTCTCGGGACCACTCTAATGGCACTGTATTGGTGTGCCTTCTGATGCTACTGAAGTAGATATGCACTTGTGTGATCTGTACTGTTTTGTACTATCAGAACTTAACAAGATGACATGGCAAGTCCATCACTGGCACAGTGTCCGCCAGAGCAGGTCGTGAGGTAGAATTCACCTTTCCGGCTCTAGCTGGAGCTACAGAATTACTCTGAAAATGCACACATGCACCCAAGCGCTGCCATCTAGAAAGCCTTTAGAAGCCTGTAGTTAGAAGCAAAAGGGTAGTTGCTTATGTGCTCTAAAGAAAGTTGAGGGGATGACCCTAGAGTAGGATATACCTGGCTGTAATCCTGTTCTAGTATGGTGGGCTTTGTGTTCCAGCAGGTAAAGTCAGACAAAGGTTTTGTTTTGTTTTTTCAATCCTTTTCAAGCCTGGTTCTTGTTGTAGCCTCCTTCCTTTCTACACTAACTCCTACCTGAAGCTGAGTCATTAAGCCACAGTGCCTTTAATGATGTTTATCCTCCCACTTCAAAGAGGGAGGAATCTTCCCAAATAAAACTGAAGATGAGCTAGGAGGCGGACTCCTGTAAAATAAATAAAATAGCAGGGTAAGGCTGAAAATCTTTTAAGTGTAAAGGCACGTGATTGTCCCTTACTTTGAAGGCTGAACCTAAGTCATGCACTATGCTTACCTTCTCACCGAAGAGTTAAGAAATGGTTGATGGACAAGTAGAGGAAGTCAAGGTTGAGCCTGTGCTTGGGAATGATTATGCACAAGGAACACCCCTAAACTTTCTTAAATGATGCTTATTCCTAATACTGAGAGCCAGTTTTCAAGAGCTTTCTCTCCTCTGTACACCTGCCATGCAGAGTTCCCAGAGCACGGCCTGTAAGAATAGGGCAATGGTTCTCAACCTTTTTAGACCTGAAGCACCACCTTTGTGGTACCCTTCAGAAAATGCCTTGTCTTCATTTTGACTCTTCTTTTGATGACGGAAATATAATAGAGCAGTTTTCTGTTGAAAAGAACAACTGGATTTCTGTTTGAAATCACGTTTGTACACCTAACAGTGCTAACATTATATGGCACCATTGAAAGAATCTCAAGGTACTCCTCATTGCTGCAGCACCCTGGCTGAGTATCACTGGAATAGGGAATTGATGTTAGAGAAGACGGACCATATGTAAAACGGGCTGGCCTTGTTCAGGTTGTCCCAGAACTTTGTCTTGTCTGAATCATCAGGTACCTTGTGACACTGCACTGACAGGTTAGGATTCCTCCCTAAGGTATTACTGTGCTCTTGTCCCATTACTGGATTTGTGCTGGCTGTTGAGCATCTGTCAATGCTATATGCAGGCTGTGATATGCTCCTGCACCTGCTTTGTTGTGGGCTCCTGTGTGATGAATCCAGAATTGTTTTATAGGAGGCTGATGGCAGCGTTGTGCACAGGTCTGTAAGTGAGAAGGGCAGACACTTGGTACTTAGCTAGCACCCTGCAGCAGAACAAGGAACCCACTGTGGCAGGAGCATCCCTCTGTCACCCTTCTATTCTTCCACTTCCTATAGAAACATGGGGCAGTAGTAAAGAGCACTAGTTCTATCCCATCAGAAGGAAGATGCAACCTAGGTGGCCTATTCTGTAGCACCATAATCTCTAGGTAGAATTCAAGGATACATGTGGGGGAAGGGCCTTTCACAGGATGAGTGCCGGTTCACTGCTACCCTTGGGCACGGTCTGCTGGGTCAAGGTTGAAGCACTTTGACTCTGGTAGTGTAGCTCCTACTGCTGTGAAAAGAACTAGGCATTCCCAAAAGGATGAGCCCCATGCTAGGAGAACCAAGAGACTCCCACAGACAGGCGAGACTTTCTGCTGCTGCTGCTTTCTGCCAGCTGGCTGCTAAACTGCTTGAATGGTGAGGGAGAAAACTGCTCCTCCCCATTGAATGGTAGCAGCATCAGAGCACTTGCTCATCCAGCCAGCCCCTGCCCTGCTTTAGCTTCTTGACCCGACTACATGTCTGAAGGAGGTGAGGCTAATTCCTACAGTGCTGCAGGGGTAGGCGATATTTAACACTCACTTTGCCCACCCCAACCTGATCAAGTTAAACCTAATCCACACTGATCTGCCCAATGTACCTTGCATGTGATTATCTCCACAAGGTCCCTCAGAGACCCAATGGGTAGTAAGCTTGTCCCACAACTAAGGCACCATCCTCCTGGATTTGGGAGCAAGTGGGAAGGCAAGAGCAGGGCCTTCTCTGCACATGAGCTGGGACTCTTGCAATGCTCATGCCCAAGGCTGTCAGGATGAGCTGCTGCTCCTAGAACTTGCCATGCTCTGGGTGGGTCAGGTCTTTGTTGCTGGGTCCCTCTGCTCTGGGATGAAGGCAGCAGAGGAAAATAGCTGGGCAGAGCTCTCTAACAGAGAATTAATCTACTGAGGGAAACTCTATTTACAACCTACCCCTCTACAGTATGCCAGGCTCTGGCAGAAGGCACGATGTCCTCATAAGGCAGTCGCCTTGATCCCATGTATCTGGCCGACTACAGGACAGCAACAGGAGAGGAGCAGGAGGAACAGGGTGATGGATGCACCTCAAGGTGAAGAGGCCATGGTATCCAGCAAGTCTGCATAGGAAAGAGAACTGGCTACAGGAAAGAAATCCAGGCAGGATGTAAAGAGAGCAGGGCAGTGACTGCAGTTATGGAGACCAGGCTGTTATGGTAAAAGCAAGCAAAGGCAACAGACAGAGCTCAAGTTCTTTACAGGTCCAACCCTGCACCATAGCTGAAGCAGTTGTCAGGAGCAGGCCTCCTACCCGCTCACACAGAGATAGGAGTGCATGGGCCCAAGGAGCCAGCTGCTGCAGCAGGGTAGTGCTGGAGCACTCACAGGCTGTGCCCTTCCACCGGTGCTTGCAGGACTTATGGAAAGCAAGGGCACAAGACCTCACTGTCCAGCCTGGGGTCACTGACCTTCCCAGGCACCTGTATTCCATCCCCATCCCTGCCAAGGGGGTGCTGCTGTCCATTTCAAGTCAGTCAGCACAGCCTGGCACTATCTTCATGCACAGCCAGAGGCACTTGCCTCTCAGTTCCCCATAACCTTCCTTTGGCAGAGGTAAAGTGGAACCATTACCTTGGGAGCTGAGCCAAGCACTTGATACGGACTCCAAAGAGCTGATGAAGGGGCTGTAAAGAGCTGTAGTGGTGGGTCCCCAGACACCACCTGCAGCGGGTTCACTAGCTGTGAGGCGTGAGGGGCAAAAGAGGGGCAAAAGAGTGGCAAAGTCCCACTCTCACCACCCCAAACCTCCCAGCAGCTCCTCCCACAGCCAGTGCACACTACATGTGTCCAAGGCCCAGCCCCAGCTGCCTGCTTTACAAGTCCTGGAAGGACCTGTGCAATGTGCGCCTCACCTCCTGTCAGGGCAGTGTTGGACTTCTTTCCTCAGTGCCACTTCCGTGGGGCAGTACAAGCCCGCGCTGCAGTGAGCAGCACCGGAACGGGCTGGACAGGGTGGGATAGCATCACTATGCTGCTGTATGCTGCACTGCCTAGCAGAGACACTGCATTTCTGAAGGACAGTAGGGGGTCCCATCAGCTCCCTTCCAAGCTTAAATTTCAGAAGCCCGTGCTCTCCATGTGCAGGGAACACAGCCAAGTGAGGTTAAAAGAACTAGGGAGGGCTGGGGGGCTGGACACTTAGAAACAAAGACAAAAGCTTAGTTTTGTGTCCAAGCTCAAAAGCAGATTTGGGGCATATTCCTGTATTCAGCCTCTTGCCAAAAGCTTTGAAGTTCATTGCAAATTTTGAAGGTATTTAAATTTCTTCTCTAGGTTGCCCATCTTCTAATGGTGGTCTTAACACACTGTACTGCTGTGGTCATTTTTTGAGGGGGACCTCTTCAACACATCAGAGAAGGAACAGCTTATGGATAGGAACCTACTTAAATCAGGGTTTTATAATTTTCACGGAAACCATGAAAAACAGCAATATCCACAACCACCCTGAAATATGGTATTGTATGCAATCAATAAATCAACCGGAAAAAAAAAACCTTAAGAAAAATAAAATGCTAGCTCCCTAGTGGGAGCCAGAAGTCCTCACTGCTACTGCAGCCTGGTCTTGCAGCCCACCCTGGAGGGAAAGGCGCCAGCTGGCAGGGCAGCAAGAAGGGCAGCAGTCGAGATGGCTGCTGCCCCCTCATGCCTCTCCGCTAATCAGCGCCAAAGGGCAGGGCTGTGTGAAGGAAAGCCAGCAGTCAAGATGGCAGATGTCCTTTGAGTACCTTTCCTCCTCCCTCCTCCCCCAGGGCTTCTCCACCAATCAATGCCAAGGAGTGGGGCCTCTCCACCAGTCAGTGCTGAGAGGCAGGGCCACAGCTTTTTGGCCTCTGCCAAATTGCTTTTTCTGGCTGTGAGTTAGGTAGGTCGCTACTTATGGAGTTCCTCAGGCTGCCGGAGTCTTCCAAGTGACTGTGTAAAATTATGAATTTAAAAAAAAAGCTAGAAAAAATTATTTTACATTTCTTCCCCAGTTAGTTAAAAGTTCAATGCTGGCCTCAAAATCAGGCATTCTTTTTGGCCTGGATAGTGTGTGTGCAGGAGGGGCCCCACCCCACTCATCTTTTTGACTTTCTGCCAGTTGCTTTGCATCAGTCAGGTCATTTGAGAATTCCCTTCTCAGAATAATTGTTTCTAAGGAAATCCTTCAAGGCTTTTAGCTGTTGCAAAGTTTGTTTGAAAGCCACTTTACCTTCTTAAAGCATTTTACTTGCAATGTTACCTTCATAACAGTACATCATTCTAAAGGACCCAAGAATTTATAATTTAGGATTTTCGTAAGCCAGCAATTTTGGCATCAGTTTGAGTTTGGTTTCCCATGTGTCCCTTTAGGTTTGAATAACTGAAACAGAAGTATTGGAGATTTCTGATGCCTGCTATCAATATACGGATGGCATCAATTCAGCTTCCCATCTTGTTTCACTTAAGGGTTTTGGAAACACATGCACTTGTTAATGCATCACATCCAGTCCTTCACAACATCACAGATTACAAAGATCTGAAAAAGTGTATTATATGAGAGCCTGAATTCTCTACAGCCCTCAGCTTGTATGCCTTATTGTTCTAGGCCTGACTTCTGAAATCAATCAGATTCCCATCGCTGAGCAAGATCCCAATTTCCTTTAGTGGTTCAAGGATTGCTTCTGGCATTGCCACTCCAGGAGAATCTATCACATTCAATAATCCAATTAAATAGTGCTATAACCATAACCCTATCTCCTCTCACCTCTGCTACTGCTTCTGCAGAAAAAAATCTAGCAATCATTGTCAGCTCTGTCTTACTAATGTTTTCAGTGTGGTCAAGTATGATAGAATACTACTTGGCAGCATTCTAGGCCAAAATAATTTCCTTCTTGATACTCTTCAAGAATTTGTAGGAGTCTGTTCCAAGTGTTTCTTGCCCAAGTAAAGCTCATGAGTTTCCTTTGCCATAATTTGGAGATGTTCTTTCAGCAGTCTCATTTCCCAAGGAACACTACACATTTCATAGTAGGATGCACAGAATTTTCCCACTGAAGATTGGAGGGGAAGGTTTTCTATTCTATGCAGCCTGATGAAATCAAAAAGCTTTTCCAAAACAGTTTGCCAGTGTTCCAGATAATTAATTCAGCAAGGTTTTCTTTCATTGATTGCATGATTTTGCCTCAGCTAATGTCTAAATCTCTCTACATATGAGAACTATTCACAATAATCTACTGATTTTTCATGTTCTGCCAGGTTTGAACATGATGCCTGGCTAAAGTAAAATCTCTGGAGTTACAGAATGTGCATCAGAAGCAAGTAGTAGAAAGGTTGGAGTGTTGTTGTAGAATGAGCCAGGAAGTGTACAAGAGGCAAGGATTATTTTTTTGTGATACCTTTTCCTAGACCAACTGTATAGTTGGGAGAGCTGTTGGACAAAATTTTTGGGCTTGTCCTTCCTCAGGTCTGAGAAAGAAGCAGATGCAGGCTGCGCTAAATAGCAGACTCCAAGCATGTTTGTATTTCTATGGAGTCTTCTCTGTGCTATTGCTTATGATATGTTGTGAGTTCAGCAACAACACTGTGGACACTCTGCCACTTACCTGAAGGCCTGTGAGGGTGGTGACGGCCACTGCCTACAAAACTTCCCGCTGCCGCTGCGGAGCCGTGCCCAGAGCTGTGCAGCTGCCGGGCAGCAGTGGCAGTGCCAGTGGCAGCGTGGTGGTGGCCGGGCGGCACACAACCATCCCCACCACCATCCCGCGCTGCGCTGCTGCTGCCGGACGCACAGCTCCGGGCATGGCCCCGCGGCGGCAGCGGCAAGCTTTTAGGCAGCGGCCGTCACCGCCATCACAGGCCTCCAGGTAAGCGGCAGCGGCCGCCGTGTGCGAGCCCAAGCCCCCGCCCCCCATCTCTCACCATGGCTGCAGAGACGGAGCTGTGCTCTGGCCGCATGCCAGCCTCCCTCTCCCCCTCCCCAGCCGGGCAGCAGGCATGTGGCCCGCACACGGCGGGCATCACCACACTGCACCCCACATCTCTTGCCCGCAAAGCCCCCCCGCAGAGGGGCACCCCTGCCCTCACCCCCTGTCCCTGCTCCCAGCTTTAATGTGCTGCCTGGGGCCGGCAGCACGCCCCACTCCCTCAGCCCCCAACCATCTTCCCCGGTCCTGCCCCAAGCCCCACTTACCTCCATGCTCCAGGGGCGGAGGGCGAGTGCAAGCCTGAGCCCGGCCTTGGCTGCCTCAGAGGCTCAGGCCCCCCCTCCGCCTCTGGCCAGGGCTGGGGGTTTCCTGCTCCTTTCGCAATCGGCTCTTGCAGGCTGGAGCTGCGCCAGCCTGCAAAAGCTGTTTGCAAAAGCAGAGAATCCGCAGATTTCTCTGCTAAAAAGAGAAATCTGCATTTTCTACGATAAAAACAGGGAATCCGTGGTATTCTCTGTTTTTCTGTGGGAAATGGAAAACCTGGATCCCTGGTCATCAGTCTGGACTGTATATGATACGGGTCCTTTGGCACTTAACATTTTAGATTGAACCCACTGTGGGCCTGTCCTGTAGCTCCGAGCAAACAGCCTCTTGAGGAACGAAAAGACGTAAGGTACTAGATGCCAATGCGGAGTCCAACTCCTTTTTTTTCCTAAACTGCACATCTCTCACAAGGTCTGGGTTAACACAGTCAAGGCATGTCTTGAGTTGATGACCCATAGGAAGCTCTGATGGGCTGGACCCTGTTGTAGGGCAAGGAATTACATGTTGAGCAAACAGAAATCTGGCCA
Source organism: Alligator mississippiensis (assembly GCF_030867095.1). Lineage (NCBI taxonomy): Eukaryota > Metazoa > Chordata > Crocodylia > Alligatoridae > Alligator > Alligator mississippiensis. The sequence continues at coordinate 23,522,663 of NC_081832.1, forward strand.
GTCTGGTAGACCAGTCTCCTACAACAATCCTTTTCAGTGCATCTTTTGTAGTCTGCACCATTCGTTCAGCTTGTCCATTGGCTTGTGGCCTGCGAGGTGCAATGGTAGCAGTTCAAATGAGGTTGCTTCTGGCAAAATCTTGGAACTCTGCTGAGGTGAATGCACTGCCATTATCAGAAACGATAGTGTCAGGGACCCTATGAGTTGCAAACAGCTGATGGAGAGCTGTTATAGTGGCAGTTGATGTAAGAGTTGAGACAGTAATCACTTTAAGCCATTTTGAGTACGAGTCAACAACAATTAAGAAGCTCTTAACATGAAAAGGGTCAACAAAATCAATGTGGATGTGTGACAGGGGTTCCTTTGTCATTTCCCAAGGGAATACTGGTGCCTTCGGTGGATTATGACCGGATGCTTGACAAATGCTGCACTCCCTCACAACCCTTTCTATGTCATTGTCCATACCTGGCCACCATACATAAATTCTAGCCAGCACTTAAATCCTCACAATGCCTGGGTATGCTGCATGCAGTGTTGTCAGTATGATTTGACGCCCTGCTTCTGGAATTACGACACAAGACGCAACCCTTGTGGGCAGACAGCTCATGCCAACATGATGAAAATGACCTGAATTCCTCAGCCAATTTGTCTGTAGGCCAGCCCCTCCACACCCAGTTGAGGACACGAGCAAGGACAGGGTCTTTTGCAGTCATCCTTGATATCTGATCAGCCTGAAGAGGGACTTCTGGCATGGATTCCAACACGAGGACTTCCACTGGCGGAGTAGCAGCACAATCAGGTATTTGTAGTGGTAGGTGGCTCAATGCATCAGCATTTGCAATCATTTTCCCAGGTTTGTACACAAGTGTATAGTCATATACGTTTACCATGGTACATCAGCGTTGCATACAGGGAGACAAAATAGGAGGAGTTGGTTTGTCCATAGTAAAAATCCCAAGAAGGAGTTTGTGGTCCGTTTGAATTTCGAATTTGTGGTCATAAACATAATTGTGATTTTTTTTTAACTCCTGCAATGATTGCCAATGCTCCTTTATCAATCTGTGCGTAGTTCCTCTTGGTTGAAGTCATTGTTCTTGAGTGAAAAACAACGAGAGTGTCTGTGCTATTGGGCAATGTGTGACTGAGGACAGCACCACCACCAAATGGCAAGGGATCGTAAGTAATGGACAGTGGCTTCTGTTCATCATAGTGAACAAGGACAGAGTCTGATGTCAGCAACTTCTTGACACCCTGGAAAGCTTCATTGTGCTGGCAAGTCCACTTCCACTGAGCTCCTTTATTCAGTAAGTGATGAAGGGGCTCTGCTATGGTGGCTTTGTCTTTCAAGAAGATGTGATAAAAATTGAGAAGTCCTAAGAATGCTTGAAGATTCTGTCTGCATTTTGGTATAGGGGCATCATGTATTGCTTTTACCTTGTCTTCAACTGGGTGAATGCCAGAAGCATCAATTTGATATCCTAGAAAGTTGATATTGGAAACTCCCAGCTGACATTTTTCTCTTTTTACTCTGATACCTGCTTTATCAAATCTCTGCAAAGCCTCTCTGAGTCTTTCAGTGAGTTTCTCTCTAGATGGCCCCATGATCAATACATCATCAAAGTATGGAACAACCCTGGGAATTCCTGCTAGCATTTTCTCCATGAACTGCTGGAAAATTCCTGATGCCACAGAAATTCCAAACTGGAGGTGCTTGACACAGAACTCTCCCCAGTGTGTAATTATGGTTTGGGCCTCAGCAGCCTTGTCATCTACTATCAATTGCTGATAGGCTTGAGCGAGGTCAAGTTTGGCAAAAACCTTTCGTCCTGCATTAACCTACCTGATTAATGGCAGGCACTGGGTGCAGGTCCTGCTTAAATGCTTTATTAACAATGAACTTGTAATCCTCACAGATGCAAACTCTGCCGTTAGGTTTTAAAACAGGAACAAGTGGTGTGGCCCAGCTTGTATGTACGATTGGCTTGAGGACCCCTTGCGTGATAAGCCAATCTAATTCTGCATCAATTTTCAGCCACAGTGTGAAAGGTACATTCCAAGCCTTTGTAAGGATAGGGGCTATTGCAGAATCCATTTGGAATGTCACAGGTGGACCAGAGTGAGTTCCTAATTCCTTGGAGAATACCTGGGGAAACTCTCTTGCAAGTCTTTCCAGATTTTCTGTGCAGAGACTGTGTACACCTTGAATACTGTTTCCCAATGGTGAGAACGAATTTCTCCCCAGAAGACTTTTGCAGGAACCCTTAGTGACAATGAGGGGTCGATGCTGTCTAACAGATCCATACTGGACATCTACAGTGCAGGTACCCAAAGTGATAGCTGTCCATTGTAGTCATGCAGGCAATCTGTTCATTGTAGTCGCACAGACAACACTCAGGTTTTAATAACTTTGGGAGAGGGTGCCGTAACAACTGGAAGAATGTGTTTTCATATGAGGGATATTCCCGAACCCGAGTCCACTTCCATTTTGCACTTCTTTCCATTTATTACCACCGTTGCAATCATCTCAGAACCTTGAGTTCCAACAGCACCAACATTTTGAATCAAATATAGTTTTTGTACCTCACGTTCTGGAGAGGACTCTAATCTGTGAGTGGTTTGGGAGTGAATACATTTGCCACAGTCTTTTTGTCTCCCAGAACTAGCCTACGAGCGGCAAACCCTCTCTATGTGGCCCTTCTTCTTGCAGGCATGACACTTTGCATTCCTAAACCTGCACTCCCTTCATCTATGTTGGCCACCACAACTCAAACATGTCTGTGGATTAATTGGTTTACATGGTGCTGTTGGTGAGGGTATAATCTGCTGAATTTGCTGGTGATGATCTGATTCTTCATTTTTTTGGACTAAGTGGACATTGCTGGAGAACGCCTGGCAAATTTCTCTCACATTATGGGATGCTGCTTCAGCTGCCAAGGCTTTTTCTTGTGCAGTAGCCAAGGTCAAATTTGGTTCAGAGAGCAGGCGACGTTGGATTGCTTCATCTTGAACCACACAGACAAGATGGTCGCGAAGCAGGCCATCCAGGAGATCCCCAAACTTACCAAATTCCACAAGGCAATGGAGCTCAGTCAGGTAATCTGCTATGCCTTCACTGGACTTTTGGTCCCATTTAAAAAAATGAAATCTCTGCAGGGTAACAGATGGCTTTGGGGAAAAATGTGCCTTTATAGCAGGGCAATTAGTTCAGCATAAAACTTAGTGTTTGGTAAGGCAGGTGCTGTGAGGGAACAAACAATGGCAAATGTTTAGGCACCACAGACTGTCAGGAGGACTGCACACTTCTGTTCTGGGTTTACCACTTCATTGACTTCCAGGTAATAGGATAGCCTTTTTGCATAAGAGTCCCAAGAAACTGGCTGGCTCATATCAAATTCTTCTATATGCCCCAATGTAGCCATTTTAACTAACATCAGCCACATAGAGAGAAAAGAAGAAGAAAAACTTCCCTCTGGTCACAAAACACAGCCTGGTCAGAATGATGTCCCACAATCTAGGAGTGTCTTTTCTGCAAAGCATCCCATCTTCCTTGCCAGATGATATGTTGTGAGTTCAGCAACAACACTCTGGACACTCCTGGGTTGAATAACAGTCATTTATTATTATAACTCTCTGGAATCATATCCAGGGGGGATCTTAACAGTTGCCCTCAGTCTATGTATGCAGAAGTTATACTTGCTCTGCCTCTGACTTGACCCCGTCCAGTCCTGTGGAGGGAGAGGAACCAAGGATGCCTCTGGCTCCTCATGGCAGAGAACATGGAGTCCCCAGTGCTGCAAAAACTGCCACAAGCAAACTGAACCCTGCAGTGCTGAACATGAGGGCTTTGGCCTTCAAGGGACAGTGCAAGGAAAACACAATAAGACACAGCACCTTAGACCTGAAAAAGGATACTTGATTCCCCCCAAAAATCTCCAAGAGCTCTCCCAACTAAACAGTTAGTCCAGTAAACGATATCACAAAAAAATCCTTGCCTCTTATACCTAAGAAGCCACAAACAGAATCCACTGAGGGAACTAGCAAAGCTAAACTGGCTTTCATGCTCCTCATTTCAGAGCTGGTGTGAAAAATGGAAAATCTTCCTAATTGAAAAAGTAATTCTGCTGTTTTGCACTGTTTTGCACTGCTGTTTTGCCTGGCTGTGCAGCCAGACCAGCGAGAGTGCTCTGCACCAGCTGGAAATGAATCAGTTGATTTCAGAAATCTGGAGGGGGAAAAAAGTACTTGACTGAAGTTTGTGTTTCTGACCTTTCAGCTTCTCTTTTGAGATAGTCAGCTCCCCCAAGCAGTCTCTGTCGGCTCTCACAAAACATTGCTGTTTTCCTATCAGTCACTCCTAGCCATCATGATTTGTGCCATCCCAGAATACCCTTAGTCCACTATGCTCATGCACAACTATACGCTAATCTTGGACCTTATAACTGACCAAGTTCATAACTGATGCATCCAAATAAAAAGCACCACCTGTTGTCATACAGCACAGGGCACAGTGTTACCAATTTAATGGAAACCAATTCTTGCTGGGAGCAGTAAATGTTTCTCATCTGCAAATCTGCTACCCCCAACTTCTGGGTAAGGTGGGCAGCTTCTTCCTTCACCTACTATTAGAGCCAGCCTAGGCTAATGCAGGGCTATGCCTACCCTGCTGCATTATCAGGGCCATTGGTAGTTAATTCCCTGGTTGCTCAGGTAGTGCTGCAATCTCATTTTAACTTGCTACATAGACATACCCTTATGGTATGGCCACGTTGTGGGCACTACTGTGACTGCAGTGTAGAGCAGGCATACACAAGCGGACTGGAGACTATCTAAATTCAGGTGATGGTTGCTGGCTAGTCATGGCAGCACAGAGCTCAGGGAAAGAGGCAAAGCCTGCCTGACAAGCAGGATAGATACTCAGGTAGTTGTCATGTGCTGACCTCTGTGCTGGTCTTACAGTGTTATTGGTAGCCAGAGCTGCTCTGACCTGGCTCAACATGCTGCAATCCCAGGTGCATGTTCAAACAGTGCTCCTGGGAGCAATAAACTCAGGCTCAATAAGTGCCAGAGTTTATTCCTTCAAATTGATTGCATGTGGAGACACACCCAGGGTGAACAGCCAGCTGACAACTCCAGAACACCCCTCAGGGACCATGGGATGTGTCATGTGCCACTTGTGAGGAAAGAGAACCTCCTCAAAGTGCAACTTGGCAACATATTAGATTACTTCTGTAAAGATGAGATGTTTGTTTCTTAAGCAAAACAGCTTTGGAGACCTGTGTTCTATCTGAGCCTTGACCCTGTGTCCCCATCGCACCAGCAAATCATGGTAGTGTCATACAGAGCACCCAGGATCATATATATGGGTAATGAGAACTCCTATGGGTAACCATGGTGGAAGGAGTGTGACGGTCCATAGGTTTGTTCTGGAGCAGTGTGCTCAGCACTGCACAAAGGGCAAGTGAAGGAAGGTGCACTGGGGTCAATAGCAGTGCTGAGGCTCTGGGGTCACAGTGACTGACTGCTGATGGGGCTCTGTGCATGGGAGGAGGCAGGAAAGATACTGGAAAGGCAGTATGTCCCACAGAGTGTGGTTGAACAAGCAAAGCCCTCCCCATGCTGGCCAGCCACTGGGCAAAGATCCACACAGCCTCTCCACATTTGCCACACGGTTACCTTCTCCTTCCAGGATCACTGCATGCGGAAATGGCATCTGAATCTTGCCTTGACTACACTTTAGAAGTAAACTCTGTGGGGAAGGTGCCCTTAAAATCCTCCTTCATCATTTCCCAGATGCGGGGGCCAGGAAGAATACAGGGGTGCAGCCACCTCAGGATGTTACCCATCAGCACTCAGAGGCGTGTACCTAGAGGTGGACAAGCAGGAACCAGCCCCAGTGCCAACTCAAGGTATAACTGGCCAGTTCTGTGCCCTGGGCTGTGGTGGTGCAGAGGCAACAGCTGGAGGTTTGCTGCTGCCAGGAGAGGAAGGGGGGGAGATGTCACCTCTTTTGTTGCCACCAACACATGTCAATTAGAAGCCAAAAATCCAGTGATTTTTTTTTTTTTTTTTTTGGTGTAAAGAAAAAAAAAAGCGACATTTCTCTCCTCCTGCCCTCCAGACTGTGCTGCTGCAGCTGCTCTACACTCCCTGCTGCCAGGACTGGAGCTGCAGAGGAAGGTACAGGGGGCAGATAAGGGACAAAAGGGTGAGGTGCCTCTCCCACTTCTATTCCAGTGTCGCTGTGCCCTTTTACCAGCACCTGGAGCTCACACCTCACTTACCCACCCAGCAATATACTGCTGGTGCCAACATGGAAGAGGGGAAGCCCTTGGGAAAGCTGTGCCCTAGCAGCAGTAGCCACGTGCCAGGACACTGCAGTAGGGGCTGCAGGAACAACTGTGCCATGCAGCAGCAGCTAGGGACTTTGAGTTCCCAGGACAAGTAAGACTGCCCACCCCCCTTTCCATAGCAGTTTTGCTCAGGCTGCCAAATGTGGTAGTTCTGTCTCTGCAGTTCAGCACCCTGGGATGTCCTTGTGCCATCGTGACCCTCTTCATCTCATGCTGCCATGGCAGGCAGTCAAGCTTCATGGCACCTCTTGCCTGTATCCTGAGGCATCTGTGACTCCAGAGAGGCTCCTGAAGCGCTGTGATGCCCAATGGTAGGATCAGCCTCACCCTAAACCTCTCCCATGGCTTTCTTCTTTGTTCCTGGCCCTGCACTTGGAGCCCATGTGGCCAGCAAGGTTACTAATTAACTCCTCTTCGTAGTTCTCAGGCCTTGTTGTGTAAGGGAGTCAGACTCAGCAGGGCCATAACACCCCTTGAGGGGGTCTCCTGAATGCAGCTGCCTGCTGCAGCTTGCTTGGTGGCACCTGTCCAAGATGCCTTGGGACAGCCCATCCCCAAAACCTGCTCCCATGTGCAGTCTCAACTAGGTTTCCAAAGGGCAGGGTATGAGGAAGAAGAGAGAACCTTTGAGGCCCTAGAGCCCTGCTCTGCCCTACTTTTACTTCAAGCTTGTTTGGGGCTGTAGGTTGGCAAAGACTGTGCCTTTTTTTTTGGTCTGGCTGCTGTTCCTACACCATCTCCTACTTGCCTTAGAGAGGTGCTTTGCTTAGTTCCAAAGTGCCTGTCACTAGGAGGCTGCACAAGCTGTGTATTTCCCAAGGGTCAGCACAAGCCATCAACAGGGATCTGGGTTTTCCATTCACAACAAAAAAAAAAGTAAAACGCGGATTTTTCTCATTTTAAGAGAAAAAAACAGATTTTTTTCCTTTAAAGGAGAAAAAGATGTGAAATAGTGGGATTCTCCTTGCAGGCTGGCAGAGTTCCAGCCAGCAAGGGGCTGGGGGGAGTGGGAGGAGGGCAATCAAGCAGGGGGTGCCCTGTGCATGTGGGCATTCACACAGGCTTCTGCCCCCAAGGCAGCCTGGATAGCAGCTTTTGCAGGCAAGTCTGGCAGCAGGGGGGAGGATGGCAGGAGTTGAAGACCTCATATTGAGGGAGGGAGGGAGGGAGGAAGTTGGGCAGGTCTGGGACTGCTGCCCAGTCTGGGCAGTGCATAGGGCTTGAGCTCAGGGCTGGAATTTGCAGCCGCAGGGCTTGGGTAGGGAGCAGAACAGAGCCACAGGTGGCTTGTCAGTGACAGGGGTGGGGGCTGACTCCCTGCCACTATGCACACTCCTGGGGAGGATAGGGGGTGCAGTCATGGCGGGGTATGGGAGTTATGTGCTCCCCAGATTTTGCATGGAAAGGAAGCAAGGCAGGCCGCCTGCTGTGGGCTTGGGCTGCTCCATCCTGCTGCCCTCCTCCTGGGGGCCTTGGCAGCCAAGCAGGCAGGACCTAGCATGGCAGGGCGGGGAAGCTGGGTGCCACTTTCACAAGCCCCACACTGCCATGACGAGGCGCCCCCTGCCCGCCTGGCAGCAGCGAGGGGCACACTTCATGCCGCCACTCCTGCTACTGCCGGGGAGGCAAGGGTGCCTCACCATGGCAGCATGGGGCTTGTGACAGCAGCATTGACCTTCCCCACCCAGTCCCACTCTATCCTGCCGCACTGGGTCCTGCCCACTAGGACTCGGGTCCCTGGCCCTGTAGCCCTAGTAGTTGGGTGTCCCCTCCAGCAGGACTGGGGATTCATAGATGTTAGGGTCGGAAGGGACCTCAATAGATCATCGAGTCCGACCCCCTGCATAAGCAGGAAAGAGTGCTGGGTCTAGATGACCCCAGCTAGATACTCATCTAACCTCCTCTTGAAGACCCCCAGGGTAGGGGAGAGCACCACCTCCCTTGGGAGCCCGTTCCATACCTCGGCCACTCTAACTGTGAAGAAGTTCTTCCTAATGTCCAATCTAAATCTGCTCTCTGCTAGCTTGTGGTCATTGTTTCTTGTAACCCCCGGGGGCGTCTTGGTGAATAAATCCTCACCAATTCCCTTCTGTGCCCCCGTGATGAACTTAAAGGCAGCCACAAGGTCGCCTCTCAACCTTCTCTTGCGGAGGCTGAAAAGGTCCAGTTTCTCTAGTCTCTCCTCGTAGGGCTTGGTCTGCAGGCCCTTGACCATACGAGTTGCCCTTCTCTGGACCCTCTCCAGGTTATCCGCATCCTTCTTGAAGTGTGGTGCCCAGAATTGCACGCAGTACTCCAACTGCAGTCTGACCAGCGCCCGATAGAGGGGAAGTATCACCTCCCTGGACCTATTCGTCATGCATCTGCTGATGCACGATAAAGTGCCATTGGCTTTTCTGATGGCTTCGTCACACTGCCGACTCATGTTCATCTTGGAGTCCACTAGGACTCCAAGATCCCTTTCCACCTCTGTGCCACCCAGCAGGTCATTCCCTAGGCAGTATGTGTGCTGGACATTTTTCCTCCCTAAGTGCAGCACTTTGCATTTCTCCTTGTTGAACTGCATCCTGTTGTTTTCTGCCCACTTGTCCAACCTATCCAGGTCTGCCTGCAGCTGTTCCCTGCCCTCCGGCGTGTCCACTTCTCCCCATAGCTTTGTGTCATCTGCAAACTTGGACAGAGTACATTTGACTCCCTCATCCAAGTCACTGATGAAGACATTAAAGAGTATCGGTCCAAGGACCGAGCCCTGCGGGACCCCACTGCCCACACCCTTCCAGGTCGAGACCGACCCATCCACCACGACTCTTTGAGTGCGACCCTCTAGCCAATTTGCCACCCACCGGACTGTGTAGTCATCCAAGTCACAGCCTCTTAACTTGTTCACCAGTATGGGGTGGGATACCGTATCGAAGGCCTTCCTGAAGTCTAAGTATACGACATCCACCCCTCCTCCTGTGTCCAGGCGTTTCGTAACCTGGTCATAGAAAGAGACTAGATTGGTCAGGCACGATCTGCCTGCCACAAACCCGTGTTGGTTTCCCCTCAGCATAATTTGCCCTGCCGGGCTCTCACAAATGTGAGCCTTGATAATTTTTTCAAAGACTTTACCAAGGATGGAGGTGAGACTGACTGGCCTATAGTTGCCCGGGTCCTCCTTCCTCCCCTTTTTGAAAATGGGGACCACGTTAGCCCTTTTCCAGTCCTCCGGGACTTGGCCCGTGCGCCACGAGCGTTCGAATATTCCCGCCAGTGGCTGTGCAGTGATGTCGGCCAGTGCCTTCAGCACCCTCGGATGGAGCTCATCCGGGCCTGCCGACTTAAAGGCATCCAGTTCTTCCAAGTGACTCTGCACCACCTCAGGATCTACGTATGGAAGTCTGGCGCCTTGCTGCTGCCTCTCTACAACCCCAGTGAGAGACTTGTCGTGCCCCTCACTTAGGAACACTGAGGCAAAGAACTCATTGAGGAGTTCAGCCTTGTCCCCCCTGTCTGTCACCAATTGTTTCTGCCCATTTAGCAGTGGTCCTATTCCTCCCTGGGCCTTCCTTTTACTCCCAATATATCTAAAAAACAATTTCTTGTTGTCTTTTACTTGGGTTGCCATCCTCAGCTCCATGGTAGCTTTGGCCTGCCTAACTGCCTCCCTACAAGCACGAGCAGAGGAGGTATATTCATCTTTAGTGATCTCACCCTGTTTCCACTTTTTATGTGCTCCCCTTTTGGCCCTTAGGTTGCCCTGGATTTCTCTGGTCAGCCATGGAAGCCTCCTGGCCCCTTTCCCTTTTTTGCCTCGCTCGGGGATCGTCTTGCTTTGTGCCCGAAGGATCGTTTCCTTAAGGCACAGCCACCCTTCTTGGGCTCCCATCCCTTCAAAACTCCTACTCTGCAGTGCGTCCTTGACTAATCGCCTGAGTGCATTGAGATCAGCTTTCCTAAAGTCTAGCACTTTCACCCTACTAGTTACCTTACCCACTCGACGTCTTATGTTGAATTCTATTATTAGGTGATCACTGTCTCCCAAATGGCTACCGATCTGGAGGTCCCCTATCATGTCATCCCCTGTTGCCAATACCAGATCCAGTATGGCATTCCCCCTAGTGGGACCATGCACCTCCTGTGTCAGGTGGAGGTCCTGTACACAGGTTAGAAACCTGCGTGAGTGATGGGACCTTGCTGTCTGCATCTCCCAGCAGATGTCCAGGTAGTTTAGGTCCCCCATGACTACCGCCTCTTTAGCTTTTACGGTCTCCGAGAGTTGCCTCAGGAGCCCCGCATCTATTTCTTCCCCTTGGTGTGGGGGTCTGTAGCAGACCCCTACCACCAAATCACTAGGGAAGTATAGCCCAAACACTCCCATTAGTGGCCACCTAACTTCACTAACTCAAGAGGCACTGTAGGCCTGTCTTACACTGGAAATTAGTCCATTTCAGCCACTAATAGAGATGCACAAGGGCAAAACTCTGATATAGATGGACAAAGCTGCTACTGCCTAGCCACAGCCTAGGCAGCTGCCATTAAACACCACTGGTACTGCCAGGGTCCTGGATACAGGAGGAGTGAGCACTAACTATGCCAATACGTCAGATTAGAGTCAACTCCCACTGTGGACTCATGGCTTTCACGTGCCCAGAACCCCAGCAACTTCCAGCTTTGCATAGTATAGATAAGCGGAGATAAAAATACCAGTGCAAAATAGCATTCAAGGCAATCACTGTATCAAAGGCTATTTTGCTGGCTGAGCAGTCAGAGGTAAGCAAGTTAAGTTAAGTAAGACAAAGGTCCCAAAATCTCACACACTTTTTCTGGCAGTTGAATGGTCAAATGTGTTATAGGTGCACGTCATAGTTCTACTTACTGATAGGTAAAGGTGCCTGATAGTCTTCTTTATGAACTACTGAGTACAGTTGCTTTTACCTGTCAGACTGAGCGCACCAGGCTGATGTTTCTCCATACTGGGTGCCTGCGTCAGGCTGGCTAACAGCAATTCAGCTGCTTCTCACACAACTTCCCCCATGTTAAAAAAGGAGTCTTAGAGCTAGTCTGTAAGGATTTATTAGTGCCCTCCTGCTTTGGGGCAAGAATGTTTTCAGCTTTGTGGTAGGGTGTTTGTTCATACATATTCATGTTCCCTGGAGATGGGTTAGGATTTTGCAGCTTAAAAATACCAAAAAACCAAAAACAATCTTCTGTCTGTACAGGGCATGCTCCACGCCAAGACTGCAAGGACTGAGCAGGGCTTTCTTTCCCTGCAAATCCTCCACTCACCAGCTACAGTCATTATGGTGCCTGGCACAGGAAAGGCGAGATTTGCACCTTGCAGACTAACTAAATCAGAGATGCAGAGCATATGCATTCATGAGCCCGAGCTCACTTATCAGCTGCTGTGAAAGGATTGGCACAGAACAATGTAACAGAGCCAGGAGACTGTCCCTCCTGTACTCCCGATGCTCTTATTACTGGTGCACAAGAAGCATGGAAGAGGATAAGAAATCAGCCTGACTCAAATACAGAGGGCAAGGATTGAGGGAGCAGGAGAAATACATGGGCAGAAGGGTAGCAGGAGAAATACATGGCACTACATGGCCACTGCAGCACACTGCTTCACTGAACTAGTGCTTGAACCACAGATTCCCACGTCTCAACATTTTTGTGCCAACTAGAAAATAACCATGACACTTACATAGTTCCTCCATCCTCAGATATACATTGAAGGTTGCAAAACTCAGCCATTGAGAAACACCTGAATTAAGAGCATCAAAAGAACTTCAGTTCAGCCCTTTTATGTGTATGCATTATGATAGAGCTTTAATCATATACTGTTTTCTATAGGACCCCTTGCCTCATTCATTGCCCCAACCGAACCTGTTCTGAGGGTGAATTAGGACTGTGTAATACAGGAGACTGTAGGACACCAGCTCTGTTTGTTGCAAAATGGGGAAACTATACTGTGACTGAGGTAGAGCAGTGGGGGAGGCACTATTGGCAGGTGTGCCACAAATTAGCTTCTCAAGATCCCCTTCCTCTGCTCAATGTACTGATTTCCTTTCTGTGCCCTTGCCTAATCTCCTGCTCTGCTTTTTGCTTCCTGCCTTATCTGCTACTGTGCTGCCTGTCCCCTCTCCAATCTGCTGCATGCCACACACAAAGGCTGCCCATGCCACTTGTGGCACTTATGCCGCAGAAAGTAGAGAATTGTAGGAAGAAAAAGGAGGATCTCAGGGATAAGGAAACAAAGTGGGGTCCTGGAGAATTGGATTCTCTCCTAGCCTCTGCCACTTAATTCCTTTACGATGATGGCCAAGGCACTTAAACCAGAGTGTGCACAATTGGCCCCTAAGCATGTTCCTAATTTTTCTAGGTTGCTAACTTGAACCCCTAGTATAGTGATTATCAACTAGGGTACTGCAGCAACCTGGGAGGCCATGAGAGTAAGGGTACCACACAATATTAACACTGTTAAGTGTGCACAATACCAACACAGGATTCACAATATAAACCCAGAGACTGGAAATAGGAATCCAGTGTGTCAGGAATCCTGTTGTGGTCTTTCCAAGTTCTTTGCAACAGAAGATTTGCTTTATTATTTTTCCATAGTCAAAAAAATAAGTGAAAACTAAAAGCTGGCATTTTCTGAGGGGCTGTGCCTCAAATCTAATGAGGGGTGCCTTGAGTTTAGAAAGGCTGAGAACCACTGCCATAGGGCTTGATCTGAAGTGCTGAGAACTCACAGCTGCTACTGAACACTATATGAGCTCTGCTCCAAACATAAACCAAGCATGCTGTAAAATTTCAGAGGGGGGAAGACTAGACATCTGAAACTAAGCATCTGAACCTAGAGTGTATGCTTAACAAATTTAGACATACTCTCTCTGTGCCTCAGTCCCCTGTGTGTTAAATGGGGATAATATCACTTAGAGGGCGCATCTACGCATGCGCCTTTACTGCACAGTAACCAAAATTACTGCACAGTACAGGTGCACATCTATACATGCACGCAGTATTACACAGTAAATATGGAGATTTATGCCAGCTTGAGCATAAATTTGATACCTACATCATGCAGGTATCAAATTTATGCCTGATTAGGTACTGCACAGTAACACACATGTAGATACCTTACTGCACAATAACACTGTGTGTATGGACTGACTTGGGACTAACTTTAGTCCCAAGTCAGTCCACACACAGCATTAATGCACTTTAACTCCTGCACATGTAGACACTGGCCTAATCCCACTTACTGCACAAGAGTTTACTGTTAAGTAAATTTACTGTGCAGCTGTCTCTTGGTGCTGGCTGAAAGATTGCTCCCTGCTCCCAGGAGCTGCCTGCTGCTGGGGCAGACTCCAGTGGTGGAGCTGGGGTGGGGACAATGTCCCCCTGCCCCAGCAGCAGAACTGTCCCAGCCCCAGCTCCCCAATAGGAGCCAGGGGGCTTGAAGAGAGTTGTGAGGTAGGGCAGGTCCCAGCCCCTTGCTCCAATGTGCTGGTGAGGCAGCTAGCAGTGGGAATCCCTGCCCAGCTGAAGGCTCACTGTTAGTTACCCCACCAGCAGATCGGGGCACAGGGCTGGGACCTGCCCCTCCCCTGCAGCTCTTCCCAAGGCCTGTGCCTTGATCACATAAGGCTGGGAAAATCTGCAGAACTGGGACCTACCCTGCATGGGGAAGTCTGCACATGCAGCTTGGAGTTGGCTGGGGACTGCCTGAAATTGGACAGTCCCCAGCCACATCCAGGCTGCATGTGCAGACCTTCCCCATGCAGCTTGGGGCTGGCCAGGAACTGTCTCGGTCAGGGGCAGGTCCCAGCCAGCTCCAGGCTGGGCAGGGAACTCTCCCTGTGCAGAGAGTTCCCTGCCCCAGCTCCATAATCCTGGAGTGGGGGCTGGGAAATTGCTCACCACCCCAGCTCTGAAATCACGGAGTTGGGGCTGGAAGCTCCCTACTGCAGGGGCAGAGGGACATTGTCCCCACCTGGGCTCTGGTGGCAGAGCCAGCCCCTGCAGCAGGCAGCTCCTGGGAGGAAGGAGCCCCACCTCCTGCTACCTGGCTGACTGGGAGCAAATTTTCTCCGAGTCAGCTGTCTACACATGCCTTACTGCATAGTAATTACTCAGCAGTTGATTTGCTACTTGCATTTACAGATAGCAAATTAACTGCCAAGTAGAGCAAATTACTGTGCAGTAAAGGGTCTGCATGTGTAAATGTAGACAATTACTACACAGTAATTTGATCTACCGTGCAGTAAAGCATCTCGTGTCTGTGAAAGTCACCACTGGGCCCATTGAAGATGCAAGTCCAGTGTAAGCCTTGTTCTGAAGCAGAACCATGTGATACATAGCCCTCACACTGGTCTTTGGCACTGGGGTGAATTTCATCCTTTGAGGCTTGTTCCATCGGGTTTCTCCAGATTCTCCAGAAGCTGGTGGATAACTGACTGACATAACATCCCTGTTGCTGCCATCAGGCCCTGGTGTTCACAAGCTTGGTTACTTGTTTCAGCCTCACAGGCCAAGGTATAAGGCTTGCATCCTGCGCTCACCCAAAGCTATGGAAATTAACTTACCCCACTTGTCTGGCTCCCACACCTTCTGGCTGAAGCTCACCACCTGACAGCAATGCTTAGAATGTGCTCTGCCTTTGTCAGGGAGACCTCACTGGAAACCTTGAAAGGCTGCCAAGCTCAACATCTTAAAAGGCCCCTTTCACACTACTGCCTTTGAAACAGAAGCCAAGGCTGCTCCAGTTCTATCAGTCAAGGCTCCTCTTCCCCCTTCCACTGTCACCTCCCTCAGTGGTCTCTGAGGATGAAAGGAACAGACTGATTTGTTTGCATGCTTGTAGGAACACACCATACTCCCCCCGCCTTCTCCGCATGAAGCAGCTGCCACAGGCACTGAAGGCAGTGGCTTTCTAGTGAGGGCAGCTATCAAAGACAGCAGCAGTGGCTGTGGAGCAGAGAGCATATCACAGCTCACACTGTCCAGCTGGGACTAGGGCTAGAAGCTCATCCATTCTATTTCTAATCTTGTAAATAGCACACAGCTCCTTGTCTACACCACTCAGTTTCAGAGCGAGTGGCACTTCCCTGAGACAGTATACTGAGGCCAGGGCTGCCTCTCCTCTGATTGTCAGCAGGGCTCAGACAGAGGAGGTGCAGCCTGGAGGGGCTGGCAGCTGCTAGCTGCCTCTGGGCCTTGTCACAAAGCCCGGGAAGGAGCAGAGCAGAGGATCCAAGGGAGGTGGGATCTGGAGCCTGTGCTCCAGAGGTTGGTGGCTCTAGGTCTTGTTTGGAGGCTCCCTAGGCCAGATGTCCCATTATTCAATATCTTCATCAGCGATTTGGATGAGGGCGTGGAGAGCACCCTCTCCAAGTTCGCTGATGATACCAAGTTATGGGGCAAAATTAGTACACCGGAGGGCAGGAAGCAGATTCAGGCTGACCTGGACAGGTTGGATCAATGGGCAGAGAGAAATAGGGTGCAATTTAATAAAGATAAATGTAAGATACTCCACCTGGGAAGGAGGAACCCAGCAGTGTAATGAGGCCATCAACAAGGCCAATCACACCTTGTCGTGCATTAGCAGGTACATGACTAATAGAACAAAGGAGGTGATGCTCCCCCTCTATGCGGCACTGGTCAGGCCGCAATTGGAGTACTGTGTCCAGTTTTGGGCGCCACACTTCAAGAGGGACGTGGGGAATCTCGAGAGGGTCCAGAGGAAGGCCACTCACATGATTAGTGGCCTTCATGATAGACCCTACAGGGGGAGGTTGAGAGAACTGAATCTCTTCAGCCTTCACAAGAGACAGCTGAGGGGAGATCTTGTGGCCGCCTATAAATTTACTAGGGTAAGTCAACAGGGAATAGGGGAAGTGCTGTTTACTAAGACACCTCAGGGAATGACTAGGAATAACAGGTGTAAACTAGTTGAGAGTGGATTTAGGTTAGATATTAGGAAAAAATTTTTCACAGTAAGGGTGGCCAGGATCTGGAATGGGCTTCCAAGAGAGGTGGTGCTATCACCTAGCTTGCAGGTCTTCAAGAGGAGGCTAGATAGTCACCTGGCTAGGGTCATCTGACCTCAGTCCTCTTTCCTGCCAGGGGCAGGGGGTCGGACACGATGTTCCATTGTGGGCCCTTCCAACTCTACAATCTATGAATGTCTGGTGCATGTTTTCATGTGGCACTGGCCACCATCAGCCTCTTTGCCTTTCCCTCCTTGTTCAGACATGTAGCTATTTAGCTAAGAGCATTTTAGGCAGAAAAAGCCCTCAGAAGCCAATCTCCCTTGCTGAATGGGACTTAGCTCTAGTAACCCAGCCAACACATCTCACATAAGTCAACTGCTTTGCTCCCTAGCCACGTGCGCATGCGCACGCACACCTGCTACTGTAATCCCTTATACTTACGTGTGGTCACATCTACACGAGACACTGACTGTGCAGTCATTACTGCACAGCCATTTACCACTTGTAATAACAAGTACTAAATGACTGTGCAGAAACCAGAGCTGCTGCACAGTAGCACCAAGGAATGGCTTTTTTGTGATGCTGACTGCTCAGTTGTTTTGTAGCATCACGTCATGGTGGCTGCCAAACAACACTACTGAAAAGTAATCATGGGCTACCATGCAGTCAGTGTCTCGTGTAGATGCACCTACACATGTCTATGCTCCCCAGCTAACACACCTCTCTGTGCATCTCCTAATACCCCTGCCTTTTAACCCTGCAAGGGGAGGCAGGTAAGATACTGCCCCTTGGAGTTAGCTGCACAGTGGCAAAGGAGCAGCCCAAAATTTCCTGACAGAAAAAACTGCTCTGCCAAAAGTCACATCTTAGACCAAATTATGTTTTTTCATGATAAGTTTCCATTCTCCACAGAAAAAAAATATTCCATTTTTCTGGTCAAAATATTTAAGTTTTTCATAGAAAATTAGCTTTGCTTTGCATTCGAAGTTTCCACTTAAGATTCAGGCTCCGTCTTCTCCAACGGCATGAAGCCACGTGCAACCCTTACCCCCACCCCATGCTCTGCCCAGGTCCCTTCCCAGTTCTCTCCCTCACCCAGCTGGCTTGGACTCCCCCAGTCAACTCAGCTACCAGAAATCACAATAATGGCAATGGAGCAGGAAGTCTGAACTCTTTTCTCAGGCCTCACTTCTTTTCTCAGCTCCAGTGGAAAGTAGAAGTCAGGACTTGTCTGTTCTTTCCCAGGTTAAGGTCCCACTTCCCTGATGGTAGAATCAGCCCTTTCCTGCTTTCCAAAGACACAAGGAGTAAGCCAGAAAGGACACAGGTCACAGCTTTGCTCAGAAGTTAGGAAAGGGTCTGTAAAGGCATTGGCCTTGGGAGTACCATTCAGGGCAGAAAGACTGGGAACTGTGACACATCCTGGAACAGCAAGCTGCAGCAGTCCAATGCATTTTACCTCAGGGAGGGAGCCTGCCACAGGCTTGGGAGGGGAGGTGGGACCTGAGCAGTTTGAGCTGTGCCGAAGCCTGGAAGAGCATGAGCAGCTTGGGATACAACTGCACTCCCTCACTGGGTCACCTCCTACCCCACCCATGTCAGATGCTTCCAACCTCAGCCTCACCTACTGGATACACCATGGATTTTAACCTTCCACTCTGTGGCAGGGCACTGTGTGTGCCTGCCACTTTAAGGGCCTGGTGCTGGCAGCCACCAAGTGCCTGATGAGGGCAGCCATTTTGGAGTCAGGGGTTTAGCTGCTGGAGGGCAGGCAACAATATTGCCTGGCTGGAGGGCTGCTGAGATTTACATCCGGAGGTAAGGGAGGAGCTGTAGGGGATGGTCAGGAGGCTCCTGGTACTGGGCAGGACCTAAAACTGCACCCTGTGGGGAGTGGGTGGCCTGGTGAGGCTCTCAGTGGTGTGGGAGCCCCCAGGAAATGCCAGGCCAGTTACCACCCTGGTGACAGGTGGGTTGGGGTGCCTTAACCCCTAGCCCCCACCACTGGGTAGGTAACCCCTGGGTTTGTGTGAGGGGCCCAGAGGGCAGACCCCTGGAGATGGTGAGGGGCCAGAGACTTGACCTGAACAAGAGAGTACCCTCGACTGGCCCATGCTGGGGCCGGGGCCAGGACAGTCAAAAGGGCCAGGGGCCCGCTGTGAGGGATGCCCAAGAGCCGGGGGCCTGGGGTCCCAACTGGCCCGGAGGTGGGCCAGGGCTGGTAGCCAGAGGTCCTGGGGGACCACACCTGAGAGGGGAAAATTAGTTTCGGGGGGCTAGGTAGCCTGAATGAAGGCGGAGAGGCTGCCTGAGTGGAAGGATCATGGAGGAGTCCTGTTAGGATGATTCTGGGGCCCAGTGTGGGGGCCGGTGATTATGTAAACATCAAGATGCCATCTGCAAGGCTTGGGCTGCGGTATAGAGGAGGAAAGGAGCCGCAGAGAGCACCCCTGGCATCGGGGCAGCAAAATGGGTAGCCTCCTGCTTAACTGACATCAATTAATTAATCAATTAACATCAAGGCATGGTGGGCGAGGAGGCGGGTGGTTGGCCCAAGAACAGCTGGGCGGGCCATGAAGATTGGCCCAGAGCAGGCCCCCTGTTACACACCCACTCTCCAGATGGGATAGGGACTTTGCTTCCTCAAATGGAGGTTTTACCCAGACTGATTTCATGCTTCCCACAGGAAAGCATGTGGATTTTGCCTCCTTAGAGTTCCTTGGCAGCTAATTCACATCTGCCCAGTAGTCTGAGGGTATATTTCACTACTTGATCCATCATACTACAAATCTGTTTTCTTTAATATGTAAAGGGAAACCCAGCATCTTCCAAAAAATAAACCCCAACAACAACACTATTGCTGAATGCCCAGGTTCATGCCCTCCTGCCCCCATCTGAAAGGCAGTGCACATGGGACCAGTGAGCATCTGTCCCAGGATGCTCACTGGTTGGAAGCAGACATTCTGGGCACTTGCTGTCACTGAAAGTGTCATCTATACTACGTAAAATGGTGCTGGCAAATCCCAGTCTCTTAGATCAGTCATGAGCCATGGACAAGTCTCCATCTGGCTTCCAGCATCCCAAAAGGACTTTCCACCACCACCTTGGGCTGGCTGAGTAGCCAACTCTCTCTACCTTAGTGTACACCAGGGAAAAAATTCTATATCTCTGGTAGAAGGGGCTGTTGCCCAGGCAGATACGGAGAAAGCAGAGACAGTCAATGCTTCTGGGGAAAATTGTGTTCTCTACTCTGTCCCCTCTTCAAGGGTCTAGAATTTTTAACTCAGGCTTTGTGCACAGAGTCTGTTCACTCTCAGTGCACATCCAAGAACCTACTGTGGTGATGCACCAAAGCCTCCACCTCACCTCAGAGTAGCCAGTGTTGGCTACAAATGTCCAACTTGGGATCCTTAAAATTCTGGTTTATTAGGCGGATTGAAACACTGTAATGAAATCAAATCATAACCTTGGGGCTGGTCCCCACACACACAGTAGTGAGCTACAAATCTGGGGGGGGGGGGGCACCAGAGTCGGGTATACCTATCCTACAAGCGCTGGAGTCTGCCATCGATGGCCAGTCGAGGCTTCTTCCAGTGTGGTGTTATCCTCCAGAAGAGGGTTGCCAGCTGGTCCTTCTGGTTGGACAGGTAGGGTGCTGGTCAAGTTGGAGATCGAGAGGGTGCCACTGAGGGTCACTCTTCACTGCTTTTTATCTGTCCTTGGCAGACTTTGGTGACTCCCCAGTTTTCAGGTTTGCCCAATCCAGGGGTCGTTGACCCTCATGGGACTTTCCCCTCGGTGGCTACTGGATGGCATCTGTCAGCCCCAGGGGTCATCCGCATGTACGTGCAGGTTTGGGAGTCCATTGATGAATTTTGAATAGGGCTCTGGGAGCAGTTGATCTGGAGATATTCAGCCCCAAAAGTTGGTCCCCGGCATTGAGTAACTCAGACCGGGGCTTCTAGCCCTCTAGCAGTGAAGTTTAGAGAATTCCTGGTTGCTACATTGTCTCCCATTGATTTCTTCCCTTGGTTGATCTGTGGTTTCCCTAGGTGTTAATTATTGCTTGTTGCCAAAGCCTGCTACTGTGTTATGCATTCAATCACCAATTCACTTGCTCTTTCAGGGGCCCACCTGATACAGGGAAGCTGCGGTATGATTCCTGCCTTGTTAACATTGTTACAGTGTATAATGTACTTCCAAAACTAAAACACATTTAGTTAGAAGGCGAAGAGTATAAAATATAAGCTACAAGAGTAATGCCATGGCACACAAATAGATACAAATACCGAAATACAAAGGGAGATACAAAATACACACATACAAACTTTAAAACACAATTTCTTATAGTGAAAGAAAGAGGAAGGAAGAAAAGGTAGAAGAGGAGAAACATATCCAAAGAGGGGAAAGCAAATACAGGCAAGAGGAAAAGGGGGCTTTCTGCTACACCAGCTGACATACTAGGAAAATAAGGAACCAAATGGGCAGCTAGGGGTCCATCCATAAGTCCTGCACAGCCCAGTTGTTGCAGTGTCTCAGCAGTCTCTGGGATAACAGTCACCTCACTCGCACACTTCTGCAGCATTGCCTGGGGTACCCTGCACCCATTCAGGAGTTCCTGGCCACATCCTAGGGAGCCATCTTCCATAAGGCTGTTGTGCTGTCCTCCATGCCCAGGACAGCTCTCACCCTCATGGGCAACCATTGCTCAGCACAGAAAAATCTTCCTCATGTTTTTCAGCTGTGCAGCCACCACTACCTGGTACAGGCTTCAAACCACTTGGTTGCACAAGCCTCTAGCTGTTGCCCAGGCCCAGCAGGAGTGGGTGCTAGCTGAGGCAGCCCTGAGCACTTCTGCACACTGGGTAGCACCAGTGGTTGTGCTGTCAGCAGTGGCACTGGTGGCCAGGATGACAGTGCAGTAGCTACTATTTTTGCACACCCCCTCCCCACCTTAATTCAATGCCCAGGCCTGGTGCCCTAGTCAACCCCACTTTTAGCTATGCTACTGCTGGGTGGGGCATGATCCACAATCACTATCTTGCAGGAGGGTAGGCATCTGTTGCAATATATGGGCTGCATGCAGGCCAGCTCACTCTCTTGCTCATACCAGCAATTTATGGTTTCCAAGTGCTCCTCCAATCTGGCTGAGCTGGGTCCTCCTCCTGACTTCCATCTGGCACAGGGGTGACCAACCTGTGGCTTAAGTGGCATAGGCAGAACTTTCTGTGTGGTATACAGCAGCTGAGGGGGTGGGGGAGAACAGGCAACACAGCTGCAGATAGGAGAGAAAGCAGAAAGCAAGGCAGAAGAAAGGGAACAAAGTGGCACTCAGGGTCTTGGGCTAATTTGTGGCATGTCTTCCAAAAAGTTTGGATTCCACAAATCTAACAGCTTCGAGAGGATCCCCCAGCTCCCTTTGCTCCTATTCTCTCAGTCCCTCCTGCTCCCCCATGTGGCCCTGGGAAGGATCTGTTTTGTTTGGTATGGGAAGCTACATCAAGGTTTGACTCAAAGTTCCTGGAGCCTTTTCCACACCAGGTAAAAGGAAATGCTTAAAAGGACTTGGGGCAGAGGCCACCATCAGTGAGAACTGGGGACACTGACTGATTCCCCTGTAGCTAATCCCACAGACAGGAGCAGCTGTCCCAAGGGAGCAGCAACATCCCAAGGATGCTGGCTGATGCCAGGACAGGGATCTCCCATAGCCCCACCTTCCCAGGCTGTAGGAAGAAAGTGCTCAGGGAGCTACTGATCTCAGCTCAGGAACAGGGAAATGACCAGTCCCTTTCTTCAGGCCAGCAGAGACAGTGAAGGCCCCTCAGTTCCCTCCCCTTAGCTCTCCAACCACCTCCTCCCCAGGAGAAATTGATGAAAGAGCAGGTTTGCTGAATCTCAGGGGCCTGGAGGAAATGGAAATAGACCTGCCACTAGCAGCCTAGCTCCCTCCCCTTACCCTAACCTCCAATTCCTTCACATAATTCCCCCAATATACAGCCATCCCATTCCTCTTCCCTCCCCACAACTTGCACCCACTCAGCCCTCTCCTACATCCTTTCCCAGAACAAAACCCCTGCAGACCCCACTCTAGTAGCTCTCAGACCCACCCTGCCCCCAAAGAAAGGCCCAACCCAGTATGGCGAGTCCGTTTCCCTCCCACCAATAAAAATCCTCCAGACAAACTTAAGCTAAGTCCCTCTACCTACTGGCTTCCCAACACTCCCACCCAGACATGTGCTCTGCATTGCCATTTGGAATGGAGCCTGTCTTGCTTTTAGTAACCTGCCAAGGTCAGAGGCAGCAGGGGTCAACGATCATTGTATATCAAGCCACACGGTTCTGCTCTTGGCCCCATCACTGACCTGCTGTATGACTGTGAGCAGGTCAAGTCATCTTTTGTGGGTCTCGTTCTTCTTGCCTTCCCTCTCTCCCTGATAGATCAATCAACCTTTTGCAAACTAATCTATGATCAGAAGACAAAGGCTTCTAGGCAGGACTTAAGCATGGTTAGTCTATTGCAAGTGAGGAATAACAAGAGCCAATGGGCACCATGATCTTTGTAAGCATCATTTCAGATCCCACCTATCACCTGACTTGCCCCATATCCACCCCTGAAACAAGTGGGTTTAGAGCCCTCCTACAGCCAAGAGGAGAACTGGGCATCACAGAGAAATCCTACTTGCTCTTCTAGGTCATCAGAAGGGGGAGGAGGAGAGGAACAGCAATTGCTCCTGTTCACACTGCACAAGTGCACTCTCCCCGCCTCGTTACTAGGGGTCCATCCAGAAGGGGAAGGATTCAACTGCTTCAAGGCCATGCAAGCAATCCCCTCCCCACCAACTCCTCTCCCAAAGTAACACCCCAAGCTAACCCCTCTCCCAGCCCCCAGGTCTCCTGTCTAGCCTCTCATCTAGAACCCCAAGATTTCTGATGGGACCTGGAAGCCTTGTTCTCCCACCTCTGTTATCTTCTGGAGATGGCCAGCCCTTCATCTCCTCAGCTGATCCATGTGTGTCACATCCCTTCCAGCAGAAAGAGCACCCATCTCTGCTTTCCCCTGCAGGTGCTCAGCCAGCTGCTCAGTACTAAACTAGCTAAATACTAGACTCACCCTTTCCCTCCTCCCCTTCCAAAAAGGAGGGATTCCTCCTATTTAGGCAGCCTCAGATATGGGAGGGAGATACTCCTGACCAATAAGGCAAGGGGAGGCAGGGCTTTCCCAGAGCCTGTAAAAGTTACAGCCTTGACTAGCTGCTCTCACAAGTATGGTGTTCAGAAAAGTGAAATCTGAGTTTCTCCTTCTGTTCATTATCCTGTGCTACCTTGCTAAAGGTTGAGTGTCTTTAAGGGACAGCAGGAATGGAGCATCAGCAGGACCCCACAAAAATAAGAGGTGGGTGTGATAAATGGTTTGATTTCCAGTATTTATCTGTGTAGATCCCATGCCCAGCATGCAGCACCAGGGGTTCAAGGTTAGCAGGGAAGATCTGTTAGAACCACACCTGTACCCAGGTGTCCACACACCCTCACTGCCACCTGAGGGCATGAAGGACAGGACAGACCCAGCTGCTCCTCACTACTCTCATCCTCTGCAGCAGAGACCTGCCCCTGCTCTGTGCTTGCTGGATTAGCTAGTCAGATGGGCTTCGCTAGCCTATCCTTGTGGTAGGTTTCCTGACAGGAGAAACATCATGTATCTGGGTCCATGAAGGCAGTTTTCCTTAAGTGCTCCCAGGGATAACTGTTCTTCTGGTGTGGTTCAGTACCCACCAAGGTGTTGGGGTTTAAAGCCCACTTTATGGAAATGGGAGGCTCCGCCCTAGCTTGCTCCTATGTCCATATGCCTGAGAGCAGGTGAAACTTGGGGGCATCTGAACCCCAAGTCTCCGGACTTGGGCCTGCACATAAGATGCCTGCCAAAAAACTTTAGAAATATCTGAAGCCCCTGGTGGGTGTGGAGGATATTTGCCAGTTATAGGGACACTTATGGTTCTGGACCAACTCATGGATGTAGACTTGATTTGGCTGATTTGGCTTGGAACACGAAAATTTTATTTAAAAACAAACAAACAAAAAAAAAAAAAAGGATTAGCTTGTCAGCTGTGCTTACTTTGTCCTTTTTAGAGTACCCTGTTGACAACTTGTACTAAGTTTCTCTGGGCCTTTGCTCTTATAGCAGAGGCTGCATTTCAGAAGTTTGAATTCTACTACAGTTGTGTCCATGTGTTGTCTGGTTGAAAGAAGAACCAATAAACCTGCATTGCTGTTCCATTTAGCCACTCCTTCCCCAGGCTGACAGAAAATACAGGGTTTCCTATATAAAGCTTTAGCTGTTAGTGTGCTCTAGGGAGGCTTTCTCAGACTGTGAGAAGAGCCAAGTCCAGGCCAGACCTCCAAAATCTTCCCCAGTCACTCCCTGAGCTATCACCTGGTAAGCCATTATTTTCCCAGCCTGCTGCTTCAGCTAAGATAACCTGCCTGTGACTGCTGAGACCCAAAGACAAGAACGGCTTGTTTAGTCCAGTTGCTCTAGGACACTAGGAGGTTTGGCTTGCTGCCTGGAAGATGTGTATTTGCTTTCATCCTTTCCATCACCTCACGGTAAGGAGACTCCCCACTTCTCTCCTTGGGTTCCTTTCTGGAAATCTGAGAGGAAATGCAAAAAACTATCTCCAGAGCCATGAGAGACAGGAATCCACCAGGAACTGCACTCCTTTTTACCCTGATGGACTCCAGTCCCCTGTCATAACTTCCAGTGCTGGCCTGTTGGGCTCCTCAAGTTCTGCAGACTCACTCTTACAACCCCACTTCTAGGGTGAATCACCTTCCCCTACAAGCCATCGTCAGATTGAGTAGAGCAGCTTCAACAGTCACATTACCTGGACCAGCATGAGGAGGAACAATTGACTTGGCATCAGTATCTTGTTCCTCCTGTGACAGGGCTGGGAGCCTTTGACCCTTGGTCTTTCAGGTGGTTTCAACATTTTCCAGGTTCTCGTGAGACTTGCAGCTGAGCCTAGGGAAATCCCAGTGGCAGAGACTCAGAACAACTCTCATAAGTGGCTCGATGTTCCATGCTGCTGTGTGCCTGGCTCGTTAGCACAGCAAGTCTATGAGGAACTGTCCAGGTCCTCTAAACTGGCTATATCTAAAAGAGACAATAGACAATGCTCTGTCCCTTAGCCTTTGAGGGTTCCCACTTGCATGCAGTGCCAGGATTGCTCAAAATAATAAACATCCGAGAGAGAGACTTGACTTAGCAGAGGTCTCCCCAGCTGGCACCGCAAAAGTATGACCCTAAAAGGGTCCATTAGCATAGCATGCCAGTGCACATGACCAGATCCCAGGACCTCTGGGTGAGGTGTGACTAACTGTTTTGGGATAAAGTATTCCAGTTTATGGACAGAGGTCCTCAAAATGGCTGAAAGCTCTCCTGCTCCAGGAATGACTGAGAGCCAGGGCATCCCTACAAGCTGCATTGGATGAAGCATATATAGCTGCATACACTCCATGACCAAATCTACTGCGATGTACAGAAGCCTTCAGTCTTCAGGGATTCCCAAAGAGGTCCAAACAACAACAGAGAGCAGGAAGGCAGGACTTCACCAGTTCAAAGGCTGACAAGGTCCTGAGTTTCCTGATGGACTTCAGATCTCCTTTGTGTACTGTGCAATTTGTTTGCAGCAACCTAATGAGGGAAAGAGGCTAGACTTAAGGGATCACAGGCAACAATGTGTTCCTGATTACAAGCACCGGAGACAAACTGAAACATCGAAAAGAAAAAAGTACCTTCCACTGCAGGTTCTTGACTTGCTCCACTGTCCTGTGCCTTCATCTCAGCCATAGGTTTGACTGTGCAGTTGATAGACCTATAGAGGATCCCAGCTTGTAATGCCTCCCATTTGGGTAAGTGTTGCTGCTGCATGTGGGTTATGCAGCTCCTGACATAACTAGCCAGCCCTCTGCAGAACTAATCAGCCCACAGCCTCAGCAGGAGGCTTCCTCGTGCTGTCCAAGTGTTTGGGATTAGGGCTGGAACAGAAATTCAGAGTAAAACTGTCACTGGAGGAACTCTTTAGGGACAATGGAATATAGATCTAAAATCCAGGCCTGTCCTGGGAAATCCAGCACAGTTGGTCACTCTACGCAGTGTGAGCTGGCAGTTCTGGTGTTTGGATTCCCTTGCTGTTTCCCCCAGCTGGCAGCAAGAAGGGGGCTGCACTTATGGCTGTGTTGACTCCCAGCAGCCATCCACAAAACAGTAGGCTTGGGATCGGAGCTGGTGCACTAACCCCTTCCAGGCTGAGGGCCCGATTTTACAGAGCTCATTTTACAAAGTAAGCACATGTGGTGATTGCAGCTGTGTCCACATCTCAAAGCAGGCTGGGAGGGCCTGCCTACCAAAAATTGGGACACTGAAGCCCATCAAGCTGATGGCAATATTATATCTTGTTTCTTCCAGTGAGATGTTGCTAATGCACTCTACAGTGAATATAACTTGCTGCCTTATTACAGCTGTGTGCTCAGTGGCTGACAGCAGACAAAGGCTGCCCTCTAGCGACCCACATGTTACAAAGGATTGAGGGGCACGGGGGCTGCTGTTTTTTTTAGGTTAACTGTTTCACTGGGGAGGAACTGAGCAGGGCACAATACTTTTGTTAGCAAAGAAGTGGTCCCACAGCCTGGAAATAACACTACCCCAGCCCCTGCTGGTGAGAGCCCAGGGTATTTCTGGTCAAGGGGAAGCCTCACACCTGGCACCTTCCAGCAGCTGGATTGTATGCCACTTCCTCCAGGTTTAGCTCACAAAACAGCACCTTCCTCACCCTTCCCCCAATGCATCTCCCTACTGCCCCAGCCCTGCCCCCCACCCCATTGCCCGCTCTGTACCCCAGGGAGCTGGCACCAACAGCTCCTCCCCTTTCTCCACAACTAGACTTTCTTGCTCAGTCATGTTGCTTCTTCTTCTCTCAGGTCTGTGTAAACCCTTTATTATCTCTACTGCTGAAGCTCCTCTCTACAACCTGCTCAGCTCCTGCCCCATCTATGGGAACCACTTCTCTAGTATCTCCCTTAGGTCACACATGTGGCAGGGCCAGAAAAGGCCTTTCTGCTCCTGGGAGAGGAGGGGACCCAGCATTATGAGGGTTTCTCTGACTCAGTGGGAGCAGCAGAAAGTACCATGCTTGGAGAGACCAAGCTAGCAGGCACAACCGAGGCATGTCCCTTACCTGCCACTCCAACCACCCCCTTGCACAGCTGTGCCTAACTGCATCGCACCCCCGTCCGTGTTCTTGCTGCCACGGCCTGTTTGCGTTTGCTCCTCTCACTCCTCTTCTAGCTGCTTGTGGCAGAGCACCTTTGGGGGGGGGGGGGGGTGCTTGCCACTCGAGGGCTTTCACAGGCTCTGAGAGGAGCCGAGCAGCAGCAGTAACCTTTCCCCAGGAACTCTTCTAAGGGGGGAAGGTGTGTGGCAGAGCTCCTCTGCTGTCTGCTACTTTAAGAGCCTGAAGAGGCAGGCCAGCAGGGCTGGAGGCAGCAGTTTGGTGCCTAGCACTGAGGAAACAACATCTCTTGGTAGAGCTGCTGCTCTGCTAACACTTGGAGGTAAGGGCAAGAGTGCTTGGGGATGGTTTGGAGGCTCTTGGTCCTGGGCATGACCTAAAACTGCACCCTGTTGGGGATGGGTGGCCTGGTGGGACTCCTAGTGGTGTGGGAGTCCCCAGGATATGCTGGTCGTTACCACCCTGGTGAGAGGCAAGGAGGGGTGTCTAAACCCCAGCTCCTACCTCTGGGTGGGTCACATCAGAGGCACTTGGGGGTCAGGCACAGCTGCAGGCACCTGAGCCCATGTGAGGTGCAAGACCCCAAGGGGTGGGAGTGGTGGGCCAGGCACACTAGTGAGGGGCACCTGAGCCTGTGGGGGGTGTTTGACCCTAGCATATGGGGTGGAGTATGTGCCTCAGTGGTGTAGAGTGGGGTGCAGTGGGGCACCCAACAGCCTCCCAACTACCACCCTGGTGCAGGCCTGGAGAGAGGGTAAGTAGTGAGGCCCTGTGAACAGGGGGACTGAGATGAGGCCCTGTGAGGATGGGGAGCGAAGAGGGCCCTGGTGAGCAGGGGGCTTGCGTGTAGGCCCTGCTAATATGGGGGCTGAGTTAGGTCCAGGTAAGCCTTCAGGCACCTGAGGCCACAGGTGGGCCAGAGGCCGATTTGGGTGGGGTGGCTGAGGAAGTGTCGGGAGTAAACATCAGGGTGAGTCAGGAGCCCTTAATTTAGAGCAGCTGGGGGAATGACCCAGCCAGAGACCAGAGGCAGTCACTCCAGTGTTCTGCAAACCGCCCAGTGCTCGCTTGGATTGGGGCTGCGGAAGAGGCCATGCGCTTGCTGGCTGGGAGGTACAGGGAAACAAGCCCCAGGACCCTCCAGGTGAGGGCAGGGTGAGTGTGGCCCCGGGGAAAAGGAGGGGCGGTATGAGAGTGGCCCCACAAAGGCAGTGGAATGAGAGAGGCTGCGTGGGGGGTGGAGTGGTGTGGCCCATGATAGGATGGAAAGGGAGAGGCCTGACACTGGGATGAGTTGAGCCTAGCCTCAGGCTGGAGCAGAGCTTAGCTGTTGGGAACATCTGCCAGGCTTGGGATGCAGTATAGGGGTGGTTGGAGCTGCATACATAGGCTCAGGAGAACAGGGCATATGAAGGGCAGCCTCCCACCTAATCAAGACCTTAATTTTTTAATAAGGCAAGCAGTGTGCCCAGAGGCAGGTGGGAGACTAGCACTGTGGCTAGTCAGGGAGTTCCAGCTTTGCCACACTGCTTTTTCTCCCAAACCTCCTTTCAGGGCCCCCTCTGTCCTTGCCTAGTGCCTTTTTCTCTTCCTTCAACCACATTCTCCCAGAAAATCTTCCTCCCCCTCAGCTACTGCTTGCTTTCAGGCTGTCCTGACTGAATGGCACTCCTCATAGATATGCTTTACAGGAGTACCAAACTTACCCCATACCCCAGAGTGGATCTGGACTGTGGGGCCAGATCCATGGGGCAAGTGGCAGCTGCAACAGAGGCAGTGACAATGGAGCCAAGGGCTGCAGCAGCAATGTGGAAAGTGGTTGGGAGCTGCAGAACAAGCAGGGCTGTCAGCACAGCCCCTGCTAACTCTCTGTCACCAATGGTTATGTCCAACTGGGCCACAGAGTCTGTGGCAGGTGGTGCCCCTGCTACCATGCCCCCTAGCCTGCCCTGGCGGGCCAAATAGTGTGACTCTGCAGGCTGGATCCAGCCCATGAGCCTGGTTTGTCACCGCTGCTTTACAGGAAGGGAGTATCACCATCCAGGTGGGCATGTGTGGCCCATGGAGAGGAAGCAACTTACCCAAGGTCACAAGGGACAGAGCTTGGGTGGCATGGCTCCAGCTTGGTACTCTGAAGTCCAGGTCAGTCTGCCCTGTCATCAAGGTGTGCTATTCCCAGGGCACTAAGGTTGATTTGGAGAACAGAGCACTGAACTGAGGATTGAGGCACAGCTGTGTTGGCTGGACACTGAAGAAGAGCAATCCTTGATACCATTACTGTGCCAGCCAAAACCTCTAGTGCAGACAGTTATGTGACCAAACCGGTGCTTTGACTCGCCTAGTTTGTTTTCCTAGGCTGGTGCAAAGCCAGGACTTGCCAGGAGATGTATCTGCCCAGGGGGTGCTCTGTAGGTCTCTAGCACCCAGGTATCCTCAGGCAGCACAGAACTTCCACACAGATGCAGGCTCTCTCTCTTCTTGGAGTGCTTTGCCAGCACCATACCCCAGGGTCCTGTAGGCCCCCTCAGGGTTCCTAGTGTGCACATGGCTGATACCAGCCATATGCTATTTCTGCCAGCACAGCTTTGTCTGAGTGCCACAAACAAGATAAACCTGGGCTGGCCCAAGTGCCTGTTTGTTGGTATAATGGCACCCATCAAAAGGGGCCTTTGCTGGCACAACTGTCTGCATAAGCTACCTCCTGTCCAACAGAGCTGTTCTAGCCAAAGGTCATCGCACAGTCCTGACCACAGCCTGAGCACTAGGATATGGACTCAGCACCTTGCTCCATTCAGACATCTCACATGCCCCTGCATGGGTGAAATGGAGATACCACTTGCCTGCCTTCTGGGAACATAGTAAGATAAAGCCCACGAATGTTACTAGAGGGATCTGAGCCATGTATATACCTAGAGCAGGGCTGCCCAACTAGCAGCCTGTGGGGCTTGCTGGTGCAAGCTCTGAAACAGCATGGCTGAACACTGCTGCTGCCTTCCTCCCTCAGTCCTCTTGCCCACTGCCAGTTTGGGGTCTTTGTTACTACTGGCAACTAAGAGTGGCAGCAGAGAAAGGGGGTGAGTAGCAGCAGCATTCATCTCCTGGGTGACAAGCTGCTACCACACTACTGGAGGTGGGTTGTCTGGCCACAAGAAGTCCTGCAGTCTTGATCTGACCTGTGGGGGCAAATGGTTTGGACACCCCTGCATTAGACCATGGGCTTCTCACTCCTGGATTATTACCACACACAGGGTTACTTATAGGAACTAGCCTTAGATGCAGAGGAATAGGATGGACTTTCTCTTTTGTCTCCTGCTCCCCCACCAAACTGCTCCGTCAATTTGAAGTTGAGGACTTTACCTCTAAGTGCTAAAAAGATGTAAAAATCCAGCTGGTGCAAGTCAGCAGAGTTGCCAGTTACGTGGGCCCACACTGATTGCACCTGAGCTGAGGATATGGCTTAACAGCTTTGGTATTTCCTCTGGAGTGAAGGCAACAGTGTCAGTGTGAGCTCAGACAGAAGCCAATCAGGCTGACCCACTGCTAATGTCAGCCTTCCCCAAATACAGAATGGCCTCTATAGCAGAACCCATTGGAGAGGAACAAAACTGCTGTCTCACTTGTTGGATGCCCAAGGTCTTCCTAAATCCACAGTGGCTGTGACCACCAGAGCTGGCAGGGAGCATGAGACAGTTTTGTTTTTTTGCAGTGGAAGCCTGGGAAAAGATCTGCCAATTCCTGTGAGTCCAGCATAGGAAAGCAGGGGACACATTTCTGTAGGCAAATACCAACAACCAGTCTGGTTTACAGCTCCATTATATGTAAGACTGAACCATGCCATAGCTGTTCCACTAATAAATTGCCAGCGAGTCGGCACAAGTTGGTGTCCTACCAACCCCTCAGACTCTGCCACTAGAAGATCTCACCTGAACTACACGTATGACTTTTATCAGCCATTAAACATTTTGTCCCACTGGCTCCTTCCTGGTTGAGGACAGCAAAGAGACTCCAACTTCACCCACCTCTGGAAAAAAACCCAGCTGAGCAGAAGAGGGAAAAGCCAATCCAGGCTGAAATGTTGGTGCTTCCTATCCATCCCCATGGGATGCTGTTATACTATGCTGCTGCCACTATGGGGCACTGCGAGCTCAGATGCCAGGTGCAGCTTCAAACCCTGAGTGGCATCTCTCAATGGATCTGAACCAGAGCAGGTTTTGCTTCCTCCTGCAGACAGCAGGGCAGAAGGCAGATGGGGGGAGGGGGGCCAAGCTGTTGTACAGCAGAGCTGAAGGTCAGTTTTGTACCAAGCCCCTGTTCCCCACTTCTCTCCTGCTCCCAGGACACCCAGTGTACCCAGGGTCACAATAACCTGGTATTATGGTAAGTCACTTCATTCAAAGCAAAGTATCCAAGCCTGGGCATCTCCCCTCACCATGGAAGAGGGGTATGGTGCTAGCTTTAATGATCCACAGCTTCTACAACCTCTTAATTATTCAGGTCCAAACAGAAAGAAGAACAGGAACCTGTTATTGCTCAAGACAGCAATGGATGTAACGTGTCCAGCAGGGTCACTAGGGGCAATTGTTTCACCCTGCTGAAATGTTTGCCCTTCATGACCCTGCTGTGGAAGGACACCAAGGGAAGGACCCAACTTGGCTCCCAAATCTCAGGAGGAGGTTGCAGGCCTGTTGCTTCCAAAGAAAACTGCCAAAGGTGTCGGCCCAACAGGTTTAAGAATGCACTAGCTCCATGCCACCATAACACTGGGGCCTCATGCTGGTGTACTTGGTCATATCTAGGATCGGGGTTGTCCTTTAATGCAGAGCCTCGGTTGTTGAAAATATAGCAGCTCTAGATGAGCTTTCACATAACCAGGCTGCCAAGGCTGCTGATAGACATGAATTTTTAAAAAACACAAAAACCCATATAGTGCCTCTTCCAGAAGAGTGTGTTAATTCAGCCTGGCTCCACAGCAACTGAATGGATCAAATCAGCTATTAGACTAAAGTGCCAAAAAGCCCCACTGAAGCACCCAGTCTATAGACATTGGGCAAGCCAGGTCCAGCTAACGCAATGCATCTTCTCCGCATGTGCTGGGCTCAATGTGGGGGCATGCTAAGTTTAACATAAATAGCTATTTGGGGTTTTTTTTATGTCTGTAAGCAGCCCAAGTGTTTAGAGTTCAAGGTTGGCACTTCCACATCACTCGCCACCATGTATTTAAAAAAAAAACTTTATTGGAAAAAAACCCCAAAGTTATTTACAGTAGTTCTCATTTCATTTTGCTCCATAAATTTCATTAAAAGACTCCTTCCCTCCCCATGTTGCTTCACTCCCTTGCCACATCCAAAGCCAACCAATCAGGGCAGCACCATGATGATACAGGATAAATCAGTGTTGCTTCTGTGATAGCTAAAAGCAGGACTGTGGAAGCTCTGCTCGCTCCCTTCTGCCATAGACATCAGCCCCCACACCAATCAGCCAGCCTGCCCACTCTCCCAGGGCAGGGGAGGAAGCAGAAGAAAGGAAGGCTCCCTTGACTGACCGGTCCTTCTGAAAGATCAAAAGCCTGGGGATGAAACAGTTGGGAACCGGGGCACTAGATTAGGTCTGCACCCTTCATCTTTTTTCGGGCGGGGGAAGGAGGGTGAAACAGGGATCATGAGGGGAAGTAGTGAGAAGCTGATGGCAACTGTCCTTCCCCAAACACACCCCATCAGGACAGCACAGAACATGCTATGCATGATTACCAGGGTAGGAAGTTTCCAGACAGTGCACCAGCTGTCCTTCTGCCTTGAAGGGAACCCAGAGGTAGATTTTGCATTGCCTCACCCCTTGTGAGGTTCTGTGCACCAGCACATGCTGGGACCAAGACATAAGTGAAGACAGAATGCTCGCATTTCAGACCTAATATGCACTGATGCACAGTACTGCAAGGGGCAGGCCAGAGAAGCAAGTCTCTGGACAGTCAAAGACACATAGGAAGTGGGGTGTCCAATTGCTACAGACAGCATTACTTGCAGCTCCTGATTTCTCCTTTTTACTCCCACTGGGAAGGTTACTTAAGAGATTCCCCCAATAAGCTGTCACTTTTGCCTTTAATGTCCCAAGTCCCACAATGCACTGCTCTTTTCTATTGCTTACAAAAAATCTCCTGTCTGCAGCAGATGCGGATGCCAATAGCAAGTTGCAGCATCGTATCCTGCTAACGTTAATATCTATTCATGCAACATAATAATTAGGCTAATAACCTAGGATTAGTGTTTCTCAAGATAGATAGGTATGTATATAATCACTATTTAACTTACATTTACAGTGAAACAAGTAATATTTAAACACAGGGACATTCACTGACCCAGGTTGTCCCAGCTTCCATTCACTCTTGGCTCAGAGCCCAAGAGCTGCAATTCAACGAAAGGTGCAAGTCATGTAACTCACAGCTATTTGGATTCATAACCACTCTGCCTGCAGTTTGTGACCCAAACCTCCACCCCCCTCCGCCCACCAGCTACTGCAACTATTCATAGGACTAAAGATGTTGGTTTCTGTTTTCCTTGTTGTTGTGGCCATGGTAAGGTAAGGATGTGCCAAATCCTGCAGCAGATGTAGTGTGGGCTCAGTTGCCCTGCAAGACCTGGCCTTTTGCATAAGCCAGCTGGCCACTAGAGATCACCCACCAGTGTAGCAGTACCTACATTCAGCATGATGAAAGCAAGGCTCCAGGAAACTCCAACCAGCGTATGTTTCATAGGCAGTTTGTCAGCTTGCTGCTGATTCAAAGAGAACTCTACTTCTCAGGGAATGCCTTGCTCATTCCTTAAAAAGGGAGATGCAGCCTTACACAGACTGAAATATTACAACTGTAGGAAGAGAAGCAGATACTCCATATCCAAACAATATCCCCTTTCCACCAAAAAAATAAAAAAGGAATTAAAAAAAAGGTACAAAAACGATTTCACAGTCATAGGTTCACCCCACTTTCCCCACCCAAACTGAAATGCCCTCAGCTGCTTCTGTCAGCGTTTCTCTGTTCCATGATACCATGTGCACATCTTCAGTTGGACCTCAAAAGAAACACAGGGAAATGGGGCGGGGGCTTTAAGAAGAAAATAATAATTAAAAAAAAAGGGAAAAAGAGAGGGAGAGTCACAATCAGGAAATGTTTCCAGCACATAAAATTGCTAAACAGCACCTCAGAGTTTTTACTGGCAATATACAGAACCCTAATATATAACCTTAGGGCTTCCGATTCATTCCACGCATCAGAATGCCACAGATTGAATGTTTCCAGTTAGTTCCATCTTTGCCCCTCCAGGCCACAGGGTTATGAGCCAGCTGGCAACAAAATTCACAAAATGCGAGGAAGACTGAAGCCAAGGGGCAAATCCAAAAATAAGAACTTTTCGTCCCAGGTTGCATCAAAGAAAAGGTTCTTTTCATCACCCATGCAAAATGAAGCATTGATTGGACCTTTGTTACGCCAAGAAAAAAGAAAGTTAGTAGGCGTTTCAGAAGGGAAACTCTGTACAAAGTCTGACGTTGTAACAAACAGGTGTGGTACTAAGAGGTCATGGTCACTCAGCTACAAAGCCTATGAGATCCTTCGAAGGAGCTGAGCTGACCTCCTTTGGGCACCTTTGGATAGAGGTGATGCCCTTGCCATCACATAAGAAACCCAGGTTGGAAAGGA
Organism: Alligator mississippiensis; assembly: GCF_030867095.1. Taxonomy (NCBI): domain Eukaryota; kingdom Metazoa; phylum Chordata; order Crocodylia; family Alligatoridae; genus Alligator; species Alligator mississippiensis. The sequence continues at coordinate 23,557,959 of NC_081832.1, forward strand.
AGGTGGAAGCCATGTGATAGCTCCAGAATGCAGTGACGTTGAATGAATGATATAAACCCTCCTCCACCATGAAAATGTTGTAGCCCCTTAGGAGAGGGAGTCTGCTTTTGAGATGAGCAGCTTGCATAGATGTGGATGTAGTCAGATTCATTAGGTCCTCCTCCTGGTGGGAGAAAGCCTGAGCTCAGCCCACTTGGGAAGAGGATCCTCACTGCAGAAAACAATCCACCTGTCAGAGACCAAACCAGAATAACCCTAGTAGAACGGAAGGAAAAACAGAGCAGCAGGAACTGGCCTGAGGCAGGCTACTTGGAGACTGGGGCAGCCTGGGGCTCCATGTGCAATGAGGGGGGCAGCTGCCCGTTCTGCCTCTGAGATTCCAGCTCCGCCGCTTTCTGCAGCGCCACTTCCACCAGCAGCTGGAAGCTGCTGAAGTCCTCTCCAAACAATTCAGGGGGTGTGGGGGGCGGCGTGTTGAAGAGTCCACTGGTAGGGCTGGCTGCATCCGTTCTGGCCAGCAGCGCCATGGTGCTGTTTGTCGTGCCCAGGTGTGGCTTGGGGTGGGGATCCAGCTCCACCCGCTGAAAGGCTGCCTGCTTCTCTCGCTCCTTGTTGTGGGTGCTCACTACTGTCACGTTGCTGGCCAGTGGCTGGGCAGGGTGACAGATCATCTGCGGGCACACAGACATGGACAACACCTTGGAGGGAGCCGCGGCAGCTGAGGCCATGGGAGGCACCACCAACACCCCAGAGCCTGTGGTAGCTCCCCGCGGCAGGGTCACATCTGACGTCTTGCCCCCTCGGCGTGAGATGGTGAACTGGTTGGGGTCTTTGCCGTCCTTGCGAAGCATGTCAGGGAGGAGTCGTCGCCTGGCATTGATGAACCAGTTACAGATCTGGGGAAACACAAACACAGCTCTGTCAGACTGATCCCTACTGTGAATCAGCAGGCAAGAAGCCCTGGGGGTCTGGCAGCAGAGCAAGGCAGGCCTCCATCAGAAAGGAGAGTGATGAGCAAAGCCCTCAGCTACAACTCAAGACCACTGCTGGCCCAGCCTCTCCCTGCTCTGAGGCTACTCTGCAGAGGGCAGGCTGAGGTGCTGCCACCTGCCCTCCCTCCCTTGGCATTTCAGTTGAACACATCAGCTTCAAGTTGTGGTCATGACTGCACAAAAGACCCTGTCCCAGCCAGCACTGTCCATTTTGGGGACAGGTGGCCCCAAAGGCAGAGTCCACCTGGCCACCTTGTGCTTTCAGTCTGCTAGGTCTCCTCTAGGCTCGGCTGTCATGGAGGCGCTAGACAGAATCCAGCCCTGAGATCACATCAGAGGCAGGCAGCTTGCTCTTACCCCAGACAATCACCAGACTGAAGAGCAACTGCATTTGATGGAAACACAGCAATGAGACAAGTGGGCCCAAGGTACAGCTCAGGACAGTCACATGTCTGCAGGGCCGAGTCTGTGTTGGGAATGAACTTGTGCCAGCTGGAGCCATTAGGCTCTCTCATCCGCTCTAGCCAGTTTCACTTCTCTGAGGATTCCCAGTTACACAGACTCAGACTGGGACTGACACAGCCAGTGCCACTGACCAGACTTCTCGGAGTAGCAGTGATTTACAAACAGCTGCATCTCTGCTGAGGGAGCTAGAGTTCTGCTGCAGCTCTACAGAGCTACAGCAAACATGGTCCTGACCCCTCTCCTACTCCCAGTAGAGGCAGTGAGCTTTGCTGGGGATTTCAAAGGGAGGTGGACTCACCCTAAACAAATGCAGAGCCTGGCCAGCCCACCCTCCTGATAACCAGCTGAGCCATTTCAGAGAACACAGGACTACCGCATGGGAATGGGCCAGAGAGAGATCAGGAGACTCACTGCAATATCAGACCACAGGTGTTGCAGGTAAGATGGAGGGAAAAATAGGAACTCAGCTAATCCAGACCACAAACCCACCTGCACACTTGTAACCTGAAAACACACTAGCTGCTTGGCCACTCTGTGGGCTGCCCAGCCAACTGAGGGCAAAGCTCAGATATTCTTTCAAGATTCCTAGCATGCCTTCTTCCCTGGTGCCAGATCTGATCAGGAGGATGCAGTCTTTCTATATAAGATTCCATCTAGCTCAATAGGTTTACGCATTCTTGGCCAGGTAGGAGACAGAATTCCTTTGTTAAAATAAAGAAAGGAACTTTCTAAATAGACAGCCAAATTAACTAATGTGTTTGCATGCTGAGACACAGGTCAGCAACACTTGGGCAGGGAACACATGCATCAGTATGAGGACTTATCGCTTGTGTGACAGTCAATGTTGTGGCTTTCACCCCGAAGCACTTTTCAAAGTGTACATGAGCCAGAATCCTTCCGCTTGTCATGGAATTGCAGCCACCTCTGGGATACAATGCAAGGGCAGTTAACTGCAGAGTTGTTGTTCAGTATTAGTACAGATTTGTTTAATTATTTGGGGGGTTTCATTACGTGAAGGACCAGAACCCTGACAGACTACTAATAGTGCAGTGGATTACAAAAATGGTACTCCAACACTTCCCTGTATTTTGCCAAACAGCAAAGCTACAAAAAAAATAAATAAATAAAAAGTTCAAATAAACTTTTGAAAGTATTTATTATATACAAATATTTTATTACATAAAAATAAAGGGGCAGGACTCTGACTTTATTTTTTGGAAGTTTTTAGGAAATGCAGTTTGTTCAATTCAGTTTGCAATGCACTGTTCTACACGTTAATATAAACAGATAGATTAAAGCTACTGTGTTCTTCACAGAAAACAATTAGAAGAGTATAAATCACATAAAGTGACTAATCTCTCCCAAATATTCCCCCTAGGGTCAAAAATCCCACAACTTACTGAAAGTTACAGCCCTTATGATCTTGGAAGGTTTTTTTGTCTTTCAAACAAGGTTTTCTTAAACGCCTGCAAACAAGCCACTGTTATCCTAACCACATACATAAATACACCCTCCCCCCAATCTCATAAGCCTCAAGCTCCCTCTGAAGTCTGTGTCAGTTCTGTGGGAGGTTTCAAAGATCAGAGAGAAAAAACACATTAAGTTCTACTTTGATTTGCTTAAATGGTTCCTTCCAGACCCATCCCAGGTCCAATCCTGTGCTCTCACTGAAGGGGAAGTCTTGTTCTGGATTTTACTGCTAGGAGGACTGGGCTCTATAAATATGTTCTAACCTCTTAAAAGTTTTGATAAGTGAGACAGACTCCTCAGATAAAAAGTCCTGCTGGGCTTTGCCCCATTTGCCTGATGCAGGTCGCTCAGTTTGGACACTACAACTAGAAAGTGAGGTGCCTACAAATAGCCACATACAACATGGGCAACAAGTAAAGACTAGATCCTCAGATGATTTACACCAGCCGAAGCCTGGGCCCCACAGGAGAAAGCCAATGACTGCAGTCAGCTACACTTTCCAGTTGTTATACGCAATGCTGTTGCCTGTGGATTCACACCACAGATCGCCATCAGAAGTGGGGAAAAACATGCACGCATGTGCACCCACCCACCCACCCACACACTTACTTGTTAAATGACCATTAAGGTGCAGCAGGTTCTGTAACTAGCCAGCTAAGGCAGGGCTTAACCACCCAGACAGGCTCTGCCTTAAACTGTCTTCCCCCCTAAAAATAAGTCAACCTGCCTTTAAAGCCAGCATTCATTCTACCCTAGTACCAGTCCCTGTGTTGTGTTCGTGTCACCCCCCCCCGCAGCACACACAGGGCTGGGAGCCTGGAAGCCACTCAGCTGTTTCACACTACTGGCCTGACACGGGGGTCCCCAGTTCAACCTTCACAGTATAGGATTTACTGTGGATGCATGGGTAACGTACACAAAGCCTGCTGGGCTCCTGGGGATAGTTTTGGTTTGGTTAGGGAGGTGGTACGGAAGGAAAGAACCAGCGGGGGAGGAGGGAAGGATGTTAAGTTAATGCCAGACCCACAAGCTACAAAGCTTGCACTGAGTCCCAGGTTTCCTGGGATCAGGCACAACATTCTTATCTCCTTTGCAAGAAGAGAGATACATGGCTTCCTGGTTTCCCTGGAGATCAAGAGCTGCTGCTCACACGGAGTCAATTGTTCCAACTGGTATTCAGCTCAGGCTGTATCTGCTTCTTTCCCAGACCTGAGGAAGGGCATTTTGTGCCGAAAGGCTTGTCCAATCTCTCTCCCAACTGCAAAAATCGGGCCAATAAAAGGTATTACCTCACCTCACAAATCTTGCTTCTCCCACTGAAAGTATGTCAGCTTCTAGTCCCAGAGCCGAGAGCCCAGGGATTTAAAAAAACAAACCACTACATGCGTTCGACTGGGTAGTGGCCAGTACTTGCTACCAATCTGAAGAGGCTCTCTACAAGCCCAGGCAACTGGCAGGGGAGTTAAATGAAAACATCAGGAGAGAAGCTCTAGTGCCCTCTATCCAGATACCACCTTTACCAAATGCAGTGTGCTCAGTGTGTGGGTAGAAGGAATTTGTGCCCTTGGGCCTACATCCATTTGGTTCTCTGTAGTGGCAGGCAGGGAAAGAGGCCTGCTCAGATCCTTCCTACACCCTGGATTTGCTGACATCACATCTGGATGTGATAGCATGTCTACTTCAGAGGCATTGCTCCCTGCCCCCAAAACAGACCTGTAGCACAAGTGGGAAGAGGGGATAAGAAAAGCAAATGGAAAGGGAAGTCTGTTTTGAGATGGGGGTCTGAGCACCTTAACCTAGACCCTCTGTATCATGTTTTTTACAGCCAAAAATATTAACTTTATCTTATGCATAGAAGCAGCAGCGCTACTAGGCCAACTGCCTCCACACCAGTCACACAGCTTTGCTGCAGCAACTTCTGGGTACCCAAAAATAAGGGGAAAATCACACTCTGTATAGCTGGCCACCACAACCAGGCATTGAAGTGAGGTGACAACTGTGCACCTGACTGGCTTGACAATCTGTCTCTTCAGCCTTTCTGCCAGAGGGACCCAAGTCACCTGTACAGCTTCAGAGCCTTGAGCTTCTCAGTTTTGTTCTCCAATGAGTTCTCTCTTTTCACAACAAAAGAAAAGGATCAAGTGGCCTGGTCCAGCTGCTACTGTGTGATCTCACAGCTGTTATAGGGAGCAGGGTTCTGGCCTTTGGCTGCCCTGCTCAGCATAGTCAGTCCTGGTCAGTACACAATTCAGTGATTCCCATTTACAACAGGATGTGATGAAGAGGAGGCACTTTGCTTAGAAGCTGGCACTGATCCTTTGGTTCAATGAGCCCTGTGTTAAGGCAGGGCAGATATCTCTTAAGTCAGATATACAAGAACAAGGTCAGTAGTCACTTCTGGCCACTGGAAAGTGCCTTGAGATCAAAACTTGAGCAGCAGCCCCCTGGCCAGACCCCAACTGGGGCAATTACTATCTATCCACTTTGCTATCACCCTTCCAGCCATTTGCTCCTTGTTTTGTCCCATTAGATGGCATTGCTCCCTTCTATTAAAAAGCTACCCTGCTTCAGCCCAGGGGTGGCTGCATTACAGCACAAGGCAAGGAATCCCAGCACATAGTGTGTGGGGTGCTAAGGAATTAAGTGTGTAAGTGGCAGCTCTCAAGAAGCTTCACACGGACTGGTGGGTGGCTGGGCCCTACACCCATCCCAGGGAGCCTGCTGAGTGAAGCCCCCCCACTGAGCAGCCCCCTGGTTTGTGGCAAGGAGAGCTTGGCCACCCCACTTCAGAAAAAGCCTGCAAGAACTTGTGCCACAACCACCGAGACACTCGTGTCCACAGACGATGCTCCGGTTCAGGGGTTACATGTCTGGCACGGCCTCCTGGTGCAGCAGGTGAGTACAGACCTGAAGACTAAGCAAGCAGTACAACTCCCAGCACAGTTAAGAGGATCCCCTGCCCATCAGGTTGCCAGTGTGCCCTCTCAGCATCATCCCTGCAAGCAGAGATACAGCTGTGACCTCACCATTTAAGAGGGGTCCAATAAATAAGGAGGATGCCCTGGCACAGATCCTAGTGAAGGAGATGGGTTCCCCACTTCTACCTATGACTGCAGCACAGGCTGACTTCTCCAGGACTGGCCTGCTGAAGCTGCAACTTGCAGTCTCTAGCCTGTTTCTGCAGAATCCTTCACACAGCCCTACCCAACCCTAGCACCATGATCTGGGCTCTCTACGTGGGCATCCCGAGAGCAGCCTAGCAGAACCCAAGTGGTCAGTGGCTTACTGATGCTGGGGAGATGTCACCTCATTTTTTGCCACTGAAAACAGGTGTTTAAAATAGCTGCTCAACAAGCATCAGTAGCAAAAAAAAAAGGAGGTGACACCCTGCCCCCTTTCTGGTTTGGGTCTCCCTGCTCCAGGCACCCCTCAGTTGAGCCAAGCCCTCCTCAAGTGAAATGATTCATTCAGAGCAGGTGCAAGCAAGTGGGTGGCACAGTCCAGACCAGCCCATCACCTCGGCTGCAACTGCTTCCCCAAGGGCTCCTCTGGGCATGGTGAAGATATGCCTCAAATCAGAGCACATTCACCCCTGCCCTGTGATAATAATTACACCATCCTCACATCCAAAGGGGCTAGAGAAAGGAAGAAAATGCCTACCGCATAGTGGTCTGACTGAACTGAGAATGCTTTTTATAGATCCTACCTCACCCATCTCTAGTAGACACTACTCAGCTTGGGCAAAGGAGGCTGCATCTGACCTGTAGTCTATGAATGAACCGGGCAGTCGAAGACCTGGACCAGGCAGTAGGGCCTACAAAAGCCCACAAACAAATATATTTTGCAAACATGAAGGCTGCAACCCATGTCCCACAGCCAAACACTGCTCCTTTCCAGCCCCTACTACTTTGAGGTGCAGCTGCACTCCTGTACTACATAGATGGGCTATTTATGTGCACACAGTATGTAGCAGGCCTTCTGGGACCCCAGAAATGTGCTGTAATTGTGAAAGTAGCTGTGCATCTTAACCTTCTTGGCCTGTTTGCTTCTGTGAAATGGGTCTCCTCCCACCATGTCTCTCAAGAGTGCTAGGTTTAAATGGTTTGTTGACAAACCTCACCAAGCTCTTCCACAGAGATCCCCCTGGCCCAACACAGGTACAAGGGGTAACCACATCAAACATCCTTGGGCAGGACCAGGCCCCTATCCCAGCCTCCTGTGCTGCCCCCGTCAGCCTGCACAGTTGCCAGGAGGGCAGACACGGACAAGAGAGGTGGAAGCTAGGCACATTCTCACCTGCAGCACCGAGAGGTTGGTCTGTCCAGACAGGCTGAGCTTCTCCTGCTCAGAGGGGTAGGCATTGAACCTGTGCTCGTACAGCCAGTCTCGTAGGATCTTCACTGATTCTTTGGGGAGGTTCCCCCTCCTCTTCCTCTTGCTCGACTGTGACAAGTCCAGAGACACGGCCCCGTCGTCCTCCCCGAGGTCGCTATCCGACATGGCGCAGCTGCCCACCAACCTCTCCGAGGGAAAGCCTGCTGAGGTGGAAACCAAACAGGGACCAGATCACAGGGCAGTTTACTGCGGCAGCACAACTACGGGGAGTCCTTCAAGCTAGAGACCTAGAGCAGGGCAGCTCCAGCCCATCTCCACTGCCTGTTTTCCTCCCACCTCCCACTTATGGGGGCTCCTGTTCTACTGCCTGTCTGGGATCCAGGGGCCAAAACCTGAGCCCCAGAGAAGCTCCTTAGTGCCATAGGGACAGGAGGGAGACACCAGGCCACTTGCCCCAGCTCCAGTGAGGGCCCAGACAGAAGCACACGCCTGGCAGCTCTACCGCCTCCATCCAGCCCTTGGAGGACCAGGGGGGAGCGGACTCGAGGCCCGGGCTCAGTGCCGCAAGGAAGGGGGTGCAACACCCGCTGTCCAGCCGTTCTCCTCAAAGCCTGCTGTGCTCGCCCCAGGGCTGCCCCGCCTACGCCCCGCGGCCCCCGCCAGCGCTGGGACCCCCGCGGGGCCACCCCGGCACCAGCCCCGGCCCCGTGAGAGGAAGCGGCCGAAGCGCAGCAAACGCCCGGCCCGGCCCGGCCCGGCCCGGCCCGGCCGCACGTGGGCCCCGGCGGCACCGACCCCGAGCGGCCGCACTGCAGAAAAGTTTGCAAGCCCGGCCGGGCCCGGATCAGGGCGCACGGCGCCGCCAGCCCCCGGCGCCACAGACAAAAAGGCGGCGTCACGTGCCGCGGGAAGTTCCCTCGCGCCGGGAGACAAACAAAAACTCTCGGCAGAAGCGAGCCCGGCCCGTGCGCGGGCCGCCGCGGGGGGCGTCTCGGGGCGCCGCGACGGGAAATGCCGCCCGCCCCCCCGCCCCGGTGCTGCAAGCCCCCGCCGCGGGGCCCCGTGCTCTGCCGCCCCGCCCGGCCCCGGGGGTGCAGCAGCCCGGGGGTGGGGGGGGTCGGCGGTGCAGCTGCCAGGCGGGCGGGCGCCGGGGGCCGCGCGGGGACGGACGCACAGAAAGTTTGCGGCGGCCGCGGTGACAGATCCGGGGCAGACAGAGCCTCTTTGTTCCGAAAGCAACAGGAACTCGCGGGTCCGCCCCGGCTGTCAGCGCGCGGCCCGCGCACGGCACCGCGCTGCCCGGGCCGGGCCGGGCCGGGCCGGGCGCTCCCCCCGGACGCAGCAACAGCTGCGACCACACAAAGCCGCCCCGCCCCTCCCGCCCCGCGCAAAGTTTGCCGCCGCCGCCCGCACTCACTTCTTCTGCTCGGCTTCATGCTGCGCGGCGGCCCCGGCGGCCCTCGGGCTTTGTGCGCGGGGACGGGCCCGGGCACGCGGTGACAGCTCGGCCGGGCCCCCGTGACGTCAGATCCCGCTGCCCGCCCGGCCCGGCCCGGCCCGGGGCGCTCGTGCAGTCGGGGCCGGCGGCGCCCGTGACACCGCGGGGCGGGGCGGGCGGCCCCTCCTCCCTCCCCGCGCTGCGGCCGGCCCGCGGGCAGCGGAGGCGCCTCCGCTCGCCACGGCCCCTCGCTGCGACTAGCGGACAAACAACCCGGCGGCTTCTGCCCCTCCCGGCGCGGGGCTGCCCCTGCGGCCCGCAACAGGCTGGCGCCAAGCCGGCTCAGCAGCCCCCGGACCGGGCCGCGTGTCCGAGGGGGAGGCGCTGCTCGGCCCGCGCCCAACTTCGGGCAGGCCGGCCTCGAGGCCGCGCGCAGCCAGGAGCTGGAGGCAGCCGCTGCCTTCAACAGGTCCCAGCAACCGCGTCCCGCCGGGGGCCAGGCTGGTATTAAACCCCCGGCCCTGCTGCGTGAGAGGGTCTGCCTGTGCGGCAGCCAGGGCCCAACTTCTCAGCCATCGGATCCGGCAGAGAGGACAGGCTGAGAAAAGCCAAGCATCTCGGAAGTTTGTTAGATACCAGTGAAAACTCTCTCACTAGGAGGGTGGTGAAGCACTGGCACTGGTTACCCAGAGAACTGGTGGAGTCCTCCATCCTTGGAGGTTTTTAAGACCCAGCTCAACAAAGCCTTGGCTGGGGTGAGATAGTTGGGGATGGTCCTGCTCTGCTCAGGGGGTTGGACTAAATGCCCTCATTTTCTGTGATCTGGGAAGCAATGCCTTCAACACCCTTTTAAAAACATAGCCCCAAAAACAGCTGCTTGTGTGAGTTTTCTGGCATTTGATCCACTAACCCAGGAAGAAACTGTGCATCACTGTATTGCATTACAGTTGATGAAGACTGAGAACTCATGAGGGAGGAGAGCAGGCAGAGAAGGCGCTGTGCTGGAAGGCAGAAAGAACCAGTGTCTCCAAGCTGCCCCCTGCATGTGACCTCCTTTGCTGACTGAGATTCGACATGGGGGCAGGGTCCCACACACATGAATCAAGGCCCCAGGTCTCTCAGCACCTTTGTAAGGCTGAAGTTCTCCTTTGGGGCAATCTCATTCCTGTCAGTGTGGGTTTTTTGAAGGACAGGTGGCACAAGATGACTAGAGCTTTGGAGCCCATGTGCTGCTTCCATTTTCACTGGAGGCTGAGAAGGAGCACCATTGATTTCAGATGTGATTTACACCACTCCCCAGGAGTGGCCAAACAGTGGCAGGTAGCAGGTCAGGGAGGGGACAGGCAGCAGGTAGGGCAGGGAGCAGAAAACAGAACATCAGATTGGGCAGGAACCACAGGCCTCCAAGCAGAAAATCAAGCAGCAGATCCGGCTGGGGAAGGGGATAAGAGGGACATTTGAGGAGAGCGCAGGGCTAATTTGTGGCACGCCTGCCCAAAAGGTTGGTCAGAACTTTGTTGCACAGGCTGAGCCTCGGGGCTTTTCTGTTTATATGGTTTTTAAATCAAGTTGTACTGGTGTAAAGAGATGTGCATCCACACAACGCAGTTCCTGAGTGCACTATGCTTAGGGAAGGGCTGTGCTGCTGTTACTTTTGTTGAAGCCTGCAGTATTTCACCTCCAGTAAATCACAACCCAATAACATCTGTGTGGTTGCACCTGTGCTTCAGACTGTTTTGGTGGACCTCCACCTGCCTCCCACTCTGCTTTATCCCCTACCCCCACCAGCCACTCTGATTACCTGTGTGTCCTCTAGTGCCCTGGGGCCAGGATGAATGGGTGTCACCTCCACATTTAAATGTGGGTGCACAGGTGGGTTCTGGCCATTTTTACTCATCTGCTCCAGGAGTTAGAACACCCAATATTTTGTTCTAACTTTGTACTTGGCCTCATCAGGCAGCAGGCATGGATCCTGAGGGCCTTGCCTTCTGGGAAATATTTGGGAAGGGGAAGAGATGGCCTCAAGACATAGAAACACTGGCATTTTGGAGAGAATCAAAAGGGGGAATGGCCATGTGGGATCACAGGGACATCTTACAATGTAGTGTGAAAGCAAAGAATATAGAGAAGGGTTCCAAGAAGGTAAAAGAGAAAAAGGAAAGAAGACGGACTTTCAATAGCACCCCAGCCACCTGTCCTTATGATGAAGTGGATGGGATTTTGGCACAGGATCCCAGCAGTAATGTGCGATTTGTCTTGGATGTGGACAATCCACAATTGTAGATGGAAAGAAGGCACTAATATTGCAAGGCAGGGCTGATTTCTCCCAGGTTCATCAATAGTGTTACATTCTTCCAGCCAGGACATCAGGAGGTCACTACTTATCCGACCACCAGAACTTCTAGTGACAGACAGTGGTTGCTACCACCAACCACGTGCATGCCTAAGGGGTTCTGGTAGCCCCCCTCAGCAGCTGTCCCAGAGCGCAAAGTGCTCCTGAAACAGCCACCAGCACCGTAGGGACCAGAATGCGTAGGAGGCCTGCACATGCCTTCTGCTGGACTTCAAGCAGCAGCAGAAGCCTTACTGCACTTTGCCTGGTTTAGCTCTGCCAGCAGAAAGGAGGTTCTTCCCCCAGGGAAGCATTGTTTGTGGACACAGAGTTTTGCTGGCACAACTGGACATTGCTTGGCAAAACTGTGTAGTGGAAATTAGGCCTTAAACAGGTGGTTCTGTTTCTGCTTAATCATATGACTCAGGGATGCATTCCCCAATGCTGGGGCTGCCTGAAGAGGAACAAACCACCAGCAATCACCAGCCTGGTCTCATCCTACCTCCTCACCTCCTTTACGATGCCCAGGAAGTGCTGCTGTTCCTTATTGTCCTGCCCATGGCCTCTGACCTCAGGCTGGGTGTCAAACCTGAAGTGTCCTACAGCAGAACTTCAGTGCAGTGACCAGCCTGGCAGGCAACCACTGCTGTCACCTCTACAGGCTATAGAGGCCTGCCATACTGCAATTTCAAAACAAATGGATGGAAGAGGGAAACGGGTCATCTGGCCTCCAGTCTCCGAAGGCTGGAAAGTAGTTGTAGCTCCTCAAATTGTAGAGCAAGAAACATTTTATCCTGCTACCACAGCAACTGAGCAGCTAACCAGACCCACTTGCTACTTTTCTCACCTTAGTGGTCTGCACCAGCCATGTGGGAATCCATACAGACATGTCCACTAACAACCACTCAGCCTCAGGCAAACTGGAGAGCAAGGGAAAAGAGAACAAAAGAGGAAGTCTCAAGTGACCTCCCCAAAGCCCTTAAAAATGATGGAGGGCAACCAGGAGTGGAGGGTGTTTCTTCAGGATGAAAAGCAATGGAAATTCCTGAAGAGAGGGACTTCTTAGAGACGGGGCTTGCTGTGAGCAGGGACCTGGTGGGAAATGGACCCTGATGTCAGAGTGGATCCAGGAGACCACAGGAATGAGGGAGGAGGTAGTTGGAGGCACCTGATGGAGTTAGTAAGCACACAGACATGTGTGTTGGGAAGCAAGCTCACCACTATAGTTGCCTCTCACCTTCTCAACCCCAAACCCTCAGACTTTGTAGCTCCAGTTGTATAGGGTCCATGACTTCCTGCTGGGCATAAGTGGCTTGCCAGTACAACCTGCTGCTGCAGCTCCTCTCAGCATGAACACCAAGCTCTCTGGGAGTCAAATTGCATTGTTCTTTGTGTCCCAGACCTGTGGCTGGTACCACACCATTGTGGCTCCCAAGATTCCCAGGCAGCCATCAAAAGCAAAGTCTGGGGCAGCATGCAACAGTAAGCTTTTGGACTGTGGGCCAACAGCTAAAAGCTTATGAACCAAAATGTCCCTTAATTCAACCCCCTGCTTAATTCACCCCCCTGCTGAAGAGGGTCAAAGCATTTGCACTTGTAGGAAAATAAATCAGTATATATTTTATATGTGGAGGTTTGTTTTTAATTTGGCTTCTGAGCCCACAAGTTCCTGTGCTGTGAAAACCAATTTCCCTTTGTTTTTAAAATTCAGATATCTCTAAAGCATGCGAACCACATCCCACATTTAAACAATGACCCCCTTAGGTTGGTAGGTTGCAGCACTGAAATTGCTCCTACAATGAAGTGCAGTTCTCACACTTCGGAACAGCCCTTGCATAGTAAAAATACAGCCACCAGCCCACAGTCTCTCTTGCTATTGCAGGTGTTGTACAGAGCACAGCACACAGGCATGTAGTGTCAACTGCCTCAAGAGTTCCAGTTTGTGCCTGTCATCTTTACCACTCCTCCACTGTCCCCCTGAAGCTGCCTAGGGGGCAGTTAAACCATTCTCCTCTATGGACATATAAATGTCCAGCAAAAGACTTCATCTGCCAGGTCTGTAGTTAGTAGGCAGGTCTCCAGGGATAGCAGGGGGAATGCTGACACCCTTCCTACCCATACTGTTGGCTGTGCTGGAAGATCGGCATTTTTCATGAGGAAAAAACAGGTAAAACTCCTGAAAAGCCAGCATCATGAACTTTTCTAGACCAACCCACACTCATACGGCTAAACATTAGCTAAGCTACTGCTGTGACCAACCAGGCCACAGTGCTTGAAGAGCAATACCCATGAGTGTTTATGAGCTCCACCGCCCTATGCAGGAAGCCAAAAATAGGAACATGGCTTCTATCAATTGCCCCCAGTGCAACTGGAGAAAAACATAGGGAGAAAGTCATTATTACCCTCCTGAGGACTATCAAGCCTTGCATCATGTGACCACAGCACCTGCTTAATAGCAGTGCACATGTCCATCTGCCTACCTGCAAGGGTTAGGCTGCCCAAATGGGTTAGCTGATGGCTGGTGTGCCAGGCAGCTGCCAGCTTCCAGATAGTGAAGGCCACACACTTTTGAAGACATAAGAGATCCTTCAGACTGGTGTCCTGCCTCTGCAGCTCTGGGATGAGAACTCAGACAGGTGCTTTTTGTATGCTCAAAGTTTTGGAGCTGCTGCTGGTTTTTCCAGATCTGGGACTCATCCCTTCCTACCTATCAATGCTTGATTTAGGAGCTCAGAAACAGGGATGGACAGAGAGAAGTCATTCCAAGAAAAGTCCCTCCTGAAGCAGTCTTCCTCATCCACTTTATTATCTTCTTGGTTCAGTTACTAGCAGGGAAGGAGCAGCTGTAGCCTGGTGCCATGCTGCAGCCAGGACTGCTCAGTAATGCTATGGTGTTAGCTTGCAGAGCTGAACTTGCCCAGGGGCAAGGTGTTAGAAAATCTGCCTAAGCAGGTCATTGTTTATACATGGGATGTGGTTCACATGGTTTATAGTTTGATCTCTGAATTTTAAAAACAATGGGAGATTGGTTTTCACAGCACAGGAATTCTTGGGCTTAGAAGCCAAATTAAAAACAAGCCTCCACACATATGCTGCCTATTCACACCTACCAGCACTGCATCATAAAGCAGTGTTTCACTCAAAATGGTTGAATCTGGGACTTTGCATGACCCTATGTGGAATACAAAGGCTTCCAGCTACTTTCCTCTCAGTATTCCACTGTGTGACAGGAAGTACACAGTAGTGAAAAGGAGTATAGGCTACTTGGCCACAATGTTTCAGAGGAAATTTTTCTGTGTGAATGCAATGACCAGTGGTGAAGCCACTTGTTCATAGCTCGTGTGAGCCAGTTACAAAGCAGCTCAGTGCCACAACTCTCTTCAAAATTAATCCATTTGCAGGAGTGAGGCCTTCCACACAATAAGTTCTTTTCTAGAGTGAACCACATGCACAATGTTTGTAAGGTTGGGGCCTGAATCACTTCAAAGGAGGAGCTGTTTGCAAACAGGGTCATAACCAAAGTTTGGGTAAGGACGACTCTTTTTGGCATCTGGTCATTCCTTTCCACCTAGGAAGTGGAATGCAGGTCTAAGTCCTTTGCAGCCCACTGCTCTTCCATGCCTGTAACACCCTGTGTTCTTGGCCTTTGGGATGTGCTGCAATGCAATACCAGCCTTTCTTTCCCTTGCCCATGAAGAGATGGGGAGGGCTGGGAAGTACTAGTGCTGGCCTTCGATGGGGATGTCTGGGAAGTCCATTAATTCTACATATGCTTCTGTTCCCTGTGGGTTATTCAATTTGTTTCTGAGATAAATGCTGAATCTGTTTGTTTTTTTTTTCCAATATTTTTAAAAAACTGGCAAGGGCACCCAGAATACAGGATAGGCAATCTTTTATGGGAGCTTAATACAAATGTAAAATAAATGTAGACTTCAGGTTGAAGCAATTGTTACCTTTATGCCTTGCCCTGGAGAAGCAGTCAGTTTAGACAGGATCTTGTTCTGACAGATAAGGAACTGGCAACACCCACATGGATCATCACAACCTCATCTCTAAAACACATAACCATCTGCCTACCATGCTGTTCTCCTAAGGTTCTCCATTAGCTTATGTTGCTTTTGCTCTGAGAGTCTGTCCAGACTGGTGTATTAACATGCCAAGTGCCCAGTGTTGTGACAACCTTGAAGGTCTTCATGGTGGTGGATTTGTTTTACTAGCATTTGCCATATTGCTAGAACTCATCATCAGTAGGAAATGGTTCTGTGATGAGTCCCCTGCATAGTATGGTCACTAGGCATTTCTGGAGTGAAACCTTGCTGCTCACAGGTCAGTTTTGAGCTTCCACTGGAGGTGTTAGGGGGCCTGCTATAGGGACAACAGGGTGAGCATTCAGCAGCTCAGTACTAGTAAGGTATTTTGCTTAGGGCATGATCCTGCAATATGTTGATGCTGTCCTTCCAAAGAGCAGGTCACCTGACAAGCTCCCACCCTTTAGAGAGAAATAAAATATCTTTGGAAAAGCAAGGTACTTGCAGTTATTTGTGCAGCCTAATTCAAAACCCATTTTTGCCTTATTGGAGTCAATGGGTTTTCACCATTAACTTATACTGGAAAAGGATCAAGGTCTTTAGCTGCTTAAAATGTGTGAATTGAGTTGATTGTCCTGATTGAGCAGCCCAGTGAAACCTGGGTGTGGGGGAGGTGCTGAGTGGTTCACTGAAAGCAAAGGTATGAAAGGGAAACAGGATAGGGAGAGACCATCTCGCTGGGAGGTGAGAGAGATTCCTGCTGCTGCATCTAATTACAGAGCAGGCCACTAAAAAGAAACATAAAGACTTAAAACATAAGCAAATAGGCTAACTCATGCATCTGAGATAACTCCCATACCTGATCCAGAGGCCTTTCAGCCATTTGGGCCCATCTCTAATTACAAATCAAATAGACTGTCAACAAAGAGAGTGCAGAAAACTCAAGTCTCATATCACAAACAGAATTCTAATGTGAAGTTACTATGCACTGATTCAGGAAAGAGTGTTATGGCCTAGAGGACTAAGCACGAGACAAGGAGCTGGTCCTGGCTTTTCCACTGACTTGCTAAGAGATCTTAGGTAAATCCCTTACATGGTGGTTCTCAACCTTTTCTGTTCCAGGATTCTCCTTCCCATGACTCTTTCCAGATCAAACCTTTGCTTCCTATAGCAATGTTGAGAAGGGCAGGCCTGATGCCAATTTGTACCTTATAGGCTACCTAGATCACAGATATACAGCAGCTTTGGTGAACCCAAGATCACTTCATCATATGCTGTGCCTGGATATGCACAGAGTGATTTGACTGACAAGGCTAACTACCTCTCTGAAGCCAGTTTGCCATGTAATAGTGTGATTACTTGTTACTGATATCCTGACACTTGTACAACCCTTGTATAGACACACACTGGCATAAACATTCATAAGCAAATCAACTGCAGTGGCTTCAGCACATTTATACCAATATAACTGCATCTGCACAGACTGCTTTAACAATACCAGCATAGCGAGAGCAGAACAGCTTTCCCAGCACAGGCCCTCCCCTTTAACAGCCTCATCATCTCTAATTGCAGCTCTGGCTTCCCTTTAGCTGGAAAGCGACCTCCCCTACCCCCAAGTTTGTTTTCTAATTAGAATTTCCCCTGGGGAGAAAAGGGAGGAAATGGTTTGTGAGCTCAGAATAGTTTTGTGAACTGCCTTGTTTTCTTGGCTTGCAAAATGCCATCCACACCCCACTCAGGAGAGTTGGTGACAGTAAGTCCTCTTGTGACTGCTTGATAGGAAGAGAGGTTTGCCTGGAGCTTTACGTGCCTAGAAACTTCTGCAAATGTAGCCCAAAGTGACTATGTTGGGAGCGTGTAACTATTTCTAACGAGTAGCTATTTTGGACCTCTAACATTACCCTAATTCAGTCAGAATTGGGACCCCAGAGCAGTAGGCATTTTGGGAAAACTCAAAGGCATTCTCCACTGCTTTGCAATGGGACCCAAATGGTTGTAAGTTACATGGGAGCTTTTGAAAACGTGACCAGGGCACATCACTGCTATTTATTATCTGTAAAAGTTGGGCATCTACTGGCAGTAGGAGCTGAGAAAAAGGGCTGAAATCTTAAGAGAACAAAGGGCGTGTCTACACATGTATTTAAGCATGCCTAAATTTAATGAACATTAAGTTGGTTGTACAGCTAATGCAGGCTGATTTGCCAGTTTATTGAGTGATACAAGCTGAAGGGAAGGGGCCATGCTCAACTGATTAGCATTGAGTGAAATGTTAACCTTGATGTGTTACCACCAGAGAAAGCAGGGCAGAGGAGGGTGGGGGGCTTGTCCAAGGGATGTTAGCTCACAGGCACTTAGGGGCATGCTCTTCCCAGGTGAGGATTCACAATTCTGCAGGATATAAATCTTCAGGTTTGCTTATATTTGAAGAACATTATTCCTGCCTCAGTCCCTTTACAGTGCATCCTATGCAGCAGGGCCATGTGAACCCAGCTTTGCAGAAAACAGTCTTAAGCCCTAACACCAGTGCCCCCTCACACCCTGTTCACCTCAGCACAGTGTGAATTGCAAGGCCCAGCTAGGCCCATTGAAATGTTAATTCTCTTCAACACAGGCAATTTAAGAAACAATTAGCCAGTTGGGGTCAAAGGAGCTTCTGAAAACATCAGGGGACTAAGAAGAAAACAGGCTAGGCTGCAACTTCATTAGGGCTAACTGGAGCTCATGAGTTCTCACTGGTACCATTGGGAAAAAGGTGGGGGAGGTGTAGGGGACAGGGGACCCTGCTTCAAACACGTCTCAGTGATGTAGCATTAACAATGTCAGGAGCCAGGAAAACCAACACAGAGCATGGTCACGGGCATTGGCCACTGCCCCTCTGGGTGCCTATAGCACTTTCCTATCTGCTGTTTGTCTTATTGTACCTGTGAAGCCTGCCTAGGGCTAAGTACAGACAGTCAAAACGCCCAAGGCTGAATTGAGTCAATCTTTGCAGGTTAGTTTAAGCTGCATAGATTGAACCAATAAGCAAGTGAACAGACATTTACTTTTGATTCCAGAAATGCAGCCACATGCCTGCAGTGGTTTAGGCCTAAATCTGAGGGGCAGTGGAGCATGCCTCCCTGCTCAGCTGGGGCAGACAGCTTGGGCCAGGGCTAGCCCACCCACCCTGCAAGGCATCCTGGGATTCTAGGGGACTGTGAATTAACTTTAATCTGAAGGGGATCTTGGACAGAAGTTCAATAAACTGATTTAACCTAAATCAGTTAAGTCTGATATTACATCCATCCAGGCTTATCTTAAACCGGTTTTGGAGATTTTGAAAGTGGTTTATGTGCACTGAACTTCTGTTGTGTTACAGATTTAAATCGATTTCCAATTATTTATATATACTGGTTTATGTGTAATTTCTGTCCCTAGTTATCTGTGAGCCAAGTGTTGCCTTCCATGCCCAGTTCCTGGAAGATATGGATCTGCTAGAGCTCGTGGATGAACACCCTGCCTTTTTGGCTCAAGTAAGAGACTCAACCTTATTGCACTAGAGATTGCTGTTTCATCTCTGGCAGTGGCTTTTGGATTTGCACCCTGCAGCACAACAGTGCCCCCAGCCCTAGCTGGAAGTCCTACAGAATTACAGTCAATTACAGCAGCATAGACAGGGCATGTATGTTGATTACTACCTGATTAGTTGCCCCCAGTGTGAAGTCTGAAGTTCTACCCACACGGTGCCAATGTGGCTGCACTTGATTATTATGGGGGGAGAGGGAGCAAAGCTTTCTTGTGTAATGCAACCTTCCTGTCAGCTATGTTCATTCCCATTGAGTGGAATGTTAACCTTGATGTGTTAACACTGGATTTAGTGGAGAGGGCCAGCTGCCATACTCCTTTGTGCACAGCCACAGGAGTTTTTCAGACAGCTCTGAGAGAGAACTGGCAGGTGTTATTGTGCCTGCAAAGGTTTGTGTGTGCCGGTCATCCTGCTGGAATAACAAAGAGTAATGTCTGGAGCCCTGGATCAGCCTATGTCAGGCTTGTCCAACATATGGCCCGCGGGTCACCGTGCGGCCCACCAAGCCATTTTATCTGGCCCACAGCGACGGCAGTGCCGCCACTGCGGAGCGTGGAGCCATGGCGGTGGTGCGAAGTGTGGAGCCACAGTGGAGGTGGCGGGGCTGCTGCGAGGGAGGCAGGGCCGGCCGACGGGCCCCAGCCGACAGGGAGGGGAGGGGAGCTGCTTACCCCCGCGGGGCCCAGGGCAGCAGCCCCGCACGGGAGGGCAAGCAGCAGCCCCTGGCACTGCTGGCCCGCACCTGCCTCGTCACCCACCCGCTTCAAGCCAGCCCCTTGCTGAGCCCCAAAGCAAGGCGGCGCCTGCTCCCCCTGGACAGTGTCCCCCCAGGCGCTGCAGCTCTCCGGGCCCAGTCTTGAGGCCCTGAGGGGGCCACTTCTCATGTGCTGTTGGGGACGGGAAGAGCAGCCCCGCCAGGTCTGCACCGGCCAGCAGAAGCAGTGGCGGAGCCGTGTGCTGCTCAGGACGGGATGAGCCTGCACCGGTCAGTCCCGAGTGGCACACAGCTCCACCATTGCTTCTGCTGGCCGGTGCAGACCTGGCCAGCCTCGTCCCATCCCCAGCAGCACATGGGAAGCCAGCTTCGGCTGCATGCTGCTTTTCCTGGCCAGTGCCGACTGGTTCTGCCCAGGTGGGTCCTGCAGCACCATGTCAACCCAGGCATGACACCGGCAGGCCGGGCGGGCCCCCGGTTAACCCCAGCCTGGCCCCATGGCTTCTCAGCATCAGGTCAACCCAGTTGTAGCCAAGCGGCTCCTGCAGCACCATGTCAACCTGGGCATGCGTGCCATTTCAACCAGGACCATGTCGACCCCTGCAACTTCATTGGTGTCAAAGGTCACGTGACATCATTTCCTGATATGATACCACTTCCTGTGACGTCTTTGCATATGGCTCGCCGGCCCATTGGGTGATAAAAAGTTTGTGATCCGGCCCCGCATTCAGAAAGGTTGGACACCCCTGGCCTACGTGCTGAACATCTCTTCTGAAACCATCAGCAATGAATGATAAATATGGGGCATTGACCTTGGAACATGTTCTACAATATTTCCACCCACCTCCGAAGCCTGCCTCCCTGATCCAGCGCCCATGAGCGCTCCACAAGCTCAGAAGACAGAACATCAAGGTCAAGTGTCTTGAGTCTCCCCTGTTTCCTTCACTTCCCACTAGTTTTCCCTCTTCAGAGACTCCAGAGGTTGCCCTCTCCCTCCCAGAACCAGGCCCCTACTCTAATTGCCTCCCTCAAGTGATGTCGCTTCCTTACCTTTTCTGACATTCCTCTCACCCCTCTTCTGCTTGTTTCCAGACTTTCCCTCTGCCATCATCCCTCTAATCTGCTGCGTTCCCTTTTGCCTTCATATCTTCCCATTGGCTTTGTTTTGTTTTCTGCTTCAATTCTCCATCTTCCAGGCCATGCAGTGTTCTCATTTCCTCCGTTGCCTTCTCCCATTACCCCTCTCCACAAATCAAGGACCAAAGAAAGAGATTTGTTTTGTGTGAACACAGAAGTTTTGGGGGGGGGGTTTTGGCCAAAACAACATTGTTTTCGATTCACCAAAACACTTGATTAGACATGAAATAAAATGCATCTTTTCACTTGTAGGTTTCTTATTCCTTATTTAATCACTTTTATTAAAAGAGTAGTAAGCTCCCAAATGCAAACATCAACTTTAATTTGAAAAGATGAAGCATTTAATTCAGAAAATGTCAGAAGGAAACTTTCTGACTTTTCCCATTTCTCTCCTTTTTTTTTAGTTAAAGCTGTTCATGGAGTTTGACCTGAATTTGTGAATGGCCTTAGTTATTCTACAGAGGGTTGGGTTTTTTGGGGGGATTTATTGTTCACCGAATGCCCAGACCTGGTTATGTTTCTAGCATATCCAACTACTATGAAGACTTCCAGGATAAATAGGCAACAGACCAGTTTATAGGGCTTGACAAGATGGGGATTTACAGACCAAAGTTAGCAACAGGAGGACAAAGATGCTCTGAGAGGCTCTGGACTTAAACCTCTCCTTGTAGTGGTGCTTTAGAAGAAAAAGCCGCTAGTGGGGAAGATACAGATTGACAAACACAAGCTCTGTTCAGTACAGCCCTAAGTTTAATATGCAAGTGGGAAAGGGGGATTCTTAGCTGGCTGAAGACCACTGTAAATACAGGAATATAGGACTGAAAGAGATCTCCTAAATCCAGTCCCCTAGTATCACAACAGGCACCATGTCACCTAATTCTTTCCACAAATGGATCAAGCTTCATTTTAGAAGCAGTTAGGTTTCTTTGCCCCCGCTACTCCTCTTGAAAAGCTGTCCCAGAACAGCATTGCCATAATTGGTAGGAACTTTCTTCTATTTTCCAGCCTTACTGAAAGATTTGCTTTCTTTTATCCTTCTATTTAATTTTAACTAATCAAACTGTAATCACTGAACCCAAGGTAATTTTTTCTGACAGGCTCTGTATAACGTGCTCATTACTTGCAAGAAAACAACTCTAAAACAGTACCATCTTATGTTGATTCTGTGACAGATTGGTGAAAATCTGTTAGTTGTCACACTTACAAAATATTAGCCCTATTGGTATTTGTCCTCAAGTCAGAATCTGGAAAATTAAAGTCTCCCATTTAAGTTAAAGGCACAAATCAAGTAACATTTACATCTCTAATAGAAATACAGAGAACTCTGTCCACATCTAATACTGACCATGGGTCTTTAGCAGATACCCAGCACTACCCTAGGAGAAACTGTTAGCAGCTGTCCTTACAGTGATTTTGACCCAAATAGGTTCTGTTTTATCCATGCTTGATCCATGTTTTATTCTTCTTATTTCCTTACAGTCTGCCACACCATCAGTGTGGTGCTGCCCTGCCACGTTTACTTCAGTTTCTCATTCTTGTCATGACCCAGGGCCTCAAAGGTGTTCTTAGCTATTGATTTTGGGGGGGATCTGAAGCAGGAATGGATCTGTGCTCATTTGCTGACTGTTTCTGATATATATCAAATAGTAAACCAAGGAACCACAGCTGTAAAATTTGAACTGGTGGATGTGGTAAATGCAGGCATAGAAGAAAAGGAGAGGGTATGAAGGTGAACTCATGGAGTTCCTGTTGGACTTGTTCCAGGGCAGGGCTGTACATTTCAATGGTGGGCAGCAGAGCGGTGCTCAGCCCTTGGCCCGTGAGTCAGATCCTGCCTGCAAAGCTGTGTCAGCCAGCCTACAGGGCTCCCCACAGATGTGAAAATTTGTCAATAGGGGAGTAGTGGTGGTGTTAATTGCCACTCCCCACCTTCCAAATGTCTGGACATGTGGAGAGCCCTGTAGGTGGTTACTATGGCTTTTCATGCTAGATTAGGTGTGCAGGGCCAGGGCAGTGTGTGGTGGGCTCTGGGCAGGGACGCTGACCCTGTGCAGGATCTGACCAACCCATGTCACTCATGTGGCCCACACGGCTGAAGGGTTGACCACCAGTGGTCTAAGGGGCTTCCTGGTTAGGAATCAAGCACTGTTCTCCCAGACCAACAACTATGTTTCATTGTACTGGTCCTGCATAAGACTGATCCTGGGAAAACTGCCCCATTAAACAGTGCTGCCCAGTAGCAAAAGGAAATATGTCAGGAAGGCATAACTGAGCCTTAAGAAGTATCCTGGCCCTCACTCTTAGTTCTGGTTAAGAAGAACATATTGTAGCACCAGGCTTTATATAAACTATGGGAAGCAACATGAATTCACTTTAAAGGATTCTTACTATGAAAAGATGACGACCTGAATGCTATAGCAGGTTCAATATGTTTTTCCAAATGGGATCTTAAAATGGATATCAGCAAGTGGAAATGGATTCAAAGGACAGGTAAGAAGCTGCTTTCACAGCAAGATTGGGCTTGTGACAATTGAAAGTGATGGCTTTCAACTCAGCAATGCACTTGCCACATTTGAGAGCCTAACAGAGAGGGTTTCATATGCACCTACCTGTCTCAGCCTGTTTGTATCCCTGTAGATTATCCTGGGGCCTACTAAAGCCTTTGTACAAGAATGGACACATTCACAGTTGATCTGTGATAAGCTGCCAATCTGAAACTGAACCCAAAGAAATGCAGGTTGTTCCAAAAGAGGTCTTTATCAGTGGCACATGCACCACCACTGGGGATGGAATTCCCCCTCTGACAAAAGGGAAAATGAGACAGAAGTGGTTTCCTTCCACATGTGTACAGAAGATTTATAGGTGGGTGATATTTTGAAACCACTAGACGGGTTTGGTGAGAAAGAGGAACCATTCCAGTGGTCCATAGGTTGTGATTTAACTGTCTCAGAGATGAAAAAGGCTCAGGTCTTGGTCTACTCATGTTTCAAAACCCGCTTTGTACTGGGCATGAATGTTCCTGCTTACAGCTTGGGGCCAGTATTGACACAAAAATCCAATGGATTTGAGAGAGAGATGGCTTATTAAGGAAACCCCAATATTCTTCTGACAGGAATTACTGCACTGTCTGACAGGAACTCCTAGCAGAAACTGAATATAGAGAGCATTTGATTATTATTTCTATGGGGTTAGGGCAGACCATGAATCCCTGCTTGTTAAATGGCTCTCTAAATTAAGGAGTTGTGAGGGACAACTAGCCCAGGTGGTTGGGGAAACTTGCTGTGCTATGATGTCCCAGTCGCAGGGAGGCTAGGGCACAAGCTTTGTAATGCCAGTGCCTTGTCCAGATGGTCTTGTTGGAAGGCTAATTGCAAATATAGTTCTAACCAGGAGAGCAAGGAATTGGTTGTTTTGAGGAATGCGTGCGCTCACAATCCTGAGAGAGAGAAGGGTAGATGCCATAAGAAGGATAAGGCAGACAAGGTTCTTTGGGTAAATCTGGTGTCTTTTATTAGACCAACATTATTATTGATCTAATAAAACGTACCGGCTTTACCCAAAGAACCTTGTCTGCCTATGTCCTTAGACCAACATGGCTACAACTTATATCCCTGAAACATAAGAAGGATAAATCTTATGAAGTACCCTGGCCTGTGTGGTGCTGACTCAAACTGATGAAGTGGTTTATTATAGGACTTAGGCTCGTTGATTAACTCCAAAGCTGTCCATAAGGATCATCTCAGAAACTACATTGGGCTGCATGGCTGCTCTCAGAAACTGGGGAGGTAGCTGTGGAAACTGAGGCTGTGACAAAGCTGAGTTCTCCATTAGAAGAGAATCTCTGGCAGCAGTTTTCACAGAAACAATAAAAATTCCTCAGGGGCTCACTGAAAGAGGCCCCTCTGGGGTGGTTGAAAGGAAATTGTGCAGGAAGGGAAAAAAAACTCCAAGGAGATTAAGTTGGAAGTAAAATCAATTTGGCTTGATGTGAAAATATCCCAACAGGAAAACACTCTGTAAATATGGAAATAGTTCGGCTTGTATCATTTGTAATTAACAGTTTATGAATGGAATTATTGGACATGGTGCCTGCAGTCCCAGTGGACTGGACTCAGTGACACAAAGGTCCCTTCCAGTCCCAGGTTTCTATCTTACTGCTTATTAGGCTGTTTCTTTTTTTTCTGTGTGGGATGGGTCATAGGGCATCACCTTTTGAACTCACTGGGACTGAGACAGCGGGGTATGTGGTCAGGTGGAGAGGTGATAGAAAATTCACTGAAGCTCAGTGGCTAAGCAGCCACCTGCCACTTAGACTAACTGAGAAAACATTTAGAGACAGTAGGAACAGTAGGAACTACCATCCAAAATGCAGGCTGTTTGCAAGTCCACTCAGAAACCTGAACTATGCAGATGAAAGTAATTGCAGGGGCATGGGATTGAGTTGATTACAGGTCTGTGTGGAGGTGAGAAGTGGCAGAAACATCATAGAAGCATATACAGTAGGAGCGAAGCAACCCCAGATACAGCTACAGCAGCCCTGGTAGCATGAGACTTAGAGAATGCAGGGAGAAAAGGTCCTGTGCAGTGTTGGCTGGGAGGAGGCCTGAGGCTGCATGCAAAGAAACTGGCTTGGCTCATGTCTGATTCCTGTGGCATTCTGGAAACAGGACTTTGTACCATCTTATTTATGAATAATCAGGACTGCCTCCTAGAAATGCCTGATTCCCACCATCCCTTTCCTCTCCTAACCAAACAATCTGCAGGTCCCTTTAAGTCCATTCACCAGTAGGGTCAAAAAGAGGGAACAAAGTATAGTGTTGGGACAGTATTTTTCATTCCAATCTCACAAAGAGAGTAGATGTAATTTTTCTTAGTTTGCCATAGGGTGAGTGAGCTGAAGGATACACAATGAGATGACAAAACCAGGTGTCTTGACTCTCAGGCCAGGCCTTTGTCCCTACCATCAGGACCATGCTTTTTTTTATGAGGCTCTGTGTTAGTTATGGGCTTGGGTTTTGTGTCTTGTTTGTATGGGATAGGTGCTAAATGCTGCTGTTGTTCCCAGTGATGACTTCTCTTTCTGTGTTTTATAAAGCTTTGGGGGAGCTGAATATTCATGGCAAAGAATTAAATCCTTATGTGGATTTGAGAAAAGTGCATCACAACAAAGCGATTCAAATAAAACCTAGTTGGTAGATTTTGACCCAGAGGCTGAATGAAAACCTCTGGAGTGTTTTTCAGAGGTTTGAAAGAGTGTGACATGAACTTGTCAGGCCCTCAGCTGATGTAAATCCAGATGCATCCACTAGCTTCAAAGGAGTTGCACCAATGCAATCCTGGTGGAAGAACTAGTTTAATATTTAAATTATATTTCTCCTGAATTTTCTAGTAAAATCTGAGGCTTTCTAATATGTAGCCCTTTGTGCCACAGTGTAATAGTGGGTTCAGATTCAAATCCTTCTTTTTTGCAACTACTGCATGGTTCTGGGGCAGTCTAACACTGGGGTAAGGCTTGTCACCCAGCTTTAGTTGAGACATGGATGAAATCTGATGAGAATGACTCACTCCTGGTCAACAAACTGGCCTTGTGAGATGCCAGCTAGTGGAGACCTTGCTAGATCAGGGGACCCTGTGAAAATCCTGCCCTTAGCAGTCTTGCTGTTCTGCAAAAACAGCACACCGCATTTCTGCACTGTTGAAATCCAAGCCTGATCTGAGTCCCAATTCTCCTCTGGATCCAAATCCTATCCTCACCCAGCTCTGCTTCTTCACTGTGCCTGTGTCAAAATGTTATGCATCTCTTTATTTCCTGGTCCCAGCTCAAAGCAGAGGCAGAAGGGACAGAAGATCTTGAGATAGTATGTGACAGCAGAAGCAGTCCTGCAGATTCAGTAGGTCTGGAGACAGAGGAACTGATCCAGCAGCACTTGTGAGGTTCTGTCCCAGTGCCAGGGCAGAAGCAAGGATGGTATTGATTAAGCTTTTTCCACCTTTCTGCTTGTTCATTCACTGTGTACGGTGGAGCTGGAGATAACGACCCTCGGAAAACTCCCTGTTTGCTTTCTGACCTCCTGGGGGAAGGGGAATATTAGGCTACAAACTTAACTGATTTAGTAGTTAATGAGTGACTCTGGAGTGGAGGTGGAAGGGTGAAAGGCAAAAGAGAGTTGAAGGGGTAAGGGAGTTTTTTTTTCCCAACCCGCAGCATTGCCCTGTAACTCCTTAGGGTTGTCTGCCTGCCTGGTACAGGTGCCAAGCACTTAAGCAACATGTTGGGAGCTGGTTGTCTTTAACACACACACACACACACACACACACACACACACACACACACACACACACACACACACACACATGCTTACTTACACTTTCATGTATGTATATATGTATGTATGAATTTGTGTGTGTGTGTGGGGTGCATATTTACCCCGCCTTCTGTCTTTACTTAATTAGACCAACAGGGTGGGTCACTTTTTTTAAAAAGAAAAAAATAGCATCCCTCTCTAAATAGGGATGGCATTTGGGTTCTTTTGGCATGACTGCCAGCCTCTGAAAATCAGGAATAGTGTACGGAAAGGGAAATGGGGCAGCAACTCATACCCTGGACAGGGGCATAGAGAGCATTTTGGAAGACCAGCATGCAGAAATTATAAATATTGGCTGAAATAATTTGGGGAAATGAACAACAAATATATGCAGGTTTATCCTTGCTGATTATTTTGTAATACTGCCAAGACACCCTGCACTATGTAAGATATGCAATGAGATTGTATCTGCCCTAAACAGTTTACATTCTACTTCTTATGACTGGCTTTCAAAGAGCTTGGGGGTTTGAGGAGTAGGTCACAGAACCATCTTCCAGTAAGAATGCCCCAGTAGTGCCCACTAGCTGCTGAAGTTAATGACAAGCAGATGCCCAAATGGGCTCTTAAATTAGAAGACAGGGCAGTTGGCTGGGAGTCAGGAGACCTGTTTCCTAATCCTAGCTCTTCATGAAAATCACTTTGATTTGAGTCAAGTCACTTCTCTGTATTATTGATTGTGCCCCTTTCTACATATTGTGCACCTCATCTTGGCTATAAGCTTTTCAGCAGAGCTGCAGCCAGCATTTTAAGCTTGCTGGCCAAAAATAAAGTAGAGAAAAAAGGGGAAAAAATATTGTTTGGGTCAACCTGAAATTAAACATTTTCTTTTGGTATTTTGTTTTTTGTTAAGAAATAATTTTGAGCCAAACAATGCTTTGTTGTGAGTTTTAAATTATCTTTTAAATCTTTTTTTATTGGTATTACATTCTAGGCAATTTTTTAAATGAAAAATCAAAATGTTTAATTAAAAAAATGGAAAAAGGAAATGTTTTCCTCCCCTTGTCCTAAAAACCACATTTTTTTGATCAGTAATATGCTCCCTGAAAAGCAGTGACTGAATTCTACTCTTTAAGACTCTCTTAAAAATTAGACTAGAATTACCTGCTGCTGCTAAGGATGGGGGAAACGGTAGCATAGAAAGGGCTCAGGAGTTTGTAGTACCTGAGTTTGGTTACATGTTAGATGCCAGTGCTAAAAACACCTGTAGCTTGCCTCCACTGTGGCCATCACTATTGGTAAAATATATTGGGATTTTCCAGACCAAGTACAGCCAGTGAGATGATAATCTAAGTGCATCACTGATGTGTGCAGCGCCTCACAGAGAAGGGAGCATCATGGGCATGTTGTGATCCTTCTACACACCGCACAAGGTTTCAAAACATGAGGGTCTTCCCCACTGCTGGCTAGATCTCCATGATCACCTCAGATCCCTGGAGTGACCAGTCTGTTCCTGGATTGAATATAAAGTGTTTGCTTTAGGGTATGTGATCTCAGAAGTTTTTACACATAGCCTTTT
This sequence comes from Alligator mississippiensis, assembly GCF_030867095.1. NCBI lineage: Eukaryota > Metazoa > Chordata > Crocodylia > Alligatoridae > Alligator > Alligator mississippiensis. The sequence goes on from NC_081832.1 coordinate 23,586,317, forward strand.
CTCAGGCAATCTTCAATTAATGGGAGTTTACTCTGATGACAGAATGTCTTACCATGTTTAATTGGGTGATCAGTGTAGCATGTGGGCTCAACAAAGAAAAATGAGCATCAATGTAAATCCAGTCACTTTAAAAATTAGGTCCTAGTATTCAGATAGAATAATGGAAAAGTAGGACTGGAAGGGACCACAGGAGGTAATTTAGTTCAACCCCCTGCCCGAGGCAGGATCATCCCCACCCAAACCATCCCAGGCAAAACCTTGTCTAACCTATTACTAAACCTACACTATCAACCCTGTCATACAATTACAAGGCATAGCACCCTAACCTGCCACAGGTTAAGCAGGGGGACAATGGGGGGGAGAGGTACGAAAGGTCACAGACACCGGCTACTTGTTTTATGATTCTAGTGTCATATTTTCCTAAATTTTTGCTCTTTCACAGGGAAACTCACTAGACAAACAAACCAGTGAATCCAGCAATGCCGAAATGGCTGTCTGCACTAGAAAGCTTAGTTGCAAATAGTTATGGCATTAAAAAGCCCACCGGCATGGATTCAGTTATACAATTATAATAGTGCTTTTATTGGTCTAGTTTACTCCAGATTGCAACTATACCAGTATGTTATGTCCACACTGTGCCTTTTACCAGTGTAACCAAGATGATATTACAGATCTTATACCAGTAGACTGATTAGAAAATCCCCTCTTAACCACTATAATCATGCCAGTTTAACTTTTCCAGTACAGAGCAGCCCTAAATGCTGTCAGATGTGTTATACAAACAAACAGAAAGAAGGACGTAGGCGTTTTTTCTTTCTAATTCCCTTTAGTTATAGGAATCCGTTAGGTGTCACTTTAACAACTCTGGGCACAATTGTTCCTTCAGAAGAGAGCTTATTTTCGGTTGGTAGTTTCTCTTTAGATCTGAAACCTGATTTTTTTTAAATACTGTTTTTTTAACAGTCTTTTAATTTACTACAAACCTCCAACTCACATGTTCACCTAGTGCTGATAGAGGCCATAGCAGAAATAAAAAAGGTGCAGTCATTGGCCAAAGGACCCCATCAGCAGAGCCAACCTGGAGATAGACCCAGTTGCAACACAGATGAGGCTGGAGGTCAGACAGGGTCTAACTTGTGTCATGCTGAGTGGCCTAAAGCCTTAACCTGTTGGGCACTTGCAAGTGAGGCTGATGTCTGAGCAAGACCAGATGTACAATTGAATAGGCCTCTGACCAGCTCAGGGGCCCCACTGCATTATAGTCGTTTCAGGGTTGACTGGTAAAAAGAAGAGGCTCGATACTGAATGTTTGGACAGGTCAGTTCCATCACTGCCTGCATGCCATGGTGATAGGTGCAGCGGGAAGGCAGGAGACACCTGGGTTTAACTTAGGCTGTAATTAAATGTTGTCATGGTACCATCACGACCAGGTCCCTTACCATGGGAAAAGTTGTAGCACAGAGGGACCCCAACTAAGTGCATTGCTCATGGTGCTACACACCCTTTCTCCCTTGGTTCTCAGAGCCTGGGCTGGGGGGCAAACCTAGCACCTGCAGATAAACCCAGAGATTGCAAATAGGAATCTATTGTGCTAAAACATACTGACCTGTCGTGGTTTGTCTTTAAGTTCTTTGCAACAGAAAAATTGCTCTAGGCTTTTGCCCTTGTCAAGAAACAAGTGAAAACAAAAAAATGGATTTTTCTGAGGGTTGCCTTGAGGCTAACAAGATTGAGAAGCACTGCTTTAATCATTCACAGGCCCTCTGGGGGCCTGCTCCTCTTCACTCACTGGTGCCCAGTTCCTCACTTTGCAAGGCACAGCAGGCAGAGTGGCCAGGAAACAAAGAAGTGGGGAAAAACAGACTCCTTTCTTCTTTCTGTTTGCCCCCAAATTCTCAGTTTAAGTCCTGGCACCTTTTGGTGGACCCAATTCAGATCCCCAGGCCACTCTTGGAGACAGAACCAGAGGACACCTATTATAATGACTCTGTATTGCACTAGTACTGAGAGACTCCCAGCTAAGATCAGGACTCAATGATGCAAGGTGCTGTACAATAAAGAGTGAGACACAGATTCTCCTTCAAGCAGTTTATAGTCTCCCTGGCATTTCTTGACCCACAGTACATGTGTCTGCCTCTTTGCTGCTCTCTCTCCTCTCACGCTTTCCTGTTTCCAAAGACAGATTCAGTGAAGATATACAGTTTGTGATGTAAAGATACATGGAGCTGGAAGTCAATTTTGTGAAGTGATCAGCATGCATGTAGAAGGGCCTTGGGTGCTAGAAATGCCGGAGCTTTAGGAAGCATGTGAACTTGGTGAAAATGTGTGTGAAATGTGGCAAAAAATAATTAATTTGGAACGGCCAGAGGGCAACGAAAGTTAAAGCTGCCTTGTCCAGAACAAGTCTGTCAGAAGATCCAGGCACTATAAACTCTGTTTGCTATTAGCGCATGGAAGCAGTTGAGATAGAGAACTTACCTTTCCCTTTCCATACAGTCCCAGCTCAGGGCCCTGAGGTTAAGTTTTCTAGCCAACTTAAGTCTTGCCAGCCGGGCCTGAAAAATCAGTGTGAACCCCGTTTAAATTGATATAAGAGGGTGCAGACAGAAGTGAAGCTCCCAGCTGCAACTCAGAGTGATTTTAGCAAAGCGCTCTGAGTTACAAACCAAACAGAAGTTCACTGTTGATTGGTTGAGGGGTGGGAAACTTGCCGGGTCTGGGAGCCTGCAGCCAGGTTCCCACAGCAGCAGCCAGGGCTCTCAGCTAGTGCTGGCTGTTTTCAGAATGGGAGGGGGGAAAGGCTGGGAGAAAGCTCATTTTTGGGGCTCCCCAGCTGGTGCTGAAGGGAGCGGGGGTGAATTGGAGCCCTCACACCTCAGAGGGGCTGCAAAACATGCCTCCCACCCGGGGGGGGGGGGGGGGAGCAGAACCCCCCCCCACGCTCCTTTTTCCTCCCTCCCATTCTGAAAACAGTTACAGGCTGGGAGCTCTGCAGACACAAGTTATAAAAGATGCCACCTTTTGTAAAATCTGTATCTGATACCTCATGAAATAGGGGGTCAGAATTTCACCCTATTCACCCTTTTTTAAGCTGTTTGCATTGTGCACTTGTGTTTGGTCACAGCTATAAACTACTTTCTGTGGCCAGATCAGGTGAAAAGTGTCACTTCTGTCTGCACCCAGATGATCCACAAAGGATTCTGTGCTGGTTTATCTAGATGAATGTAAAACAGAGTGGAGCTGAGATGGTGCACTTGGAATTTGTCCCCCCCCCCCCCCCCCCGCCCCAAGTGTCTCAAAAGGCCTCTCCTGCCCATCCCCCACTTCATGGCCTGTGAGTCAGCAATCAGTTCAAGGCAGGCACATTGTTCTGCCAGGGTCATTTGATAATCAGGTTAGGTGAGGAGGAGGCCTGTTCAAGGGATGCCTGTAGGAATAGTTTTAGAGGGAACTGTGGGAAACTCTGTGCTTGGGCTCTCTCTACCTCCACATCTCTTGGGATAAGAGACAATGTGCATTTCTTCATTCCAGTGTTTTCCAAGTACAATGTTGGGGTGTCCTGAAGGTCTCTGACTGATCTAATACAACTATGCTTCATTAAAGCTGTTGGTACCTCCTGCTGTCACTTTCTTTGCAGTTATCTTTGGTTTTAGAGCTGTAGTTTAGTCTCTGAGGCCATGTCTACATGACTGCAACTGTGTTGGGAGATTACAGTGTAACTCCATGCTTGTTGCACCCAGAAGCTTTGGACCCGTTGAAGGTGTGAGCATGCTGCAAAGAAACTGCTACAAGAGAACTGGATCTTATCTTATACTCTCAGGTCTGCCCCTGGATGATTGTGTGCACTGTCCACTTGTATGAACTGAACCATGCAAGTTATCTCATGTGTATAAGTCTTTGCAGGACAGGGGCCTCTGTCACTGAATTGAGGAGAATTCTAGTTGTTAAAACAGGATTTGTGATTCTGATTCTTGTCCCCATATGCAAATTGCGGCAGAGGAGATGAAGTCTGAAGTTCAACACCTGCAAGCTGCATTGGAAGGACAGCTGCATTAGGCAACAGCTTTTCACTTGGGTTATACCCTGCTGAGCCCGTGTGCCTTACCATGTCCCAGAAAATAACCTCCCTACAGCTTGAGAAACACAAGGGTGTTCACTGTTACTAGGGGACAAGAAAAGGCTTCTTTCAACTCTAAGGCTGTCAGAGCTATCCCCCTTCATAAATGTCTGGCTCATACCCATCAGGGCTCTGATAACTGGCACCCATCATCATAACAGCCAGTTTATCAGCCATTTTTTAGATATTAACAGGGGCATCTGCTAATGTAGATCTTCTAGCAAGCCTGTACCCAGAGACATAGAAACTTGGCTTAAGATGGAGCCATCTAATTGGCTTGTTGGCAGGTGCAGGATTTAGCTATGGAGATACATGTGTTTAAGAGCCAGTTTTCAACACCCTTAGGCAACTCTAGGTTTAAATGGATAAACTGGCGCCTTTTCAAGTCAGTTCCCCATGTTTAAAAACAGCCTTTTAGCGGCAACATGCCACAAGTGTTGCAAAGGGAGTCAGAGGAAACCGCCTTCGTTCACTGACAAAGACAGATTGAGAAGTTTAAGCTACAGGCAAAAAAATGTGGGCTGAAGCCCTTGATTGCTGTAGTGCATGAGTAGGTGGGCTACAGAGTAAGCTGCCGTGATGGGACACAGAACCAGTGCTGCTTGAGAATGTTATGAATAGATCCACCTGTCAAGGGGAGAGAGAGCACAGGGCTTGGGAACCCAGCCTGGGCACAGTGTCTGTTGGACAGGCTCGATAAGGCAAAGGAGGGTTCTTCTAACTCAGCTGATCCTCTAAAGACCAGGGGTCAGGATGGACTAAACCAAAGACATAAATAGGCAACATCCAGTAGAGAAAAAAGGTAAATACAGTGACTGTACACAAGTGCTCATTTGTATTAGATCCTTTATATTTCATATGGAATTTCAATATTATGAATCCCTTAAATCACAGACTCTTAAGCCATGAAAACAAACAACTGTTCAAAGAATAAACAACAGGGGTGGTGTTGTTTGGTTTGCTTTTTTTAAAGCAAAGGAGCAGGAAGCCAGTTACATTTCTTTCATTTTTCATGTTCCTAAAGGCTAGAGCTGTACTACATAGTAAGAGGTGGAGAGGTTTCCTGCAGGTTCTTATAGGTTCTGCCTCCTGCATCCTTGTAATGACTGGTGTTTTATTTTCCACATGTAATGAAAGGGGTTAATCAAAGTGCTGCACGGTGTTAAGTGACTGTCAGGAGGCCACACTTATCTAGATGTGTCCCGGCCAGGTTCAGCCTGGTTCAGAAACACTGGACACTGTTGGAGGCAGGAAGCTGGAGGGACCCATGATTTGGCCCTTCTAGCAGATCTCATGTTCCACTATCAGCATCCCTGGAACTCCTCTTAATTTTTATGGGCAATCCATGAAAGACAGCCCTATTTTCATGACAGGAGCTATGACAGCCCTGATGGGGATGAGGGAGGTTGTCTTGTGGACTATGGCACTGAAATAGCAGAGGGATTGTAGGTAAAGATTGTAAAGAAAATTACAGAAGAAGAGTTTATTGTGTCTCAGCAAGGTGGGCCAAGTAGGTGGGAAAACCACGGTCCTCAGCACTGAGAGGTTTGATAGCAAGAGAATGTATCCTCCCCTTGGCTACACATGGCAACACAACCCCCAGGGATTCCTTGGATGCCTGGCTCTGTGTCCACCATCTATCTGCACCACCTACCACTGCTCAGTAGAGCAATGCCCCCGCCTTTCCTCTTCTTCACCCCACTGCAAGGGTCTGTTTGCAGGATGGGATTGGGCATGACAGGGACATGCTGAGGACTTGGAGAGATCTTTGCTGCACAGGGGCATAAAGGTGCTGTTGAAGTACAAAGTGTGGTTAGTGCAGGACAGGACTGTTGGGCTACAGCAATGAGGGATTCCCAGGGGGGAAGTAAAGAAGAGAATGTTTAATGGCTTCACTATTACTCCCTAAAGTAGGGGAGAGGGTTGGGGTTGTGGACTCTTTGGAGAAAGCACAGTGGATGAGGGACAAGCAGTGACTTTGCCCTGCTCCCTTGGGAGTTGACAGCAGGTCACTTAATGGGTAGCTGTCTACTACAGAAACATATTGCCAGGTGTGAACATTCGGCTAGGTGAGCCTGTGGGAGTTATTCCTCCCTGCTCTGGCTGTCACCTCAAATTCTCTAGGTCAGATGTTTGGGGGACTGGACTAACTTGCTGTACATAAGATCTACAGAGGCCGAGGCTGGTTGATGTGCACTGAAGGATTAAGTGATGGGAATGTGAGTATTCATCGCCTCATGGGAGGGGCCTGTGTCTGTGTGCCAGCTCATCCCTTACACAGAGCAAGGTCAAGTCCTCCTGTAACATGCGTTAAGGCATTTCCCATGGGGTCATCCCACCGTGGCTTTGGGCCAGAGGCAGCAAGGGTGTTCAGGGAGGAGGGACATGGGGCGTGCACAGGACAGAGTGGAATTGGCATCTCTTGGTTCTAGTCATCTTTGTCCTTGGCTCCATGCTTTAGGATGCGGGTGAACTCCACGTAGTTGAAATTGCCCTTCTTGTCGATGGGGGCCTCTCGGTACATCTCGTCTACCTCCTCATCTGTAAATCTGTCGCCCATGGTGGTGAGCAGTTCACGCAGGTGGTCTTCATGAATGAAACCTGGAAAGGGGGAGAGAAATGGGAGGGAGAAGAAAGGAGAGGAGGTTCATGGAGCTAGAACAGATGGAGGCAGCAAACAGAACTGCACTGGGAAACCACGCAGTGAGCATGAAGGACCGACCCAGCCAGGAGGGAAGGGGAATGGGATATCCTCTTCTGTAGTTTACTTGGCAATGTTTTATACATAACTCCCTGCCTTTTTAGTGCTAACTTTCCCCAGCATCATAGTCCACAAGAAGCACCCTCATCCCAATTCAGTCCATTAAAGCTCCTGCCACCAGGACATGTCTGTCACCCATGGATTCTGCCACTTCTATCACTATGGGACAAAATTACACAGTTCTAGTACCAGGATTCAAGCTGCTGATTTGCAAGCTTCTGGAAGAGAAGAAAGCAGGACTCAGAGAGATGGAAAGGCCTCTCCTCTAGAAGGAACTCCTCGCAGCAGAGATCCCTCACCCATCTGTGTTTTTTAAGTCTGTAGCTCAGTGGCACCCATCAGTTTGGCTCCCTTAGCAGGTTTAAGAGCATACCTCAACCCTAGCTTCCTGGGCACCAGTACATCACACCAGGAAGCCCCTGGCAAAGACACTCCTTTGTTTGCCAGAAGTCAGTGATGGCCAGCACTTCACTCAGCCTGGGAACTGAGGAGGAAAGGCTGCTGCAGCCTATAGCTTCTCTGCAACCCTCACTGGACAAGCCTCAGCCTGTCTCAGATGCCAGATAACTAGCTGGCTTTCTCCCTTCCCTACTCCTCAGCCCCAGCTTAATGGAAACAGCCCTGGTGGCTCCACACACTCTCTGTAGGAGGTGTATGGCAAAAGAATAGGGATCTGCTTTGCTATGGCAGCTTGTTGGTGTGGGTCTTATGGTGTAGTAAGGCTCTACCTGTAGCATCTTCATCAAAGCAGGCAAATGCATTGCGGATGACGTCTTCCGGGTCAGTACCATTAAGCTTCTCTCCAAACATGGTGAGAAACATAGTGAAGTTGATGGGGCCTGGTGCCTCACTCATCATGCCTTCCAGGTACTCATCGGTAGGGTTCTTCCCTGTTAAACAGAACCAACACAGGGTGAGACACTGCACTGATAGCCCAGCTCACCTGAAGAGCTCCGAAGTGACTGGTCCAAGGGTGCAAAGCAAGTCAATGACAGAATCAGGTACAGAACCCATGAGTCCTAACTCCCAGCTCTTCATGCTGATCACTAGACCCAAAAACAAACACAACTCAGTGAGAGCAAATGTGTTCTTGTGGGGGTAGGGTATTGGGTATTCCTGGATCAGGGCAGTCAGAGAGGGAGAGGTCTGGATATGTCTATATTCATCACAGCCTGAGACTCTGTCCCTGACTGCATTTGCTCTTCAGGCTGCATTTTAGGGGCACCCTGAGGATCCCTGGCTCTGTCTCCTCTCTCCTACCTGTTCCAAACCTCAGACAGTCCATCTGGACTGAAAGAAAAAAGCAAGAGGCACAGTTTCCAAAAGTACCATGTCCCATGTTCAGTCTCATTAGATGGTAAGGCTCCTCAGTCATGCAGGACCAAATCCTCAAAGGTATTTAGGCTCTGAGCTCCCACTGAATAAAATACTTCTGGGGAATGAGGCCTTGGGTCCTTTTGAAGATGTTACCTGCCAGCTGCCATTGCAGAAGTCTCTCTGAATATTCCTGTCGGTTGTAAATGACTGTTGAGGCCATGTCCACCCCCTGCCAGTGCTCCCTGGATGCCACATGCAGGGAATGGTACTGTGCTGTCCCTGCAGCACTGTACTCTGCTCGCCCTCCGTGAGGACTCATCCCAGACACTAGGCAAGTCCTTCCTCCTCTAAGCAATGGCATGATCCATCTCTGGCTGATGGCCATGGCCATTTCCGAGTGTGCCTAGTAATAGCAGCATTGGATTTTGCTATCTGAATGGCTGGCCTGGATGGAAAAAAGGATTTGAACTTTTTGGTGCCTAGAGTTTGGGGGTTTCCCCACTTTACTGGTTACTGGCAGCCAACCACAGCCTGAGGAGAAGGGCAGCAGCTTCAGCATAAAGGATTCCTTGGAATCCTTCGCTCCACTCTCCCAGTCCAGTCCCCTCATAAGGCTTTTGTGCTTGAACAAAGTGAAGTGCTCAGTTTAGTGCCCTCTGCTGAACAGAGCTGGAAGCAACTATGTTTCTAGCCTTCAACATCCCATGTTCTGTTCTTAGCCACCAGCCCCTCTTCTCTGCACCTCCCCCAGGGGCTCAGGTGGGGTGGAGATCCCCCACCTCACTGGACTAGAACAGGTTTGGTAGCCAGGTCAATAATTGATGGATCTCAAGAGGAGCCGCAGCAGCAGCCCTGAGACAGGAGAGAGGAAGCTGAACCACAGCCTGAAGCTAAGAAAGGGCTTTGGGTGGGGAACTTAGCAAGTCTGAACGAGTGGCAGTCTTGGGCAGGACTGCCCGTCTCTGGAGAACTGTTGTGCTGGCTGGTGGGCTGGACAAGATGAGGCAGCGTTAACAAGGAATGTCACTCAAAGGCACAGGCCTTTCAGAGGGCTCCAAGTTTGAATTCCCTCAGTCTGTGGTATCCCCTTCTCTCAGCTCCACCCTGCTGGTGAAGTAGTACATTAACTTTAGTTCCTCAATAAGGTGGAAGAGGCAGAAAGGGGCAGTGAGGAGAGCAAAGAAGCAGGTTGCTGAGGGGTGTGTGTGATGGGGTATGAGCTGTGATGCCACAGACAACTCACATGGGGCCTTTGGATTCCTGATGCGGATTCCAAAAGGTCGTGGACAATGTGGGTCTCATTGCCTTCCTTTACAGATGGGGAAAAGGAGGCCCAGGGAAGTGACTTGACAAGGTCACCCCACCAGGGGATGGCAGGGCTGGGCATGGAGCCCTGGTCTCTGCACTCACCATCTGTGGTCCAAGGATGGGCTATTGATCTTACCCATACTTCTGCTTGGCGGTGCTTTAAAGCAAAATACACTATGTGACACTTGTGTCAATTGGGTTATTCCAGTGCCAGCTCCTCTGGTTTGGGGCAGCTGGTGTTATGTGTCTTATACCACTATCACGCATCCATGCTAGAGCTGCTACTGGAATAGATCTGTACATCAGAGAGACCCCCCCCCACAACTGACCTGGTTACCCCACTTGCACAGACCAGGCTTGAACCTATTGAAGATTCCAGGTAGGGTGGGAGGAGGGTTAATTCTGTCACATCAAAGGTTAATTATCACTGAAACTGACTGATAAATGCCAGCATTAAAACTATTTTACTGCTGGACATTTAAGTAGAATCATCCAGTTAACACACCAGGCATAAGGTCAGGTTTCCTTGAATGCATGATCCACAGAGATGAGGTTGCCAGTGAGTGTTTTAGCATGTCAGAGGGGTCTTGTTCTTTGGTGAAGGGAATGGGAGGGTTAAGAAATTCAAGAATAGTCTCCTCAGGGAGAGAGGGATGGGAGAGCCTTTTCTGAGCTAACTCAATGGGGTAGGCAGTGTCATTAATGGCATGCCAGTAATGCACCTAACAGGCAGCCAGTGAGGCTGAGATCTCTTATCTAAGATGTACATTGTAGTAGCATATAATCACCTACTTCTTATGGAACCTGCTAAGGATTTGCTGTGCCCCAGTAGTATTGGTCCCCAAGTGTGCTGCCACAGTGATCCACTAGGGAAAGGCAGCTGTGGCAAGCACGAGGAAGTGCACAGGACACCTGCTCAGCAGACTGCAGAGGGAATGGATTGGACTAGAACTCTACAGTTCCTGTCATGTTTCCATCTGCATCAGCAAATGACTACACTGGTGTCACCAGTGGCTCCCCAGGAAAGGCTTTCCAGACCTTGGGATCAGATACAGCATGAGTGCCTCAAATAAACCCAGTCTCATAATTGTCTTTGCTTGGAGCCACTATGGCTCAAACTCCTGAAGACCCTTCTGAGCTCCTGATCTGAGGAACACTGAACTGTCTGGAAACGAAGCTGTAAGCATCATCCCCCAACAACCCAACTGATAGAAGAGGGGAAAACATACCCAGAGCACTGTACTAGCAGCTTTAGGGCCACTGAAGAAAGTGTTGCTTGCAGGGACCACCCCCAAGTGGTTTCAAATAGCTGTTGAGCTTGCCCATGTGCTTTCTGGTCACAACATTCTTGTGCATCAACAGGGAGTGGCAGGAACTGGCCAGGAGCATTCAACCTCCTTTTACCCTCATGGGGCATGTCCAGACGAGCATGCATGTGTAGTTTGCAGGGCCTCAAAGTTGTTTTCAAACTGCATGCACCATAAGTGCACCATTCACCAGGCTGCTAATTTGCAGCACAATGCCAAAACTTGACACTGGGAGATTCTAGTATAAAAAAAAAATGGTGAAAAGAGTGGTGCATGTAGCAGCAGTGTGCACCACCAGAAACAGAGCCTGGCTGTCCAGAGCCATGCTCTGGCTGCTGGCCAGGCTCCATGTGGACGAATAGGTGCCGCTGCTGCCCTGGGAGGCCCTCAGGACCCCAGGTAAGGCTGACGGGGCTGGCGCAGGTGCACAAAGCAGTGGCAATCCCCTATCCCACCCAGGACAATTTGGTGTATACTAGAGCATGTGTGCAGGGTCATGCCCTGGGGCACAAAGCAGTGGCACAAATATGTGCCGCTGCTATTAGTGCCACAGCAAACACATGCCCCTGTACGTGCATGCTCATCTGGACATGCCCATAGTCTTTCTTTAGCAAGCCTGACTTAATTCTCTCTCAGTCAGATGCTGCCAGAGTACTACATGGTGGGAGCAAGGGAAGAAGCCAGTGGCTTGTGGGTCTTTTCCACGAAGGGCATGTCTATACAGTGTGCTTGAATAGCTGGGCTCTGTCACTTTTAGCAGTGAGAGGTTGGAGTCTGCTACAGCCTTCGAGTAAACATACCTGATCCTTATACCCAGGTTTAAAAGTCCTGGGTTTACATTCTAACCCAGGGCACTGTTAGGCCAACAGTGGGGTAGCTGCAGCGGTACAGATTACCAGTGTTGACATGTTACAGTAGTGGGAAAATGCAACGCTCCCTGGTGTGAGGTGCTCTTTCCTCCAGTGGCGACGCGTAGGGGCTGCATGGGGCGCGCATGCATCCCCTGAGAGCACCATTGCACCCCCTGACCAGCTGCGCTCACCACTTAGGTAATGGGAAGGGGGGCAGGTGGGAGTGCCAGTGCCCCCCCTGCAAACGCTGGCCAAGCGCTGCAGCTACTTCCAGGAGCAGCTGCAGCAATTGGCTGGCACTTGCTCCCAGAAGCAGCTGCAGCCACTCCTGGAAGCGGCTACAGTGATCACAGCGATTGGCCACAGCAATCGACTGTTGCGGGATCACCCTGGTGGGACTCCCCCCCCCCCCCCCCAGTCGGCAGGATCAGCTGCAGGGGGACCCCCTCACCCCTGGTTGGCAGGACTGGTCACAGGGGGGGCATGTGCCCCTGCCCTGCCCCCCCCCGACTAAGGTGGCACCAGTTACCCATGCTTTCCTCACTGCAGCTGTCAGTGTTACCTGCAAGTTAGAGGAGCCCCCAGTAAACTCTGCTGCTAGCACCTCCAGTGTGAGGATGAGCATAGAGAGAAGTCAGCAGTCAAAGCTCCTTAATGCAACGTAGTTATTAAATACTTAAAGCAGGGAAAAGCTGGCCCTTGGTCCTCAGCACAGAACCTTTTGCTCGTTAGGCCATCAGTGAGGCTGCCCTCCCTACCTAATGAAGCCAGCATGTCATGCAGATCCTCCTTGTCAATGAAGCCATCGCGGTTCTGGTCAATCATGTTGAAAGCCTCCTTGAACTCCTGGATTTGTGATTGGTCAAACATAGCAAAGACATTGGAGGTGGCACGCTGGGGGCGCTTCTTGGTGGTCTTGGCCTTGGCTCGTTTGCTGGACATCTTGGCAGGTGGTGTCCTCTCTGTGAGCAGCACAGGGAAAGTATAAAGGAGATTTATTAAATATGACAGCAGAGTCAAGAGTAAGGGGTGAGGGTAGGAGTCAGGACTCCTGGGGTTTAGTCCTGACTCTTTTGCTGGCTGGCTGTGGAAGGAGACACTGCTTTGTGCTTCAGTTTTCCCATCTATAAAATGGGGATATTTACCTAATTTTGTTCATTGGGTGCAAGGAACATTTGGTTTGGATGCACAGTGCTAATGAGGGCCAGGAAGTATGGGGAACACAACTCCATGGATTCCTCTTTGCCCTCACTGGTTTACAGAAGAAGGAAAGAGCAAATCCTGATATTTCCTTTTTTAAAATGTGGCTCTGGATTCTACAACTAAACCCCTGGGAGTAAAAACAAATGAATCCTGATGGATCATACCCTTGTTTGGTCTGATATGTAGCTCCTTCCCCAACTGCTCTCCATTTCCTTGTGGCTTGCTGGGAAGGGGCCGAGTATGTTTTGCGTCATGACAGTCTGGTGGAAAAGATGGGGATCTACTACCCTTGCACAAGGCAGGCAGGCGGTGGGGAAGGTTAGACACAGCCAGAGGGGAGCCTCTAACAGTGTGTCTAGTCAGCCTTAGCAACATTACCCTTCCCCACAACAGAGCTAACAGCAGTGCTAGTAGTAAGGGGGTGCAGACACCAGTGTAGACAGGGCTCAGGGATTGCCTAAGCTTGCTGGAGCGTGGCTAGTGGCTTAAGTGCCAGTGGCAGGCTGTGCTAGTGCTTCTGCCATTAGTGGCTTGCAGCTGCTGAGGGGATTAAATCTTTCTGTCTGCCTACAGTCAACCTGGCAGTTTTCTTGCCCTTTCCCTGAGCCAGCTCTTACCCTGGCACCTCACAGGCACACCCTGGCTCTGCAGCTGCATGGCATTAAGGGTACAAGAGGAGAATACTCCTAGAAACTAGCAAACAGCCAATGAGTCTGAAGTTGACTGGGCCACTGCTTCCTATGTGTTGTCCCCAGGTTACTGACTGCATTGTCTGGTCTCAGGCTGTCCTTTGTGGCCCACCTTAAATAGGCCTGGCACCCCAGAGTGCACATCTCTGCCAGGGAGGTGAAACTGGCAGTACGGCTTTCAAGGAAAGGGTTGAAAGTCCACTGAGATCTTGCGGGGGGCAGAGCACTCAGCTCCCTGAGAATAGGGTGGCCATTTGTCCAGTTTTATAGAGGACAGTCTGGTTTTCGGATGCCTTTATGTCCTCTATTTTTCAGTGCTTGGCACCCCACCCCCACTGACATGGCTGTGGCCACCTGCGGGAGCTGCCTGCTCGCTGCTGCCATGCCCCCGCCACTGACACTGCTGCCTATGGGAGCTTGCTGTGCCCCCCCAGCCTCAGTAGGCATGCAACATTCTTGGTGGTGGGGACAGTCCTCTATTCTTGAAGTACCTCGATGGCCACCCTACCTGGGAACCACAAGCAGGGGCCACATAGCCCCTCAGCACTGGGCAACCCCGCCACTCCTCTCTGGCAGGCATGATAGTCTGAGTGCTTTACCTCCCTTGGCAGCAGCGCACCCTACAAGGGAAGGGTTCTCTCAGGTGTGGACACTTCTGTGCAAGGACAATTGTCAGCTGGCTCCCAACCAGTGACATTCTTGGAACAGTTCAGGTGTTACATCTATCTGTTGGTACCCTCTGGGTCCTCAGCAGGTGGCCTCTAGCACAGCTGGCCTCTTCCTGACCCCAGGTGGAAGCACTAAAACCTGAACCAGGGGCAGCGGGCTGGAGCAGCTGGGTCAGGATGCCCCCTCCTTTGGGGTCCTGGTCTGACAGGTACTTCAAAGTACAAAGAGTTACTGTGCTAATGGAGAACAGCTCAGGCCTCTTCCTCTCCTCCCCCCCTGCCCAGCGCCCCATGGCAAAGCCCTGCAGTTTTAAGTTATCGGGTTTCTTTACACACTTTCACACACACAAAGGCAGGCTCACAAACAAGGCACAGGCTCTGGGCCCTCTTCCCAGGGCCTGCCCTGTTAGGAGCAATCAGGAAGCTGGTTATCTGTTCCTTGCAAATTCCTGGCATTCCTTTCCCCTCCCCCTGCCCTCTTTGTTTAGCCTGAGAGCAGCTTGCAGAGCTGGGCTCATCCCTGCAGCAGAAGCAGCACTAGGTAGGGGTTAGGAGTCCCGAGCTCAGCACAGTGCTCTAAGCCTTACAGAGGCTTATAAACTGCAATTTGAGCTTAACTGGTTTAAATCCCTATTAGGGAGAGGAGGGGGAAATCTTTTGATTTACACCCTGGAAAGATGTCTCACTGAGGTCCTATTTAGCATTTCAAGTACCCTATAAGGCTCCTCCATATTACAGTCACCCTGCATAACACTGGACCTGCCCCTGGCAGGCTCTCAAGGGGACATGGGGCTTGCAGGACTCCCATGTCACTCACAGAATATTTCACCTGGGATAGTAGTTGCAATAGTGGTCAGCACTAGCAACTTCCAACGTTACAGCAACCCTCACCCTGCTTGTCATTTCTTTTAGAGCCCCGCCTCGGCACCTGGAGACATGTGATTGCTAGAGACTCCACTTTCATTACAAAGTTAGTTTCCAAGCCTTGTAGTTGAGGAGAAGAACTTGAGGGAGAGGACATGGAGGAAGCAGGAGGCAAAGTCTTGAGGTTTGTTGGTTCTACATTTTTATAAAAGAACTGTGATTTTTGAACATTTGGGAGAGTTAACAGTCACAGAGCAGTTTCCCAGAGTCTTGGGGCACCTTGCAAACAGCTTCCACTCCATGCCCAGGCTCCTATTCCTCCCTGCCCATAGGTGTGACAACGTTGCAGCCAGCAAGGAGGACAGCTACTGGGGTGACATTAGTTGCTCTCTGCCATCAACTCTGCAGTCTTTACTAGCTGCTGTGATGCTGTTCCTGTGTTTTTCAGGAACATCAGATTTCTTAGCATCTGTTCTCGTTCACCATTAGCTGGCTCTTGCACCTGCTGGGTAGCTGCCCTCTGTTCCTATCTACCCTGTTAATATATCATCTTAGGGCATCCATGTTCCCTGCACTGTTCACTTCCTTTAACCATTCTCAGTGATGCTCCTCATGTGATCTTCTGCATAAGAATTTAACTGTTCTGATCACTTCTAACCCCACCACCTCTTCCACATCCTCCTCTCCTAGAGCACATCTAACTGCTGGATGGATTGCATCTGCCTGGTCCCAAGGCCAGCCCATCCTATCCTGCAGAACCTGCAGCCATAGGTACCCAACTTGCCCCTGCCACCTGTACCATGTTTAGAAGGCTCAATGCAGTCAGGGAGCCCCTTCTTGGCTGAGCTGGGGAGGAGTTCCTGGCTCCGCTCCACCCAGGGCCCCAGCCCCAGGCATCCCCAGCACATGCTGCCCCCCCCCGCCCAGCCCAGTCGTGACTATTTTATTTCAATGAGTTTATACCACAATTTTGATTTTTCAATGGATCAGGGAGCCCCAAAACTATACCTTGCAGGGGGCCACAAAAAATTGTGGGCTGGCCCTGCCTGGTCTATTTTATCTAGATCAATTGCTGCTTGAGAGTTTAGCAAAATAGCCTGGGATTAATTAATCAACTCTCATTATTTGATTTCCTTCATGGCTTTACATTTGGCCTCCAGGTGGGGGATTCACTTTATCACGCTCTGTTGACCCAGCCTATCAGCAGGTAGGCTGATGGAAAGAGGAGATGGACATGTCCCATCAATGGGGCTTCTACACTCTCTTTCTAGGAGCTGTAGGTACAAGCATTGTGGCCTGTGCAAACCCTGCAGAGGCCCCTGTGACAGAGACGCAAGTGAGCTGAGCAGGGGGGAACTGACTGCCTCCCCTCCAGACTTGCATTTGCTCTAGAGTGAATGTGACCCCCTTTCTACCCACTTCTGCACTTTCCCCATCACTTATTCTAGACTCTTCTTCCTTTTCCCTGTTCTTTTTCTGGTATGTGCTCCACCCCCGAAAATGCCTGCCCGACACAGACACCCTCTCCCCGCTTCTTCACCCATCCCTCCAAGTCCTCCACACAGGAACACAGTAGGGGTGCTACCCTAGATTTCTAAGGAAGAGGCTATAATAACCTCTGCCAGAACAGCACAGAGTGCTCTGGTTCTCAATGCATCTCTAAGTGTTACCATAACAGTCCTGCCTCCAGAGGCACCTATACAGACTCGGTCGGTCAGTGATCAGGTCCCACAGCCCTGTTCCAGCAGCAATCCGTTCTCAGCTGGTTTTACTGGTGTAGCTCATTTGGTTTTAGTGGCTCTAGGTACTTAAACCCACTCACTGTCTGACCCATGGTCTCTTGCCTGCATGTACATCCCTCAGAGGGATTAGTGGGAAGCTGGTAGAGACCCGTGTGCAATGAACTCTGAGCTCAGGTAATGAGTCACCAACCAGGGAAAGGTAAATTCAACAGCTGGGGGTCACTGACAATCAAGTGGGGAGTGCTTGTGGGCATAGCATAAATCCAGTACATAACCTAGCAGCCAGCATATCCTTTAAGGGACATCTTCTTGGGGAGGGCTGGTGTGGAGAACCAAGGAGCTTCTCAGTGTCTTGTCTACATGTGACCAAATTGCTTTTTAAGCTAATTTCCCTTTAACTAGGAGCAACTCTCCTGCTCAGCCAAGCCCTGTACACATTTTATAGGAGTCTGTGCTGCAGCTGCAGGGCAATGAAATGAGCCCCTTAGTCCACAATGCTTGCAGAGTTCAAAGCCTTGCTTGTTGGCACAGTGACATTCCAACTGGTGGGGGCTGCTGGAGGGGCCCTGCTTAGCCAATCCTGACAGCCAGAGGGGGAAGGGTTAGTTCAAGGCTGTGACACCCTCCCACCCTACGCAGGTAGTAGCCCTTAGCTCAGGAGGAATCCAGTGTTCTTTGGCACAAACTGCTACTGATGCATCACACCTGCCTCCTATCCATCAACCCCAAGGCAGGAGAGATAAGCAGGCAAAGCTAATGGCCAGTTAGCAGTAAATGCCCCTTGGCTCAGAGGCTGCATTTATAAACTGGAGTGCAAGTCTTCATATGCTTTCAATGCACAGTATTGAATGAAAGTAGAAAGGTGAGGAGCTCATGCACTGCAGTTCACATTTATTCCAGTTGGGGACAAGAGTACTCAGTACTTCTCCTTAAGGCATGGGCGGGCAATTGTTTCGGGTGGAGTGCTGCTTACTGAGTTTTGGTAAGCCATTGAGGGCCACATGACAGGCAGCCGGGGCAGATATATATTCATTTTCTAAATTTTTAGGGGCCCCACAGGCCACATCTGGCCCATGGGCCACATTTTGCCCACCCCTGCCTTAAGGCATCTCACTGAGTCCCTAAATTAGAGATGTACAGTCTCAAATTAAAAATGACTTGACCATCCTAACTCAGCACAGGCCTTCCTGGGTCTCAGGCTTGCTGACTGACCAGTCAGTTGTGTCCTAATGGTTAAAGTTGGAGGTGGAGATCTGGCTGCAATTCCTTGAGATAATATGGAGGGGGTCACACCCCCATTTCCCTATGATGTATGACTCAGTTTTCTCATCTGTAGAGTGGGGGTGATTCTACACACTTGCAGCACAGGGGAACTGCCAGTTTAATTAGCAGGTAAAGTGCATTAAGCCGCAAGTGCAGAGTATTGTTATAATTGACATGTGCCCCCTGTGTGGTGCTGGAGAATGTACCCTCCTGTATTCCTGGCTTCTCTGGCATAGGATACAAAGTAGTTAAGGCACCATGTCATGTTGCATTAAGCAACACAATGTGGTGATGCCATTCAGTGCTGTGTGCCAGAGAATGTACCCCGGCTGTGCTGGCTGCCTCTTATGAGCCATTGTAGGAACTGCTTTGCAGCTGGTTTGTTATTACTGACAGACCCAAAGGGACCAGGAGCCTTTAGGATAGTCAGATCCCAGGGGGCTAGGATTTCTCCAGAGCCTGTAAATCAAGCTGGGATGGGATGAAAGACCTTTAGGAAGGAGCCTGTCTCTGTGACACACTCCTCTCCTGTGCTGTCATCCATCTCCTGTCCATTCCTGCTTGCCCCTCCCTCATTCTGTTTTCCCTTTTGTCTGTCTCTGTTCCAGTCATCCCCTTTCTCTTGCTTGGGGGCTGTTGTTCCCTTGCAGGGAAGCTGCAGTGCTGGGGGCACTAGTGTAGACGGGGCATAGGGAGCCGAGTCACTATGTTGTCTAAAAACGTGTTCAGCTGCTTAACCCTGCTCTCAATCCAGCCTCACGCTAGAGCTCTGTTGTGGTGGGAGACATCCCCATCTTGGTATCTCAGGCTCTGCTCTATGATTGCGATGTGCCTGGTCTACCCCACTGGTGTTTGGCCTGGTTGTGCTGGAAGTCCCAGAACTCTGCACTGGGGCAGGGCTGTGACAGAGGCAGCCATTACCTCCTGGTGTTGCAGTGGGTCAGCTCCCCTTCACCACACTTTGGATCCATCTGGTGGGAGAGAGAAGCTCTTCCACTCTGTAACTGGTAACAATGCTGTCCAAAGAGTTGTCTCCTCACAGTACAGAGAGCAGCTGGAGGCCTTCCCCACTGGGGAGAGCTGGGGGAAGTTCAGCAGCATTTAAAAACCCACACATAGGCTGGAGCTGGGGCTTGCAGATTGGGGTGATGCTCAGCCCTTCCTGGTCTCACCCTCCTAGCTGGTCACTTCACTCCTTGCCTGTTGCCCCACCAAGTCCTAGGACCTCCTGGCCAACCTCCTCCTGTCCCTAGCCGAACTAGCAATCTATTTGACCAGGAAGGAGGTTCAATCCCCTCAGGACTGCGGGGCCATTTTCCCGTCCCCTGTCTGTTCACATCTCTAGGCAGAGTCCACTGGCTCCTTTGACTCATTTGAAGGCCAGTGGACACTAACTAGTGTGATCTGCCCAGTTATTAACATCTGACCCTCATTCCTGTCCCTGTTTTTGAATTAGTTGTTCCCTGGAATCTGCTGATGCACCATTAGAGACCCCTCTAATAACAGGAGGGAGTAGCAGTTTCTTTGTGGGCTCACACCCACCACATTCCCCATGTGCATCAAACAGACCTGGCTGGTAGTCTGTTGTAGTTTCTCTTTGGGACCCCAAACACTGGATTTACTTGTGATGAGTAGTCACTGCACTCGAGGGGACCAGAAAGATGTGTCAGTATTGGCTAACAGGAGGATGGGCTGTGGATGGGGCCCTGCAGGCAGTAAAGGTCCTTGGGGCTGAGCCATGCCTCATGCACCTCAGAGGACAGAACGTAAGAGGGAAGGAATAAGAGCCAGTAACCAAGTCCTCCAATTCTTTCGTGACTCCATGTAGATCCCACTGTAACATTCACTCCTCCTAATGCAACCAGGAATGAGACAATAATAAGAGCAATTTAAAGACACAGCCTAACTGAAGCACCCAGATCTGCACACATTTTATCTAAGGAACGGAGCTCATCCTTCCTCATTGCCCCTCCTTTGGCTGGATGCCTCAGCTCCGCACCAGTCTTACATTGTAAAGCTCTATGTGGCAGGGACAGTGTTTCTCTGTGCATCCTGCAGAAAGTCAGCAGGTGCTGTGTCCTCCTAACAATCACTGGGGATCCAGAGGACTGCAGAGGCTCCAGCCTGCCAGAGGGAGCCTTCATCTGAAATGCATACATCACACCAGGGCTGATGCAAAGCCCACTGTAGTTGGTGGAAATGTTCCCAGTGACCACAGTAAGCTTTAGACCAGACCAGGGCTTTAAAAGTAACATCAGAAATGAGAAAAAGCTAGGAAAACTAGTGCAAGTTTTGTTTTAACCTTGCAAGTTAATATTATTCAAATGTCTACCCTTTGTCTGCCATGATCGGGAAACAGAACAACTTGGATTGTTTCCACTGCTACATGGTTCTTGTTATGTGGATTAATTATGATCTTTAGTGCCTGCTGGTTTGTTATTTTGGGCCTCTGAGCAAGGTGTTTCCTGTCAGTTTGCTCTATAGTGAGGCTTGGTGTGGTTTGGGGACTGATTTGGTAATTTTGTGGCTCTTTCATTCCTGCTTCTGATACACTGCCTGTCCCAGGTATCCTGTTGGTTTGGTCAAATGAACATTTCTGTCCCATTTTCAGTCAGGACTTAGGATTTTTAAGGTGGCTTTGTTTGTTTGTTTGTTATGAAAAGTAGCAAAGAACTAAAGTTTCTGAACAATAAAACAGTCTGCTTTGCCCACCTAGTCCAAATGACCAACCTCTTCCTCTACTGTTGCCACCACTGATTCAAGTGTAAGTGCCCTGTTTCCCCTCTGTCATTTAACTTGTTCAGTGATGAGAAAGCCGTAATACTAATTACCAGGCTGCAATAGGCTGAAAACAGACAAGCAGTTTAATGCTGTGCTGATTGGTCCAGAATATGATGAGCATGGTGTTTATCTACAAGGCTTAAATGGCAATTAACTCGAGTTAACCTGATTGTTCTGAGGCAAAGTGTAATTTTTAGATACTTGATGTGGGAGAATGGATTTGTGGTCTGTAAACTCTGGGGTTTCCTGGGAGATGAGATGCTCAAATCCCAATCAAACCTGTTATCTGTTTTAGCAATAAGTGCCCAGATTCCATCATTGTGCTGTCTATTCCTGCTAGAGACACTAAAAGGCTGTTAGAATGTGGGCACCCCTAGCACTGAAAGGCACCATGCCTTGGCCAAAAAGCCTCACTGAAATGACCAATTTCTACAGACGCTGCAGGGTCAAACTAACACGCTCCTTCTTCTCATAAGGTGTGTTTGTTGGGGGTTTTTTGGTTTGGGGTTGTTTGTTTGTTTTTTTTAATGTCTGTAAGTAGCCTATGAGACAGGCTCACAGATATGGAAGGTTAGGCCAAGACAATCAAAACTAGCTAGTAGTTTGGAGCGCCCAATTGTAGTACCTTAGAAGTGACTAATTTTCCACAAGTAGCTTTGCAGTGCTTTCTGAAGGTCATACCACTTTAAAGGAGATTCAAATTTGGAGTTAAAAATCCAGAATCGCTTTTGAAAATGCTGGTGATAAGCTTCTAGCAGCCTGGAACTTAGACACGGCATCCTGCACATAAGCAGTGACCCACTTCCTGGCATGGACTGACCGAGAGCTCTTTTCAGCTTGGGCAGGAGAGGCACTCATCAAGGCACTGACAGATGGATTTTCTTTTCTGATAGCTTTCAGCTGGGCTATATGGAAAATGGGGAAAAAAAAAAACAAAAACTCTGGATAGTCCCAGAGGAATTCCTTGCAACTTCGTCTAAGCTTTGGAAGAAGACAACGTCAGACCACACTGAAATCCCATCAGTTTATATTCCTGAAATTAGTGGCCAGTACATTCAAAACCTGCACAACGTATTTTTTTTCAGGCAGCTTGTGGTCAGCACACACAGTATACTGCTCTAGGGCAGCTCACATGCTGTAACAAGTTTTCAGAGTTTGGTGAACACTGACTAGTAACATTAGTAGAAGACATGCTGTCCTGTAGGGCATAATCCAACCCCAATGCATAGTGCAGCATAAACAACCAGGTTCCTGCTGGGGCCTTTTTTTTGTCTTTTGCAGCTCCAGGTAGTGTTGGAGACGGGCGTGACCTGCTGTGCACACCAGACATGGTACTTTTCCCATCTTGTTCTGCTGATTGCAACAGCCACAGCAGTCATGGCTCACTTGCTAAACTGCTGCTGGCTGCCAGGTACTTGTGCACAAAGACAGCTCCTCCTGCATCTGCTGCCTTTTGCTTTTAAATCACCTGTTTCTTAACCTTCCCCATAAGTTAATCCTGCCATCTTCCATTCCTGTAGCAAACAATTTTGACATTTGGATGTTCCATGAAGTTGTGTCTTCACTGCAGAGCTAACTCAAGTGATCAGCACCCAGGTGGGCTTAGCCGAGGTGTGAGCAGCCACACTACAGAAGCCTCCAAAGTTAGTGTCACATCAGAGAGAAGGCAGAAACTCACGCATCCCTAAAACTTGGGATAGGTATGTCCCATCATGTTTTG
Organism: Alligator mississippiensis; assembly: GCF_030867095.1. NCBI lineage: Eukaryota > Metazoa > Chordata > Crocodylia > Alligatoridae > Alligator > Alligator mississippiensis. Next base: position 23,608,908 of record NC_081832.1, read on the forward strand.
TGCTGCATGAAGCTAAGCTGTTCTAGGATTCTTTCCCAGTGAAGTGGGGAAGACCTTGTCTTGTCCTTCTGAGCACATGGTGGTGGTAGGAATTATGGGTAGGCCCTGGAGGACCATCAACCCTAGAGTGGTTTAACACACATCATCACTACAAAGAATGTGTGCAAGAGTGAGCAGAACAACACCCAAATGTTAGGCTGTATCCTGAGCTGGGCCAGCACATCCTGCCAAATGCAACTATTCTTGGTGCCAGCATTGCTTGAAGAAGAAAATTCATGGCAGTTGCTAATAAAATAATACCTGGGGTTGAGCTTTTCCAGATCATGACTATTGCTCTTGAACAACCTACATAAATCACATCTTTAGAGGGCCAGGGAGGCCCTGATTTTCCTTGTCCTGTGGCTGCAGTGCATGTTATGCTACAGAAGCATCCCCAAAAAACAGGCATTACTCACCGGCAACAGTGTAATATAGCCAAGTCCTTCACCCTTATGACAACCACACTTATTTTATGTATCCTTTATGTATCAGGGCCTTCCATCAGCTACTGTGCTTGCAATAGGAGATAGCAATGATTCCAAATAGATGCAAAATCTACCAGTTTGTGCTCTCCCTGTGCCTCTCACAGATTAAACCTGTTACAGCATCAGCAGGGGAGAAAGCTTCTGTCCTAGATATTTCATGTTAAAGATGGAAAGAAATAACCCCAACTTGACTCCTCTTCTGTGCCTACACGTTTGATTCCTGGGTAGGACCCTTTAGAGGAAAGGGACCTGCACTGGATTTCTGTGCCCATCTGGAGTGGACTCCAAGTGTAGCTCCTAGGATCAAGGACACTGACGGATTCTACTAGTCCCCCTCCTGTGAATTGCCCGCAGTCACCTTCTTTTTAGAACCAAGGAGGTTTTGGACAGTGGAGGATGAATTAGGAATTTTGGAGGAGGGAAGCTCTTGTTGACCTTGTTCTTGTCATGGAGATGTTCCCAATTTAATTTTTTCACTCCCTGAGAGAAATTTTGGGCCCCATGCTGGGAAGGGAACCTGGCACAGGCACTTCAGAGAGCATGACTATTTGGAAGCAAACAGCAAAATATTTAACTCCTCCCATTGGTGACATTATGAAGATACCAACAGAAATGGGTAAAGAATTAAACAACCAAGGCAGCAGAACCATCTTTGGTAACCTCATAATACTGCCCTCCCTGCTACCCAGTCATGTCTAATAGCTTTCCTAGGACCATTTAATACTCCAGGTCTGCTAAGGCAAAGGCTCAGTGGAGGAAAGAAATGGGACTAGAAAGCCAAACTGCTCTCAAGTTGTGATGGGACTTCTCCAAACAGGACAAAAGCTACTTCAGGTTTAACTCTGAGGAAAAAAGGGAGGACTTTCTTATTTAAGAACATTTATTGCTTGTAGTTATACTCCATAGATTGTGAATAGATCATCCAGAGAAGGCAGATGCATATGTGCATCAGGCTCTTGGATTATGTGATCAGCAAACACAGCATGGGAAAAACCAAACATTCCAGACAAAAATAAATCTTTGAAAACAGACCCAGTGGGAGGCACCAACAGCAAGCTCTGGCCCCGCAACATGGATTTACAGAGAAGCAGAAGGAAAGGCCCAGCATTTCAATGTGCTACTGACAACTCTGATTACAGGCCAGGCTTATATTAGACTGAAGCAAGAACCTGCCCTCACCACAGCAGGGCCCACAGTTGAGAAGCATCAACAGGAAGGACTGTCAGTGGGCACGACTGCATGACATGGTTAATGCCCATTGGACTAATTCTACTGCCTATTAGTGCGGCTGGCAAAAACAATGCTAATGGAGAGTAGATTAATCCAGTGGGCATTAAGCATCACCTAAAAAGCATTCATCTGCACTAATGCGCTATACTGGGTGATGCTGCACATTAAGTTAGTATCTGTTATTACAGATATTAAATTTAATGCACTGTAATTACAGCACATTAATGAACATGTAGTAGCCCACTGACTGCTAAGGGCTGTATGTAAAAGGTTTAGCAACCAGGTCTGGATCCTGCTCTGCCATCAGTGATGATAACCTGGTCTTCTCCCAGCTCTGTTATAGCCAAAGGGCCAAACTGTGGGACCATTTAGCTCACTGGCAGGCACTGACTCATGAGAGCAGTGCCACTGACATTAATAGGACTACTCACACAATAAAGAGAGCTTTGACTGCTTATGCTATAATCTCCTTCCTGTTGCATCCTGGGAGCAACAGCACAGGGTGGGTTTACCCTGCTCTTCTCCAACCTGCAGACACCGGTGAAAATTCTCTTGGGAGGTGAACAACACCCAGGTTCAGGAGATCACAATATGATACACAAGCCCACTAACTCCCACCCTTCTCCAATATCTTACCTGAAAAAGTGGGAAGAGTTAAACATTCCTAACCCAGATCTAGAGATTTTCTTTCCCTCTAGAACAGATGTAGACAGGACAGCAAGAAGTAACTGCGTATGCAATGACATTGCATTGCTTCCACTGCAAACACAGCAGGCAGCGTAAATCCCAGTGAAACATCTGTTTTCATCAAGTTGGTATCATCTCCTGAGCGCTTGCTCTGGGGGCTGCTGTGTGGGTGCCATGCCATTTATGCACCCACTCAGGTCTGTCAGCATATACCTGTTCACTCCCAAGACTGAAAGAATTAACCTAGGCCAAGATCCATTTTCTTCCATAACTCTGACAGCTCGCAGGGCAGCCTTGTTATCTGACTCCAACTTTCTTTCCTTCTCTGCAAGGAAATGCTAAAAGCAGCAGAAGGAACTCTCTGCCACAACATCGCCTCCTGGTAGAAGCATTCACATAATCCATTACAGGAGATCAGATCCATGCAAAGACAGAATGTATTCCTGACCAGATCTACTCTTTTCCCTGAGGTGTTTGGATGCTACAAATTGCTGGTTTTGAGCCACTAATTCATGTTCCCTCCTTTCATGTTTCTGGGGATCTCCATGAACCCCCAGATTTCATCCCTGGTACAGCCTTTCTGCCCGTAGGGAACAACGCCATATGGAAAGTGAATCAAAGGAGAAGTCCTTACCTCTGTCAGAAACAGTTAAAAACCAAGAGATCCCAAAAGCGTTTCTGACTCCTGCAAATAGAAGAAATTAACTAGCTGTTTTAATCTCCCTGGCTGGAAGGCACTGGGTCATATGGCAGAGGCAGCCAATGGAGAAAGGAGTTTACCTAAATTGTTCCCACCCACCCCCAAGGATTTGGCCATACAAGGCAAAAGAATGCTGCAAGCTGTGGCAGCAGCCCAGCTGTGGGACACTGGATTTTGGGATATGAGTGCAAGGGAAGAGGGGGGAAATAGAGAGCTCCAGAGAAGAAGATGATTCTGCCTTATATAGATGAAATGCTGACGGAAAAAGCAACAGAGGCCCTTATGCAAGGGGAGCCAACACTGCAGTGACAAGTGCCAGCTCCTAGGAAGAGATAAAGCTTCCTTTATAAGGGTACAGGATTTCCAAGCAACGCTTTTTTTATATGTGCCTTTTAAACAAAGGTACAAAAATAAAAAGTTAGGGATCCCCTGAGCACGTGAGCAGTATTTCTAGTGCTCAGTAAGTATGAATTATTCCAGCTGTTTCCTTGTGCAGAAAAGATGCTGCTTAGGAACAGTGAGATTTATTTTAGCTGTGAGCTCTGCTGCAGGCAGTTCTCCGAAATGATTCCCTATACGGTCTCCTGCTGGGATTGGCATACCTTTGCGCTCTGTTACAGATAGAACTTTTACCCTGTCCTCTACAGCGCCTCCATGGGGAGGGACGGGGGGGACTGGAACTGGGACTGTATTTGTATCTGTATGTGTGAGCGCCCACAAAGGATGAACTGCTGCATTCTTCCTTATGGTGACTCTTTCTGGTGAGGCTGGGTCTGGAGTAGCTTAGAGTACCTCACTTCCAATTACAGTACTTATAACAGGTCCTTATGACAGTGACTAGAACAGTAACAGTTGATAGAGTCTGGATTCTGCTTGGGCAAGGGCAGGCAGGCATTCACAGCAGGGCCTAATGCACTTTTAGTTCCCAGGCAGACTCTTTTACAACCCACATCTCACTAGACTGCCTGGGATAGGGCACACCAGGGGCCGATTCCATCTATTGAGTGCATAAGTGGATTTAGGCACCTAACCGCAATGCTGCTCCATCTTGCTTGAGTCCCTGAAAAGGAGTTGATACAAAAAAGTGAGTGAATCCTTCTTCCTTGCTATTTTTTGTGACTCAGTTTGCAGGGTAAGGTGACTGTTACAAAAAGGGATGCATCAATGAATGTCGAGGGCTTGAAAAGGGTGGAATAGAATTAAACAAGCCCACTTAGATGCCTTAAAGGAGGAATAGTATCTGACCCCAGATACCCTTATAGGTCAGGTACTATATCCCTAGTCTGTGGGGTCCCATAGGCTATGCACATTAAAGAGGTTGGGAAGGGGTTTCTATATTAGACTTCTGTACCTAGAATTCCATGATGTTGCTACCCTGTGTCAGCTTCCCCCAGTGCCAGCCACTGGGTGGGCAGTAAGTAGTATGAGCAAGATTCTGAGCAGCTGTTGGTAGTTAAAGCACCAAATCATCTAAGTGGGTGGGTGGACTCAGGAGATCAGGACTCTATTTTTGGCTCTGTCACTGGCTAGCTGACTGTCTTTAGTCATGTCACTTCATCCCTGCCTCAGTATCCCCATCTGTAAAACATGAATAATAACCTTCTTTGTGACATGTGTTGAGTTCCACTGATAAAAAGCTTTATAGAAGACCTGGGTATTATTATTAGCACGTGACATCTTTGTTAAAACGATAGCTGTTGCCAGTGCCTTATCTACACTAATAAGTAGTCACCCTGTAGTTATTTCTAGAAAGCTGAACCACTGAAGGCCACGGTAGGAAATCTGGGGTAAAGAATTTGTGTAAAGAAGGCCTTAGCAGGCGAGTAAACAGTGTCTGACCCCTCTCAGGCTGGGCTGTAGCACAGCTGAGTACCATGGACTGTATTAATTTGGGGTATAGTTCTCTGTTTGTATTCTTCTATGCTAAGGAGGAATAATCTAGAGCAGTGGGGGGCCAGTCTTTTTTGATGGTGCACCAGAAATTAGCCCCATACTCTCCCTGAGTACCATTCCAATCCACTTCCTCTGTTCAGTCTGCTGTTCTATCTTCTGCTTCCTTCTATCTCTGCTGCTGTGCTGCCTGTTCCCTCCATAATCTACTGTGCACCACTCCCAGAGGCTGCCCAGGCCGCTTGTGACACACGTGCCACAGTTGGGCCGCCCCTGACCTAGCAGATAAGACATAGCCTTGGGACCCAATGACTCCAGCTCCATTCTTGGCTCAGCCTCCCATTTCCTCGGAGACCTTAGACAAACCTACTCTATGCCTTAGTTCCCCATGCTTCCAGGGAGGGCACTGGTGTGGTGAAGTGCTGGGCTGCTACAGCTAAGCAGTGGTAGGAGAGACACCTCCTCAGTCATGTACCCTTCCTCCTCATTAACAGCTGTGCTAACCTACTGGTTCATTTGTACAAGTCCACATTTATCTTGTAACTGCATGGATGTCCCTGCTTGGGATGTCTGGATCTAAAGGCTTCTAGTCCTGAAGCTAATGGACCAAGTCAGTTAGATTAATAGCACTAAGTAGACTCAAACCTCTGTCGATACCCTGGCCTCTAGGGGTGTGTACGGAAGTGTCCTGTGCACATTTTACAGCACTGTAATTTAGAGCACTTTTTATACCACTATAAAGTTGCAGCACTCTTATTAAACTTGACAGAAGTGCTGTGTTTGGTGGGGGGGAGCCTCTGAGCCTCCCTGCACTTTCCAGGCTACGAAATGGGGGGAGCTCCACAGTGCTTCAAATGTAATACCTCATTTAAAAAGGGTTAATTTAAAACGCTTTACCCATTTGAAAGTGCTGTAAAGCCAGGTACTTCTGTTAAGTTATGGCAATAAAGTGCTTTAAATGGCAAGTAAAGCAACTGGAGGCACCCATTTGACCAGTATATTGCATAAAATCACTATCCAGAGCTGTTAGTGCTTCACCAAGAAGTGGGACACTAGTAACTTGCCCCTGCTCTGCTTTCATCCACAGGCCAACAGTGACAAGCTTCACCAGGTCTCCTATTCTTACTGTTCCACCAGTGACAGAGTCCTCCTCTTTTTGTCACTACATCGAATCCAGCTCACAAGGGTCTAGATGGCGCACACTGGTGTGTGATGAGTTGCAGTGCTGGGTGCCATTGTCATTTAGTCCTATCTTCAAAGGAGATTCTGGGGTGGAGAAGGAGGAAGAGAGCAGTGGTGAATGCTTACATTAGCAGCCAACAGTAGTTTTCCTGTAAGCAGGACTCACCCACGCAAGGGCGGGCTGCTCTCTCAGGCCCTGTGGGATTTGGCATTAGTGCAGCACACAGCTGATGTACTGTGATGTGATGTCTTTGTACTCAATGGGACTAAGTGAAATGTACTGATACTATGGGAAGTCAGAGGAGGGTGATGAGAAAGAAATGGCAGACCTCATCTGGTGGAGAGGTGTCTGGCATAGATTTTTTTAAGGGCAGGCCCTCTGAGGAGGCCAGTGGGTAGGGGTATGGGTATGGAGATGGGGATTTATATTTATTTATATAGAAATAAATATTCTTGCAAAAAAAGGGTTTAAGACTGATGTTTGCTATGTGTAACAAAGGCAGTCAAGGGCCCCTGCCAGGGCTCTGCTGACAACTTTTCTGATGTGAGTATAAGGCTCACTCAAAGTGCCCTGCCTCACTCCCCTCCAACCCAGTTCCTAATAGGGCCTATGGTCTTCCTGTTTCTTTTACTTAGGCCTCTTTAACTGAGCCCTTCTGAGGCTCTTTGCTATCATACACACAAAGTTCATCCTGTGTGAACTCAGATCAATGGTTTTATACCATCCTGGAAGAATCATATGATCCCTTCTTGGTCATGAGATTCACCTGGTTGCACATTTCACCTGGGAGTAGGTGGTGCAGGATCCCTTTTCGTTGAGACAAGGATCACAGCAGCAGTGCTGGGGAGTATGTCCCTATGCCTCAGGGAGCACTGCAATGCTACTTCTAGCTAGGAGTGCATTAAAAAATGCACTTCAATTCACATCTTCAGGCTTATTGGTGCCTCCAGCAGCTGGATACTTTTACTGAGTGTTTGGGTTTCCAGTAGTCCTTCTTGTGGGGGAGGGCTGTGTTTTTTTTTCACTTTGCCTCACAATAGGGAAAAGTTAAGTTATTTTCACTCGTTGCTTCTTATCTCCCTTCCAACCAGCATCTATTCTCATGTGTCAATAAGATTTAACAGACCAGTGATGCAGGCTCTGATCTGTCTGGTTGGAAGCTCTGGCCACTGCATTTAGTTTTAACAACTCAGTCCTGGCACTGACTCTTTCCAGGAACAGTGGGGAGCCGGTCCTGGCCGATCTTCTTTCAGGAGTGCGGCAGCTTTCAGGCATCTCAGCCTTCAGGCATCTGGTGCCATCCTACCAAATGGTGACTTTTTCCAGTTTGGGGAGCTCTTAAGTCCTGAGCTGGGATTTTCCTGTATTTCTCATTGCAGTGCAAGCTCCACCACAGCTGTTTACAGCTCAGGGGACCTGGCGGGGACTGGGAAACTAGGGGTTAGGAGACTCCCATTGAGTTGGTAGTAGTTTCTCATCCATATTTCTTTCCTGTTGGTTGACTACCTCTGTTTCCTACCTTTCATCTCCAGAAAGGTACAAATGTGGAGCTGATCCTGCAGCTTCATTCAGTGAGGGTGAAGAGGTAGCTAGATGCACTCCTAGCTACACGTAGCATTCCAGCAGGAAGAGCCCAATTGCATTGATATCCAGAAGGTTTTGCAGGATCAGTGAGATTTTGATCCTGCCAAATGCATCAGTTCTTGTGGTAGTGGTGAAGGGTGCTTGGCACCTCAGAGGATGAGCCTTAGAGGCCATACAAGAGTGGTGCTGGGAGGAGGAAGGGTGATGTTTTTATGCCTTTCCAAATGTTTATTTTTTTATGTTTGTGGTGTTTTTTATGGTGTTTATGCCTCTCCAAATTGTTATGTTTTATGAAGAGTGATGTTTTTATGCCTCTCCAAATTTTCAAAAGGAAAATGTCATCAGTGTGGGATCAAAGCCTAATGGCAGTGGTACTCAAACTTCCAGCCCTGCAGCAGGATGAGTGGCATGGGGCAGGTCTGTGGAATAGGGATCAGTCCATGGGTCTGATCCCATGCCCCAGCCTGACACACAGGGCCATGTCATCCAGCCTGCAGGGCTCCCCATGGATCTGGAAAGTTGGCAGTGGGGGGGGGGCAGTGGCAGCCTTAATTGCTGCAGTGCTGGAAGCCGGATTTGGTCTGTGGGTTGGAGGTTGAGCACCACTGCCTTAGGGCATAGTCATCCAACATGTTCTTGTGAGGTAAAGGAAAAACACACACCTACTGTTCTATGATGATTGCCCTTCTGAACACTTTTACCCTCTGGAAAACAAAAACTCATGGCCTTTTTGGGTCAGGGTTGTCTGGGTGTAGACACAATACATTTACATTGGTGTATTCTACCCTTACCCCATTTTTAAAAGGAGCAGATCCACAATGGATAGCTCTACACTGGCATAAGTTATTGGAATCTGATATAGTTACCCCAGGAAAAATCTGGGGTAAAACTATACCTGTGTAATTGATACCACTGTTGGTGTCTGGTGCTAGTTTTTGTCCCAGGGAGTCAGTTGCTTACCGCAGATACAGATACTGATTCCCCTTACCATCTAGTGGTAAGGACTGTAATAAGGGTGTGTACAGAAGTTGCTTTTTTGCCATTTAAAGTGCTTTATAGCCTTGACTTAACAGAACTGCACAGCTTTACAACACTTTAAAAATGGGTACAGCACTTTAAATTAACCCTAGTTAAATGAGGTATTAAATTTGAAGTGCTGTATTTTACAACACTTTAGTAACCTACGGCACTTTAAATAACTTCTGTATGCTGGTCACATTTCTGACCAGTGGCAAAGCCCCAGGGGGTTGCAGAGCCCCTCCTGCCTCCTAGCCTGGAAAGTGCAGGGACATCTCAGAGCCCCCCCCCAGCACTTCTGTCATGTTTAAGGGGGCTGTAACTTTATAGTGATATAAAAACTGCTCTAAATTACAGCACTGTAAAGCATGCATGGAACACTTCTGTATTCAGTGCTTGCTGAAGCAGCTAAGCCAGGAGAAACAGTTGTATGTCTGCTGCAGATACCAGTGAAATATGTATCTGTGTATGAAATCGATGTATGGTAAGTTACACCAGGATTAACATGTCATGTATCTAGGCCACTGGGGAATCTCGACTGGAATGATGTAAGATCCTTTTAAGGGGGTCACAGTGCCTGGCCTCACTGTGATGAAGTAACCTCCCTACAATTGCCCCAGCATCTAGTAGATGAGAGATCCCCACAGCTGCCCCTCTGGGGACTTCTGCTTCCACTTCCCCACTTCGCCTGGCAGCTCCTGTGCTGACTGCCCCCATGCTCTGAGCATTGCACTCTGTTCCAGGTGGATGGGCAGATGCGGGGCCATGGAGTTGCACTTTGCAGCCTGGCTCACCCCAGCTCCTGCCCCCCACCTCATTCTATGTTCCCAGGGCTAATGGGAGGGGCTTGGAGGGCAGATAGAGCATGTGAGGCACCAAAGGAGCAGTTTTGGCAACAGGGGCTGTGCTTAACCCCTCAGGTGCAAACCAGGGATAGGAAGGGGGCAGCTAGTGGAAAGAGCGGGGCAAGGTGGGATTATGTTCTGCCCCTGCTGGTCTCATCTGGCACCAGCTAGATTCTAGTTCAGTGATTCCCAGCCAAGATGCCACTAAATTTAGAAACTTTATAAACGGGGGCTTGGAGGATAAAGACAGAAACATTGATCTAGGGCTTATGTATCTGGAGAGTGCCCCACACCATGGTATCCTGTTTCAACCTATCTCAGTTAGGGCTTCAAGGAGCTTCTGAAATACAAATAAGTAGTAATAGACACTTACCCAATTGACTGTTTTATGGAGGTAAGATGCAGCTATATAAATAAAGACATATGTGGACAGAGCACTTCTAATCTTGTAAGAGTTTCACTGGATCTTTAATGAGAAGTAATCAGAGTCTTCATCTCATGATTCAGACAAAAGAAACCACCTCCACAAATGCCTATCACCACATTGGGCATTGATTTGGTACTAACTGAATCAGAGGGAAGAGATCTGCCTATCTGAGTCACTGTAACCACTTCCTGCCAAACTAAGGGCTTTCTTTTGAGGCTTCCTAGCCAAAACAGTAACCGGGTCCCTATGCTGATTCACTTGAAAAATCTGCCAGGATTCAGCTTGAGAGGGGTGCAGCAGCTAAGCCTTTGCTTTGCCCAAACCCCAGGTATGCTGCAGCTGTTGCTAAAGAAGCAAATATATTTATTTTAGCTTCATTTAAAGCACAAAGAACTCTGGAGTGGGTTGACAAAAACCATTCAATAGATCACTGGACAATTTCATTTCAGATAAAAGGGGCATTGCTGGAAGATGAATCATGTGGACAGAAGCTTCGATGAAACACACAGTTGCAGCCAAAAACCTGTGTAATTCCGGTAAGCAGTGCCCTAGACTGAAGAAAGCTCTGTGTAGCGTGGGCCTGGTAGAAAAGCTGCATGGCAGTTAATCATTATTATCCCTTGGCTGACCATGGTCTCCAGCCAGGGGTGGGAATGCTGGAACTCTGGGATCCAGTCTTTATCTCTCTCAACTGCAGAGTCTTTGTGAAATTTAAGCTCAGTCCTGTGGTTTTGCTATGAAGTTTGCTCTCAGCCTAAAGGAAGAAAAAAATCTTAAGGAAAAATTAAACTTGATGGTGCCACCTTGTGGGCATGCAGAACAATTCTGTTCCACATAAGGGAAGAAAAAGAGCAACTGGAAGGTTGGCACGGAACACAGGGCCTTGTCCCAAAGCTGCTCATCAAACAAAGCTCCTGGCATCTTCACTGGGAGTTTTGTAGGAGAGAGTATTTAAGGACTGGGCCTGCAGAGCAATCACTTTCTTTTTGAGCTGCACAGCAGTTATCCCCATCTTGTTCCAGCTATGGATTCCAGGCTGGATGGCTGACTGTGTTGACTGCACTGAAAGAACAATGGAAAGAGAATGATGTGGCAGTGCTGTGGAGAGCAGTGGTGCCAGTGGGGAGAACACTGGAGTGAGTCTCAAGATTCCTGGTTGCCCTACCACTCGTCTCTTGTGCCTCAGTTTCCCATCTGTAGAATGGGCTCCTTAGTAAGCACCTTGAGACTGACTCAGCACTTTCTGTCACTCGGAGACCGTGTTATCTTTTTGTTATATTTATTTCTATAAGACTGCACGTTATTGCTGCTGCAGACCAAGCACATTGGGTACACCTCCAAGAGGTTCCTTACATCCTGTCACCCTCTCCCTGCCCCCCGCAACAAGTCCTCAATGGGTCACCCTCTCATCCCTTTATATACAGAAACTCCCTGCAATCCCAAAGCCCTTCCTTCATGCCAGGAACTCTGTGGGCCCCTCCCCACTGCTCTCCCCCATATGTCCCTTTCACTTCATATCAGGGCCGCTGAATATCCTGACATTCTCCCAGGCCAGTCCCCCATCACCCCCTTGCTAAGGGTGTTGTGTACTCTCTAGTTAGAGTCCATCATTCATATTCCAAGTTCTTCTATTTTTTTCCTCTCTCAGGTCTCAGCCTTTTCAAACTGTCCCAGACAAAGTGAGGTAGTGAGCGCTGAATGGACATTGCTATGCTGGGATGTACCAATGGCTGCCATCAACCAACTGTTACTGAGGTGCTTAGGGGTGGGGTTGTGGTAAGCAGATATGAACCTGACCTGTGTTTTTCATGTCCCCTGTTGCTTTGCCAGCTGTTGAATAGGGTTCTGCCTATTAATGCTTAGAATTGTCCCTGAAAATTTGGAACTGATCAGGTAGAGCATTCAAAAATTATCATGTTGCACAAAACATTCAGGAAAATCCACTGAGTCAAGTGTAAATTTTCATGAGGTTGGCCTGCTTAGGCCACTTCTGCTGCAACATAAGACCTCCACTTCTGATTCTTGGCAGTACGTGTGGAGGTCAGCTTCCTAAGGAATTAAGCTGCATGAAAAAAAAGCTTTGCAAAATATTTTGCGTGTGTCGAGGCACAGGGTCTCCAAGGATGGCCATGATGCCCCTAGGACTCTGTTACCATGCCAGCTTCACCCTGCATGCACCTTCTAGTCTTGTCTGCCATGTCTTGTTGGTAAAAATCATAAGTAGAGAGGCTGCCCACGAGTTTGTGCAGCCATAGACCTGTTGAACCTCACTAAAGCCTGCGAAGTCTTGGACCCCTTGTCAGGTCCTGCTTCAAATCAGTGCTTCACAGGGCACCTTAAGCCTTATGGGCTAGATGTGGGGCTGAAAAGCCTCCCCTTTACCATGCTCCAAGTCTTGCGGATGACATCACTATATGAATATCATTCCCTCTACTGGGGTTTCTCCTTCTCCTGTTATGTACCCTTCTAGCCTGAAAGGCCCAGTTTTGAGGCACTCCAATCTCCTCTCATCATGGGGCTCTCCAGGGTCTGTAGCTGAGCTCCTCTGGGTACTAAAGAGGCCTCTACCTCCCCTTATAGCCCATCCCAAAACCACCAGTGCAAATGACAACATAAACATAAACCCTTGGGCTATAACACAACAATAACGATTGAGGCCACACACTGCCCCTTTAAGAAGGCAAACTTCTCCCCTAGTATTGTTTGCCTCCTGGCCCTGGGTACCTATGAACTCCTGGAGCCCTATTAGTCTTGCAGGCAGCAGATCAGGCAACCAAGCATTTCTGAGTAGCTCTTTTGTGCAGGAGTTCCTTCCCCTGGCAGCTGCCAGAGAACTAACCCCTGCCAGCCCCAACCCTGGGGCTTATAGGGCCCAGCTAATTCCTTCATTAGCCTGCTGCCCAGAGAACCTGTAGCTGTGGAGCTCTGTCTAGTTTACAGGGCTTTCTGGCTAGGCTGCTTTTGTCCTTAAAAGAGCAGGCACGCATTAGTGCCCTGTGACAGCGTGACTTAAGTAAAAATAAATACTATTCAGAGAGCTGGGCACAAGATACCAGGCTTTTTACCTCCACATCATGAGATCTGCTTTCCTAAGGTATTCAGAAAGGCCATGATCCAATGGCTGCTTGCTGACCTGTGAGAACTAGTTGGTGGGTCTCAGTTCACTTTCTAGTGACCCAGTATTTACTACCTAGACTGGTTCCCTTGTTGAGAGCCCCAGCAGAGGCCAAAGACTCATTGGGCCAGAGAGAGTGAACTGTTCTCTCAGCCATAGAAGTTGGTCTTCCCAGGTGAGTATTCAGGTATTGCAGAGGAGTGGGGTAGGAAAATTAGCCTGCTGTTATTTGGGTGGGATTTTTTCCATAGGTATCACTCTGCAGAGCTGTCAGTCTAGAAACCCTTTCCAGCACTACTTTCAAGGAAGAAAAATCAAAGACGTCATTATCTCCTCCTTATGCAGCTTGCAAACAGCACCATGGCAGAGAGGTAATCCATGGGAAATAGACCGTTAGTTGACTGCCTAACAAAGGAGTTCCTGACTGGAGGGTCATAACCAAGTGCAGGTTATAACCAGGTCAGAGCAGTGGGCCCCTCTAACTCATACAAAGGTCTCTCTGACATAGACTAATCCCAGACTCATACGGCTGGTCTGCTCCTGAGAGAAGCTGAGCATCTCCTGATCACCTCCCAGTGGAGCCGAGTACACAGTACCTTAGTATTTGTAGAACTCACATCAATTAGCAGAGTAGCTAAGTATAAAATACAGGGATTCAGATTGGTACAGAGATGCCCACAGAGGATCTCCAAGGATTCTCCTCTTCACTTTTCCAATGTAGTAGGTGGCTTTGCTTGCCCAAGTGTGGCATATGCACCGTGTCTTTGGTTTGACAGGAAGGCTTTTGCATATAAGTGCATGGTCTTTAGTTCAGTCTCCTCCTTTCTAACTTGTTCCATAGCCAGCACCATGTGTGTAATGTTCTGGAATGGTGGTGATTTCAAACATGGCTCTGTGGTTTCCGGCAAGGTGCCAATGCAGTCCTTAGTATCACGAAGTCCAGGCAGAACCCCACTTTAATTTAGGTCATCAAAGAGCCTCTGAAGTACTGCTGCCTGCATTATTTCAGCTCCTCCTGTACTCAGTGGGCATCATTTGGGATGCAGCAGACCTTAAATATGATTGGCGCTGTAGGAAGCACAGCTTTGACACTTCTGGTATATTTGGCATTTTAATGTCCCATCGCAGGAGGGTCTTGATTGTGTGTAGTGGGTAGGGGTGGGGGGAGAGGCAGGAAGTTGCCAGCTGCCTTTTCATTATGCAAGCCAGGATTTAAGCAATTACTGTATGGAAGGCTCCTCGCTATTTCTTTAACAAGTATATGTCTGAGCCCAACAGCCAGTATTAGTGAAAATATAGAGCAAATGACAGAAGAGGCAGCTAAAGATACGATTTGATTCCACCTGCTGGACAAGTGGTCCCTGTTCAACAGTAGGTAAAGCACATTTCAGGTCAGCAACCATCCATAGATGGATGCATGTCTTCCAATGATTTGACCAGATGAGTATCATCATCTGCCTTCAAATATTAGGAAACAGATACAGAACCACTAAGGCTGCAATTATCAAAGGTATTTAGAAGTTTGGTCCCTGAAATCATTGGGAGTTTTTTGCCCAAATATGTCTGAGTATTGGGTGATTTGCCTCAAACTGTAAGTAGCTGATAGAGCTAAGATTAAAATGCTCTCAATCCTCTGAGTTAAGCCTAAGACTATCCAACTTTGTTAGGTATTAGATTGCCAGAGATGCCTAGCTCCTTTTGAAGTCAAAGGGCACGTCTACATATTCATTAATGCACTTTTCCTAATGAGCATTGAATTTAGTACCTGCAATGTGAGGTACTAATTAAAGTGCATTAGGCTGCCCTAAAGTGCAGTAGTCCAAGTGCATGCTTTTTAGGTGACGCTTAATGCGCAGTAAAATAGGCTACTACACATTAAAGTGCACGTGTAGACATACCCAATGAGAGTTAGATACTACAGGCGCCTACACACAGTGCTGGAATGCGCTGGAATTCCAGCGCATCGGAGCAGATCCAATTAATTGAGTCTGTCAGAGCATGGCAATTACTGTGCTCCAGCAGTCTCCTCTGCCTTGTGTATCAGTGTCCCCATGCTTAAAAATGGTGGTGGGGGCACTTGAACTTATGCTCGTTGATGTCTCTAGTGGGTTATGGAATAGAGAAAATCCCACACAATTTACTGATTCGTTTTGATGCACTGGCTGGGGGAGTAGTTAACTGATTGCACGATTTGACAATGATTACACACTTAATTTATACAACACAATTTTATTTTAAAACTCTTTGCTACGTATATAACACTGCTTAGCTTTAAGAAACACCACAAACATTAAAACACAATAATTACATATATCAGAAACAATGCTCCGAATGCACTTCCTTCCCAAACAATACTATAAGAATTAGTGTTACAAAAACAACTACAATTACAACTAAAAGTTAAATTTGAATCAATACTATTATTTTTCATATTATACTTACAATCCTAGAATTCCGAGAAGCCAAATACCAAAATATGGTTTCATTCCTCAGTAGTATGATTTAATGGGTTGGCCTCAGTAGTACGGTTCAATGGAATGGGCTCGCCTCAGCAATACAATTCAATAGGCTGGCCTCAGCAGTAATAGGACTAAGTCCCCTTCCTTCAGTCCCTTTCAGGTGCTCCGCGGCTTCAGCGTGAACTAAGAGATTCGTGTTCACGGAGAGGGTAGTTCAGGTGAGCAGTCTGACCCGGGCTACACTTGCGATTCTTCCTTCGTTGTTCTACAAGTATAGTCATCTCCAAATTGGGACAGTAAGTTACAGTTTTTATTGAGTGAGCTGCCGTCAGTGGGCTCCTCCTACTCAACCTGTCATTACCCCCAAATCTGGGCTCGGATCTTACTCAACAGATTCTTTTGCCTTTGTTGAGCATTTTAAATTACCTTTGGGAAACTTCCATATCACTGCAAATGCCCTTTTCTTACCAATCTGGTCAAAAGGCCTTAGGGTTTGATCTCTCGGAATTCAGGATATTTGCTCTCTTTGTAAAAGACTCCTAAAGATAAAATTTAAATTAAGACTTTAAGCAAAGTCAGGACCTTTTGCACGTAGTCCCAAAACAATGAACTAGATAAGGAGATAAATCCTATCTTCTTCCTGAAACTGGCTAATGGGCAACCTTTACAAACATTCAAACTATTTCATTCAATATGACAGTTGAACAAGCATTAGTTTAAGCACGCACCTCCGCTACCATTTTTAAGCATGGGGATGCTGATACAGGAGACCCAGTGGTACTTTTTAATTAAAGCACGGTCCCACCCCTGGAGCACATGTAAAAATGTCCTACATGCTTTGGAGGACTGAGCCCTTTTTCTGAGTTAAGTATTTGGTTGGTACCCATGCTAAAATTAGGAGATATTCCAAATGAAACAGCAGACTGGCACTCAGGATACACATTCAATACCTGGCCTTGTCACAAACCTTCTGTGCAACCTTGGACAAGTTATTTAATCCTTCTTGGCTTTAGCTCCCTCTCTGTAACAAGTGAGAATAATAATCCCCTCCTACTTTAGAGGAGTCATGAGAGGATAAACTCATTAATACCTGTGAGATATTCAGATACTATGATGATCAGATGGATAGAAAGTTATAGACCGTTGTTATCTTTCTCCAACTACCTGGTTTGTAAATGTGTTATATACTCTTCTAAGTACCTAAAGGCAAGTATAAAAGATCTGTGCCTCTATTGTGGCAAGCACTCCGTTGTTTATCTTCTGTGAAATGATGAATCTAAGGATTCATTGGGATTATTTTAATAACCATAACAGATTGCAATGGAAACAGTCTGAACTAACTCAGCTGCCCTTTTTGGTCATGAAAATATGATTAGCTAGAGACAGATATTTTACTGAGATGCTTCAAAGTCTGACTAGTTCCCAACATGCTCCTAAAGCTTCATATTTGGATTAAGGTTCCAGGGAAACACTTCTCTGTTGACTGGGAAAAATGGTTGTGTTTGGATGAAGTCTAGTTGACTTGTTCATCCTGACCTAATTTGCCCTTTTTCCTAGAGTAGATGGAGGGTAATATCCTCTAGCTCAATGATACTCTATTTATGTACAAACATAAAGTCAAATCAGGTCATATTTAGTGAGCACACCCTAATTAAATCTGATTTAAAATTGAGCAGTTTTCCTAATCAAGACAAAGCTCAACTGTGAAAGTCTAGATTTGGTAGTTAGAAGTTACTTTCAGCTCAGGCATAGGTTTGTTACACACCTTCATCTAGCAGGCTCTTTTATGCCTGCATGATATAGGCAAACAAAACTCTTGTGGTAGAGGTAATATCTTTTATTAGACCAACTAAATAGTAGCAAAATAGTAGAGCACCTACTAAAAACAGAATTTTAGTTGAATCAAGTGTAACCACACATGAGCTGGGAACTGTTTAATATTTATTTCTCTGGGAGCTGTTAAAATGATTTCCAAGTGATTTTTTCCTGAGGAATGCAACTGATTTAGGCTTAATGCTGCAGTTTTCATAAGGCAAGACTATAGTATAATAATGAGTAAAACATTAAAGTGTGATTTGTATTGGAGTTATTTAATTATAGGTCCTGCCAAGAGAATTATTGGTAGAGTCAGAATCTGCCTTACAGGCCGCAGAAGGCTTGAACGTGTCTGAATGAACTAAGATAAGGTTAGAAAACTTTGCCTAAATCTGTTTCCCATTGTAAAGGCTATCCCATTTTATATGCCTCAAATCCTACAACCTGTATCAAACAGCTACTGAAAAATATTTTCTCTCATTAAAAATGTGCTTTCAAGCAACATTAATCTAAAATACAATACACTCTGATATCAATATGGGATTCTGTAATAGGAATAAACTGTGAGGCATTGCCTCTGAAAAGTCTGTTCATTTGACCCTCATTACCATAGAATCTTATTGTCTCCACTAATTATTGGATGCTATTCTTACAATATCCCAGTTTACTAGGGAAAAAGCTACTTCCCTTTTACATTGTCCTGTTCAAGGTCACACAAAAAGGCTGGATTCTGGTCAATATGCAAATGTCTAGGTCATCTGTTTTAGTGAAATACATCCAGAAGGCCATACATATACTAATGCCACTATACTGGAAATTTACTGTCACACCCACATATAGTATATTATAGCATATTATGGGTTTTTAAAAATCTTTTGTACTGGAATATTTGCCACAATTCACCCACGGCTGTTTACATTTTGATGGCTTTCCAGTTAACACCGACTGCTCGTGTGGCCCTTAAGCCAATCAGGCCTGGGTAAGCGATGCTGGTGTTGGAGAGTTATCATCTGGAAAGTGCACGACAGGAAAATTGTCTGCTTGTGCTTTGTATCAAATTCAGTGTGTAAAACTGAGCACCTTGGCCAAATTCCAATGTGTGCTTCTCAAAATGACTCCCATAATCTTCAAATTAGCGCCCCGTTTCCTAAATGTCGGTACAGCCAGGCTGGCACTTCGGTGTGTGGACGTGACTCCCAAGGTAAACCCGGAGATTTCCCAGAGGAAGCCAGAGTGCGAAGCCGCCCCGCGCTGCCAGGCCTTTGCAACAAGGGACTCGCTGTTACTTTTCCGTACTCGGCACCCCACTGAACATGAAGCACCTGCATTTGTCAAGGGGGCGTCGGGTCTAAACAGGTGGAGCTCCCCCCCCACTCCCCGTCCCAGCCGCCGCGGGCATCGCGCGAGGCGCCGGGAGGCTGCAGGGGGACGGGCCCGCGCGGAACGGGACCCTGCACGTGTGTCCAGGCCGCCGCGGGAGCCCTCCCCGCGCACGCGGCCGGGCTGCTGCCGCCCGGGGCCCAGGCTCAGGCCAGAGGCGAGCGGTCCCGCGAGGCGCCGGGCTGGAGAGCGCAGGGGTCCGGGCGCAGCCCCCACGGGGCGGCCGCGACAGGAGGCGACACTCCCCCTACGGGAGCCGGGAGCCGTGCCCCGGGCCGGGGCGCTCGGTGCTTCCTGTGGGCAGGGCGGGGCAGGCGCAGGGCGAAACGCTCCGGATTCTTCAACCCGCGCATGAGCCGTGGGCGCCGACCCAGCGCAGCCAGTCCATCCCCCACTCTCCCAGCGCTCCGGAGAATATCAGCAACGCTTTTCGGGAGGGCCCCTGCCCCCTGCCGTAGATAGGTGAGGGGCGGGCTCGCCACGCCCCCCACCAGGCAATAGGGAGAGCGGTGGCTTGGACCCCGCCCCTCCCGCGCACGGAGTGGCGCGATTGGCCGAGGCGGGAGAGCCGCCGGTGACGCGGCGCGGGCCGCTTCCGGGCAGTGACTGCGGGCGCGGAGCGGCGCGGCCGGGGAGGATGAGCGGCGGGCGGCGGAGGGAGGACCTGGCGCTGCACTCGCAGCCGCACCCGGTGGCCAACGGCGGCGGCGCGCTGCGGGGCTCGGCGTGGGGCAAGGCGCTGCGGAGCGACTCGTCCTGGGACGACAAGGTGCGGGGGGCGGGTGGGGAGCGTGTGTCCCGCGGGCGCGTCCCGCCGCCCCGAGCCCAGGCCCCGGCCCCGGCCCCGACCCGCCCGGCTCCGCACCCCTCGCTCGGGGGCCGCGCTGCCCGTGGCCGCCAGCCGGGCCCCCGCCCCGCTCGTGGGGCGCCTGCCGAGCCCACGTCCGGCCGCTGCAGCTGCCCCGAGCTCTCGCAGCGCGCCTGGCCGCGGAGCAGCCTCGCGCCTCCTGCCGGCGCGCGGGGGGGCTATGGGGCGGCGGCGGCTGGCGCTGCGCTTGGCTACGCACCGCGGTAACCAAGCAGCTTTGAGCCGATTGGTTCTACTTTGAAGATGAACTCAAATTTCTGGGTGGCCAAAAAACCCGAAGCTAGAGCTAGGAGGAAGCTCAGAGATGTCCAGACCTTAGTTATTTCTTGCTGGGGACCAGGGTGTACACAAGCTGTCCAGGCAGCAGGGCAGCTGGACTGGTGTGATAGACAAAGCCTCTCCAGCCCTGCTGCTTAACTTTTCTCTTCAGCAGTTTTTTGCATGTCACAAGCGATAGCCTGGCTGCTCGCCCATCGGCTGTGATGCTCCTCCATAGTTTCCCTCTAAAAAAAAATCCGACACACTAAGGCTTGGATTCTGCAAAGGTGCCTCTATGTGCTCGACTTGAAGCACAAGAATAGTCCCACTGAAGTCATTAGAAGTGCCTGCATGCATAAAGTTAAGTACTTGCATAAGTGTTTACAAGCTCAGAGCTATAATCTTCCAGACATGAGCAGCATGTGAGCGATGCAGGCTTGTCCCCATATGTCAGGGTGTTTCTTTTCTCTGAAGTATGCAGGGATGCTCAGTCTCATAAAATTATATGATTTAGGAATGTATAAATGTCACCAAGAAGCCTTGGTGACATTTTGTCAATACTGCTACTGGGCCTTCTATTTGAATGGATCTAAACTTAATTTTTTTTAAGTTATTAAAAACAAAAACCCATAAATACTACCCTTGAAAGAGAGAGCTCTGGCTTTTTTTTTTTTTTTTAGCAGAGTTGTGACAACTTGTGCTTTTGCAGCTAGAGTTGTGACAACTTGTGCTTTTGCTCCGACTTCTAATCTTTTGTTGTAATAAATAAACAGCAGTTGGAAGGTCAGAAGCTTGTTTCCAGTGTTGGCTGCTGGCTTTTAGCTGTCATGCAAATAAAAAGCCTTCTTCCACTGTCTGCTTAGGTGTCTGGCCAACACTGCAAAGAAATTTGAGTTTCTGTAAATACTGCTACAGTTGAGTTACCTGACTATTTTTTAAATGGGTAAATGCCTATTTAAAAAAATAATGCAATCCCTCCATATGGGTGAACCTGGATTGAGTGAGAAACATTTTAATGCTCTAGTCAAATGATTAACTTCTGTATAAAATCAGTGAGTGAATGGGGCTTAATGTTATTTCTTATTCCTTTGGCATAAATGAACAATGTAGTGAGGAAACAAACAGCATTACATGTTCCGTTGTAATGGTTCTGAAAGCCAGATGCTGTCCTGGGTTGTGCCAGTAGGTTTAGATTGTCAGGGAGGTTGCAAACCTGTATGACAGCAGAAATGAAATTTAATTTGCAATGTGATTTACACTAGAATTCACCTTCACTAGGCTCCACAGGGAAAATAGGAATAAACAGTTGCACAGTGTTGTCATTTGTATATTCAGGTACAGCTCTAAATATACACAGCAGGATTGCTAAATACATTACATTTTAGCGTAAAATTGAACGTTCAGTGACCTTGATTTTTTTTTTGTTTATTTCCTTTTAATTTAATATCTTTTTAACAAACACATTGCAATGCAGTTAAAATACTATCAGTAAGGAAATATTTTATCTCTGAGTTCTGTGGTGTTTGAAATTGCTTGGAAGTGCTGAATTGCTCACAATGTTTGTTAGCAGGTGATGGGGAACATACCATTTATTTTTTTTACATATAACATTTTACTTATATTTCATTTTAAAAAACAAAAAGACTGAATAAATTCATTGTTGTGAGGGGCCTCTAAGAGGGAGGAACAATCCAGAATTAAGACAGAATTTAGAAATGAGAGAGGACTAGGGTACATTTCTTACTTTTAGCTGCTTTTGAATACTGTATGCGTTGTTGTTTTAAAATACGCTTGTGTTCAGAACCTTGATTTTTTTGATTTTTTTTTTTCTTCCTTTGGGGGTGGGGGGAGGTGAACATTAAGCTGCATTTTGTTTATAACTTTTTGCCACCAAAAATGTTTGACGTTTTACACCTAACTACTCTTTTTCTCTCCTCAGGATGAGTTTTTAGATGTGATCTACTGGTTCCGACAGATCATTGCCGTTATTTTGGGAATCATCTGGGGCATAGTTCCACTGAAGGGGTTTGTGGGAATAGCAATGTAAGGTTTATTTTCTTTTACTTGTCATGTACTTTTTCATACTAAGGGTTCGATATTTCTAGTTTGCTTTAATACAGCAAAGCAGTGGAGTGCTATATAGGCACTCAAAGTCTTACATATTTTTTTTATGTAGCATCATATTTCCTGTTATAGTTTGCCATGATGCATCTCTGACCACATCAGCCAATTGGCATCTAACAGTCTTCGCATACCCCACACATTCTGAACAGCTCTTATTTTGGCGTTTAAAAATAAAAGTGTCTCCATTTGACATGGTAAATGGCCATATTTGTCTTTTGGAACAGTAATTGTCAATATTTTTCCATGCTACACAGTAGGGAACTTCATGGGAAAGGCAGGGTGGTCATGGCCTCCAGGATAAGAACTCTTGTAAAATGGATTTGTTACAGTTCCTTCTCTCCTCCCTGTGCCCCCCTTCCTCCCCTCCCCTCCCCAGTCCGCCCCTGATGTATTCAAGAGGGAGAAATACAAAAAGATTGTAATCTGGAACAAATGAACAAAAGGTTATGCTGGTGCATCTGTTTCCTCCATGTCACGAAAGATACGTTTTGGTCAAACACTCTACTTAAAATAATAACAGGAGAAAGGTCCTGTAAACTAGATAACTTCATGAAGTTCTCTGGGTAAATGTATATGTAAAACCTCCCAAATGTTCATTTATGTGGGATGCTTGTCCATTTTATTAGCACTGTAAATGAATGTATTCAAATTATAAAATGTTGTAACAGGATTTGTAAACTTAGCAGCCACTTACGAGTTAGCAGACTAAGCCTGCCACCCAGAGGTGAAGGTGGAAATGAAACATGGGGGCAATGCTCCAGGAAAAAGTGCAGTACCAGCCCTTTGCCATTGTTATACCTCAGTCCTTGAAGGACACTAATGTGGTATCTGTTGGAGTTTCCCTGTGACCTGCTTTAGGACTCCGTATCTGTTTGTGATAGATATCTTCCAGTTTAAAACCTCTATACTCTTCTAAGTGGTGACAATAAAAAGGGTGTTTTTTTTGTTTCCTTCCATTTCTCAGAACATCCCAACTGTTGCAAAAAGGTCTCAATTGTTTTCCTTTACGAAGAAAAGAAAAGTAGCTTAGTTTTTTGTTTTTTGTTTTTAATAAACAGGTTTGCATTTCCTAATTGACTACTTCTCATAATTTTCCCTAGCGACACTCATATGAAACTCAGGATTCTCAACAAATTCAGGTCATGGTTCAAAACAGTAGCAGTGAAACTGCCCAAGCTGCAGCAAAGACATAACCTGCTGTCTGTAGCCTGGAAAAAAAACTGCATCCACTTGCATCTTGGGGATGGATTTCATAGCCATAAAGGCTAGAAACACTTACTGAAAACATTTATTCGATAGATATAAATGGTCTAGGGCAAGGAGATGCCCTGTGTTAACCACTGGTGAGTTTTTCAGTCCCATATCAAAGCTGGTAAACCTAAGCAATGCTTTATATTATATAAAAAAAGATGTGTGTTATATTTCAAAGGCAAGACCCAGGTTGGCTTAATTCTGAGTCTCTTGGGATCAAACTTAACTCCACTTTGGAGTTGAGGGAGGAGAAAGATGCAGTTATTTTTGCATTGCCTATACAGAGGTTGGTATGATCCTTGGCACAGACTAGGGTAATATTCTTGGTTGCTCCAAGATGTACTTTTGCTGTAGTGATGCTAGGGGGGTTTATAGGGACACAGAGGTGCTAGGACACAAGTCTGCCATGACTGTGCCAGCTCCTTCCTCTGACCTATTCATGCCCTTTCTCTTTTTTTGCACCAGGATTTAGGGTCCACCTGGCGAAGGGAGGACCTTATCTCTACCAATCAACCTTTACACTAGTTTAGCAGCTTAAAATGGGGCCACAAGCCACTAGAAGATGAGACCCTCAGGCAAGATAAAATCTACTAATGGATAGCGGAGTTTACTAAATGTACTTGAGGAGTCTAGCATCTTATCATGATTGTTTCTCAAGTCTAAAGTATCACAGTCCTTCGGTTTTAACTGCTTTGTGGTCTTCCTATGAACAGATTAGATGAGCACTTGTCTAGGATGGTTTGAACAGGGATGATTCTGCCTTGAGCAGGGAGTTGGATTGGATGACCTCTTGAGGTCCCTTCCAGCCCTACCTTTCTATGATTTAACTGGTATGGTATAACTGTATCAAGTCAAAATGGAAATACTCTATCTGCTATTAGGCAGTGCAATCCTAACTGTGAGGGAGAGTGGGTAGTTTCTAGATTTAACATTACTTGCACTGTGAAGAATTGCTTTTCTGTGCTTTCTCTTCAGGAGGCAAAAAATCTCTCAGCAGGAGCTTCTACTAAGCTGGGGCATAGGGACAGTGTCCTACTCCTCAGCGATAATCTTAATTATAGCAGAGATGACTCTTATCTTGT
This sequence comes from Alligator mississippiensis, assembly GCF_030867095.1. Taxonomy (NCBI): domain Eukaryota; kingdom Metazoa; phylum Chordata; order Crocodylia; family Alligatoridae; genus Alligator; species Alligator mississippiensis. The sequence goes on from NC_081832.1 coordinate 23,633,347, forward strand.
CATTGTGAATGATTGCTTCTAATCTGTTTTCTTCACAGATTCTGCCTGATCAATGCTGGAGTCCTGTACCTCTATTTTAGTAGTTTCCAGCAGATAGATGAGGAGGAGTACGGAGGCACGTGGGAGCTAACGAAAGAAGGATTTATGACATCTTTTGCACTGTTTCTGGTAATTCCTTTTGCTCCATTTTCTGATACTTTGTTGGATTTGCTTATGTTTAAACAAGAATTAGAAGGGCTGTATCATGAGTGGGGAGATAGTTATCTACCAGCTAATAAGTAGGATTGAGCATGAAGATAGGCTATCCCTACTTGTAGACTAATGAGATGTAAGTGACTAGGAATATTTCATGGAATTCGGGTCAGGGAGAGCTAAAGGTGTGAAACTGCAGCTGTAATGTCAGTGAACTCAAGTCTTCCCCATCTCCTGTCCACTCTCCCCATAGATCTATGAGAAGAGCAATTTTATTTTTAAAATCTGCTTCCCATCTCCACCAAAGTTTCATCTAGAGCACTGTTGCTTATTGCACCAAGTTTTGCTCTTGTCTTTAAGACCTGTCCTATCACTGTACACTGCAGTTTAAAAATGATTTCTTTCTCTTCCCTCCCCTCCTGTTATCTCATCTCTCTCAACACATTTGAGATCTCAGTACTGGCTATCTTGAAGTGAGAACATGTGTTTTGGTGTCATTTTAGCTGGGGCTGTGTTTGTGGAGGTCAGGATGCCTGGTAAGCTAGCCAGAAGTTCCACACCAGTTTCTAATGTGTTAGTTTCCTCTGGTGACATTAAAGCTAGAGATTCGTCTTCAGTCAAGTAGAGAGTGCTTTTGGTGCACGCTGTATTTGATTTGATGGTAAAAATTATTTCCCCATGAAGTTCCATCTTGCCTCTGAAGTGATGTGTCTTGCTCTGCTAGCACAGTTTGGGGAATGCTGATTGCTGAAACCTTTCCATAGGGGCCTGAGTAACCTTCCTTTCTTCTCTTCTGTCTTCTCTTCAGGTTGTTTGGATAATCTTCTACACTGCCATCCACTATGATTGACACAGTCTGCAGCCTTTGTCTGCCAAACCAGTCTTCAATAAGTCCAAGAACATTTTAATAAATCACAACCTCTAGTGGACTGGGAGGGGGGGAAGTAAAATCAGCCACCTTTCATACCAGTGGTCCAAGGAGCCTGAGAAGAGCCTCAGCTCTTCTCACGGAGAAGCCAGTGCATCTCAGTTTTGTACAAGTGTTGCTTATTGGAACTTTTAAAAAGCCATTGAAATTTTGGAAAGTGGTTCGAGACTGTTCAACTTCTGAACTTTCTTCTTAACTTAATCCAGTATCTTTAACAAAGTCATGTATGTTAATGGGAGAATCTGTTAATTTAATTTGTGTAAATCATCTTGCCCTCCGGATGAAATCTGTCATTAAATTGTGACTTGTCTTCCATTGTATTCCTTCAGACCTGCAATTTTAATAGAGTCATTTCAAGGTACTTATTAGCAGGAGAACACTATAGCATTCAATACAGGGAGTCCAGTGGTTACTCTCGGCATGTTTTAAGAAAATTAAAAATTTGATTTTATTTGAGTAAATTGACTATATTTTTTACTATTTTTAACTTTTTTGTTTGTTTGGGGATTCTTTGATCACCAGGATTTTCAAATGCTTTTTGTTAAAGACCTAGACTAAAAAAAAATTGCTGGGGAAAATTATAATGTATCTGGTATGTGAATGTTTAACTTGTGAACAGTATTTATCATGCTTAGAAACTATGATGCATTTCTTTTGTCCAAGATGGCTACTAACTCAGTTCCTGGAGTCTACCTCAGTCCAGTAGCCTAGATGGAAAAATAATTCCAGAGGCTTACTTTTAAATGTCAGAATTTAACTGCTTAAAATCTTAACTTTTTATAAAGAATGAAGAATTCAACAGGATTCAAATTCTCCTCATTGATAAGTGCAGGAGACTAAAAATAAACACAATTGAGGCAGCTAATGTAGATGCAGAACTATTAAGTTATGAGTGTTTTCGTATGAATAGATGCCTCCAGACTTTGGTATTGGTCTCTTGGTGGTGAAGACAACCTCTAAGCTGGATAGCAGCCAAGAGATTGCATTAGTTTATAATTGCTTTGGCAGCTTACTACAGATGTGCATGGGGGTGGTGGTATCTGCTTCTCTAAAATAGTTAAGTACATATCTTTCAAAAAGCTGTATTTACAGAAGTAAAACACACATTGCTGTCTACAGTTACTGTCAGGAAGTGCCACCCTGTGGTCTAGCTGCCTGCAGAATGTGTTGTTTTAATCTATAGTTCAAGTAAACTGGAGGAAGGATTTATATCTGGGGTAGGCAAGCCCTGGCATGTGTGCCAGAGCATGGCACACAAAGGCATTTTGCTTGGCATATGCACCTCGGGGTGGATGGCAGGGAAGGGGCTGGGGCTAAGCTGCCACAACAAGGATCAGGCCTATTGTAGCCCCCCTGCCATCTGCCTCTGGCAAAGCAACATCTTACACGTTGAGGTTGCAGGTGTTTTGGTACGCTCTTCAAAAATGTTGCTGACCCCTGTTCTATACCAAGGTTGCCTTATGGTGAGAACTTGATTGAGTTTTAATATGCTCTTCTTGAGATCCTGTACTGGTTTCATGTTCCAGTTCCTGAAAGATCAAGAGCCTGTTTTTCATACGTGTGTATGTAAACTGCACCTAAATAACTACTTTAGGTGCTGGTTTAGGTCTCCTTAGTAAAGGCTTTCATTCATTGTGCACTTTCTGCCAATTATAATATGGGGAAGGGGTATGTATTCTGGGTACTGGAAGGCATAGACCCAAGTACCCTAAGAAAAGAGTAGCAGGAATTTGCTACTATTGCACATCTGAGTTGCCAGTTAAGTGGATGAACTCCAATGTAAACTCCTAAATTTGTTACTCTAATTCAATCAGTTTTTACATCTGACTTTCCTCCTCCACTAGTTTAAGAGAATTAATTTTTCTTGAAAAATGCCCTGCCCACTAGTTTTAAATTATTCTTTACTATTGACCCAATTTACATTTGCTTAGTTATCCTGACCCACCAATAACATGAACTATTGTATGCTCAAAAGCTTTCTAATAAATGTCACTCAAATAAGCAGTTGTTTGGCTCCTATATTTTCTGTCGTCTTATTATTTTAAAGTGCTGGGTACTTTAATGCCCTTACTTGTGACTGGTAATCCTGAATCTTGCAGGTTTGAAACCTACTGTCCTAAAGAGTACATTTTTGGAAGCAGTAGCTGGCATTGTAAACCTCATCACAGAAACGTGAACAAGAAAACTGACTATTTTCCTGTCTGTAGGGCTTTGACCATGTAGATCACAGGTTCTTGTACTGACATCACTTCACAGTTGGACTTAGATGGACTGTAGGAACTTATGTGGACTGGGTTCTTAAAGAGTACTTAAACTGGTGCAAACTGTGATTGCCATACACTATTATGAATTTTGTGTCCTGAAAACTACTGCCCCTTACTTTCCTAGGTGGAGATCAGGAGCTTCAAAGAACTCTACCCACTTTCTTACTTTATGATTGGAATGGGTGAAACCATAGTCTCTTAGCATTTCAGTTTTTAATACATAAAAAATAAATAAAAGTATATAGCAATCAATATCCAGTTGCTGCTACTCTATACACACTATATATGAGTAGAAGGGACTTGTAGATCTTCACAACAGCTTATCCCCATTTTAGAGATGGGGAATTGACAGTGTGATTTGCCCAAGGTCATTCAGGAAGTCTATTTTAGAACAGGAAGTTGAATCTGGATATCCTGTGTCCCAGGCTGCTACCCTAAAGATTGGTCCATCCTCCTTCCTAGAGAAGAGGGGAAGTGACCACTGTTTCTTTTTTTTTTTTTCTAGGAAAAAGTACTGTTTCCAGCTTTTGTGGCCTTCATGGCCTTTTTTGCTTTAAGTGGTTTTGGTGGCTGAAACTAAGTTATATTTCCCTTTGGAATTGCCAGCAGCAATGGTGAGGCAGGACTTCGCAGAGACAGCAGAACAAGCTAGCTCCTGCCTTCAGAGGGTATCAGAAAATGAGCTAAAAGGAAATTTCAGTGTCAGTAACTGGAACCTTGCCATTCAACTTGTACATGGTGTCTGTCCCATAAAGCTCAGCTCAAAAGCCAAAAAATTATTAATAATATACTGGGTGACCTAAAATTGGTATTTGGTAGGAAGTAAGGTTTGCGTATGTTTGACCATGCAACACAGTTAAGACGGGTAGGCAAAATGCGACCCGTGGGCTGGATGTGGCACGCCAGGCCATTCTATCTGGCCTGTGGGGCCCCTAAAAAATTTAGAAAATTAATATTTATTTGCCCCTGGCTACCTGTCTTGCAGTCCTCAATGGCTTGCCACAACTCAGTAAGTGGCCCTCCATCCAAAATAATTGCCTGCCCCTGCCTTAAGAACATAAGTGCCCTACTGCATCAGACCAAAAGTCATTAGTGCAGTCCAATCTGATAGTGGCAAGTTGTGGGTGCTTTAGAGCAGAGGTTCCCAAGCTGTTTCTTATCGGGTATCCCTTCTAGATTTACTAGCTTCCCACATACCCCTACCAGAATATTGTTTGTTTTAAACCTGCCTGACCATTTCATTGGATGCACCTTCATTCTTGTTTGGAAACATAATAAATGTGTTTTTTCACGGCATTTGTGATTTTATAGATCTCTCATTTCCCATCATGCTCCTCTGCCTCCACCCCCAACCTAGATGTCTCCTTTCCTTAGATGAGGAGTCCCAGCATTTTCATTCTTTTATAGATTCATAGACATTTAGGGCTGGAAGGGACCTTGGAAGATCAAGTCCAGCCCCCTACCCCAGGGGTAGAAAGTCAGCTGAGGTCACAGGATCCCAGCAAGATAAATGTCCAATTGACTCTTAAATGAGTCCAGAGTAGGTGCATGCACCACCTCTGGCGCCAGTCTGTTCCAGGCCTTGGGGGCTCGGACTGTAAAGAAGTTCTTCCTTATGTCCAGCCTGAAATGGTCTTGGAGAAGTTTGTGATTGTTTGACCTTGTCATCCCATGGGAGTGCTAGTGAGCAGATGTTCCCCCAGATCCTGATGTATACCCCTTATACACTTACAGGCAGCCACCAGGTCCCCCCATGGCCTGTGCTTTTCTAGGTTGAAGAGTCCCGTAGCTCTCAGCCTCTCATCATAAGGCCTGTTTTCTTGCTCTCTGATCACTCGCATGGCTGTCCTCTGGACTCTTTCCTTACCTAGAAGACATTTTATACCCCCTGATCATCTTTGTCTGCAGTTTTTCTAGTTGCAGTATGTCCTTGAGATGAGGTGAATCACATACAGTATTCAAGATACCTAGATTCCATATAATGGCAGAATGCTTTCAGTTCCTTTCCTAATGATTCCTAAAACATTACTGGTCTTTTTAACTAGGACACCATGTTGAGCTAATCTTTGTTTTTAAGAATGCTTTGCAATGACTCCCAAAATCACTTTCCTGAGTGGTGACAGTTGATACAGAGCCCATCACTGGCTGTGTTTAGTTTAGAGTTAATTTTTCCCCATGTGCTTAACTTTGTACTTACCTGTGTTAAATTTCATTTGCCACTTTATTGCCTACTTGCTTAGCTTTGAGAGATCAGTTTTGGGTTTGACTACCTGGAATAAATTTGTATCATCTGCAAACTTTGTTACTTTATTAGTATTATTATTTTTTCCCCTCTTTTCCCTGATAATTTATGAACACATTGAACACCACAGGCCCAAGCGCGGATCCCTGAGTCATCCCACTATTTAATTTCTTCCATTGTGCAAAATGACCATTTAGCCTTACCCTTTGTTTTGTACCTTTTTAATCAGTTTTCAGTCTCTGAGTGTACCTTTTGTCTGATCTCATAACACCTTTGGGTGCATCCCAACAAGCATGCATGTGTGGTTTGTGGCACCTCAAACCTGTTTGAGGCACTGTAAACTGCATGTGCTACACATGCACCTGTTTGCTGCACTGTTAATTTGCAGTGCATTTTTGACACCAGGAGATCCTGGTGTCAAAAAATACACCACTAAAAAAAGTGGTGTGGTGCATGTGGCAGTAGTGTGCGCCACCTGGAATGAGCCTGGCTGGCCAGGCTCTAAGTGGTTGGCTTAGCACCACTGCTGCCCTAGGAGGCAGGACCCCAGGTAAGACTGGTAGGGCCAGCACAAGTGCTGACCCCAGCTTCCCCTACCCCACCCAGGTCACTTTGTTGCATGCTGGAGTGTGTGTGAAGGGGTGTGCTAGGGGACAAATAGCCATGGAACAAATACTCCTGGTTTTCCCCAAGGGTGCCCTGGTGAACAGTTGTTGACCAAGCCCTTGATGTATACTCCTAATATAACAGTAAGTTGCTACCAAGACCCCTCTCAGCCTTCTTTTTTTTAGGCTGAAAAGGCCCAAGTCCCTCAGCCTTTCCTTGTATGGCTTGCCTTGCAAATCTCTGATCATATGGGTGGCCTGCCTCTGGACTCTATCAAGCTTTTCCATGTCCTTGTTGAACTGTGGCACTCAGAACTGGATGCAGTACTCCAGCTGTGGTCTCACCAATGATGAGTAAGGCAGAAGAATCACTTCCTTGGTTTTGCTTGAGATGCATCAGTTGATGCATGTCAGAATATTGTTTGCCCGGCTGGCTACAGCATCGCTCTGACACCTCATGTGCATACTATGGCCTATTATTACCCCGAGGTCCCTTTTAGCTGTGGTGCTAGCAGTCAGTTTGACACCACCAAACCTGTAAGTATGTTGGGGATTGTTTGTCCCCAGATGGAGATCTTTACAATTCTCAATGTTGAACTTCATCTGGTTCCAATCTGCCCAACTTGCTAGCCTGTCTAGGTCTGCTTGTATCTGCAGCCTATTTTCAAGTGTGACCATGTTCCCCCATAACTTGGTGTCATCTGTGAACTTGGCCAGTGACCCCCACATCCAAATAATTGATAAAGATGTTGAAAAGCATTGGACCAAGCATGGACCCCTGAGGGACACCACTGGCCTCCTCTCGCCAGGATGACACAGATCCGTTCATTAGGACTCTCTGGGTCCTGCCCTGCAGCCAGCTTCATACTCACCTAACTGTCCAGCAGTTAAGCCTGCAATCCTCCAATTTTCCTGTGAGAACATCATGGGATACCAGATCAAGGACCTTTTGGAAGTCTATGTATACAATGCCAACCTCCTCTCTCTTATCCAGGTGGCGACTTACCTGGCCATAGAAGGAACTGAGATTGGTAAAGCAAGACCTGCTCATGATGAAGCCATGCTGGCTCTTGTTCAGAATCCTACCTTCTGCAAGTGTATTGCACATAGACTCCTTGATGAATTTTTCCAGGATTTTCCCTGGCATAAAAGTTAGGCTAATTGGCCTATAGTTGCCCAGGTCCTCTCTCCTCCCCTTCTTGAAGATGGGCACAACATTGGCCCTCTTCCAGTCTTCAAGGACCTCCCCCAAGCACCATGAGTTTTGGAAGAGTTTTGCCAGAAGTCCTGTGATGACTTTAGCCAGCTCCTTCAGCACTCTTGAATGAAGTTCATCCAGTCCTGCTGACTTATAAATGTCTAAATTTTCTAACTGATCACACACCAGTTCAAAGTCAACCGTAGGAAGGTGGTCAGTCCCACCATGCCCATTCTGAACCTTATGTAGTATGATTTTCCCCTTAGTCTGTTAAAATACTGAAGCAAAGTAGTCATCCAGGAGTTCAGTTTTCTCCTGAGTGTTGGTAACCAGCTATCCTGAGTTGTTAAGTTAAGCAATGGCCCCATGCTTCCATTTGTTTTCCTCCTGTCCCCTACATACCTAAAGAAGGACTTCTTATTGTTCTTGATTTCTGTTGCTAGTTTAAATTCCATCACTGCCTTAGCCTTTCTAATCTGCTGCTTACAAGTGCGGGCCATTGTTGTATAGTCCTCCTTGGGGACTGTCCCAAGCTTCTATTGTTTGTATGCCTCTTTCTTCTTTTTCAAGAGGACCATGATATCCCTATTAAGCCAAGAGGGCTTACCAGTCCTTCTGCTACCTTTCCTCTGCTTGGGAATGGACTTCTTTTGTGCTTCGAGGATCATGTCCTTGAGGAAGGACCACTCTTCTTGCACTCATTTCACCTTTGGTCCCTGGTCCCTCATCACTTCCCCTTCTATTGCCCTGAGCCTGTTGATATTTACTTTTTTGAAGTCTAAAACTTAACTCTACTAGCTGATTTGCCTGCCTTGCGATGGACAGTGAACATGATGGTTTCGTGGTTGCTGTCACCCAGGGACCCTCAATATTCAAGTCACTCACCAGATCGTCTCCTTTGGCCAAGACCAAGTCTAGGAGAGCATTACATCTGGTTGACCTGTGCACTTCCTGAGTCAGGTAGAGCACTTCGATACAGGTCAGGAAACAACATGACCGATCTGACTTAGCTGAGTGTTCTCCCCAAGAGATGTCTGGGTAATTGAAGTCACCCATGATGACCATGTCCTGTGTGAGCATGGCCTCTGCCAGTTCTCAAGAAGTGGGTCCCTCGGTGCCCCACAGGAAGGAGCCCCCCCTTTGTCTCCTCTTGGGGGTGGCAGTTCTCTGACTACCCACTTCCTCTGGTGTTTCTATTGGAGCCTCCTCATGCATGGTGCATGTTGTGGCAAGGGGCACAGCCTCTGCTGGGCTGGTTGTGTTGCCAGCACTCCTTGACACTCATGCGCAGCCCCCGCACTCACACAGCATAGGAGGGAAGCCCCATGTGCTGGAGCCTGCTGCCTTCCTTGTCGGGGCTGCGCTGCAGGGCGGGGGAAGCCCTAGGTGCCTTCCCATGGGGGTGGGGGAGGCAGCCAACTCCAGCGTGTGGGTCTTCTCTCCGGTGCTGCACAGGTGGCCCGGTCGAGGCTGTGGCCCTTACTGCAATGTGGAGCGCTGGCTGGAGCTGTGCCCTGCCTGCTGCTTCTGCCACTGCCTGCTGGGACTGTGCGGTATGGGGAAGTGTGGAGGGGTCCCCACATCTCCCACCCTCCCTTACACCCACACTCTGCCCAGCCAAGCTCCATGCTGCCACCGCCGCCCTGGACATGGGTTGCATGCTGCTACCAGCCCCAGCCCCAAGCTCTGCACTGCTGCCCAGCTGCAGCCCCACCCCCGCCGGTTCCCTCACTGCTGCCCAGAGCCAGCAGGAGAACAGGGAAGCAGAGCAGGTCCCTGGAGGCTTAGCAGCTGCATCAGCAGCCCTGTGGGGGCTGGGCGGGACCCTTCTGTCCACGAGGGTGGGAATGAGGCAATAGTGTATGTTTGGTGAGGGCAGATGTCCATGTGGGTGCCTCGCTCCCACCCTCGCTGACAGAAGAGCTGGGCTGGGCACAATTTGTTGGTGGACTCCATGGGCCGGATAAAAGTGCTTGGCAGGCTGGCTCTGGCCCACAGGCTGTACTTCACCTCGTCCAGCCTTAGGAAGATGTTACTTAGGTAAGTGTGTTAGCAAAGGAAGAAAATGGAAGGGAGTGTTTAATACGATGGAGGAAGTTTGGGATCAACCTGGCTCTGTGAGTCGAAATGAAGGTGGGGGAACAAACAAGCATGGCTTGTGGATTGTGGCAGCAGAAAGGGCTTTGGAGGAGAAGAGAATTCTGCTCTACCTGTGTTTGGCTGGAAGAAGTGATGTGACTGACTTGGGATTTGGAGCAGAGAGGGAAATGGAGAGGTTGGAACTGAGATAATGGAGAGACTGAGGATAAGTCATTTTTGTTCAGTGTGGATGCCTGATACTTGAAGTATCACCCCAATCTGTTACTAAACATCTGCTGAGCCCACAAATTGCAGTGCTCAGCACCTGTGAAAGTTCTGGTATCTTAAGCATGTGCTTACCTTGGTACATCCACATTTTATAAATTGGCCTTGCCCTTTGCTTGCATCTCACAGCAGGAACATTAGATCCATTTCTGTAACGCTGCAAGATCCTCCAGTGAAAAGGGTACTGGCAAGGGCAGTACAACTTGTTGTGGTAGCACAAGCTGGAGCGTGAACCTATATGAGTATGAGATTACTTTTCACTACTCTAAAGCAGTGGTGCTTAACCTTTTGGCTCCATAAGGCAACTGAGTAGCATGGGGCCACTTTGTGGGCTGGATAGTACCTGCAAGCCTAGATCCAAACCACACCACCTCTACCAGGCTCTGTGTGCTGGGCTCGGGGCCAAGCATGCAGGACAATGGCTCACAAGGCTCCCCAGGTGATATGCAGATGCCCCATGCAGGCCAAGTAACAAGGTGCCAGGCTGGATTTGGCGCACAGGCTGGGGATTGAGCATCCCTGCTCTAAAGCAAACAAGCAAAATGGAACAGTCCCTATTTTTCTCTTGTACTATAATACTAGATTGAGAGGCAGTATAAATACAAAGGACAGTTAATATGGAGTCCAGCATTCATGCTCTGTATAGCATTCAGTTAGTGCTTGAGTATTGCAAACAAGAAGACGCTGACAAATCTGACCCAATGCAAAGCAGAGTTAAAGCGAGAATAAAGGCCTTTTCAGGTCCTGAGAACCAAGTTGTGGGCAGCATGAATTGATTCTGAGGCATATTTCCATGATGTCCCCAGCCCTGATTGGCTCTCTGTTCCATCTCCCAGCCCACCCACCCACCCTTGCAAATGGGAGAGGCTGAGACTGTAGGCCAATCAAGCAAACGTTCTTCAAACTAAGTCACCTTGGGACATGACCTATAGCTTTGTCTCAGCAAAGCAGCAGATGGCTGGATGGAAGGGGAGCAAGCATGATTATTTTTCCCATCCAACTTGGCAGTCATCACAAGAAAAGAATAAATGTTTTCCTGGCCCCACCCCACAGCCCTTCACTAAGCATCAAGGTTGGTATGTGGAAGTTGGCAGAGATACGACTTTTAGCCCTGCTGGAAAGTCAAGTGTAAAATCAATTAACCCTTCCACGGTGGCACTTTCCAGGAAGAATTAAAGAGAACAGCAAAGGCCTATATGCAAATGCATAGTAATGAGCTGTTTGGAAGAGCAACATTGCCAGGCATGTTATAATGAACAATAATAATACCAAGTGGACCTCAGCTAGAGATGCTGTTCTCAAGCATGTTGAAGCTCTGTCTAAAGCAGTGGTTCCCAACTTTGTTAGACTGGGGTCACCCCTTGACAAATGCCAGCTCTTAGCCCCACCCCGCCCCCTTTTTTTGACTACCTACAGATAATAGAGCAGTTCTTCTGTTGCAAAGAACTTGGAAAGATTATAAGGCATAACAGTTTTAACACTATTAATTCCTCTTTGAATTTATCTTGTGAATCATGTTGGTGTACCTACTAGCACCATGTGTACCCTGTGGCACCTGTGAAAGGATCTCAAGACACCCGAGGGTGCTACAGAACCCTGGTTGAGAATCACTGGTCTAAAGCAATTAAATGATTGTAAAGAGTTCATTTAGTATAAGACTACTGAAGTGAATGCTTTTTCAGCAGGGGTGAATTTGGCCTGTGTCTGTTTATCTTTGTCTATATTTATGGGGCCAATAAAGCAAGCTGCCTTGGTTCAGGTTGGGAGGTAGCTGGGAGCAGGAAGCCTTGTCAAAGTGTAAATTCTCCATTCTTCCCACTTGGAGTCCAGAGCTGGCACCTCTGCCGGGTAAGTTTCAAAGCTTTCCTCATCTGTCCTTGCACAGCCTCTAAACTCACTTTACTGGCCAAGTGTGCAAAGGCTTTAATGCTTAGCTTTGGTGCTTCTGTTTGTCTGTATGCATGTAGTGCAGTAATATTGAAACAATGTACCCAGTCCATTTCAAAATGCTAGGGAATGTCTGAGGCACCCATGGGCCACACCATGGTGATTTGGAGATCAGTGGATCAGTGGATAACCCGAAAGGGAGGAAATTGGAGAAGTGGAGCCCACGCTGTTTGTTACTTGCTTTGAGCACCTCTGCAGTTGTTTAAAGATCAAACCACTCCTTCATGGCACCCAGGGACATCTACCAGCTTTTTCTCATCCTTCTGGTAGAGTTTAACCTGCTTATACCCTGAATCTCCCAGACAAAGTATAATCTGGGTGAAGAAGTTAAAGGTCAAAGAGTTATGATGATGTGAAGACAACCCTTGGCTAGAGGGGAGGAAGGAAGGCGGGCATGGAATCTGTGCCACTGGAAAGATTGGGGGAATTTGTATGAATTCCTTGAAATAATATAAGAGGGTTTCACAGAGAGATCTGAAGGGAATGAAAGGCTGCAAAGAACCCGGGTGTGCTATGAGTTGGTCAGCAGAAGCTGAGAGGTGAGAGACCCTCTAATTAGCAATTTAGTTCTTACTGTCTGGAATGCCTATTGCAACCTCTGGTTGCTGAACAGTATGAACTAAACTCTGAAACTAGTTGAACAGCAGGAGATTTGCATCATAACCAATACTGAGCTTGCTATCTTAGTGTCTCATTGGAGCATCATGTAGCAGCATACAAACAAGGCAAGTTGCATTAGCAACCCCATATTAGGATGGGAAAATTGAGGCATGGATTGCTTACATGATCTCAGTCATACAGTTGAGTATCTGACTTACTGTGTGTCCAGAAGTGAATGGAGTGGGGCAAATGCTGGAGAGAACAGGGCAAATAATGTTTTGGGGTTTTTTGTTTTGTTTTTTTTAATGAGCAAAAGATTGACAAGGAAAATTAGTTGAGTTAAACCGAAGCACAGCTTTAGCTTTCCCCCCTTCCCTGCACTGCCCCAGGAGGAGAAAGAGAGGTCCAAAACAGTCCACCTTTTTTTTAAAGGTTTTGTTCAACCCAAAGCAAAATTATTTTCTGTTTTGGGGTTATTTAACCTTTTTTCTCTTACTTGAGGTCAACTTTTAAACAGGGAGTATCATCTCAAAACTAGACATTGAAAAGTTTCATTTTGATGGAATTCGGAAAATGTAAAAAAAAAATACTTTGTAATTTGAAAATGTTTCCTTCTTCCATGCACATTCTTTTCACCCTGCCTTCTCCCTTCCCAGCTCAACCTGTTCACCAGATTCTGTCTGAATTTGTCAACAGTTTGGGTTCTCCTAAAATTCCTTTTTTACTATTTGTTGAAATTTTTACTCAGTTTTAATCCTGGATTAAACATGTTACTGTATTTAAAATCACCCCCATGTGGCAGGCAGTAATATTATGTAAGTGAACTTATTTTGGAGGCAGGGGACTAGAGTATATAGAATACAGGCCAATGGTTCAAGACTTATATTAAGAAGTTATCTCACAGGGTCCCAGAACCAGCAAGAGACAGGACAGATGTAGGAGATAGCACTACCTGCCTTCCAGGTTCATACTCTGTTTATACCTGCTTCTGCTTCCCGTCAGCTAGCATCTATTCAAGTGCTGCCCTGAGCTCAGTGCTGGCAGGAGTACGTCTTGCACCACACTTAATGGAAGCTAAACCTGTTTGTGCTAGGGATGTTTGGCCTGTTGTGACACTCCAAAAACAGAGTACTGAAATTGTTCTTTCTACAGAAAGTGCCACTCTTGCCAACTCCATCTCCTTTTCGGTGGATGTAAACAAGATGTCTTAGCACCAAGTGACTGAAGGAAGACAGCCCCCGAATTTGGAAGGAAAGAAAATTGAACAGTCCATTTGTGCTAGTGGTGCAGCATTCCCTTGATAGATGGCTTTCCAATTTGCAGTCAGTGTGGGAAAGTAAACTCATTGCACAAGTGATTGGTGCTAAAGCCAAGAACCAAAGAAGAAGAGTTGCCTCCTGAATGCAGAAAGCACTTCTAGTTGTGAAGTCTCTCTGGTTTATAGCATTATCTTTGTGGCCTAGGAATCTTACTAAGTTAGTAGGGCTGCAGTATTGCTAATATGTGGGTGAATCTCTTACATGCATTTTTAAGTGAATTGCTGGCTCTATGGAACTTTATTTGCTTCAAGCTCTCCTATTCCATATTTTTTTTCTATCTCCTGCAGACTGTATGCAAGTGATTGTATCCTCTGGAAACTAAGTCTAGTAGGGAAGAGACTGAGGCCTTTGATTTCTGGATACCTATTTAAATAAGCAGGCTTGGTGGTACCTGTGTATGTTACAGAATAGCACCTTGAAAACTTCCCCATTGGCTTGAGATTTATAACAGCTAATGCTTCCAGAGATGTGGCCAGGCCAACAGCTAATCTGAGGAGAGGCCTGCACTATGGAATATTGCTTCCTTCCCCATCCCTTAAAGAGACACAAGAGACAGTTAGCAGAAAGCTGCTTCTGTAGAGGTAGTCTGTCAATTAAAAATGTGTTCTAAATGTTGCCAAATCTATTTTGTATTTAGCTTTGCTGTTTTCTCCTGAGTGAGCTGAGTGCAGGAGGGGAATGGATGCTTTAATGCATCGAAGGCATGCAAAGATTGAGATGATGACAACCATTATGAGAGTCAGTGCATGGTGCTCTGGAACTTAAAGCACAGGTCGCAGGCTCTGTGGGTCTGTAGGTCTTAAAGGCCTTGGCTGCCTTGCTCCTAAAGACCTTGGCACTGTCAGGGTGGGCAATTATTTGGGCTGGAGCGCCACTTAGAGAGTTTTGGTAAGGTGTTATCACCCTCCCCCATCCCCCACCCTCGCAACAGCTCACCAAAACTCCCTAAGTGGTAGATTACTAGATAGATCCAGGGGCACCGGATGGAGAAGGCGGGGTCTCCATGGAGATTGGCTCAGGACCCCCTGGGGCAGGATGTGCTTCTCTGGGAGAATAGGATGGGGTCATGGGTGGGTGGGGAGCAACATCTGGGAGCAAGACAGGTGGCCAGGGCCAGGATCCTGGGGTGGTGACAGTGCAGGGCTGGGGCCCAGGACAGAGCCGTGGTCTCCTCCCTGCATGGCCCTGGACTGTCATCACTTCACGACCCTGACCCCAGTGCTGGACCTGCCCACCCATCCTGCTGCCCACCTGCCTGCGGCCCTATTCCGTCTATCTGGCCGAGCACACCCTGCCTTCAGGGGTCCCAGGCTGGTGTCCATGGAGACCTCGCCACCTGTCTGCTCTGTCCAGTGGGTGACAGTGGTTGGTGCAGGGCAGATGGACCAGAATGCTTTGGAATCTGGGCTGGGTCCAACAGCAGTGGCAACACTGTTAGTGGCAGACAGAAGGAGGAGCTAGGAAGTTGAGTCTGGCTTCTGTGCCATACTGCCTCAGCCCTGATGAGTACCCAGAGGTGGCAGGACTACCCACGTGCACTGTGGCCCAGGCTGCCCGCCATGCCTGGGCAGGGTGGGGCTGAGGGATGCATCACAAGCCAGATGGAATCCCTTGGTGGGCTGGATCTGGCTTGTGGGCTGTATTTTTCCCACCCCTGCACTATGTGCTGAAAATGGCTTCCTCCTGCATCTCTGTGTCCCTGCTCATAACAGTGCCATTGACAACAGCCTGTTTAATACGGAATCAAAGTTGTGGGGTTATTGGAGACAGTGGTTAGACTTTTGAGTTTGTCCACGATGCACTTGACAACTTGAGGTGGGAGGGGAAGTTGACTGCAGCCAGAGCCAGACTGAGGACCAGAAAGTGATGCTGGCCAGGGCCAGATTAATGCATAGACAAACTAGGCACATACCTAGGGCCCTGAGCTGTGGGGGGCCCCAGTCCTTCCCTCTACGGCAAATAGCCCTGTCCACCTCCCTTCCTTTCTTCTCCCCTCTGCCAGCCTTGCTGTGTCTGCTTTCTAGCAGTGGCATGGAGCCCCACTCCCCCTGAGCAGCAGTGCCGGGGTGGGGAGGGAGGTCTCGACTGGCTTGCGGCCCATGAGTTTGTTTGCCTAGGGCCCACTAAAGGGTTAATCCAGCCTTGATGTTGGCAGTTGTTCCTGATGGAGTGCTCTACTAGCAAAGGAAAACCCAAGCCTGGTATGCTCTGGGTTTGCTCCAGAGCCTGCTAAAGTGCATTGCATGTGTTTTTTGGGGGGGAATGACTGTCTGAGGCAGCCCTGCTGGTTTTCCACTACTCCATGAAGAAATCCCGGACTGCCCTGTGGGAGCACCTCTATCCCATTAATGTCATGTTGTCATAATAGGGATGGAGGCAGGTCTGGGATCTGGCCTAGAGAGGGACACATATAGGGACAAGCACGCAGTTAAACAGCAAGTTTCTATACAAGACCCACAGCACTACAGACCACCACTCCCCTGGTAGACAATTCTGCTTGGGCTGACAGACAGAAGCTATAAATCCCTAAATTGAGGTAATTTAGCCCAATCTAGTAAAAAAATTATCCTGGAAGGAATCAGGGGTAGAATTCTGCTGGTACATATGTAGCTAATATCACCTGCTTTTACTGACTATGCTGCCAGTTTCCCAAAGCAACCAGGCTAGTAGCAGCTCCCCACCATCTTCTGGTGAGGTGCTGTAATAGCACCTACTGCATGCAGTTCTTTGGAGAGAGCAGCTGGTACATCCTCTCTGTGTCCTGGTATGGTTTATCTTAGCAGTCATGAGACTATGTTTCCACCTGCAGAGCTAGATCTTAAATACTGGAGGTTGGAAGTGAGAGAGGAATAGTAGAAAAAACCTGCTCATGCCCAGCTGACTCTTTCTTTCAGCATCTGTTCTCTGCCACTGTATGACACAGGCCTATTTGCTGCAGTTGGGGAATGTGGACCTAGATCCACCATGAACAACTATAAACCCCCCCTTAAAAAGGGAGGCCACTGAGAATGCAACAACAAATTTCTTGGGACAAATAAAAAAGAAAACAGGAATGGGAGTAAGGGTTATAAGTTAATAATAAGGGATCCAGAAGAGGTCACTGAACCGGCAAACACTCACTGCTCCCTGAATGAGTCAAGGGAGCCTGTGGATGACAACCAGTGAAACTGCCTGGAGACATGAGCAGAGGAGTGAGAAGATGACCGGCTCACCCTCTACCAGGTTTTCCCTGGCCAAAGCCTCCTTCCCAGTCTTGTAGGGGGCCAGAGCCAAGGGGAGGAGATTGACCAGGAGGTATTGGGGCCATGGATGGGAAATGCATAACAAAAAAGGTGCGGGGAGAAGTGCAGCTAGAACCTCAGCAGCAGGTTCTGGAGGAGGTAGAAGGGTTGCAACCTGGTGCACTCAATGTAGGTATGTACCAGGGTCTCCCTCTGTTGGAAAAAAAGGACAAGTGTTTGAATGACACAGGACTTTTAACATGTCAAAGGGAATTGTGGGCCTAGGCTCACCAAGTAAATGATAAGTCCCTTTGGTAATGTGGGCCACTAATGACATGTTACTGATTCCTTGGGACAAATAATAATGAAAAAGGGGACAGGAGTGATGGTCAAATGTTAAGCATTGATGCACCCAGGGGGGACACCGAGTAGAGTACACTGGACAGTACCCACTGGCACTCGAACAAGTCCAAGGAGTCAGTAGACACTGCTCAGTGATACACTGGCTGAAGACAGGATTGGACCAGGGACAGGAAAGTTGTCCTGAAGTCCCTGGGGGGGCCTCCTGGCCAGAGTCTCCTTTCTAGTGAGATATTCCCCTACCTTAGCCAAGGCCAGGAAAAGGTTGACCAGGAGGGTCCTGGGACTTGGTGCAACCTCTGATGGGGAGTGCATAAATAAACAGGTGAGGGAAATAGAGCAGCCAGAACCTCAGCAGAAGGTTGTGGAGGAGGCGGAAGAAGGGTTGCAACCTGGTGCACTCGAGGTAGGGATGTGACACAGTCTCCCTGTACAGGCAAAAGGGGCAGGTGTCTGTATGATACAGGCCTATTTGTTGCCTAGAGACCCTGGGTCAGTGCCCACAAGGAAATACTATAAGCCTCCCTTAGAAAGGGAGGCTGTTAGGTAGGCAATAACATTGCTTGGGACAAATAAAGACATAACAGGGATGGGAGTGATAGTCAGAGGCTTAAAACTAGTGTGCCGGGGGGGGGGGGGGGCACTGAGCAGAGCATATGGACAGCACCTACTGGTCCTCAAATGAGTCCAAGGAACCTGTGGACAATGACCAGTGATACTCTGCCAGGAGATGGGATTGAACCAGGGAAAGAAAAGTGGCCCTACATTCCCCAGGGGTCCTCCTAGCCAGAGCCTTCTTCCTTGCAAGATATACAGCCAGCTTAGCCAGGGCCAGGAGGAGGTCCTGGGACTTGGTGAGGCCACTGACAGGGCATGCATAAATAAACAGGTGAGTGGAGAAGTGCAGCCAGAACCTCAATAAGAGGTTCTGGAGGAGGCAGAGGAGGAGTTGCAACCTGATGCACTCCAGATACATGTGCGCCAGGGTCCCCCTCTGTTGGCAAAAGGGCAGGTGTCCGCATGACACAGGGCTAGGCCCACTAGGTAAACTAAGGGAGGCTGCTGAAAAAACAACATCTGGTTACTGGGACAAATGATAACGAAACAGGGATGAGAGTGATGGTCAAAAATTAATAAGTAGTATGCCGGGGGGGCGGTGGGGAGGGGCACCTTGGACAGTGCCCATGCCCCCCAAGCGAATCCAAGGACCAGTGGACACTGCCCAGTGATACTCTGCCCGGACACAGGAACATAGTGGGGAAAGAAAAGGGGCTTTGCAGTCTGTGGGGACCCTTGCAGCCAGAGCCTCCTTTCTGGTAAGATACCTGTGTATCTTACCAGCTTAGCCAGGGCCAGGAGGAGGTTGACCAAGAGGTCCTGGGACTTGGTGGGGCCACAGACAAGAAGTGCATAAATGAAAAGGTGAGGGGAATAGAGAAAGGTTCTGGAGGAGGTGGTACAGGGGCTGCAGCCTGGCCCACTCCAGGTGTAGCAGAAAGCCCCCTTTTTCTCTTGCCTGCATTTGCTCTCCCCTCTTTGGATATGTTTCTCTTTTTCTACCTTTTCTTCCTTCTTCTCTCTTTCACTTTAAGATAAGGAATTGTGTTTTAAAATTTGTGTGTGTGCATTTTGTATCTCCCCTTGTAGTTTGGTATTTTAATCTATTTGTGTGCCATGGCATTTGTAGCTTATATTTTATACTCCTTACCTTTCAACTTTCAACTGAATGTGTTTAGTTTCATAAGTAAATTATACATTGTAATGTTAACAAGGGCAGGAATCAAACTGCCCTTCCTTGTATCAGGCTGGCCCCTGAAAGAGCGAGTGAATCAGTGATTGAATGTGTAGCATGATTGAATGTGTAACACAGTAGCAGCAGACAGCAATTATCACCTGGAAGCTGCAGATCAACCAAGGGAAGAACTCAATAGAAGACAATGTAACAACCGGGAAATCTATAAACGTCACTGATCAAGGTCTAGAAGCCCCGGCCTGAGTTAATCAACGCCAGAGACCAACTTTTGGGCTGAATATCTCCAGATCGACCACTCCCAGAGCCCTATTCTAAATTAATCAATGGACTTCCAAACCTGCACGTACATGCGGACGACCCTTGGGGCTGACAGATGCCGTTCAGTAGCCACCGAGGGGGGGGAAGTCCCACGAGGGTCAATGACCCCTGGATTGGGCAAACCTGAAAACTGGGGAGTCACCAAAGTCTGCCAAGGACAGATAAAAGGCAGTGAAAAGTGACCCTCAGTGGCACCCTCTTGATCTCCAACTCAACCAGACCTGTCCAGCCAGAAGGACCAGCCGGCGACCCCCTTCTGGAAGATAACACCACGCTGAAAAAAGCCTCAACGACAGACTCCAGCGCTTGTAGCATAGGTATACCTGACTCTGTAGCCTGCTACTGTGTGTGTATGTGTGTGCATGTGTGTGTGTGGGGGGGACGGGGGGACCAGCCCCAAGGTGTATGATTACAGTGTTTCAATCCACCTAATAAACTAGAATTTTAAGGATCCCGAGTTGAACATTTGTAGCCAACACAGGTACACCTGCTCCAAGGAGGGAGCTCGGTTGGCAACAAGGACAGGTGTCTGCATGACAGGATGCTGGGGAAGATGGAACTAAGAAGGTTTGAACGAGTAAGTGGCAGCTCTTATATTCGAGGGCTTCACCAGATGACAAAAATCCTGTGACGAAACAGACCCTGTGTTTCGGCTGGCGGCTCCTGGCCGGCTGCGCTGGGTCATCCGGCAGCGGCGCTCTCCGCCATAGCGGCAGGTGCCCAGTGCCCGGTGCCGGCTCCCCCCGGGCCGCTCGAGGCGGCCGAGTCACTTGAGGGCGGCAGCAGCCGGGCCCTGGCCCCGCGGGGCCGCAGCGGTGCGGCAGGGCGGCTCCGGCCCCCTTGAGCGCAGCGGCCGCTCCACGCACCGGCACCCCTGCCGCACCCTCGCCCCACGGAGCCGGGCACAGGCCGCTGCCGCTCCCGGGCCGGGGCTCGGCGGAGAGGAGGCCAGACCCCGAGCGGGGCACGGGGGGCTCTGCCGGCAAAGCCCCGGGGCTCCGGGGGGCTGCAGGGCCTTGCCCTGGCCGCCGGGCGCAGAGGCGGGTCCCGGCACCTGCCGTCCCGGGGGTGGGCCCCGCTCGCCCCCGCGCCGGCGCCGGCTCAGTCACTTCCGGAGCGGAGCCGGGCCGAGCTGGGCCGGGCCGGGCAGCAGCAGCAGCAGCGCGATGGCGGCGGCGGCCGAGAAGGAGGCGAGCCAGCAGAGCACGCTGGGCGCCTACTCGCCCGTGGACTACATGAGCATCACCAGCTTCCCGCGCCTGCCCGAGGAGGAGCCGGGCGGCGCCGCGGCCGAGAGCTGCCTGCGCGCCAGGAAGGAGGAGGACGCGTTCCTGGGCGAGCAGGACACCGGTGAGCGGAGCGGGGCGCCCGACCCCGGCCCCGGCCCGGCCTCGCCGCAGCATCCCTATCCCCATCCCCGAACCGCCGCGTCCAGCCGGCCCCGGCCTTGCTGCCCCCGTGCCCACGCGGCTCTTCCCCCTCTCGCCCGTGAGCCTCCCTCCTCCCGGTCCTCGCCCCATCTGTCCCCGCTGGCAGCCTCCAGCCAAGGGTCTCTGCCCTGCACCCGCTCACTGCTGCCGCCCCTCGGGCCCTTTCTCGGCTCCCTTCATGCCCTCTGGTTGCTGCTTCCATCCGTCCTCCCTGCCTCCCCATTTCTTTCCACCCCCCAGACACTATGTTGCTGCCTCCTCAGCCCCGCAGCTCGGCTCCTGTCACAGAGACTCCAAATTCCCCAGTCACTGTGAACCGGCTTCCCTGCTCCATCCTGGCCCATCACAGCTCTCCTTTGAGGAGGACTTGGTGCTCCTCCTGATGCTGGGGTAGCCGGGCACCATCACTGATCTTCAGAGGCTGCCAGGGGACTTCTGCCTCCTTCCCCACAACCCACGCAAGGCTTGAAAGCCTTGGGGCACCTTTCATGCCTGATCACTTCATGGGGCAGGGCCTATCTGGCACCCTGCCCTGTCTGGGCAGGGCCTGTGTGAGTCCCACCCTCTCAGGGGTGGCATTTCTATGGGCACTGGGGATTTCATTCATCAGGAGAAGGAACCACTCGGAGCACAGGCAAACCCCACCTACTGGGGGCAGAGCTTCTACGGCCCTTGCCTATAAAAGGCAGGTCCTCTCTGACTTGTGGGTGGCCAACCTGCAGCCTGTTTGCCACAAGTGGCATGGGTAGCCTCCATGTGTGGCAAGGGGCAAACCAAGGGGAGGGTAAATAGCACCGTGGCAGATAGGGTAGGGACCAGAAAACAGTGAAGCAGACTGGGCACGGAGCACAGGGCAGGAAACATCAGAGCAGCCAATTGGGCAGAGGAAAAGGATCAGAGTGGTACTCGGGGAGGACGGAGAGAGAATTTTTGGCACATCTTCCAAAAAGGTTGCCTCCCATTGCTGTATCCCCAACCTGTGTTTGAAAGAACTTGGCTAGATACGGCCCAGACACACCCACCCCAGTGATCCCTCCCTTGGTGTAAGGGTGACTCCCTAGGAAAGGTAAACTAGGACTTCTAATGTAGACAAGGCCTAGCCATACCTTGAATTGGGCCAAATCCTGGGGAATGATTTGGGGTCATAGTCAAGATACAGTTATGTTCTATTTGTTTTCCAAATGTATACCAGACCAGATCTGGCTTAGTCTACTTTCTTTTCTCATTGTCTTCTAAACCAAGGCTGCACAACTTCTAAGCAATCTAGGGTCACATGTCACGGGGGCTACACCAATGTGGGACATGGGTCCTGGGGTGCACCCTGTATGAATGCCCCTACCCTGCTGTACTATGCCTGCATAGGCACTCCCTACACCCCCCTGCCTTTGCAGGTGCCCCTTTCCCCCACTGCTACGCTGCACACTCGCATGGCCTCAGCTTCACCCTCAACTCCCAGCACTGCACTGCACCACCTCATCCCCTGGGGGAGATGCAGAAGGCAGAAGCTGGAGGTGGAAAATGGAGATTCTGATTCCTGTTACAGCCTGATCAATGGGGGCAGCAGCAGCTGGACTGGAGCTGAGGGGCCTCAACAAAACCATTCCTGGGCTGCATGTGGCCCATGGGCCACTAGCTGGACAGCTTGGTTTTGAATATAAGACAGTGAACCTGGGATCTAAGCAGCTGTCAGGAAATGTCTTCTCTCAATTTGGTACTGTCCCTCTTTTTCTCCCATGACTCTCCACAGCCTCCTAAGTTTCCCCTCCATTATTCATCAATCTATGCAGCCTCCCATCTTTCCTTGTCCCTTGCACTGATTGCCTGGAATGCTACAACATTTTTTTTAATTCATAGTTATCTCTGGTGTTTTGTAAGGCTGAAATCTCATGTCCTCATCTTGATTGTCCTCTGCCTAGTTTCTCATTTCAATTTGTCAGACTCTCCCTGTAATCACAAACACTGAATCAGTTCTGGAAATGCAGTACCAGCTGCAAAGGCAGATAGATATTTGCAGAAAGTGGTGGATTGTTCCTATCAAATGCTTGGTTTGAATTAAATTAGCTGCTGTTCTTTTTATTTTTGACAAAGCCCTTTACAGCTTTTTAAATGAATAGTTTCTTCCTGGACAATCAAAAGTTGTATATTTTTCTTGCAATCCCAAACTAAATTTCTCCATCCTGACTGAGCCCTCTCAACAGCTTAAAAAAAAAAAAAAAAAAATTTCTAGCAGCAAATTCCTACCTGCAACCTAGTGGTATAGAGACAAGGACCACAGGCCAGGCTCTTCCTTAGTGAATTGCTATTGACTTCAGTGGACTTACGTCAGGAATTAGTTTGGCTGAGTACAGTGGTTCATGTGACCAGCTCTCATTCCCAACAAATGAAGTAGTGAGGTGTTCAATTTGTTGTATCAGGCAGGCTATCTCAAGGCACGGACTGTTATTTAATACTCCTAGTCAGGTCTACTGACTCTGAAGGCTGAAAACCAGCTTGCAATTGCAGTTTACATTTTTTCATCCCCTTGATTATATTCTAACAATTAAATAAGCTTTCATGACCTATTTTCTTTTAATTCTATTCTAGTTCCCCTTCACTTTCAGGTCTAAGAGAGCAATGCCTCCTTAATTACTTCACTTTGAAATCTATCGGCAAGGTAAAGGGGAAAGAATTCCAAACAGCCATATCTTTGTGTGCGCAAAATGCAAGTGCAATTTCATGCCTCATTTATGTGTTCAGTTATCCTGACTGTGCATGCCAATTTCCAGTTCTGGTTATTTGCATACACAATTACTGGAGTCCTCTGCAATGCTGCTGTAATTTCATGTAGTCTTATGTTATGCAATTGCATATGTAACATAATATGATGTTTTCTGTATTCTCACATCTATGCCATTGTATTAATTAAAGATCAAGATATATTAATAGCTTGAAAAAATCCACTTGTGCACCAAGTGCTAGCATTGTTTGTCAAATTGAGTGGGATGGGAACCTACATTTTAATTTTCTGCCAAATCTGTGCTTCTGTTCCAAAAAAGTATAGTTCTAGGGTTTTGAAGAAAAATTTCCAGGGAGACTCCAGTGCCATTTTTCTGAGTCTTTCACCAGGCAACTCCCATGCTCCTTTTGCTTTCTTTTCTCACCAGACCCTACAAGTTCTGTGTAGGTGGCCCTGGAATCTTGAAGTGCAGGTTCACAGAAGAAACCAGTGTATGTCTGGCTACTAAATGGTGTTTGGTAGCTTGTCTTTCCAGAGAAAGGGAAGTTCTCATGGGGAGGACAAAGAGCAGGATGGTGCTCTTGGAGATTTCTGCCTCACTATCCTCCTAAGATCTAATGGTCTATAATGCTTTTATTCTCACAAGGGCTCTGAGAAGTTGATTGGGAAAAATGAGACATACAGATGAGAAATGACTTGCTCCAAGCCACATAAGTTAAACCCAGGTTTCTCAAACAGTAAGCTAATATTCCAACCCCCTGGACCATCTTTTCTCTCAGGAGTCTCTTTTTGGCTCTGCCATGGATTCCTGTGTGACCTTGGGAAAGTCACATGTCCTCTCCATGCTTTTGTTTCCCCATTTATGAAATGGAAATATTAACACATCTTTGGGGCTTTGTGAGGCTGAATTTATTCCTTGTTTTGAAGGCACTATAGATATGCTATCATGCTTTCATTGCTTTCATGTTGAGCTTATACTGTATGGTGATTAAGGTGACTGGGTAATACACATGGTTTAAAGCTCTGAGTAGTGCAGGAAGAGCTCAGTACAGTGTGTGCTACAGAGACATGTGCATAGGGGCTTATCTTTTTGGTGTGCTGTTTTATTACCAGTTTCTCTCTAAAAATACCTCTAACCTCCCTTAAAGGCTGCCTTGCTGTGAACCTTCCATAGAAACTTGCCAGTCCTGCTCTTTCATGCTGACTAATGAGAGCTGCCAGAGCCCCCACCAGCTTCTGAAATAGCCCTTCTACTTCTCCCTTCCTGACAGTGTTTAGATCCCTCCAACTGCAAGGCCATCCTGTCAGATGCCTCTAGCTGCCTAATCCTCTGCCCTGTTCCAGCATGTCTACTACTTGGTGGTCAGACTTTGCCTGGGACCCCAAGAACCATCTGTCCCATGCTGATGAAACTGTTGTGAGCGCCAATATAGGAGGAGTTCTTGCAGGGATGGTAGGGAGTGCATGAGTGGGCAGAGGAGAAGAGCTGAAGCAGATGTGCTGGGATTTTGCTTGCAAAGGAATTGGGCATATGATGGAAGAATGGGCAGGTCACCAAGGACGCATACCAGGAAATAGTCAGAACCTGCAGGAACAAAATCAGGAAGGCAAAGATAAAGAATAGCTGTACCTGGCAAAGGAAATTAAGAACAACAAGAAGAGGTTCTATAAGTATGTTGGCCATAAAAGTAGGACCAAGAAAGCTGTGGGTCCACTGTTAACAAGCCAGGGGCAACTCTTAAGAGAAGATGCAAAGAAGGCAGAGCTATTCAGTAGCTACTTTGCCTCAGATTTCACAAAAAAATTAAGCTGCAGCCAGACACCTAATATGGATTATTTGGATACAGAAGGGGGCAGGCTGAGGGATGAGATAGCAAAAGAGATGGTCAGAGAGCTTTTGGTGGGTCTGAATGAGTTCAAGTCAGCAAGGCCAGAAGAACTTCATGCCAGGATCTTGAAGGAACTGGCAGAGGAGATCTCAGAGCCCTTGGCAATGATCTTCAAGAAGTTGTGGGAGACAGGCCAGGTACCGAAGGACTAGAAAAGGGCCAACATAGCGTCCCTCTTTAAAAAAAGGAGAAATAGGGGAACTACAGATTAGTTAGCCTTACCTCAATACCTGGGAAGTTATTAGAGCATATCCTAAGGAAAGCCCTTTGCAAGCACCTGGAGGAGAAAAAGCTGATTGCAAGTAGCCAGCATGGATTTATGAAAAACAGATCATGTCAAATGTCCCTTCCAGGCCCTAACATGTATGAACTATGAAACCTGAACTCCTATTTTGACAAAGTAACTACTTGGATGGATGACGGGAATGCTGTGGATATAGTGTATTTGGACTTCAGCCAGGCTTTTGACAAGGTCCCACATGACCTTCTCATAAACAAATTGGAGAAACGTGGACTGGACAAAACTACTGTATGGTGAATAGGTAACTGGCTCAAGAGCTACAAGCAAAGGGTAATTATTAATGGATCCACATCAGAATTGCAGAAGGTTTTGAGTGGAGTCCCTCAGGGGTCTGTCCTGGGCCCTGTGCTGTTCCATATGTTTGTTAATGATTTGGATGCTGGCATAGAAAGCTTCTTGAGCAGGTTTGAGGATGGCACAAAACTGGGAAAGATTGTGAACACATTGAAGGATGTAAGTGCAATTCTGAAGGATCTCGACAGATTGGAAAGCTGGGCTAGAGCTAATAGAATGAAGTTCAATGTGGGCAAATGCAAGGTGCTACACCTCAGGAGGAGTAATCAAAAGCACAAATATAAAATGGCTGACACCTGGTTGGATGGCAGCACTATAAAAAAGGATCTGAGAGTCTTGAAAGATCACAGATTCAGTATGACTCTGCAGTGTAATGCAGCCTTACACAAGGTGAATACAATTTTGGGATGCATCAATAGAAGCATTAGGTGCAAGACATGGGGGGGTTATAGTATTAACATGGACAAATTGGAGAGAGTCCAGTGGAGGGCAACAAAAATGGTTCGGGGGCTGGAGCACATGACTTCTGAGGAGAGGCTGAGAGAACTGGACTTAATTAGTTTAGAGAAGAAAAGACTGAGAGGAGATTTAATAGCAGCCTTCAACTACCTGAAAGGTGGTTCCAAAGAGGATAGAGCTGGACTGTTCTCAGTGGTGGTAGATGGCAGAACAAGGAGCAACGGTCTCAAGTTGTATCAAGGGAATTTTAGGTTGGATATTAGGAAGAACTTTCTCACTAGGAGGGTAGTAAAACACTGTAACATGTTACCCAGAGAGGCTGTGGAATCTCCATTCTTGGAGGTTTTAAGACACAACTTGATAAAGGCTTGGCTGGGATGCTCTAGTTGGGGATGGTCCTGCTTTGAGCAGGGGGTTGGACTAGATGACCTCCTGAGGTCCCTAATTTTCTATGATTCTATGATAGTACCTCTGTATTTGGAACTGGTTAGGCCTCATTTGAAGTATTGTGTGCAGTTCTAAGCTTCACATTTTAAAAAGCATGTGAAGTTAGAGAGGGTCCAGAGGCAGGCAATAAAGATGATAAAGGGCTTGGAAAGTAAGTCATACAAGGAGAGGCTGAAGGAGCAAGGCATATTCAGCTTGCGGAAAAGGCACTTAAGAGGGGACATGATAGCAGTCTTCAAATATCTTAAACACTCCAATAAATAATAGGAAAAGCACCTTTTCTTTCTTGCTGCAGAAAGGAAGGTGTGAACCAACAGCTTGAATTTGCAGCAAGATACATTTAGATTGCATATCAGGAAAAACTTCTTCACTGTTAGAATAGCGAGGCAGTGGAATAGACTGCCTAGGGAAGCTGTGGACTCTCCATTGCTGGAGGTGTTCAAGAAGAGGTTGGATAGCCATTGATCAAGGATAATCTAAGGATAGCTATGCTAAGGTATTTCCCATGCTCTGGGCTTTGCTGGTTGCCTATGTTATATGCCAGGGTGTTTTTAAGCCTCCCTCGGAGACATTAGGTGGTGGCTACAGCCAAGGCTGGGGACTTCGACTGGGGCGTGCCAGTGTTCCTGCTGGGACCAAAGCAAAGGTTCCTGGCTAATAGATCTCGCCCCTCTACTCAGGGTCAGACCAAATGCCATATTTGGGGTCAGGAAGGAATTTTACCCCATGGTTAGATTGGTATGGACTGGGAGTTTTTGCCTTCCTCTGTGGTAGGGGGTGTACCCCTCTACCTGAGATTTCTTGAGCATATATTGACAGCCTGTTATAGAAGCAGGACATTGGCTGCAATGGTTCCCCTGCTTTACCTGTGGCAGGTTAGGGTGTTAGGTCTGTGTTGTGTCAGGGTTGACGGTAGTCTTATGTAGAGTTTAGATTATGGTTTGTATGGACTAGTTTGGACAGACAGGCAGGGCATTGGTCTAGATGACCTCTGGAGGTCCCTTCCAGCCCTATTTCTTTATGATTCTATGAACTATTTATTTCCCGCTCTTGACATGGCTGAGCTTTGATTTCTAGTCTTGCAGCCTGTTTTGTGAGCTCTTTAGTAGCACAGGAAGTGAGTATATGAGCATTTATCTCTGGGTTACTCAGGTTTTTGTACAGAGATTCCTGCTGCTTTACTTTTCTAAGTAGGAAAGTATCAGTATTTGTCATTTGTTTTTTCCTGCTGTAGGCAAACATGTTGCTGGTGGAATGAAGAGGGTGCATGCTGGATGGAGGAAGGGACTGTGCCCCTCCTAGCTCTACAAGAAAAGTCAAGATCAAAGGTCCACCCAAGCCTGGTAGCCCACACTGGGGGGGCATGACTAAGGTATGCCCATTTCTGTAGTCAGCAGCACACAAAGGAGTAATATGGCCAGCGTCACCTTTGGCCGCCCTTGCGTCTTCAGCCTAAATGGTTAGATACCCATTCACAGCTGGATGGACTGGGACATGAGACCACAGTAAGTCTCTGGAGCTATAATAAGAAGTCTTAACCATTTTACCCCCATACCCTAACTCTGGGAGACGCTTCAATATTGAACTCCCTCCTGGTCCAGTTGTGGATCCTTGTATACAGCTTAGTTCACGTAGGTCACTTTTACTTTTGTAGCTCTGGGCCTATACATTGTTCTGTCAGAGCGTTCCAGTCTTGATCTGCATTACCCTTGCTAGTCAAGTCTTGGGGCTTCTTCCATAGCCTGAACCCAAGACTATGCACAGCCCTGCCAGGGTTTCTTAGCCACCACCTGTAGTCTGTGGCCTGATCTTGTTTTGAGAAGAGGCACCCAACTGTGCACTGGTGACTAGGATGAGAACATCAAGCATGATTCCATTTGTGACCTGATGTAGGATTTCTGCCCTAAGCTCTTGAGGTGAAAAGCAGGAGGGTGATGAAAGAGCTACTTCCTCAACTTAATGCTCTGCACAAATAGTTTTTTGATTTAAGATTGTACATATACTTAGAGCTCAGGTAATAAAGTCCCAAGGGATTTACTCCTGATTTTATGCAGCATAACTAAAGTTAGAACTACCTGCAGTTCCAAGGGAGTTGCACCTGCTTACACCAGGTCTAAATTTGGCCCATTATCTTTAAAGTGTAATGAATGAGACAGGGCCTGGATACTGAGTGGTTACTCAATATCCAGGTTACTGAGTGGTTGCCAGTGCAATTGGAAAGAGGCTTGTAGAGGCATTAAGAGGGTTAATTAGAACTGCGATCTTTCACTTCCATTTGTTCAGCTTCATTTTTAGTAAGCCAAGCCATCAGCAGGGACAGCTGCATGAGATTTTGCAACAGGATGAGCCCTCACCTGAACAAAGAGAAACAAGCACCTCTCATGGGCTGGACGTGCTGGCCTTCCAGGTAGAGGTGAATGTAGGCTGGGGACCAGGCTAGAGATGTAACATTTCCAGAAATTTTGAAGTCATGGAAAAAAACCCTGTTTTTCCCCCCATTTATTTTTTGGAAAAAAATGGAAATTTTGGGAAAATTTGAAATATATGCAATACTTATTTTCTTAGCACCCTTTACAGATCTAAATTCACTTTGCTACTTTAAGAACATAAAATGTATTATGTATAACTTGGCTTGCTCATAAAATTATAATGTTTGGTACATTTATTAAATTTAAAAATATAGTTTATTCAGACAATAATCACCAATTTACTAATTTCATTTACCTTAAAATGTTTTTTGTTACAAATGGAGCTACAAGCTGCTGAACTCTAAGGAACCTAGCATCTCTTAGTTTTTGCCAGTTTATGAGAAGCAGGCAAAAATTAAAGTTGAAAATAGAAGAAACTATCAACATTATAGTAAAACAAAGAAAGTTATATATTCTGGACTTAGTCTCCTCCACAGTGTCAAGCATATACAGAAAACACTCATTTTTAGAAAAAGCTGAGTAAAAAAGGAACCCCTGCCCTAAGACTCGTTGAATGAAAATTTTGCTTCATGAAACTTTGTCTAATAAGTCTCTTTTTCTGAACTGTCACTATCAGCAGTTAGTGCTCTTCTGATCCTTCATGTTTATCATTTTCATGGACTTCTGAAAACTGAAGGTTTGCCTAGATTGAGACACACTTCTCTATTCTTTCACATGTTAGTTTATTTCTTGATTTGGTGTGAG
Source organism: Alligator mississippiensis (assembly GCF_030867095.1). NCBI lineage: Eukaryota > Metazoa > Chordata > Crocodylia > Alligatoridae > Alligator > Alligator mississippiensis. Next base: position 23,663,367 of record NC_081832.1, read on the forward strand.
TATTTCCAAACATAGACCAGTTTCTTTCACATGCGGCAGAAGATGGAGGAATCTGAAGCAGGCGAAAAGCAAGAAGAGTCAGAGGCTGTGTCATGCAAAGGACTTGCACCCATGTTGCAGGAGGGATATGCTTGCCAGAGTCCCAGACTGCATTGCTGGACCAAATACCTGAAGATGTTCTGTATTCTGCAACATTTGAAAGTACCTTTCCAACATCAAGTCCTAAGTGTGTTGTTTGTTTTGTAATCCAGTCAAATGGAGTAACGGTGCTATGATCACTAACATTTCTGCCTTTGAATCTTGGATCCAAGAGATTTACAGCAGCATGAATTGATTGGAAACAAAATTCTTCTCGTCTGTTAATAAAGTCTTTCACTTTTCTTTCTTCTGTACTTGTAAGTGGAAATACACTTAGAGTCTCAAAAACGGCTGATTTCATATGGGCCATTTGGTAAGGAACGTCTGACAAAAACACACTGTCTGATTTAGATGCAGTGATTGCTGAAGAAATTGGCTTTAGAATTTTCAGGGAGTTCTGCAGCTGAACCCGGAAGACATCCTCATCAAGTATAGTGTCCTTTACACTTCTGGGTACTTTAAGATCCTCAATTATTACTGTTTCTTGAAGAGCTTCTTTGTTTTTTAGTAAACTTTCAAATGAGATCACCACTCCACCCTATCTAGTTTTACTACAGAGTTTGAGTGTCTCTATTTTATTCTTTGCATTCTTTTCTTCCTGCTTCTTCTTAAAAGACTGCAGCTACAATATGAATAGCTTTTACATGTTTTATAAACTTCTTTTGCTCTTCTATAGATCTTTTGCAGAGTGTCCAACTTCATGATGTCATTAAAAAGCAAGTTGAGCCCATGGGATACACATCCTATCGCAGTAATATGTGGATATTTATCTATTATGATCTCCCATGCTGCTTTCATGTTACTTGCATTGTCAGTCAGCAAAGCAAATACTTCACCACTCCCAATCTTCTGTAGGACTTCACATATTTTACTACTGATATACTCTGTTCTCTCCTGTTTCAATGCTTCTGTAAAAATCTGGTTGAGGTGTTGTTATCACAAAGTTTATTATTCCTTCTCCCTGCACATTTGTCCATCCATCTGTAAGTGCTGCAAGACCAAGTGCTTCGTTGATTTTTCCTTGCACAGATTGCATTACACGTTCATAGTCTGACTCTAAAAGAGGCTTGCTCAAAGAATGTCTGCAGGGCAAACGGTATGATGGTCTTAGTAATTTAAAAGCTTTCTGCCAGTATGCATTTTCAGTTATTGACAATGGCGTCCCAGAAGAATATATTGCACTTGCAAGAGCTTGGTCAATTTTTTTCCTGATCTTCCGGTGTGATCTTGTCTACAAATGAAGCTATTGAGAGTCTTTTGTATACAATTGGTTGCAATATTTGGTTACTTGAGGATGTTGATTGGTCAACCCTTTGTGATGGTGATGTTATAAAAGAAGAAAAAGCAGCAGCAGCAGGAGGACTTCTGGATTGAAAATGTTGGAAAAAGCTACTTGCACTTTCATCATCGTGATCTACCTTCTCCTCACTTACACCCATGAAGGATTTTTTAATGTCTGCAGGACACTTCTTACATACAAGGATGTGTTTGGTCAACCTAGTAGCATTTGGAAATGCATATTTCATTTGACAGTATTTGCAAAACACTTTTTTTTCCAGAATAACTTGCAATGTGGAAATGCTTCCATATGCTAGAAGTTGGTTTCACCATTTTGCTGCGGGAGAAAAAAGAAAAATGTAATTAAGTGGCTAGCTTGCATATATAAACACTAAGCTACAGCATGTACCCATTTAGTAATGGATTGAGGAGAGGCCTTCTCAGAGTTAACTGTGAACAACTTCCCTGCCCTGCAGGCCTCACCTCACTGCTAAGGTTGGGTGATTTGTCACAAAACATCAGATTAGTAGGAATTCAGTTATGAATTACATAGGTTATGAAAATATACTAATGCAGCTAAAATGGTTTAATATACTGAATTCAGAAAAATTTAAACTCTTACCTTTCAATAAAGAAGTATACTTTCTTTCAGCTCCTTTGTGCTGCTTTTGTACTGCTGTGGATCTCAAGATCACAGGGCCAGGAGGGAGGCAGGTTCCTTCCAACTCCAAAACCTTTAGACTTGCTCTGTAGGGCTATGCAAAGCTTTGGGTGCTGATTCAATTCAGAGGAGATTCGGCCTGATTCGGTGGACAAATCTCTGAATCTGAATTGAATCAGGGGACCAATTAAAAGGTTCGAATTGATTTGAAGCTCTCCGAATTGATTTGGAGAGCTTCGGTGATTCGGGCAGTTCCTGCCCGCTGCAGCATGGAGCTGGACCTGGACTCTGAGCTGGTAAGTAGGGGCCGGGGGGGACCATGGGAAGACCCCTGCCAGGCCCCATCCCCTGGCTGCTCTCCCAGCCCCCCACAACCTCTGCCCACTCCCCCAGCACCACCCCACCATGGCTGCCTGGCCCAGCCCCAGCTCCCAGCCCTTAAAAAAAAAAAAAAAAAAAAAAAGCCTCTACTCACCAGGTCCTGTCCAGTGGGAGGGCAATCTGTGCTGTCCCCCACTGCCCCGTGCCATGTGGGGGGCTCTGCCATGAGCTCCCCGACCCCTGCCTGCTCCCCCAGCCCCAGCTCCCAGCCCTTTAAGGAAAAAAAACAACCCCTCCTCCCTGGACTCACTGGCTTTTGCAGCAGCCTCGGAGCTTCAGGGGGCTTGTGCAGAGCCACACCCCACCTGCATGTGACAGTATCTGGTGAGTCAGGGCCTTTTTCTTCTTCCAAAGAGACAGAAGCTGGGGCAGGCGGGGCAGCCATTGAGAGCAGGCGGAGGATGGGGCCTGTGTGATTTGGAGATTCGGCTGACTTGGCAGCAGCCAAATCTCCAAATCAGATTCGGCCGAATCAATTCGGGACAGTGATTCAAATCATCAAATCGAATCACTGTCCCCCAAATCGGCTGAATCTGAATCTGTAGCAAATATTAGCTGCTTCACACAGGCCTATTGCTCTTGTCTCCATTCCTGAGGCTTTTGAACAAGCAGGACAATAAGCTCCTTATTTCTAATCTCTACAGGAACAAATGGATGCTGCTGCGAGTGTCCACTCCCAGTCCTTTGAGGCCTAGTCAGGAGGACAGGGGCAGATCCACCAACCTCTAGATCAAAAGTCAATAATAGAGGAAGTCCACAAGCAAAGAAGGCACTGAATCCTTCTTCCTTCTCTTGTGGAAATGGCAGTGCCCCCTGGGGGCAGAAATGCATCTTCCTCTTGCATTTGAGAGTTGTCCTGTACTGCTTGTCCTTGGTGTATAGGAATTGTAATGATTTCATAGATTTCATAGAGACTAGGGCTGGAAGAGACCTTGGAAGATCATCGAGTCCAGCCCCCTACCCCAGGGACAGGAAGTCAGCAGGGGTCATAGGATCCCAGCAAGATACACATCCAAATGTCTCTTGAAGGCATTGAAAGTAGGTGCTTGAACCACCTCCGGCGGCAGTCTATTCCAAACCTTGGGGGCTCAGACAGTAACAAAGTTCTTCCTTATGTCCAGCCTGAAACGGTCATGGAGGAGTTTGTGACCGTTCGATCTTGTCATCCCTTGGGGACCTCTGGTGAACAAATGTTCCCCCAGATCCTGATGTATACCCCTGATAAACTTATAGGCAGCTACCAGATCACCCCTGAGCCTGGGCTTTTCCAGGCTGAAGAGTTCCATAGTTCTCAGCCTTTCATCATAAGGTCTGTTGTCCTGACCTCTGATCATGCGCGTGGCTCTCCTCTGCACCCTCTCAAGCTTCTCCACACCCTTTTTGAATTGTGGAGCCCAAAACTGGATGTAGTACTCCAGCTGCGGCCTCCCCAAGGCTGAGTACAATGGGATAATGACGTCTTGGGATTTGCTCGAGGAGCATCTATGGATGCAAGCCAGTGTTTTGCTCGCTCTACTAGCCGCAGCATCACACTGAAGGCTCATGTTCATCTTGTGGTCAATCATGACCCCCGAGTCCCTTTTGTCCATAGTGCTAGCCAGCATAGCACTGCTGAGCCTATAAGCATGCTGCAGGTTTTTCTTCCCAAGGTGGAGAATCTTGCATTTTTCGGTGTTAAACACCATCAGGTTCTCGTCTGCCCATTTCCTGAGCCTATCAAGGTCAGCCTGGATCACCCTTCTGTCCTCAAGTGTGGACGCTTTACCCCAAAGTTTGGTGTTGTCGGCAAACTTGGCCAGTCGACTTCCGACTCCAGTGTCCATGTAGCAGGACACTAAGGTGCCTGCTACTGAGAGAGCCAGGAAGACTCCTCAGGTGCTGGTTGCTGAGGCAACTATAGGGAGCTAATGATTTGCACCTGCCTAGCCAGCTGACAAGGAGGGGCAGGGCCTGGCTCCTATATAAACCACAGGCAGGAGGCCAGGTGGCAGTTCCCTACCAGCAGCCAAGGCAGAAGGAGCTCCCTGCCAGAAGGGAAAGAGAAGCCGTGCCAGGATGCCAGAGCAGCGTTGGTCACCACAGGTGACAGAGAACCCTGGTAGGCCTGAGTGCAGTTTGGCTGGAGGCTTATGTTTGCTTTGTAGCCCAGGGGCTTGTGTTTATGTTGCTGTTCGTTTATCACCGGTGGTTTGGGTGAGGCTATAAGGGGATGGAGGAGGCCTCATAGGGGGCTCACGGCAGAGTGAGGACCCCAGCCCCAGTGAGGGCATGGAGAGCCCTGGGAAAGGGGCAGCACTACAGAGAAGGCCCCAGTGAGAAGGGCGGCCCCATTGTGGGCACGGAGAGCCCCGGGAAAGGGGCAGCACTACAGAGAAGGCCCCAGTGAGAAGGGCGGCCCCAGTGTGGGTGCGGAGAGCCCCTGGAAAGGGGCAGCACTATGGAGAAGGCCCCAGTGAGAAGGGCGGTGTACGGAGAAGGCCCCAGTGGGGGTGCGGAGAGCCCCAGTGAGAGGGGCAGCATTACAGAGAAGGCCCCAGTGAGAAGGGCGGTGTACAGAGAAGGCCCACAAGGCTTAGATATACAGAACACCCGGAGCAGGAGAACCGTGGGCAAGTGGAAGAAAGGTAGCCTCCCTATAAAAACACAGATCATCAAAGTTGTGGCAGGCAAGAATAGGAGGGTGCACGTCAGAAGCTTGGCACAGTAGAGGAGGTGACAGGGGATAGCACGGCGACCCTGCCATCCCTCCTGTTACAGTCCACATCATTAATGAAGATGTTGAACAATATGGGTCTAAGGACAGAGCCTTGGGGGACCCCACTGGTCACAGAGCACCATGACAATTGATTCCGTCAACCACCACCCTCTGGGTCCGACCATGGAGCCAATTTCCCAGCCAGCAGCTCGTGGTGGACCCAAGGCCACAATTGGCCAGTTTTGCCAAGAGGTGATCATGGGATACCAGATCAAAGGCTTTTTTAAAGTCAACATATATGACATCAATCTCTTCTCCCTTGTCCAGGTGATAGGTCACCTGGTTGTAAAAGGAAATAAGATTGGTCAAGCAAGACCTACCCACAACAAACCCGTGCTGCTGGCTATCCCTCAGGATGTAGCCATCAGCCAGTCTGTTAAGAATGGCCCCCTTAATAATCTTTTCTAAGACATTCCCCAGGATAGAGGTTAGGCTGATGGGCCTGTAGTTTGCCGGATCCACTTTCCTCCCTTCCTTGAAGATAGGCACCACATTGGCCTTCTTCCAGTCTTTGGGCACTTCACCAGAGCACCAGGAGTTCTCGAAGATCCGTGCCAGAAGCTGAGCTATGATTCTTGCCAGCTCCTTGAGTACCCTGGGGTGTAAACTGTCAGGGCCGGCTGACTTGAAAGTATCCAGCCTGTCAAGGTGTTCCTTCACGAGGTCAGCACTGATGGAGAGTAAGGAATCTCCCTCACCCAGGCCTTCCCATTCCGTAATGGGCAGGGGCATCCCATGGGACTGATGGAAAACTGACACAAAGTACCCATTTAGTAGGATGGCTTTTTCCTCGGCATCGGTTGTCTGTTGTCCCATCTGGTTCAGCAGAGGTCCAATGTTGCCCTTGCTTTTCACCGCGGCTCCCCACATATCTGAAAAAGGACTTTTTATTGTCCTTGATACTTGTAACTAGTTGGAGTTCCATCGCAGCCTTGGCTTTCCTGGTTTGCTCCCTGCAGGACTGGACCAGTGCAGAGTATTCCTTCTTGGAGGTGGATCCAGTCCTCCATCCTTTATAGGTCTTTCTTTTTAGACACAGGAGGTCTGCTAGATCCCTGCAGAGCCAAGGGGGCTGCTGTGCCCTTTTGCTGCCTTTCCTCCGAGATGGGATAGACTTAGCTTGTGCGTCCAGGATTGCTCCCTTGAGGAGCAACCACTCATCCTGAACTCCCCTCCCCTTTGGGTCATGGTCCCTTAGGGCCTCACTGACAAGCCTCCTGAGCTTGTCAAAGTCAGCTTCCCTGAAATCGAGGACTTCTGTATTGCTGACTGACTTGCCAGCTTTACAGTGGATGGTGAAGGTGATCAGCTTGTGGTCGCTGTCATCCAGCTTCCCTTTGATCGTTAGGTTGCTGATTAGGTTGTCCCCTGTTGCCAGGTTAAGCAGTGCTTTACCTCTCATCAGCCCGTAGACTTCTTGCATCAGATAGAGCTCATCCACGCACGAGAGAAAGCTTTGCGACCGCTTGGATTTGGCCGAGTGCTCATCCCATGAGTTGTCTGGATAGTTGAAGTCTCCCATGACAACCATGCACCAGGAGCGAGTGGCCTCAACCAATTCCCTGGTGAACTCCTGGTCAAGCTCTTGATCCAAGTATGATCTGATACTGTAGATAGTCTTACATAAGTCTTCCTATTACATAGTTATTAGAAAACATTTTTGGGGAGTAAGGGGTAGCAATATATGAACACCTTGTCTTAAACATTTTATTCATCATTCTAAAATAAAATATTTCATAAGAGGTTTTTTAATTTTTCCAAAAATTTTAAGTTTTTTGGAAAAAAATTAAAGAAGTCCTCAGAAAAAAATAGAAAAAAAAAGTTTTTCTGATTTTTTTTCTTTCTGGTTTTGTAACCACTTTTTTCTGGGCCTTCACATCTCTAAACCAGGCAGTAGAAAGTCTTTGCTTTTGCCTGAGGGATTTAGTTACTGACTGGAGTTAAAGCAGGGGTGGGCAAAATACATCCTGTGGGCCGGATCCAGCCTTGCAGGCAATTTCATCCTGCCCATGGGTGCCCAACTAATTGTACCCTGCCCAGCACCCATGCCTCGCTCCCACCCTTGTGAGTAGAAGGGCCCAGCCCAGCCAGCACACAGCTCCCGAGTGGGGCTGCTGCTGTTGCCACTGCTGCAGCTGGGGGACCTGCTTGACTTCCCTGGCATCCCACTTGCTCTGGGCACCAGGTAGAGAAACACTGGGGACAGGGGTGGGGGTGGCAGGGAGCTGCAGCAGGGCAGCAGTGTGGACCCCATGCCCAGGGGGCAGCGGGAGTGTGGAGCTCAGATGGGCAGAGGGTACAAGTGTGAGGGAGAGTGAGGAGTATGGGAACCCCCCCACCACACACACACACACACACACACACACACACACACACACACACACACACTCCTTGCCATGGCACACAGCCCCTGCTGCCAGTGGCAGCAGCAGCACGGCGGGGCGGGGTGGGCGCTGAGGGTGTTCATTGCCCATGCAGGTGCTGCCACCTAGCGGTGCACAGCTCCAGCCAGCACTGCGCGTGATGGCAAGGAGTGCAGCCAGGCTGGCCTGCCTCTATTGCATGGGGATCTGGTGGTACATGTGCAGCTCCTGGCACTTGCACACCAGTGGGGGAAGCCCCACGCAATGGAGCCGGTTGCCTTCACTGCTCCCTGCCATTCAGGTCCTGGGATTTTGCTGGGAAGCAGGGCTCCCCTCCACTTTGGGGGAGTCCCAGGGCCTGCATGGCAAGGAGTGGCGAAGGCAGCTGACTCCATTGCGTGGAGCTTCCCCTGGTGCTGGGAGCAGTTCGTGGAGCCCTGTGCAATAGAGGCAGGCCAGCCTGGCTGCACTCCTTGCTGCCATGTGCAGCGCTTGCTGGAGTCATGTGCCACTAGGCGGCAGCACCTGCACGGGACATGAGTACCCACTGTCTACTGCTGCTGCTGCCACCACTGCCAGCAGAGTGTGTGTAATGGGGGGGAGTGTGTGTGGGGGCCCCCACACCCCCAACCTCCCTTACACCCCACAAACCCCACATACCTGCCCCCACAACCCCCCACATATACACTGCAACATACCCTGTCTCCCCCTCACAACCTCACACTTCCACACAACCTCCCAACAGCGCACGATACACACACACACACACCCCTCCACACACACCCAACTGCATCTCCCACACGCGCTATACAAGACTAAGACTTTATTTTTGAGTTGTTATGCAATTATCTGTATATACATGATGCAAGCACAAATCATGAGAAAAATATTTTTTGTAATAAAATTAAAATATTTTATAGTAGGTGTTTGACTTTTAGTGTATGATTTGTGTTTTTTTTCTGGTTCCAAGATGGTAACCTTCCCCTCTCAAAAGGAATATTCCCAGGGTGGTGGGGGATAAGGGGAGGGACTTCTGGTGGCAAAGGTCAGGGGTTAGGGGCGGGACCTTACACTATCCTGTGGATCTTTCTCATCTGTCAGCCAGCCTTACTCAGGACAGGGCTAGCTGCTCCCTAATGCTCCTCAGCTCTGATAGGAACAGACAGTCCTGTTCCAGCACTGTTCAATTGCATGTAGCTTTGTGCTGCTCTTCTCTGAGCAGGTGCATGGACTGTTCCTGCTTTTGAGTTGCCATTCAAAAGGCCACTAGCTGCAGATAGTACCTCTGGCAGCAGGAGACCTGCCAAGGTGAAAGGTCCAAACTAAATGCTAGTCTTTCTTACACATGAGCCACAAATCTAGTTCACACATGGCCTTTCTGACAACCTGTTGAGGAGCAGCCAGCCATGTACACTTGTGCAGCTCTGGGGCCTCAAACTGGTTTCCTGCTGAGCTGTGGGCCTAGCTTCCTCCCCAGGGACGTTTGGGCTTGTCACACAATGCCCCTTCAAAGAAGCCTGACACTCCTTTGTGTTATGCCAGTATAAGGCAGGAGTGATACCATTAAGGTCCATGGCATTACTTACCCTCGAGATCACCTGAGTTCTGACAATGCAGCTCCAGAGATTTGCTTCAGAGAAGCACAGGGAAGATGACTGTGAGAGCTCAAGTAACTATTGCCCCAAAATAACCCAGAGTGGGTGGGAAGCAGGTGGAGATTCAGCAAAAAAGCCTGCTCCTTCAATGACCAAAGACAATTAAGTTGGGCATGATAGGTTCTTGTCATATGATCCAGCCAATGACTGGTTGGTCCCCAGTGAAAAATAAGGAGCCAATGATGACTAAGCAGTAAACACTGGAAACAACCTCAGAACTGTGTAAAATTTTCTTTGGTTGTATGATGTTGTCTGAGCCAACTGGAGTGTATTTGACCACAGAAGTTTGGTGACAACCGGTGTGATTATAAATGTCTTTGTATTATACAAAGTAGGATATAAGCTGCAGTTGATTTGGGTTCATAACCCAGGTGGCCATTAATGGCAACTAATGCTCTATCTGCAAACCCATCTCATAATCCAAAACTGCATTAAAAAATCAGCTGAAGCAAGTATAGACTTGGAGACCATTTAATAATAAATATGCGTTAAAGTCAGACCTGAAGGCAGACAAGGTTCCTTGGGTGGAAGAGCACACACCAACTTCTGAAACTTCCTTAGCCTGACAAAGGGTTTTTGAACCCGAAAGCTTGCTTAATAAATATTCTCCAGCTATTTGGGTTGGTCTAATAAAAGATATCAAATTCACCCAAGGAACCTTGTCTGCCTATGTCCTTAGACCAACATGGCTACAACCTAAACCCCTGAGACCTGAAGTGCACTTTGTTTTCTGTTGTGGCCTTTTCCTCCCCATTAAAACTTGGGAAATCAGGAATTCGTTGTGTTTCATTTAGCACTTCTGACATTGTAGGTCTGTTGAGTTACCTGCTTTTGCAGCTGTTCTTATCAAGCTAAAGCAGACATGTCATACTCATCCATGCAGTGCAAGCCTCAGGCAGAGGCTGGCACATGTTGCAGACAGCACATGGGACTGGACCCAGTGTATGCTGCATGCAAAGCCTGTGCTAGCCAGCCCTGCATGCTGGCTTCAGTGTGCAGCAGCAGTCTGTGGGCCACATTCAGCCTCAGAGCAAGTATGCAGGGCCAGTTCGCCATGGGCACCACATAAAATACACAAGGGTGAGGCCAGTGCATGCTGCATGAGGTTGTTCTAAGACCCATGGGTCAGATCATAGAGATCCATGGACTGGGTATGGCCTGCAGGTCGTATGTCTGAAAACTCTGGTCTAAAGCAATGGTTCTCAACCTTTTTAGACTCAAGGCAGACTTTGTTATACTCAAGGTATCTTTTGGAAAATGCTGACTATTAGCTTTAATTGTTTTTTGACTTTGGAAAAACAGAATTATTATTCTGTTGCAGAGAACTCAGAAAGACCACAACAGGTCAGAATGTTTTTGACGCTGTGGATTCCTTTATTGAAATCCTTGAGTTTCTTGTGAATCATGTGGGTGTTTCCATACCGCGCAGTGCTAATATTGCGTGACACATCGAGGCTCCCTTAAAGGGATCACACAACCCTCCCAGAGTGCTGTGGCACCCTGATTGAGAGTCGCTGTTCTAAAGCCTTACATGGTGAGATAGTGAAGAAGTCTTCATGCCTGCTGAATTATTTTAGGTTTAGCTGAGTGCTGTGAATTGCTAATGTGTATAGATGTTTCCTATACTCTCTACTACCTCCTTTCCATTCTTTATTCCTAGTAATTCTTGTGTTAGTGCCTCATATTTTGATTTGGGTCTATTTTCTGAGTTGATTTCTCCTAAGTTCAGCTCCCTAATCATGGGCAATGGACTTTGGACTGAACTGTGATGTCTTTTGTTTCTGAGACCTGCATACAAATAGATTCTGTGTAATCCAAGCAAGATAGCCATTGTGGGTTTGCTGTTGAAGATTTTGGTGCCCTGGGTCCATCTGCAATATCAAGCAAAATTCATACAAGTTACTAGTCAGCCTTTTGGACTTTCTCCTAGAGCAGTGTTTCTCAACTTTTTAAAACTCAAGGCACCCCTTGTCAGACTCAAAACACACCTCCATAACTTTTGTGAATTGAGTGGCACCTCATTTTCAGAATCTAATTTATTACAGCGCTTAACTTTTTGCAGAGGTGATGGGTGATGAGGGTTGGGGAGCAGCCAGGCAGAGAGAGGCTGAATCTGCCCTTATTTGCTTTTTCTCCTCACACCTGGAGCCTGCAGCAGATAAGGCAGATAAGTCTCATCTGCTTATCTTCTCACACTTCCCTTGGCATCTGTCAAAGGTTCTCATGGCATTGGTTGAGAATCACTGCCCTAGAGAATAAAAAGGGTTAAAGAAAGGTAGGAGTAAAATGACTCTCAGCAGTATTTGAACCAAAAAAATCTACTGAAAGCTTAGGAAAGCAAATAGCTTTGCTGGAACTGGGACAGATATAATTATAGTGCAGTGTGTGCATTGAAATAAAAGCCCAAGTTTGTTTAATATCTAACACTTGTTCCCTCTCCCTCCTGCCCATGAAGATCCAGACTCCTTCCTGAAATCGGCTCGCCTTCAGCGCCTGCCTTCGTCTTCATCAGAAATGGGCAGTCAGGATGTCTCCCCCCTTCGAGAAACTAGCAAGGACCCATTCTCAGGGGACTGCAGCTGCCGTCAAGATGGGCTGACTGTTATCATTACTGCCTGCTTGACTTTTGCTACAGGGGTCACGGTGGCCCTGATCATGCAAATCTATTTCGGGGACCCTCAGGTATGATGTGTTGTTTGATTATTTTTTAAAATTATGATAGTCTGGAAGAGAGAAGAATTCCCTGCTGAGAACTACAGCCCCCTCACCCCCTTCATCCTTAACAGTTAATAAAGCATCCAAGTGGTGGTGAGGTCCAAAAAGCAGCTAGAAAATTAATATGAAAAAGCTCCATTCTGATTCTCACTCAGTGGTTCCACTGGCACAAGCTGGTGTTTCTAACAGCCAGTGTCACACCCACCCTGTGAGCTCTCAGAGTCCACAAGGGTTCGCTCTACTTCTGCATCATGCCTGGGGACAGAATGCTTTGCAACCAGAAGTAGCTGAGAAGTTGTGTTGATGATGAGAGAAAACAGTATCCAGCTCATTCTTCCCTACATAGACTGGTGGTCCTAGCAGATGTAAACAGCAGAACTTTGACACAGGCAGAAAGCAGTTTGGTTATTAAGTAAGAAGGTGCCTTTGTTAAACAGACAGACAAGTTTCTTTAGGTAAATCTGATATCTTTTATTTGTTAAATGGACTCTTTTCTGATAAGCACAATATGAAATGAACAGATGTTGCTGATCTGTATATTTTGTGCCCATTATTTGTGCAGAATATTCTTAGACCCATGGAATTTCTTGCTGTTCCTTCCAATTTCTCACAGATTTCACGCACACTGAACCTGCAGTCTCTTGTTAATTCTTTGCAAAGGTTTGACAACAGAGGGAGCTCTGTAGGGAGGTCCCATCCCACTAAAACTTTGTACTTTTGACAAAATATATTTCAGAACATCTACTCACATCTATTTAGGTGCTGGAATGTAATGTAAAGGGAGGTGGATGGTCAGAGGTAGAAGGGGCTTAAGCCAGTTTCCACAGGTTGTGACCATCCTGCCTTTTTTGTTATTGCCAACAGGGAAAGAAAGTCAGGGTAAGTGTCAGGAGAATCCTGGGATAGGTCCTAGAATTGGAAAAAAGCTTCTTTGCTTCTTCAGTGATTTGTCCTCTTGTCAATGTCAAAAATGCATTAATTTACAATAGGTATACTACCTGACTGTATAATTATATAGTCCCTAGATGCTGAACAGAGTACAAACAAAGCCTTTTCCTGGTCATTCTTGAGGAATGGCACAGCCCTGCTGCAACAGGGTATCTGTACATGTGGGGGAGCAGTGAGGGCTCTATTCCAGAGATTGCACTTAAAGTGACCGGGATGATTAGGAACCAAGTTGATGGGGCTGCTTGTGGCATCAACTTTTGTTCTGCCTTTATAAAGGCCTTTAAGGGATTTTGCAAATGTGGAATATGGTCATGAAGGGAGCAGAGACAGCTGGTCTGAGTCCTGTGCTGATAACAGTTGTGACCAAGCTGTGATGCCTTATGGCTGCAGCATGGCTTTAGCAGCTGTTGCAGCACCAGGTATGTGCCAGGGGCATTTCACCAGCACTAGTGACTGGAGGCGTTCTGTCTGAGAGGAACACCAGCCAAGCAGAGTCTCTGCTCCGGCATGGGGAGCTGGGCAGCCAAGAATCCATCTGCTTAGCAACACATAAATCAAACCCGACACCTTGAATGGCACACAGAGACAAACTGTCTGCCACTACCCTGGTTCACGGTGGGCCCCAGATCAGGGCCTCCCCTGTGCTTGACTGCGAGCGTGGGAAACCCTCCTTCTTTCAGCAGACGGAAACTGACTCTTTCTCTTAACTCCTTGCTTTTTCTAGATATTCCACCAGGGTGCTGTGGTCACTGATGCTGTTCCCTGCACAGCTCTGGGGATTGAAGTGCTCAACAAGCAGGGGTCGTCGGTGGATGCAGCTATTGCTTCAGCCCTGTGTGCAGGGATAATCAACCCTCACACGTCAGGTATTGGCGGGTAGGTGCAAATTGGTTGTTGTCCTGTCAGCTTGCAGGGTCTGCCCATCTTTACAGGGCTGCTAGTCAGGGTGCTGGGTGTGAGAGTATCACAGGTTGTGTTCAGCAGCCATTCCAGCTCCCAGGTTGCTGGCTATTGGATCCCATAATGGGACCAGTCTAGAAACAATTCCTGCTCTGGGCTTAGTATAGATCCCCTCTCCTCAGCATCAGTATGTCTGCTTCAGCTCTGTGAGCCCACTGACCCATATGGGGACTGTCTGCTAGTTGTGGAGGGTTCTAAGGGGTCACATCCTTTTAGAACAGTTGCACAGGGAAGGCACTAGGTCTGGGGCACAGGCAGAATGTTAGGCCCAAGACTGCAGTGCAGCAGGCCTGGACCTTAGGCTAGGAGGCTGGCCTGGTTTGTGGCACAGAGCTCTGCAGTTTGGCTGGAAGTTTCTCTGTATGCGCTACCCTGGGCTCAGTGCCTTTCCCTGAGAGGGGTAGGGGAGACACTGCCTTGGTTTGTGATCATTCAGCTCTGGGTCTCTTGCCTTCGAACAAAACCTGCTCACAGTCTTGCTTTTGGCTTTCCCTCAACACAAGGCCTGAGCAAGACTGAGGGTGACATTAGCCTCCCATGCCCCCATCCCTACTCTGGACCTCTCTACCAGAGGCAGTTTGAATGATTATGCTGAGGACTGGTGGTCAGGCAGCTGTGGCCCCCAAATCATTATCATAATTGTAGTTCTCCACTTCTATGGCTGCTTTCCACTGGGCTGGTTGCAGACAAAGGTTTACCAGGAGAGTGCTGCCCTGTAGAGTTCTGATACCAAGAGAACAGTCCTTATCATGCTGCTCTAGCTTACATCATGGTTAACATGGTCCCTAGATATGAGAAGCAAACAGTGAGAATCTAATTATTCCTCTGTCCCAAATGTGCTGAGTGATCTCAGATGCACCGCAGGATTTGGCCTAGTGTTTTAAAGAGTGGAGTAAGATTTTTTTTACCTGTAAATTACATCCCTTATGTAACAGCAGTAGCAGCTTTAATATGTGCAACCTCAGCTCACAGCAGGCCAAAATTAGCTCTTAGCAGGCCTTAGGGACCCCCAAATGGTCAAACAAGAGAAGGGTACTACTTACACTCTTCTGGACCCCCAGAAATCCTTCTTACTTTCTCCTTTGCCTGGAGCTGCTACCTCTTTGTGGTGTTTGTTTTGAAAAATGTTATGCAAGTGAAACCTGAACTTTCAGCCCAACGGGGTGCCAGGAAATCCCAGGTAACATTACATAAACGCTGTCACTTGATAATGTCTCATCAAGGCAGTTTGGAGAAGCTGTAAGTGGAAACCTGTTTGATTGCAAAGCCTGTTAACACATCCTTGCTCAAAAACAAGAAACAAAATAAAGAGAAATGACTTGCACATGAACAGGCTAGCTGGAAAAGGATTTAAGAACTGTATTATCTACTCAAGTCTTCTGAGGCACAGAGCTCAACTGTTAACTCCAATCAAGGATTAAAATATCAGGTGAACAATTGCATTTTAAGCAGATAAGCACACCATGGGTCTGATTCTCCTTTGCACTGAGGGCTCCCTAATGATGCCCTGGAACCTGAAGTTCTTCAAGTTGGGAGAATTATCTCCCTAAGAATGGCTCCTCCTGAGCAGAAAGCCTTTTCTGGGAGTTGAGAAGTGACATGGGGGTCTCTGCCAATGCTGCTCTCAGCTCCCAGGGTGGAAGGCAAAGTGATGGCATGTTAGAGGAATTACAGTACGCTGTAGTTACTGTCTGCTTCCCAGAGTCCATAGGCAACTATGGGAAGTACAACAGCCCTGAAGCTGCTCTAAATTACATTGGGGTCAGGCTGGAGCCTGTATATACCTGGAATATGAATGCTAAGGACAGGGGCTGCTTGCAGATGTGGAAAAAACCCCCAAAATGGTGCTTTACATTAAATTCAATGTGCTCCCTCGCTGAGCCCAACACATGCCAACAGACAACACTTTAGTTGCACCCAGCTTTCCTAGTGCCTGTAGAGATTGGGCACTTTAGTGGGGCTTTTCTGGTGCTTTTATCTAAAGCTGATTGAATCTACTTTAGCTAAAAGTGCCAAAAAGGCCCACAGAAGTGCCTGATCTATACAGATGCTATGGAGCTGGGTTGAAGTAACGTGCTGCTGTTTCTGGTAGAGCACATGGGGGTTTTGTTTGTTTGTTTTTTCTATGTCTGTCAGTGCCCAGGGACAGCCACCTTACCCTTGCCCTGTCCATCTCTGCCCCATGCTCATGAATGAGGTAACTGACAGTCATATCCTAAATACTTGCTGGTAGTTTAAGTCTGTCCCAACTTCTATACCGCTCCTTTATTTTCCTGAACTCTGCTAGAGTTATGCTTAATCTTCTCTGGTGGCCCCATAAATAAAGATTTATTTATTTTGGTACTTTACAGTGTATGCCTCCTCCTCTGTGGTAGGTGTTGCAGCTCAAGGTTATCTAGCTCAGGCTGCAGGTTATATAATCATGAAAATGCTCTCATTATTTGTTGTTTTGGGACATGGAAGAGGAGGAGCACTTGGAGGGAGCTGCGCTAGCCTTATTAACAGCATCATCTTACATGAACAGAAGAGTCATGAAAGGATAGACATGTAATGCTTTGAACTACAGGGTCTGCCCTTGCTTCCACTGAAATCAGCCAGAGTTTTTCTATTGCCTATAGTAAAACTAATGTAGGGTCTTAATATAGGTTAATTATAGACTAGTTAGATATCAGTTGTTATGTTCTTTAGAGATGAATCTGCCCTAGGATCCTCATTCCCAGTCCCTTTGGAGCACAACTGCTGGTATAAAAGAGAGCGGTCTCAAAGCTGTTCTAATTTATGTCCTGGTTCCCATGGCTGCTGACAGTCTCTGGGAGACAGAGTGTAACTGTACTGCACTGTAACCCAGCCACTGACATGCCCCCAATCCACCTCTCTTCTGGGGATTTTTAGATTTGAGCTGGGGATCTCGGATTACAACCCCATGCCTGGAAACAAATTCTTGTGGTTTGTCAGCTCTTGTTTATTATTCTCTTAAATTAGGATCCTGTTCCACTACTCCAATTATGCTATAGTACTGTGTAACAACTCAGTTGACCCACTGTGTTCGTGGGACTTTTGTGTGATTAAGTATCATCAACATTCAGGTTGCAGAGAGAAGGCCTTAGTTTGTGAGCTCTTTAGGACAGATAATGTACATGAGTTGCATCACAAGGCATAAAGCGATCAAGTACAGATTGGTAACAAGGGCCCATTGTTAACTGGGAGTATAATGAACTATTGGAGCAAAATGCCAAGGGGTGTGCTAGGTTCTCCATCACTTGAAGTCTTTTCAAACAATACACACAAACTTACCCACAAGCCCCATGGTTTGATGGGACTGTGATAGCAGAATGGTTAAGTGGTCTTGATATAGTTCCAGAGGCATGATTTTAAGTTGACTCGGGTATAATTGAATACTTGGGGAGTGCGTAGCAGCCACATATCCTAACAGACATTCTACAGTATACTAGAAAGCGTTGCAATAAAAGATGTTATCCAGAAGTTCTTCCAGAGGCAGCCACCGCCCTCCATTTTGTTCCATTGGCTACAGAAACAGGCATGCCTTAATCAGGCTAGTCCACTTTGGCCATTGATCTTGTTGGGACTTAGTGCAAGACTTGCTTTGTGGAATTTGTAGCTTGTATTATGCAGGACACCAACCAGGCCAGACCTGCTACATAGTCACAACCAGCCTTTCTGGCCTTAGAATTTCTATACATATGAATCAACAATAACAAATAACTTCATTTTAAAATGGAAAATCTTCAACCTTTTTTATACCAAAAACATTTTTTCTAGTGCAGCTGCTCCCAAGTTCATTGCCTTCCTCACCAATGTATCACACCTCCCCCTTTGATTCCCTAGATGAGTTTATGCATTATGCTTTTGGATGAGCATCTTCTATTGTAATGCACTATAATGCATCCTAGAAAGTCCTTTAGAAGGCATGGGCCTTCTAAGCACTTGTGCAAGAGCAAGAGGGTAGGGTGCCACTAATTATTAAATGATTCGTATGACAGCTGCTTTGAACACTCAGAAGCAATAATTTACCTACAATAGCATAAAACTATTCTGGAACAAATGTTTATTTAATAAACAAATGTGTATTTTGGAGCCTGGACATGGTAGAGTTCCAAGTAAATAATTTTCTGCTGGACCTGACATGCACACGTCACAAACAGTTATGAAACACATATATTGTAAAGGGAGGGTACAACCAAAGAATCCTGGTAAAATCCATTGTCAGAGAAGTTCCTGTGAGAACTGTTCTCAAGAGGAGTTGCCTCATTATTTGTATTGCCATAGGGTCCGAAGACTCCTGTTGTGTTAGATGGTATATACACAGATATGGGAGGAGAAAGGAGAGGCAAAGGAGTGAGAAAAGAAGTATTATCCCCGTTTTATAGGCACAGGGAGATCTGGTGGTATATCCAGTGTTGCACTAGAAATCAGTGACTTAGCTAGGAATTGAGTGGAGGTTTTTGCAATCCTAGACCAGAGTCTGAACCCCAAACTGCCCTTCTGCCTGGTGTTCTGAAAAAGACACTGTAGACTTACTTGGTTGTTCTGTTACACTCTTGAAGAGGGATGGCTTTGTGTGGTAGAGAACTGACCACATAGGAATATACCACTGGAAACAAATGAGGTTCATCATAATTCATACAGATTCCGAAACAAGTTAGAAACAGGCTCAAACAGCAGTGTTTAAGTCTGAGTTTGAACCAGTCTATTGTTCAAGTCAAGGTGTCTGGCTTTTGCTCATTTTAAATACTGAGGCATTTGCAATATTTGGGCTATGATGTAGATTCAAATACCCCCACCTCCAAAAGGTCTTGGAGGTTTGGGTGCAGGGCTTTGGCTTGTGTTCTCTTATAGATCAACTGAGTTCAGTTTACAAATCCCAGGTTGATTTTTTCCTTTCTGTTTCCTGGCATCTGACACTTTGACCAAACTCCTTGTACCTCTTACACTATTGCTGATAGTACAGACTCAGACATTGGCATCAGCTGACAGTTTACGTTATGTTGCATGCATCCACCTGAACAGACTCCAGGTCACTTTCCCCTGACTTTATTGGTTTCATAGTTGGTAGGGTTGGAAGGGACCTAAGTATATCATCAAGTCTGACCCCCTGCCATGGCCAGAAAAGAATGCTGGAGTCAAACAACCCCAGTCTCCTTTTGAAGACCCCCAGGGTAGGAGTGAGCACCACTTCCCTTGGAAGTTGGTTCCAGATCCTAGCTGCCCTGACTGTGAAGTAGTGCTTCCTGATATCTAGCCTGAATCTACTCTCAGTCAGCTTATGGCTATTGTTCCTTGTTATTCCCAGTAGTGCTCGGGGGAACAGGGACTCTCCCATAGCCTGCTGGTCCCCCTTGGCCACTGTGTAGACAGCCACCAGATCCTCTCTCAGCCTTCTCTTGAAGCTGAACAGGTTCAGATACTATAGTCTCTCCTCGAAGGGTCTGCCCTTCTGCCGCCTGACCACGCGAGTGGCCCTCCTCTGGACCCTCTCTATGCTGGCCACATCCCTCCTGATGTGCGGCGCCCAGAACTGGACACAGTACTCCAACTGCGGCCTGACCAATGTCGCATAGAGGGGGAGGACCACCTCCTTGGACCTGCTTGTGATGCATCTGTGGATGCATGACAAGGTGCGGTTAGCCTTCCTGACTGCGTCCCCACATTGGCGGCCCATGTTCATTTTGGAATCAGTAATGACACCAAGATCCTTTTTGGCCTCTGTGCTGATGAGAAGGGAGTTCCCCAGCTTGTAGGTATGCTGCTGGTTCTTCCTCCCCAGGTGCAATACCTTGCACTTGTCAGTATTGAAACCCATCCTGTTCTCATCCGCCCACCCCTGTAACCTGTCCAGATCTAGTTGCAACCTGTCCCTCTCCTCCAGCGTGCCCACTTCTCCCCACATCTTAGTGTCATCCGTGAAATTGAACAAGGTGCTTTTCACACCCTTGTCCAAGTCGCTGATAAAGATGTTGAACAGTGTGGGCCCAAGGACCGAGCCCTGGGGGACCCAATGCCCACATCCCTTCAGGTCTAAAAAGACCCATCCACCACCACTCTCTGGGTGCAGCCCTCCAGCCAATTTGCAACCCATCTGACCGTGTAGGCATCGACATCACAGTTGCCTAATTTCTTAGTGAGATTGGGGTGAGAGACCGTGTCGAAGGCCTTCCTAAAGTCCAGAAAGACTACATCCACTGCAACACCTGTGTCCAAGGCTTTTGTGACCTGGTCGTAGAAGGCCACCAGGTTGGTCTGACAGGACCTGTCTCTAATGAACCCATGTTGGTTGCCTAAGCATGATCCCCCCTGCTGGTCCCTTGCAGATGTGTTCCTTGATAATTTTCTCAAAGAGCTTCCCTAGGACTGAGATGAGACTAACAGGCCTGTAGTTTCCTGGGTCCTCCTTCCTCCCTTTTTTGAAAATGGGGACCACATTGGCCCTTTTCCAGTCCTCCAGCACCTTGCCAGAGCACCAGAGGAGTGCTCGTAAAGCCATGCCAGGGGTCCCACAATGACCTCTGCTAATTCCCTCAGCACCCTGGGTGGAGATCATCAGGATCTGCTGATTTGAACATGTCTAGTCCCTCCAAAAGTTCCCTGACTAGGTCCTCACTGACCCCGGGTCTGGCTGCGCCTCCCCTGGGTCTGTCAGGGATCCCGGTGGGGGGGATGCCCTGGTCCCTACTCAAAAAAATGGAGGCAAAGAAATTGTTAAAGAGATTAGCTTTGTCATCTGGTGTAACTCCCAGATTTCCTAGCGTGTCCTGCAGAGGCCCTACGTTACCCAGTACCTTCTTTTTACCCCCTATATATTTAAAAAAGGACTTCTTGTTATCCTTGATCTGGGTCGCTTGTCCCAGTTCCCTCTCCGCCTTAGCCTTCCTAACAGCCCCGCTACAGTCTTGAGCAATGGAGGTATAGTCCTCCTTGGTGATGGCCCCTCCCTTCCACTGGGTGTACGCCTCATTTCATGGGCTTGATAAGAGTAAACATTTGACTGTGGCCGGAGAATCAGCAGTTAGGTCAGAGAGACTTCCTGAGAGAACGACTGGTGTAGAAGGATTCCATTTTTCAAGCACCAGGGTACAGAACCTTTGAGGGCTGTGAAGCCTTGCATAGGTGACCAAAAATGAGGATGGAATGCAGATGGGGCTGTTTGATCCATAGCTACTGCCCTCAACTAGCCTCGGGGCCATGGGACCTAATGATGATTGCAGTGTGGCCTGTAAAGTGACAAAGATCTGTGTGGACAGCAAGGTGCTCCGCGCACTGCTCACATGGTGAGAATTTCAGTCACTACAGACCTGAGCCAGAGGAGAAATGCCCAATATGCAGTGCACGCATCGTGTTCTTCTTGCAGTGGGGGAGTGATGCTGGTTCATGACATCCGAAAGAACGAGAGCCAAGTGATTGATTTCCGAGAGACGGCACCCTTTGAGATTCAGGAGGAGGTCCTTCAGAAGGCCTCGGAGGCAAAGGTGAGACAGAGCTCTATATTGCGGGGTTTTTGTTTGTGCGTTCATTGGTCTCAGTTTCTTCTCCTTCCATTTCCTCCTCACTCTGATTGTCTGAAATCACATGTACTGTGAGCAGCAAGGATACCTCATATTCTGAGGGAAGTTAGCTCTGGTCAAGGTGCTGGCTGTTCAGTCCTGGAGCCTTAAGTTACCAATCACTTCCTCATAGAACAGGAACAAACACAGGGCTGGCTTCCTCAGCCTCAGACTGGCTCTTCAATCCTGCAGTAGAGTGATCCTGGGCAGAGTGGGGCATTCAGTCTGAGTGGCTTAGTAGGGCCTTCACCTGTCTGCTGAAATTGCCAACAAAGAGGGGTGATTTATGACCAGGGATCCAGATTTTCCATTTGCTGCAGAAAAACACGGATTTTTTTCCTTTAAAGGAGAAAACCACAGGAAACCATGGGTTGCCCCTTGCAGACTGACAGGTTTCCAGCCTGCAAGGAGCTGCTTAGGGTTAGGGGCCTTATGCATGTGTGTGTGGCAGGGTGTGTGGAGGGGATGGGTGTGTAGGGGTGGGGCAG
Source organism: Alligator mississippiensis (assembly GCF_030867095.1). Lineage (NCBI taxonomy): Eukaryota > Metazoa > Chordata > Crocodylia > Alligatoridae > Alligator > Alligator mississippiensis. The sequence continues at coordinate 23,685,268 of NC_081832.1, forward strand.
GTGTTTGGTGACATTGGGGGAAGGTGTGCATGTGCTGGGCCTACGGTGGTGTAGGGAGGCTGAAGCACTGCACGGTGCCACTGGTGAGCCCAGCTCTGTGCTGTTGGCAGCGGGAGCCGCTCAGAGCTGTTTGCCCATCCAGCAGGGGAAGGGGATGGGGAGTGGTCCTTTGAGGGTGGTGGGGAGCTGCTTGACTGGGCCAGTGACTGGGGCTGGTGCCTGTGCTCTGAGGAGCAGAGGCAGGGTGGCCAGGAGATGCTGCTTGGGGGCTGAGAGGGTGGGGCTGTGGCCAGACTGCCTGGCACGGTGCAGGAGCCTCAGCTCCAGGGTGGGGGAAGGGCTTGTGCCAAAGGCATCTCCTTTTCCTTCCTCCAGCCCGTGCTGGGCCTGGATTCTCTCTGCTGCCTCCTGCTTGAGCCAAAGCTGCTGCAGCCACTGCTCTACAGCCTGGACAGGACAGAGACTGCCTGGAGCTCCTTGCCCTCCTCTTGTTGCCTGCAGCATGGCCTGGGCCAGAGCTGCACTCTGCTTAGTGCTGCTGATGCGGAGCATGGCACTAGTCCTCCCTGCTGTGCTCCAGCCCCAGCCCCAGCTCCAGCTCCAGCCCTAGCCCCAGCCGGTGGTGCGGGGCAACGTGTGGAGCCCCAGCCACTGCCTATGTTTCCACATGAGGTGCGCTGTATATACCTCATGTTGGAGGCCATCCCTACCGTGTTGCTGCAGACCACCATCCTGTGAGCCTGTCCAGGGATGAGTGGGTGGGAGGCAGCTGGAGTCCCCCTCCAGCAGGGCTGGGGAGGGCAGGGGGCTCTGGGTCAGGAGTGAGGGGCCACAGCAGGGCCAAGGGGCTGCGGGTGGGGAGTGAGGGGCACGGGGTTAGGGAGGGCAGGGGACTGTGGGGTGGGAGTGAGGGGCACTGGCATGGCTGGGGAGTGCAGGGGACTGTGAGTCAGGAGTGAAGGACACCAGCAGTACTGGGCGGGTTGTGGGTTGGGAGTGAAGGGCAACAGCATGGGCAGGGCACCGGCATATCTGGGCTGCTCAGCATCACAAAGCAGAAGGGGAGGGCAGCCACAGCTGTACCCATGTCCTGGTGAGTGAAGGGAGCAGAGGGAGCTCTGATTTTCTATGATAAAAAAAACCAAAATCAAATGCCAAAATAGATAGGTATTTAGAATTTATTTTATTATAATGATTGAGGCACTGGTAGGCTTCCAAATTGCTTTAAAATTGTAAATATATCAATAAAACATTGTGTTCAACTGATACCTATATATATAGTGGCATTTAATTTTAATCATGGAAAAACGTGGATTTGGGGGTTTTTAATCAGAAAATTAGTGATTTTTTTATTGGAGAATTTGGTATTTTTAAACAGAGAAAAACAGGATCCCTGTATAGCTTTTTTGTCCACAAGTAGCTGAATGGAAACTTACTCACTTATTTTATTTAGGCCACAGGACACTGCTCATATGGTGAGAATTTCAGTCACAAGTAACCTGAGCCAGAGGAGAAAAGCTCCAGTGCAGCTTAGGAATTCCTTGGGCCACTAAGTCTTACTCGAAACAAATAAACTGAGTCATATTTGGGGATAAGGGAATATGGAAGGATAGAAGCAATAGATAAATGGCAAAAGCTAGGTGTCATTGGGCTGTATGACTTTATTAGAGTTACTACAGGATTAATTTTTTTTCTTTTTCCCCGCCCAAAGGCTTTTCCTCTTCAGATGAGTCTGTCACCACCAACCCGTGTATCTACCCTATTCCTAGTATCTTCCGCCGCTTTCCCTTCCCATGGAAAACATGCTGTATGAAAATGAATGGCATCTTTTTATGGTGGTTGTTTTGATTCCAAGTTGGAAAATATGTCCACAGGGAGATGTTATTCTTTCTTGTCCTTCCTTTTGTGCAGGTGGGTCTGCTGGTGGGGGTGCCAGGAATGATACAAGGGATGCATAAGGCCCACCAGTTATATGGGAGGTAAGACTATTTCATACACATTGCTACTTTGTGGAGTGTATCCTACTGAAAGGTGCTGCAGGTTAAATGCCTGTTTAATCCCATTCATCAGCGACTTGCACTCTACTACATGAGTCATTGGCAGATTTGGTGTCAGTAAGGGTTCAATGGGAAGAGGATCTTATTGGCAAAGCAACTTCAAATGCTGTCCCAAGTCTGTCTCATTAGTCTTGGATGTGCCATCAGTTCACTTTCCCTTGGAATATGTTATTCAGGTCACTTTTTTCAGTATTCAGCTCTGTTCTGAAAGCATGTTACAGCCAGTGGTTGGGGTTTCCAGTATTGCACACATTCAGCCAATGTTGGTTAATTTGTGTGGGCAGTTATTATGATTGTGTGCAGTTGTATGATTATAGCCTAATTTGCAGAAGTGAAGAACACTTTTTATTCTGGGGGTAGTGAGTACTCAGGTTCTCTGAGAAGCAGACCAGAAACTAATTACAAATCAAACTTAATAAGAACTAGTTGAAAAGAATATCAGAAATGTCCTTTTTTTTAATTGAACAAAAAAATTCATTTTGCTTGGCAATTTTTGAGATGTTAACAAAGAAATAAAAAAAGAAAGATTGAAAAGTGTGAAGTTCCCTCCATCTCTCCCTTGTCTCTAGGGGAGGATCGAGGGGGGTGCAGTGGTGCAGTTGCACCCTCTTTTTGATTCTCCCTCCACTCAAACTTTAAAACCAACTGACTAGGAGAGGTAGCAGCATTTCTTGTCAGGCAGTGCTGCAGGAGTCAATTGATTTCATGGCTCAATATAACCAATTTGAACCCTGCTAATCTCTTCACTCCATGGGTATTAACAACCCTCTATCCTTTTTAATAAATAGTCTTTATGTTCCATAAATCAAGTTAACCTTTCTTCTGCAATTTTGCCATCTGTTAGCTATTCCTGCTAATGTCTCTTCAGTTTTACAGCCTTACGAACTTTTGTTTTTAGTTCTAGCGAAAAACCTTAACCCAGGTGTGGTAATGTTAATACTAGGACTGTCAAACAATTAAAAAAATTTGATTGTAATTATTTGCACCATTAAAACAATTTGTTGCAATTAATCACAATTTTAATTTGGCAGATAAAAACTAAAAAATTATGCACAGAAAACCTCAAAATTTTGCAAAATTATTCAGGTACTTTGTATGATTGGGGGGTTGGGGTGTGTGTGTGGGGGTCTGTGGATGTGTGTGCAGGGTTTGGAGCTGGGGGTGGGGGGATTGCCTGCAGGGGGATCTGGAGTCTGGGGACGGGGAACGCTCGCACGCCCTGGCAGGATGCCCAATCTGATCGTTGTCCTGTCAGATCTGCCTTAGGCCCGGGGCATGACTGGCATCCAAGCACAGTGCTGGTGGTGGTGGCCTCATCCTGCCCTTGCCCCAGCAGCAGCAGCCATAGGCAGCCCGGGCTGGGGGCAGCTACTCAGGCCCCGACTCTGGCACTGGCCTCAACTTCCCCACTTATTTGCTCAGTTGGTCCCAGGCCTGAGAATGCCGAACAGCCCTGCCACGGCTCAGTGCTGCCTTCCCTGAAACCCTGGCGCTGCCAGCTTGGCTGCTTGGGGCCCTTGATGGGGGTTATGGGTGCACCCCCCCACTTCCCTTCCTGCTGCAGCTGCCCAGAGCTCGTGCCTGGGCTGCCCTATGGCTCTGCACTGCCACAGCTTCTCGCTGGGTGCCCGGGAGTGATGGCAGCAGGGCAGGGCAGCCCAGGCACAGGCTCCAAAACCACATGCGCTTTTAATGCGTTAAAAAAATTAAATGATTAACAGTGAAGTGTTGGATGTAGCGTCAAGATGCTTAAGAAGGCTAGCTTTTGTTTTGTGGATCTGAATAAGTAAATTAGTGAAACGGTGGATCTGAATAAGTGAATTAGTAAAACGGGGTCTTTGAACAATTTTTACTTAGTTTATGTTTTTTTAATGTAATATATAAGCTAGAAAATTAGTATGTATTCCAGTAAAGTTGTATTTGTTTTTGCTTTGATCTTAAAATGAATAATATAGTACTGGGCCCCTAGCATATTAGTAAAGCTTGTAGTTTCTCTTTAACTGGAGAAAAATATGTGTTTTGTTTATATATGATGATGTACTACTCCCCCTTTTCAAAATGCTAGATCTGCCCATGTTTGTCCTCCTTCCTTTCTTGATTTTTTTCCTGCAAGAAAAGGAGAACATGTTCATGGATATGAAACAGAAACATTTCATTTTACAAAATGGGTTCTGATTCCTGCTCCTTCTGCCCCCCCCCAGCCAAAAAAAAATTCTTCAAAAAATTCAAACAAAAGAAACGCATACTGATGGAAGTGTGCAGCATTTCCAATCAGCTCTGCTACTGAAGCTTCACAACCCCCTTGTGCAGTAGATGGCAATTATTACTCCAGTGGTATAAAGGGAACTCTGGTGGAGATGGATTAAATGATTTGTCCACAGCTGCAGATGCAGTTGATGTCCAATGTAAAATTTGAACTTAGGACTTTCTGCTCCTAGTTCTGTTTTCTGATCGTCACAAAAGAAATTTCCAATAAAGCAGTTTCTGACTCTACCCCTGTGGTAGCCCCAGTAGAGCTGCCCCAAAGACAGTTCTGCATTTACTTTGCTACATTTTGAATGCAGATTTCTCCTTGTTTTCTTCTTTGCCAGACTCTCTTGGTCAGAACTGCTGGGACTTGCTGCAGGCATTGCCCAGAATGGATTCAATGTCACACATGATTTAGGTAACTGCTATAATGCTGCAGTGGGCTTCTGCATATGTCAAAGGAGAAGGGGACTACATTTGTGTATTTGGAAGGGGGAAGTGGGTTAATTTACTGGAACTTAGTGTTCTTCAGCCTGGGAAATACATTGGTTTAGAAAACAAAGGAGGCCTGAGCAGCAGAGAGTGAAAGCAGACCTCCTGGTGGATGGAGAGCAGGGGAATCCTCTACAGCCAATCTGCCCCCAGGGCACTGACATGTAAAATGGACTTTCTCATGCTTGTCAGTGTGCATGTAGGTCTCTTGCTTCGTGTCCCGTAAGGAGATTTCCACAGTTGCATTTGCCTTTATGCTCATGCATCAAACACTCTGTACAATGTGCAGTGCACAAAAAATACACACAAAAATGTGGATCTGTGCATCTTTCTTAAAGCCATTCAATAAATCTGTTGAAGATCCAGCACTGTAATCCTGACCCCCAGTCTGAGTCCCATGAGTTCAGGGGTTGGTGATGTTTTTGGGCAGAGTGCCAAAAACACCTGCAACCTCCACTTGTAAGATGTTGGTGTGCCAGGGGTGGACAGGGAGGGAGCCTCAAGGGGCCTGATTCTTGCTGTAGCAGCGCAGCCTGAGCCCCTTTCCCAAAGTCTGAGTACCAAGCAAAATACTTTCATGTCCCATGCTCTGGCACACAGGCCAGGGGTTCCCTACACCTGCTATAGCAATGAGATTAATCATACTGTGGTCCTGTTGCTCCAGAGATCTCTGACTGGCTTGTTATTTTTCATATGGGGCAACGGATAATAATTACACATACCAAGAAACCAAATAACAGAATTTCATGGGCTGCAAATGGATTTCTCAGTGCCTGTTCTTGAAAGCTGAATGTCCTTTGTGGCTTCCTCTTGTCATACTGCTGTCACCATTCTTGCCTACAGCCAAAGCTGTTACTGAACTGAAGGAGCTGAACTACTCTGACAGGTTCAGGGAGACTTTCCTCCCAGAGGGACAGCCTTTGTTGGCTGGGATGTTAATGAAGCGACCAGACCTGGCAAACACTTTGGACCTGGTTGGAGCAGAAGGAGCATCGGCTTTCTACAGTGGAAACCTGACACAGGAGATAATTTCTGAGGTGAGTTGTGTCTGTGCTGGTCTGCCCTTGGATTGTTGCCTGGTTCATCTTAGACCAAGTAATGGTGCCATCTAGCTGCAACTTGTTTTAAATATGCTAGGCAGCTGGAGCTAAGTAGCCAGTTTTGACTTTAAGTGATAAATATTTGGAGGCCAATTTTTCACCCATTTACACCTATGTAACTGCTTTAACTTCAGTCTCATAATCCTGATTTAAACCAATGCAAGTGATAAAGAAGTCAGTTCCCATATAAGCTATAGACTTCAATATATATGATTCAATAGGTTTGGCTTCTCAAATACAACAAAAAGACAACAAAAAAGATCTCATTTTCTATTATAGCATAAAACATAGTATCCTATTATAGGCTTTTAGAGTCACTTCTGTAGGACATCATTGGTTTCATCTCTAATATATTTTTAGGTCCTGTCCCTAAAGATTGGATAGTTATTTTAAATTTAGAGTGGATTTAGATGCTGGAAAGCCTAGATGAATAGTCTTTCACTGGCCACAGTATAACTATAATGCAAGAAATGGCAGTACCTGTTTAGCCAATGTGCCTTGTTGCTGACCTGTTGGGACAGTTTCTAGCAGAACAAGTATAATTCAGTTTCTGTCCCACTCAGTTCTTGGCTTTTGTAATGGCACATGCAACTTGTGTCAGCTGTGGTCAAGGTTTATTTTATCTCAGTTAAGAGCTGCAGTGAGGCTACTAACTTCCTGGCCTTTGGGCATCAGGAGGCTATCAGATGGTAATGCTGTTCAGTCAGTATCAGCCTTGGGTGTATCTGAATGGGGAGCTTGAGCTGAAAGTTTATTACTAACATCTTCATGAAGGCCATATTCTTTACCTTTTCAGATCATCTGAATAAGATTCACAATCATTGTTAACGAAACCAAAATACCCATGGGGCACACTAGCATGGTTTTGCATAACTTATTGGTCAAGGAGATGTCAGTGCTATCTAGACCTTTACCCACCCTCTAATTCATTATTTAACTGCCCTGATTGAATTTTGACATGTTAGTAATCTCTAATGACAGGAGACTTCTACAGTCCTTGACTGACAGAAAGGAGCATTATATTGTGATTAGGACGCTGAACAGGGAATCAGAGGTTCTGGGTTTTCTCGTGGGCTTTACCACTGTCTCACTGTGTGATCTTGGCAATTCATTTATGCTCAAGCTATCATCATGGTTCCTAACTTGGGGTGCTAGCTTTGCATAATCCAGGCCAGATTTATAGAGAGCACCTGTGTCCTCAGCTGAAATCTGTATTAAAAGCAAGCAGGTTTTAATTTGGGCACCCAAAATTAATAAACCAATTTGGCAATTAATCTCTCCATAACTCAGTTTCTCTGCCTGTGAAAAGATGATGATTCATTTACTCTCAGGGCAGTGTGGAACAGGCACTGTGGAAGCAGCAAAGTCATAGCATTTGCTGTGCTGACAGATGAGTGATCAGGACAGAGTGAAGTCTTGGCTTAGTCAACACTGGAAAGAGTCTTTGTATGACTCTTTCACTTAGGAATGCAAATTCTTTTGTATACATAAATAATTATCCTGATAAAAGCCCTTGTATGGATACTGTGATACCAGTACAGAGGTGATTTTTACTGATGTCCTTATTCCCCTTCCTCTATAGGAATCAGATGTATTCATATAAGCAAGTTTATAACTGTAGTCATGCTTTGGGGCTGGCAGAACCTTAGACCAACCCATGCTCATTCAGCTATCCAGGTTTTATCTCAGATTGCTGGAAGCTTTCCTGCTGCACATTTAGAAACTACCCCAGCACCCATTTTGGCTCATCAGAGCTGGAAGGAAGATCTGAAGAAAGGGAATAAAAGATGAAAAGATTCAGTTTCTCAACACCATCATACTTAAAAGAACTACAGCCTGCCCTTACCTTCCCTCTGACTGTAAAGGCCTTTCTACAGTTACATTTATATTGTCAGTGTTCCCCAAATGCCATGGGGTCCAGGGAGCTGTTTGTAGAGCAGTTACACAGTCCTATGAATGTAAAAAGTTCTTGGGCCTTTCTCTGTACCTCCTTGGGAGAAACTGCAAGCTTGCACTCACATCCCCCAACACTATGATTCTCTGGAAATGCAGACAAGCAGTGCAGGGAAGGAGGAGTAACCAAAGCACTACAACACAAAAAATATGCCAAGCTCTAGAGCTAAGTGCTTAATTACAGCCTGCACTGCACAGAACAGCAAAGTGCTGCACTCACAGATTGCGTAAATTGTTTATTGTTCCAGTTGAACAAATGATATTAGAGATGTACAATTGTGTAAATCTTCCGAACACCTGATTTCCGCCCCCATCTGGCTGAAAGGCACAGGTGGGAAGAGTGTTGCTCTGGGAATATGATCTGGCCTCAGTGCATATGCTCATTCCTACTCCTTTTCACATACCAGTCTACACGTGCATTAATGCACCTTTTCTAATGCACATTAAATTTAGTACCTCCAATGTGAGGTACTAAATTAATGCACATTGTGTTGCACTAGGCATAATAGCTCATTTGCACGCTTTTTTAGTGATGCTTCATGTGTAGTAGACTATTTTACTGCATATTAGCATGTCACAGGTTTTTTACGTGACAATTTAATGCACAGTAAAATAGTCTACTATGCATTAAAGTGCACATGTAGATGCACTCACTGATTCCAAGCAGCTTTACTCCAGTCTTACACTGGTGTAGCTGCATTGGGCCAGAACCTCAGCTCGTGTAAGTTAGCAGTTCATTGACTTCAGTGAAGCTACTGGAGTAATAGAGTTCAGTCAAGCTTTTTAGCTTTTGAGATGTTTCTATTGTTTTGTGAAGAGTAAAGGTTAGAGCTGTGTGGCAGGTTTTCAAGGGGGAGTCTAGCAAATGTGATTTGGTGCATCTCAGGCAGATAACCTGGTTTCCTACCTATGTGTGAGGGTAGCCCCTGAGCTGCATGTGCACTCAATTGTGTACCTTAATGATTTGGCCCTGTTATGTATATGTCCGGAATTGGCCTTCCTGCTATCACGGCTCATTGGTATTTCTTCCTAAGGGGATATTGGCTGGATGTGTATGTGGTTACCTTTGAAATTCCAGATCCCTGGAGCCACACAGATCATTTTACTTACTCATAGGTAGAAAATGAAAAGCTTAGCTGGAGCAGAAGAACTGTGCTATAAACTGGTGTTGTTCCACTCAGAGCTGTAGGAGGGCAGGTCTGTGTTGGAGACAGCCACTGATGTACAGGGCAATGCCAGCTCCTGGCATGCCGATTGTGGTGGTGTGGTTAGATGTCATTGTGGTGGCAGCTGCTTTTGCTCCCTGCCCCTCCCAAAGTGGGATTTCATTCATGCTGCCCTGGTCCACTCTCCCACAGTTACACTACTGGTTTTACTGACTTAAGTAGAGTGACTTCTGAGTTATACAGAGGTAAATGAAGATGGCCAGGCCAATTTAGTGCAAGTGTGCCTGTAGGAGGCAGAGTAGATCTTTTCACTCTGTCATGAGGTTTTGAGAGTAGATATATGCTTGAGGGTAGAGCTCCATGGTGTGTCTTGGCAGAATTATTGCTGAACATGGTCTTCTTCCCACACATGCACTCCTGCTTGCACTCTCCAAACTTGGAAATACTCCAGTGAAGCTCCTCCAGGGTTGTGGTCAGCTGCAGCTCTCAAGCATACCAGAGAGTGAGGTCCTGAGAGTGACTACAGGGGACTGTCTTAAAACACAAGTCTGGATTTGGAGTGTGTGAGCAAGAGCTGATGTGTGGAGCACACTTGGGAACAAACCTGTTAGGACACCCTGCTCCCGTGCTATAGATCAGTGGTCCCCAACCTTTTTAGGCTCAAGGATGCTGCTCTAAATTGTCAGAATTTGGCAGCACCCCATTTAAAAAACTAATATAAGGTTAATAATCTAATAGTCATACTCTACTGGTTTTATTAATGCTATTACTACAATATAATATAAGATATAAGTATAATATTCACGTCTTCAAGCCACCAGGAGGGAGCATTACCTTCACTGTGCCCGGCTTCGCACACATTTGTTGGAAGGAACTTTCTTTCTTTGAGGGTAGGATAGCAAGCATAGAATCAGGCTGCCTAGAGAAGTTGTGGACCCTCTATCCTTGGAAATTTTCAGGAACAGGTTAGACACATATTTGACTAGGATGGTTTGGTCAGGGATAATCCTGCTTGAACAGAAGGCTGGACTAGATGATCTTGTGAGTCCCTTCTAGCTACTATCCTATGATCCCAGTGTGACACCTAGCCTTCCTACATGTAGGTCCAAGTCACTGCTGGGGACTGGGGACCAGCAGGCCAATTTCTTTTCTTAGTTATCCCAGGGCAGTCCACCACCAGACTCTAGCCCAGGACCAAAATCAACAGAGCCCAGCTGGCAGGGATGAGGTGCCAAGGTGCACATGTGGCATGTGGGGGGCTGCTGAGGGGGTCCGAGAGGTAGGGGTGTGAGCAACAGAACAGATGAATCCTGGAACAGGAGCAACAGAACAGATTAATCCACAGTCTATACCTGAGGGGGTAAGTGCACCCCTCACCACTGTGGCTGCTCCCCCAGGGACTTGCATGCTGGGGACTAGTACCACTTGCCCCTACAATCCCTCCTGCTTGACCTGGGAATGTGCAAGGAGCTAAGGGATGAGCTGGGCTGAAAGCATGGCTCTGCATCTGCCCACCTTTGACACAGCACAATGCTCAGAGTGGTCAGTGCAGGGCTGCTGGGAAATGGGAGGGAGCAGCCACAGGTGCTCATTGCCTGCAGGACTTGAGCATGGGCAGGGGAGGAGTGAACAGCACACTTACCTCCTTGTGCCAATCACATCTCACTTTCAATGCAACACAGTCCAGAGAATCTCCTACACTTTTGCTGGAACTAAGAAGACGTTCTCTTTCTTATTCTGCAGGTGATCAGTGTTCACATTTACTTGATTAGGGCCCCTCTTCCAGAAAAGCTCCCAGTTCTGATTTAATGATTCTAAGTGAGGGAGAATCTGCCACAGCATAGATTCATAGATTGTAAGGCTGGAAGGGACCTCAGAAGATCCATTGGGTCCAGCCCCCTGCACCAAGCAGGAAAGATCACTGGGGGTCAGGTGACCCCAGCAAGGTGATTGTTTAGTCTCCTCTTGAAGATTTCCAGGGTAGGCGATTGCACCACCTCTGGAGGGAGCTTATTCCACAGTCTGGACACACTGACTGAAGAAGTTTTTCCTAATGTTGAGCCTGAATCTATCTTCCAGGAGTTTGTAGCCATTACGCTTGGTTTTCCCCAAGGGTACCCTGGTGAACAGTTGCTCACCAAGCCCTTGATATACTCCCCTAGTGTAGTGGTAAGCTGCTACCAGGTCCCCTCTTCAGCCTCTTGTTTCCTCAGGCTGAAGAGTCCCAGATCCCTCAGCCTTTCCTCATATGGCTTGCCTTTTAAGACTCTGATCATATGGGTGGCTCTTCTTTGGACTCTCTCAAGTCTTGTCCACGTCTTTGTTAAAGTGTGGTGCCCAGAACTGGACGTAGTACTCCAGCTGCGTTCTCACCAGTGCTAAGAGCGGAAGAATCAGCTCCTTGGTTTTGCTGGAGATGCATCGATTGGTGTATGCCAGGGTATTATTTGCCCAACTGGCTACAGCATTGCACTGCCGGCTCATGTTCATATTGTGGTCTATTATTACTCCCAGATCCCTTTCACTTGTGGTGCTAGTCAGTTTGGTGCTGCCAAGCCTGTAGGTGTGTTGGGAGTTGCTCATCCTGAGGTGAAGCACTTTACATTTCTCAATGTTGAACTTCATCAGGTTCCAATCTGCCCAACTTGCTAGCCTGTCTAGGTCCACCTGTATCTGCAGCCTATCTTCAAGTGTGACCACGCTTCCCCATAACTTGGTGTTGTCTGCAAACTTGGCCAGCGAGCTCTTCACCCCTACATCCAAATCGTTAATAAAGATGTTAAAAAGTACTGGATCGAGCACCGACCCCTGCGGGACGCTGCTGCCTACTTCTTGCCAGGATGACACAGATCCATTCACTACAACTCTCTGGGTCCTATCCTGCAGCCAGTTTCTCAACCACCTGACTGTCTCAGAGTTAAGCTCACAATTCTCCAATTTGCTCATGAGGACATCGTGGGATACTAGATCAAAGGCCTTTTGGAAGTCTAGGTATACAATGTCAACCTGCTCTCATGTCCAGGTGGCAAGTTACCTGGTCATAAAAGGAGATGAGGTAAAGCAAGACCTGCCCGGAATGAAGCCATGCTGGCTGTCATTCAGAATCTTACCTTCTGCAAGCTTATCGCAGATAGACTCCTTGATGAACTTTTTTAGGATTTTCCTTAGGATGGAAGTTAGGCTGATTGGCCTATAGTTACCCAGGCCCTCCCTTCTGCCCTTCTTGTGGAAGGGCACAACACTGGCCCTCTTCCAGTCCTCAGGGACTTCTCCAGAGTGCCATGAGCTGTGGAAAAGTTTTGCCAGGGGTTCCGGAATGACTTTGACCAGCTCCTTCAGCACTCTCGGTTGAAGATCATCCAGTCCTGCTGACTTGTATACATCTAATTTTATTAATTGGTCATATACCAATTCTATGGCAATAGTAGGAAGGTGATTATTCCTACCACGCTCATCCTGTACTCTACCTGGTGTGGTTTTCCCCTTGGTCCGGTGAAAGATTGAGGCCAAGTAGTCATTCAGGAGTTCAGCTTTCTCCTGGGTGCTGGTAACCAGCTTTCCTGAGCTGTTGAGCAATGGCTCCACACTCCCATTTGTTTTCCTCCTGTTCCCTATATACCTAAAGAAGGACTTGTTGTTGTCCTTGATTCCCATTGCTAATCAAAGTTTGGTCACCGCTTTAGCCTTTCTTATCTGTTCCCTGCAAATGTGGGCTGTCATGGAATAGTCCTCTGTGGGACCTGTCCTAAGCTTCCATTGTTTCTAAGCCTCTTTCTTCTTTCTTAAGAGGACCGTGATTTCCCTGTTTAGCCAAGAGGGCTTCCCAGCCCTCCTGTTACTTTTTCTTCACATGGGAATGGACTTCCTTTGTGCTTCAAGGATCATGTCCTTAAGGAACAACCACTCTTAGTGCACACCTTGCACCTTCAGTCCCTGGTCCAGCACCACTTGCCCTACTAGTGACCTAAGCTTGTTAAAATTTGCATTTTTGAAGTCCAAGACTTCAATTCTGCTATCTGATTTGTCTGTCTTACGTTGGACAGTGCACATGATAGTTTAATTGTCGCTGTCACCCAGACTTCCCTCTATATTTAAGTCGGTCACCAGGTCGTCTCCTTTGGCCAGGACCAAGTTTAGCAGAGCATCACCTCTAGTTGGCCCATGCACCTTGTGAGTCAGGAAGAGCTCCTTAACACAGGTCAGGAAGGATCACGACTGTTACAACTTGGCCAACTGTTCTTCCCAGGAGATGTCTGGATAATTAAAATTGCCCATGATGACCATGTCACATGCATGTGCAGCCTCAGTCAATTCTTGGGTGAACTCCAGATCAAGTTCCTCCCCCTGGTTTTCTGATCTGTAGTATACACCTACAAAGTTAGGTCTCTCTTGTCATGCGCCCCCCTCTCCTGCAGCTTGACTCAGAGGGTTTCAAGCTGTCCATTTTTGGAGCTGATGTTGGCCTCCAAGGAGATGTACTGCTCTTTCATATAAAGAACAACGCCTCTACCTTTTTTCCCCACCCGGTCCCTTCTATGCAGGGTTTAGCCCTCTATAGCTTCACAATAGTCATGCAAGGAGTCCCACCAGGTCTCCGTAATCCCTACTAGATCACAATGCCCACTGGAGAGTAGGATGGTTAGCTCCTCCTGCTTGCTCCCCATGCTCCTAGCATTAGTATATAGGCACCTGAGTCCTCCTACTGAGGCCCTCATCTCCCCGTCCTGCTGATGGACAACTATTCCCTCAGCTCCCACAAGAGTAGCTCTCCAAGTGTCCCTATCTACTAGGCTTACTTGTATGTTGGTCCCTGAACATGTTTGAATTTGCGTATCCCTGTCCCCCCAGCAATCTTAGTTGAAAGCCCTGTCCAGAAGATCGGCCATCTTGGCCACAAACAGGGACTTACCTTTCCTCGTGAGGTGCATGCTGTCCCTTCCCAGGAGTCCTCTCTCCCTGAAGTGCATGCTGTGGTCAAGCAATCCAAAGCCTGCTTGGTGGCACCAGCATCGGAGTTGCTGGTTTGCTTCCTCAATGCATCCTTCCCTTCTGGGACCATGGCCTGCCAGGGTGCACAGAAGAAAAGACTACCTGGGCTCCCAATCCCTTAAGCCCAGCCCCCAGAGGCCTGTAGTCACTCATGACCTGGTCTGGATTACTCCTGGCTGTGTCATTAGTTCCCACATGGATGAGGAGCATGGGGTAGTAGTCAGAGGGCTGAACAAGCCTGGGGATCCTCTCTGTTACATCTCGGATACAAGCCCCTGGGAGGCAGCAGACTTCATGGGCTAGGGGGTGTGGATGGCAGATGGGTCCCTTAGTGCCCCACAGGAGGGAGTCCCCTACCCCCACCACCTTGCACCTCCTCTTGGAGGTAGCAGCAAGCTGCTTACCTTTCTCCTTTCCTGGTGTCACCATCGGAGCCTCCTCATACGTGGAGAGGGGAGCGTACCTGTTGTGCAGGGCCAGGGGAGGAGCAATCCTGGCCCTGTGTTTCCTGGAGCATGAGGTGACTGTCTTCCAGGTTGCTCCAGGTGGGTCTTCTTGGTTAGCCATCATGTTGGCTACCATCTCGGTCTCTTCTTCCTTCTTCTGGAGAAGGGTATGGCAGTAGCCATCAATGAAATCTTTGTGGGCCCTGATGGTGCACAGCTGACATACTTCCTCCTTGAGCTCTTGCACCCGGCCCTCCAGAGATTCCACCAGGGAGCACGCCCCACAAGTGGGGGTGCCCCCATTCCCAGTTGCCAGCAGCTGCGCCAGGCAGCCCCTGCAGTCCAGGGCCTCAGGCTCTGTCTGGGTGAAGGTCTCAGTGATGCCAGGACACCTGCAAGTATGACGAGTCACTGCCATGGCTGAGAGCAGTTGTGTGGTAATAAACTATGTTACTACCCATGAACTGGCCTGCATACTGCTTGCAAACTGGTTCCCCTTGTTTGAAATGCATGAGACTTCCTGTTACTGTATTATCTGAGTACTTAACAGCCTTTAATGGTTTACCCCTCTCAGCATCCCCATAAGATAAGCAAGTACTGTTGTTCCCATTTCCAGATGGGGAAATGAAACCCAGTAAGGTTAAATGACTCTGGAGTTACAGGGATTTTTAACCTACCTGTATCAGATTGCAGAATTGCTCACTCAAAAAGTATTTCAGTGTTCATTTACAGTCTTTTGCCATTGTCTTTATTTCTCTGGGACAAACATCCTCCTGGTAGGAGTCAACAAACCAAACTCAGTCCATAAATAAAGCACTTAAACAGCACATGGTCTTCTCCCAGACCCAAGAGAATCCTCAGGCATAGGTTTGCCATCACTCACCCACTGTCTCCCTCACCCCTCCAGTCCCTTCAGCCACAGAAAGGGCTCATTCACAGTCTCTCTGCTGCACTCATGGTCCTCTGAGAGCAAGGCACTCCTGGAGTGGTCCTCGGGCTTCACCATAAGCTGTCCCACTGGCTCTCTCCCTCTATACTCTGGCTTTCAGCTCTCAGCTTCCAGCTTTCCATTCACTGGGAGCTTTCTCTCTCAGCTTTACCTTGGCTCTCAACACTTCCCAGCTCCCTCCCTTGGGAGCCTTTAGCTTCCTGTGGCCTGCTAATTATCTCCTTCAGCTGGCCCAGTCCTCCTAGGCAGCCTGTAATATTTCAGTTTTCTTTCTCCTCCTTATCTTGGGAGAAAGATAGCCCTCCAGCTCTACTTCTGGGCCCCCTGGAACTAGTTGTGCCCTTTTCGGGCTTTGGCTTAAGCTTTGATGGCTTTTGGGACACAGCCCCCCCCCGTTTGTCTCTTGCCCAGGGCAAAGCTGCTCTCCAGCTGATTCTGCAGTTCCGTGGCCCTAATTTTTCCCTTTCTGGGCTTTGGCCCAAGTTTTGACGGCTTCAGGGCTGCAACTCCCCTGTGCATTCCTTGCCCAGGATGAAGCTGCTCTAATCAGTTTATGTTCTGAGCCTATCCCGTGCCAGGGCTCAAACCACACATGCCCCTCATGGGCTATGGGACCACCCTCCACCCCTATAGTCCTACCCAAATGACTGGTAATATAACATAAACATTGAATCCCCATACAAACAAGATATTCAATTATACACAAAACATAAGCCCAGTGGCTAGCTTGAATAAATTCAAATGCTTCCACTCAGGGATCTACTCCCTGCCCACCTGTGGAGGTTCCCATCAGGGTCTGTGGCTTTCTCCAGGGTAGTGCTCAACGACTGCCCTGGTGGCCTTGACAGGACCCTCTTACATACTACCAATCTTGTACTGCCCACTCCCTGCAGCCCACCCAGAAAGGGCATGGTTCTCGCTCTCCCCCAGGGATCTCCTTTCTACTTTCTGGGACTGCCTCCCACCCATACTCACCATAAACACAGTCTTTCCAGCTTCCTCATTCTTAGGTCCCTACTTCTGTGGAGGATAGAGGCCAGTTCTCTGCTGGGGCTATATCCAACTCTGAAGTTCTATCAACCCCTGGGTGGCTGTGTTACTGTCTGGTACTCTCCATATAGAGCAGTCCCTCAGTCTGTTTTTACCCCCTTGGGTCTGCCACACAACATTTGTCCATTCAGCCATTGCAAGTGTAGCATCCCTGTGGTGGGCAAATGTAACCATCTCCATAAAGCGCCTCTTCCCAGTTTTGTTCCATCAGACAGCTGCATACCTCACCACTCCTACTTTCTGAAACACCCGTCTGAACCTTCTGCAGTTGACCATGAAGTTGAGGTTCCTCACAAACACAGTGGACCCCAAGGGACCAGCCCTCCAGTTTGGTTCACCCCTGGGCCGGATATTGGGATCTTTCTTCCTGGCCGCAGCCAGTATTGTTGCCGTTCTCTCATCTGGCTCATAGTTGCTGGTGGGGATGCCATCTGTCTTCCCCAGAGAACTTCTGCTTGGATCCACTGGTCCCCATCATGGCCTGCAGGACCTTTTCTGCACGCTGTAGCTTCCCCACTTCGTTGACTGCCCAGTGAGGTTCTCTCCCTTTTTTACCCCTGGGATCCCTCTTAGGTTGTGGTCCTCTCCCCACTTTTTCTCCATGTTTCTTTCTGGGAACTGTGCGCTCTTAGCCATGGCTTCAGACAGCTTTATCTCTAGGCTGGTGAGCTTCTCCTTCTCTGCATGTGCCCACTGATTTTCCTTCAACTTGTTCTCCATCTCCTCCACCTGCTGTTCCAAGGCTTGTTTAGTCTTCTTCAGCTCATGCACATTCTTGTCAGCTGCACCACTGGAACCCCTTAGGTTCTCCATTTCAGTACGGAGTTGTGTACTGAGTTGTTCCAGTTTGGCCTTCCACTCCAGGACTTCTTCCAAAGCTTGAGCAAGTGCCTTAATCTCCTTCCCTCTAGCTTTGACCTCTGCTCAGTTTCACTCTTCTGCATATTGGGCAGAAAGATTCTTCTCTTCTGTCAGCATCTAAGCAAACTCTTTTTTTTTCCCCAAGTTGGAACCAATCCTGTGCTGTCTATCTATGTCAACCATAAAATTCTCATGCTCCTGTTGCAGACTATTCTTTGTTTCTTCCAAGCTATCGTTTTCTCCTCAAGACATTGGTTCAGAGCTTTGAAGTCTTTCTGCAGCTTCTTCCTGGCTTCCTCCACTGCCTCTAGGCAGTCCTGACCATCATCTGTCTTCTTCCTCAGGTCTGCTATCCACTTCTGGAGAGCCCGCAGCTTTGTTGGTCCCTTTCAGCTTCTGCCACAATTAGCTACTCAAACACTTCCTTTTCTGCTTCTGCAGCCAACAGGTGTCTCCACTCCTTATTCCTTCTCTCTCCATTCCCTGTGGTCATCTGCTGCCTTAAGGAAGCTACTGCAGACTCAGCCTGCTCGCAGCTTTGGTGTTCACCTTAGCTGTAACTAAAGGTGTGCTGCCTCCTTGGCCATCTCATCAGATAACAGCTGAGCATCTAGCTGAGCATATCTCAGCTCTTTTAGGGTATCAGGATTAGTACTTGCCTTTGCTTCCCCCTTGATGCCCTTCACCTCCCATATTAGGGCAGAGGATACCTCTTGCCCCTTTAACAGGGCTTTTGTCTTTATGCTGAACAACCTGCGGTTGACTTTAAACTGCTTTAGGTCCCTTTAAATTGCTACAGTTCCCTTTCAAAGTGTGGGGTTCACTTCATAATGGTACAGTCCCCTTTAACTCCTGCACTGAGCTTTGTTGGTGCAGTTCCCTTTAGCTGCTGCAGGGCCCTTTAGATTCCTGTAGTGCCCTCTATATTGCCTGCATTCTCCACCATGTGTAGGGGGTTGCAGAATTGCTCGCTCAGACAGTGTTTCAG
Source organism: Alligator mississippiensis (assembly GCF_030867095.1). Classification (NCBI taxonomy): domain Eukaryota; kingdom Metazoa; phylum Chordata; order Crocodylia; family Alligatoridae; genus Alligator; species Alligator mississippiensis. The sequence goes on from NC_081832.1 coordinate 23,703,566, forward strand.
TGTTTGTTTACAGTCTTTTGCCACTGTCTTTATTCCTCTGGGCCAAACCCCCTCCTGGCAGGAGTTAACATAACCAAATCCAGTCTGTAAATAAAACACTTAAAAAGCACAGCGTCTTCTCCCAGACCTAAAGAGAGTCCTCAGGCATGGTTTTGCTGCCACTTGCCTGCTCTCTCCCTTGCTCCTCCAGTCCTTTCAGCCACAGAAAAGGCTCGCTCACAGTCTCTCCGCTGTACTCATGGTCCTTTGAGAGAGAGACACTCCTGGTGTCCTTAAGCTCCACCATGAGCTGACCTGCTGGCTTTCTCCCTCTCAGCTGTCCACTCTCTGCTTTTGCTTTCAGCTCTCAGCTTCCCTCTCTCTGGGCACACTCTCTCTCAGCCCTACCTCAACTCTCAACACCCAATATTTCTGTCACTCCGTAGCTCCCTTCCCTGGAAGCCTTTAGCATCCTGTGGCCAGCTAAATTATCTCCCTCAGCTGGCCCAGTCCTCCTAGGCAGCCTGTAATCACCCCTGACTGCCTGCAGATAGGCTGTAGCCCTGCAAGCCTGCAGACTGCCCCCAGGCTCATTGAGCTAACAGACTGCATCTAGGCCTGTTGAGCTAGTAGGCTGCTACACTGCTATATTACCCAATCAAGATATTAATTCAGTAAACATCCTCATTTGCAGGAGCCCTCTGTGATAAACTATGGGAACAGAAAAGTTAATGTATTAACATGCAGGACATGTACATATAGGGCTAAATCGTCAAAACACCAGCAGGTTGATGTGAATGTACAAGTGAGGGGTTGCACTTGCCTCAATGCAGGCAGGTACGAGCTGCGAGTTATCTGCCCAGGGTCACCCTTGAGGTCTGTGGCAGAGAGGGAACTGAATTTGTCTCTCCCAAATCCCAGTGCCACAACTACTGGACCAACCTTCTTCTTGATAATCTAGTCCAGTGGTTAGTTACTTTCACTGTTAAAAATCTGCATTTTATTCCCAGAACACAAGGGGCACAGATCCATGCCTCAAATCCAGAGACTTTCCTGTGGTTCTGGATTTGAATTCTTTAGGTCATGACTGTTTTTACAGTAGTTCTGAGGTGTGACTCATTAGTACTAGTAAATCGCTTTGAGATCCTTTAATGAAAAACACTGGGGAAAGGTAAAATGTTACCATTTTCCTGATTATTAGTGCAAAAGTGGCCTCCACCTCATTACTCCACTGTATTAGCCAATGGCATCATGTATACATGTGCCTGACACCTGCCCCATCATGTCCTAATTAGCGCATGTTGGAGCAGACTAATTAGTATGTTCCAGAAGCTTTGGTATCACATGTATTCAGCATGTCCACCCTTCAAAATAATGGCTCCAGCACTTTAACTAAAGCTTGTTGAATGAGCTTTCGTTAAAGGTCTAGTGCCATAGCAAGGAAGTTTGGTGCCCAGGGCAAGCCCATAGCAGCAGCCCACCCTTGCCCCGTGCACAGGTCCAGGGGACACATGCCCCCCCCATGCTTGTTTGGGGGGTGCACACAGCAGGGGGAGCAGCTTCCCATGCCCTCTTTGGACAATCTGCTCATGGCTCCATCCCATGCTCAGTGCCTGCCCCAGTGCCAGCTCCCCTTCTACCCCCTTCTTTCTCACCAGGAGGCCTCAATCTGCTTCCCACATGCCCCTTCCCCCCGCCTTCCCCCCACAACAGTCTCATCAGTGAGACACTGCTCTCCAAGCTGCTGGGCTGGCCCTGTGCATGCTACAGCTGCACACGTGCACGCAGCATTTATCAGTGACATTATCAGCCAAAACTTTAAAAAGTATTTATAACAAAATATCGACTTGTAACTCGCCTGTTGTCACCCTTTTTCTTGGGTGCCCGGGGGGTTGCCCCACTCACCCCTCCATTGCTATGGTACTGTAAAGCTCCCCCACTGCCATTTTGAAGTGTGGGATGCTGAATACATGAGATGCCTCAAGCGCTTTCATTAGAGCGGCTTCTGAGCTCTAATTAAAGCATCCCCCTCCCCTCCACCCTCCCCAGAGCTCATGTAGGAACAGTCCAAGTGATTTATGCAGCAAGATGTTTGTGGAAGGAGTTTAAGATAAAAAAAGGAGCCCTGTGTCCATCTGCCACCGGAAATAAATAGGAAAAAGGCCAAGGAGGAAGGAAAGGGAACCTTCTGGGCTCCCTATGGCATGCACAATGCAACAGAAAAAGTCTCAAAGGATAAGCGTGTTCCAGAAAAAAACTGAGTAGGGAAATTATAAATACAGTTGGCCAAATTCATCCCTAGGACCAACTCCTGTCCTATAAGCATGCCAAGCAAGGAGATGCAGAGCTGTTTCATAATGCCCATCACTTGGGCAAACTACTGAGATGAGCTACAGAGCTTCACAGTAAGCTGATACTTAGGCATGGGAGCCCAGAGGCTTCCGTTCATGAAGTCCGGGTTTTTCAAAGGCAATCAAGCACTCCAATTCCACTGAAATTATATGGGCCGCTAACTTCCACACAACTTTTATTTAACCAGAATCAGAACACAGCGTTTGTTCACTGGCTTGAGAACTGCAGTATCCCATCGACTCCTCTATTTAATATGTTCTGCCTTGTTCTTCTATTCAGGTCAAAAATTATGGAGGAGTCTTGACAGAGGTAGACTTCAGTAACTACAGTGCCCTGGTGAAGAATCCAGTCCATACAGTGTATCGAGGTAAAATCTCCAGACTCCCCTACTACAGTGCATCAAAGTCTACTTCACCTGATGACATGTTTTAACACCAATTAGAAACTGCAAATCTGACCTGTTTCACCAGTATAGGGGAGAAGTGAGTGCAGAAAATAACGCAGCACTGAACTATTTAACACTGTCTGTAGTAGCACAGATCTGTGCAGGGCAGCAGCACTGTTCCTGTTACCTTCCTGTTGCAAACTAGTGATTGTGGCATTATCTAACTGTGTCCCTGCTGAACTTGGCACTGCTGCAGAGAAACAACCCTGCTGTACTCAACCCCACTCTGTGTGCATTCAAGCCTGGCAATTAGACAACGCAGATGCTTTCAGATTTTGAGTGTGTGCATTCAATGGGCTTTCCTAAGACAGCCTGAGAGTGGGACTGGGGTGCATGTTTAGAGTCTCTGAGCCACCTGTCTTGCTGGGCCAACATGTAAGTCTGCTGGGCACACATGTAAGATTCATGTTGTCCTTGAAAGGAACTGGTGGTGTTTTGATCATATTGATGCAATATTCTAATGTGTGCTGCATTGTGTCACAGTACGTGAATTAGCACTGCTTGCAAGTAGCTCTTGCATGTGATCTGCAAAGAGAAAAACGTGGGCTTATACCCCCTTTAGTCTCTTTATAAAGGATACTGAGGGCCTGAAAGGTTTTAAGTTTTTGGTGGAGTTCTTTTGCTTTACACAGTCTTGGAGTCTGGTTCAAAACTTTTAAACTTACTGAATAGAAATCTTTTATCTGTCACTCAGTGATTTGTCCGCTTCCTCATAGTCAGTGATGTCATAACCCAAGGATGGCTGGTCTGCAGCACAGGTGCCACAAGTGGCATGGGCAGCCTCTGTGTGTGGCATGCAGCCAATTGGGGAAGGGAGAAGCAGCACAAAGGCAGATAAGGCAGGGAGCAGAAAGCAGAGCATCAGATCAGAGAGGTAGCACAGGCGAGGAAACAGAAAGCAGAGCAACAACTTGGTCAGGGAGCACAGAGCAGAGAGCAGAAAGTGGAGCAGCAGATTGGGTAAGAAAAAGGGATTAGAGTGGCATTTGGGGTGTGGAGAGGTGTGAGGCTAATTTGTAGCACACCTACTGAAAAGGTTGGCCCCCACTACCATTAGTTATTCGAACATCCATGTTTGAGATAAGATCTGAGTTTCTGCTATTAAACACAACAGCATTTCATAGAGGAGAAAAAACCTCATGGCTTAAGAGATTCTCTTACACTTTTCCTAGATGTTGTAAGATTTTTCTTCCTTTCCTTTGCCAGTAGTGCACTTGAAAGCATTCCAGACAGAACAGACCTGTACAGTCTTGACAAAGCAGTTATACTCTTCTCCTCTCACCCTGACAGGTCACCTCATTCTCAGCCCTCCACCTCCCCATGCAGGCCCTGCATTGATCTCAGCTCTGAATATCCTGGAAGGCTTAAATATCACAAGCCAGATATCCAGGGAAAATACCTTCCATTGGATAGCAGAGGTAAGCCAAAGACAGCTAGTTAGCCATACGTTGCTATAAAAGGACTTTATTTGTTCATTGATTGTGCTAAAACTATTTATGACAAAACAGGTCACTAAGGTTTAAATCTGGGCTTTGACATTGTCTCAAAAATGTGCAGTAATTGTAGGATATCCTGGGGTCTCTCTACTGTCTGAGTACTTGAACAACGCTCTCTCTTCTTAAATAATACCTGCATTGCCATGTATTTCATGTATTTAATTGTGACAGGGTGAGAAGTCCACCCTGTCATGAGACCCTGAAAACACAAAGAACAAAAGAGTATTTACCATGCTGGTGGGCCCAGCCTGGGGAAAAGCCCCGCGCTGAGAGCCCTGGATGGTAATTAGCTCGATCAGCTGGGAGAGTTGGCTAGGTGGTGAATGGGACACTGTGGCCAACCTCACAGCTGATCGGCATGGGGAATTAAAAAGGGAGCCAAACAGGCAATCGGCATTGGCTGGGGAGAGGAGAGGACCCTGGAAGAAACCCAAGGGAATGCAGGGAGATGGCAGCGAAAGACCAACTAAGGGGACTTGGGAGAGAGAGTCCCAAAGACTGACTTACCTCGGCGGCAGGGAGATGAGGCGGCTGCAACATCCAAGCCAGTGAGTCCAAGTCCAGTGGGTGTGGGCAGCCGCTCCAGGGACCTGGAGGAAAGAAGAGGCGAGGCCAAGAGTTTGGGTGAGTTTGAGGCGTTGGCCTCCTGTGACTCCTCACTGAAGGATAAGGGCAAAGACGAACTGCAGGATGGTTGGCTTGGGACCCATGCAGGGAAGAACAGGGCAAGCGACTGAGAAAAAGAAACCGGCCACCTAGAGGCTGATCAAGGCAGTCTGGGGGCTGAGACTCCCACAAAGGAGAAATGATGCATGGGGATGGTGGAGCCCTGTGAAGTGGAGCCAGCCTTCTAAGTTATGGAATGAACATCAAACTTCTCATAGGACTGTTGTGACAAAACAGCCTTTGGGATGTCTGTCACTTCAAGGGCTGGAGCAGGGAGCTGCCAGGTGGCTAATGAGAATGGCCATTTTGGAGAGCAGCCATTTTGGGAGAGCTCTGTTATAGGAGCAGAACATTTTGAGATCAGCCAGTGGGGAGTAACATTGCCCGGTGGAGCTCCTGCTCCAGAAATAACTCGGAGGTAAGGGTGTGGCTATGGAAAGGAGAAGGCCTCATTGGTCCTGGGCAACCTGCTGGGATAGGGAGGCCTGGTGGTCCTGCCTCTGGCAGGTCAGGGCCACTCAAATACCAGGACCGAGAACCTCCCCAGTACAAGGTTTGGGTGGGCTACTAGAGAGTTGCGGGGGGGGAGGGGGGCAGGTAACCTTATTGAGAAGTGCCTGAGTGCTATGGGGTGTTGGACCCTGGAGGTGGGCCAGGCATGCTGAATGAGCACCACCTGAACCCAAGGGAGGTAAGACCCTGGGCCATGAGAGTTGCAGGGCAGAGTTGTGGGGCCAGTTAAGCTCAGAGAGGAGTGGCTGAATCCTAATGGGTGGAAGACCCCTGGCCCTAATGTAAGGGGCAGAGTTGTGGCCCAAGAGAGGGGCGTAGTGGTCCGGTGAGGGACCAAGGATGAAGTAGGCCCGTAGTTGACCAATCACTCAGTCCTGCTTGGGTGAGGGTCACGGGACAGGCCCAAAAGAACCAGGACTGACCGAGGGATGAAGAGAAAAGCCTGAGGATCTCCCAGGAGTAGGGCAGAGTGAGTGTGGCCTGAATAGGCAGTATGCAAGAGACCAGGTGGGAGCTGGTGGAGTGCAAGAGGCCCCGGTGAGAGAGGGTTGGTGTGTGTGTGTGGCCCCAAAGTGGGCAGTATGATAAAGATACAACTGTGTGCCCAGTTTGGCCCAGCCTTGAGCTGGAGTATCATCACACGGTGAGACATCAGCGAGGCATGGGACAAGTGTAGGGATGGTAGGAGTATGTACTGATCGCCCACGGTCATTTGGATACACGAAGGGTAGCCTCCCGCCTAGTTGACATCATAATCATTTATCAACAAGGCATGGCAAGCGAACAAGGCGGGTGGCTTGCCCAGAGACAAGGGCACGTTCATAATAGTACCAGGCCTGGAAGGTGACTTTATCACAACTGTATTCATCTTTGGTCCCTTCCTTTTCCATCTAAGTCGTGGCAGGTGAGTTCAAGGAGACTATCTGGTCCAGCATGAAAGAGTCAGCAGTTTTACTTTAGGAGGACACAGCTAATCTTCCACAGTAATCATCTCCACAGAATGATTCAGCAGCAGTGAAAGACAGCCCTATCCATTTCCTCATTGCTTAGATCCATCTAATATGCCACCCACTTACTTGACTGTCAGAAAGAACTTTTACAGCAAGGTGCTGACATAGCCTTTGGACATCTGTTTCCTATTTGTAACTGGGATTTGGAACAACTGAAGAAAGGACTGCCTCCACTGGGATGCTTCCCAGGTTTTACAATGAGCGTAACTGCCTGCTGGACAGGATTTTGGAGATTCCTCAGCTAGAGCATGGGTGGGCAATTATTTGGGCCTGGGGTATGGGCCTGGTTCGGGAGTGAGACAGCTGGGATCCTGCCCTTACTTGCCCATCCTGCTCCCCTTACACCTCACCAAAACTCCCTATGTGGAATGGGGGCATGGGTGGGTTGGGAGCATTGTTTGGGAGTGGGATGGGCAGGTGAGGCCAGGATCTCACCTGTCTCACTCATGGACTAGGCCCATCTTGTAGTTCCAGCTCCAGCCCCAGAAGCAGTTCCGTGCCCACCCAGCCGCATTCCCTACCCATGCAGCTCTTGGCCGGTCTCCATGAAGATCCCAAGATCGCGGGGCGGGGACAGCGTGGGGCCAGAGCTGGATGATTAGGGATTTGTGGGGCCAGGGCCCAGGGCAGAGCTGTGATCTGCTCCCTGCATGCCTCTTCCTTGTGGAGGGCATGGGGAGGGAAAAGGGGGACTGCCTGGGCGCTAGGTGCTGGGAATTGGCTGGGAGTGAGGAGAGGGAGGCGGGGGGTACACGTAGCAGACCTTGCCTGGATGTTGCGGCCTGTGGCTACCTCTGCAGCAGTCCTCAGGCTGAGCTCTGCCTATTCCTGCCAGGGGCAGCCTGCACCATGCTTCTGCCCAGGGTTGCCATCCCTGGACCTGGCCAGCATGCACACCTCATGGGAGGAGGAGCGGGGTTGCTCCCAGTGTGGCTGCAGCCACCCAGGTGCTGCTCAGCTCCCCTCACCTCTAGCAGCAGCTCCTCCTGCTCCTGCCTCTGCTGTACTGGTCTGGGTGGGGAGGAAGTTTCAGCTGGGTGGCTCCTGCCCCACTGCATAGAGGCTCTAGCTCCAGCTCCTGGCTACCTTCTACTCTGCTGGGTCAGACCCTCAACTTTCATTTTTTTTAAAAGAATGTCTTAGTCTTTGTGATTATGGAGAAAAGCCTGGAAATATGACCCCAGTGCACTGTGAAGGATCATTATGCAGATAATACACAACAATATTTATTATTATATATTATATTCATTTATTATTTTTTAAAACTCATGAATTTTATGATAATCTCATGGTTTCTGCATGCTGGAGGTTGTATATTATACACCTATAAATAACTGCAGGTTCTTATATGTCCCTGTTACTGTGGGCACTGTTCTGTTGCTAGATAGCTAGCAGACTTTCAGCTGGGTTTTAACGACCAAGACTTTAATGCAAGTTATGTTGCTGAGTTATTGAGTTAAATTCTGTGTTGTGCTCTAAGGGACATAACCCAGAAATGTTTAGCTCAGAGCCCGCATCTTTAAACTGGGGCTTGTAGGGTGCATCTATGTTGCCCCATGTTGTCTGTTCTGATGGAATTCTTCCGTGGTCACCCAAGGGGCTCTAACAGCCCCACTTACTGCAGCCAGAGTAATCCCTTCCGCAGCATTCTGACTAGTGGAAAATAGTTGTCCCACAAGTTAATAATCTTTTATTGCACATCAGAAGATAAATTATGACCCCCGAAGGGAAATCTGTGTGCACCACACATGACTAAAGTTAATATGAATCTGGGCTATAAATCAAAAGGTTTAAGTACTGACTTAAAACTACAATGATAGCCACACCAATTGGAAACTGAAATAGTCTAATAAATCATCTCAGTTCCATGGCAATATACTGAAAAGCACACTTGTTCTTGTAACTTTGCTTTTGGTGATCTATTATGAAGCTGTCCTGATCTTAAGAAGCTGTCAATCAAATCACAACAGTTTTGGAAGGGAACAGGATGTGCATATCCATGAGGTTTGGGCAGGGTTCCAATACTTCTCCCTCCTTCTACAGCTAATCAAAATCAGCTTCTCAATCTCAAACCGGTGGGCCAGCTCTTAGATCAGGGGTGGATAGGTGCTTCTGGGTGGTATGTCATTTTTGTCCATGTTTTTGAAACACGATTCACCCTGGTAAGACTGTGTATATATGAGGTGCCATATCGGCAGCACGCTTTAAAAATGCTGGCCCTTTAAATGTCCAGGGATTAACTTTCCATTCATGCCATTTGGATGAATTCTAATTAGAAACATGGAATTCAGGAGCTTTAGTTAGGGTGGTTAATGAGCATTTTGCTACAGGAATGCTGGTGGAACTATGTACTATAAGCATGTGTATATACAGCAGCAGTCCCCTGGGAATCCAGCATGATTTTTATCATTGCAATGAATGCGTAGGAAACTGGTAATTACTAACTGGCAATTAAATGGGAAGTAATAGTCTGATGGTTGTATTTTTAGAAGTATAGTAGCATACATCAGCTGAACAACAATGCACTTGCATGTTTCACGTCAGCCACTTGGTGTATGAATATTGCAGGGTACACTCTGCTCTCCTGTAATACTTCCTGTATAAACAAAGCTGGTATCCCTTGTTTGTCCTGTCCACACACTTTACTCCTCCTTACTGAGGTACTGTATATACAGAACCAAGTTTCCAGAAATGTTAGCTTCAAGAAGAGGTAGCTTATGTGGTAAGGATAGGTACCTTTCTCTATCTGGACAGTGGAAGGTGAGATTTCTTGGGTCACATAAATATTGTTCTTTCTTTCTCTGTGTTCAATTTAGACATTAAAAATAGCACTGACTCTTGCTAGCAGCTTGGGAGACCCCTCCTATGATGCATCTGTAGAAGCATCTGTAGAAGACATGGTGAGGTAGGTCTGCATACCCCGAGTGCTTTGATGAAGAACTAAATTGAATCTTGCTAGTTTTACTGTCCTGTCTTAATCCTTCACATGGCACAAAAAGCCCCTATACTTTTTCTGTGTATCTTCTTCATTTGACTGATGAAAAGGCAATTTCCAACAGCCTCCCAATGGCACAAGCTGTGCTACATTCAGCAGTTAGCAGCATACCCATCTGAGCAAAACTAAATTTGGTCTAGAAAGATTGAGGCTTGCCAATGGGCTTTCCTTGGCTGGATTCTTCCTGTAACAGGCTTCCCACCCTTTTTTTGAAAAACCCTACTTAGAGGATCCCATCTACAATGTGAGCCTGTCCAGTGTTCCCTGGCTGTTGTTCCTCCCTCAACACCCTGATCAGTGTTTTATGCCCTCATAGCATGTCTACCATGTGGCATGAGGGACCGTGTTGGGGTTTCAAATTCAATCTCTCATACTGCAGATCAGGGCTTAGTTATTGGTAATGAAATAGTGCTGAATGTAGTTTGCTTTTTTCTGGGCTCTGATTGACACTAGTTAGCTATACCAGAATCAGCACTAGTCAGCTGCAGCTGTTACTAATGCCTATGTCAACAACTGGTAACTTTGTTAATTTAGGCAAGGCCTTTTATATACTATATGTTCTTATATGCACTTTTTTCTAAAAACCAGCTGCTGGCTATTTAAGTGCACATTATATGTAAGAAATGGTAAGCATGGTTTCTGCTGGTCCCCATCAAAACTAAAAGTAAAATCTTCACATGATTTACAGGGGGCAGAACAAGGAGTAGGCTCCACTCCCTATCTCCTGCTACTCAGTTACGTACTTACTACAAGGAAAGCTAGTTTTTTTTTCATTTTGCCTTCAAAAACAAGGTACATATTTTATTCCAGGGAATGCTGTATACAAGAAAATATGCTATGTGGAAGACCATGTCTCTATAGTCCCTTCTACACAGTACAAGAGGCATGCTAAAGTCTAGTCCCTGCTGGAAAGTATTGCTACAGCCCTTTCCTGAGCAGTGGCAATGTACAGTAACAGCATTGGGAACTGCATCTAAATCCTGTTGTGTAGACATAATATAACCCACTTAAAGTCCGACCTAAGGGCCCAGCCATGCTGTCAGTATGACTGGGTGTTTGCAATCAGTATAGGATCTGAATCCTATCACTGGGTCTTCCCCAAAAGGATGTCTCCATGCTGTGGGAATGTCAGGCTCACCTCTAGTCTGGAACAAACAATAAAGTTTTACTCGAACCTTCTCCCCAGAGCTGGATGCTCCTAGAATTTTTCTTCCAAAATTGCTCAGCTCACACCCTAGGTTCTGCTTTTCTCTCTAAAGAGTGCTTTTCCCATTTCATTTGTAACTAGGTGGAGTGATGAGGATGGTAATGTCTGCCACACTGAGCCAAAAAAAAAAAACAAGTTAAACCTTTCCTGCCATGACCTGCTATGAGGGTGGGCTGTTTGAGGGACACAATACCAGCCTGCTATACTGATTACAAAAAACAGAGTTGAGTTGTGTTAATACAGCAGCTGTTTTTTCACACTGTCACTATATTTGGACACCTGTTCCAAGCACATCCATGACAGAGCCTTGAGCCAGCCCTCAGTGTCTTAGTATTTGGTAGTCTTACAGTATGATCCCTTTTTGTTCTGTAAAATGTTACTAATACTTTTCCTGACTGCTTCCATTGAACCTCTCTGAACTCCAGGTGTTCGCTGCCTTCTCTCAGATATAATACCAGAAATTGCTCATTACCCTTCATTTCTAAAATCAGAGGAACTCTCCTGCCACAGTCCAGCCCCTCGCAGGCAAATGCAAGAGCCAGCAGTTAGTAGTGACTAGTAGATTTATCCTATATAGGAGATGTTCTGCTTTTTATGCTCACTGGGTTTTTTTTCTCCCCACCATATCCTTTCTTATCACTGCAGCAAATCAAAGGCTGGTGTTCTGCGTCAGCTGATTAATGACTCCCAGTCCTTCCCTTCTGGTCTCCATATTCCACCGTTCTCCATGGAGAGTGGACACTCTGCTAGCCAGGTCCTTGTTATGGGACCTGACGACTACATTGTTGCTGTTGTGAGGTAAAGGTTTTATTTTTCAGTGTGGATTGTTATAGACAAGAGAGAGCAGAGAAAAAAAGTTAATTCAATGTGGGGGATGCAGGAATGAGTTTAATAATGATGGGATCCAGAGCCCATTATCTTTAACTCACTAATTTGATTTAGATCACTCCTGGATGCAAGTCATTATCATCTGGTGGCTGTCCAGTTGCCCATGTGAAATACATTGGTGGTCCCAGTCTAGCCTCTGATGGAAGGATGTTCACAAATTTTTCCCTCTAGTTTCTGTTCTTGACAGAGTCCTAGGATTGACTAGGATACAGAGATTGAAATACCCCATCACCTCCAAGTCATTCCATCAGCACTTGGCAGGGCAGGGCAGAGTAGAAGTTTGCATCACTGCTACCCACACTGTACCTGTTCCACAAATTACAGAAAGCTTCCTTCTCCAAGGTTATTAGAGGGCATCTTTCACCAACATTAAAAATCTACTCAAAATCCTTTACCAAACCAAGGTGAACAGAGGAATCTGGGCTGGGACTGTGACAATAGGAGGCCTGGAGTGACAGGAATCATTGGAAAGGCAGTTACAAGGTTTCTTCATATTTTTCAGTTCCCTGAACCGTCCATTTGGGAGTGGAATAATAACCCCCTCTGGAATTCTACTGAACAGTCAGATGTTGGACTTTTCCTGGCTGAATAAGACATCCAATCACTCCTCTCTCAGCCCGGTAATAAATTACCGAAAGAAGTCTTGGTCTGAATTCTTTTGGTTTTAACTACTTTAATTCTGAAATTACTTCCATAAGGAGGCTGTTTATGTCTTATGAATAACCCAAATTGAACGCCCTGATTGCTGCTTATCATTCCACACCATGTACTATAGAAATAGGATATACAGTTGAGAAGGTTATTTGTATGTGTGATCTGTCCACATATAATTTGTTATCGTACTACAAGGAGACCCTAGAGTGTAGCATAGCCGCTCTGGGGAAAGTATGCTTTTCCTAGAGACTGGTCATAAACTGAATGACAATACTTGTCTGTTGAATGAAGTTAAAGTTTGTGTTTGCAAATTATTATTCTGTAGGATGAAATAGTGGCAGACAGTGGGAGAAAAAACCTGAAGTTTCAGACAGAGAGCCTTATTGGCCACTGCTGGTCATTTCTTTGCTAAATTGCATTTTTGCCACACATTTTTAAACAGTTGACACTGTCCACTCCAGAAGTAGCTGCATTGTATTAGTGAGTGCTGTAACTTCTGTATACAGTTTACAAAAGGTTTTGGATGCCTTGAAATGAAAGGTATTAGATAATGCCAAATACTGGGTGCATCTACATGTGCAATTAACGTGAAGCAATAAACTCTGGAGTGGTTTGAGGTGGAGTAAACTGCTCCCGGTTGCAACATCTACACATATGCCTGGGATAGCAGCAATTTGAGCTGGGATGGAGCAGGCCCCTGGCTGGCTGGGCTGACTGGGTGCAATTTATATCCATGGTTGGTGTTTTGGTGCAGTAAATTATTCACTGTAAGATAGTACTGCCCGGGACAGCACTATCTCACAGCGGAGTTAATTAGTTTATTGCGCTGTAATACTGGTGCAGGTGTAGACAGTGATGCTTTACTACAGAGCTAATTAATCCACTCCACTATAAAGCGCACGTGTAGATGCACCCACTATTACTATAGCAGTGTGAATAGCGTAATCATGAGCCAGCAATATTAGGATGTCTTACTCAAATTAAAAGAGAAGCAAGTTAACATGAGCAATTTAGGGATCTGGCAAATCTTTGTTCTGAACACTGTGATAGTTCAGGTGTGTATTTAATTCACCTGCAGAGGAATCTCATTCAGCCGGGGAAAAGACCTCTATCCTTCTTACTGCCCACTGTTGTTCGACCAGCAGAAGGGATGTGTGGGACTTATCTCTGCGTGGGAGCTAACAATGGAGACAAAGCCTTGAGCAGCATCACTCAGGTCCGTTTTGAGCACTACTTTTCAGCACGTTTTGAACCACTTGGCACTAGGAATGACTAAACTAGCCTTCCCTTGTATCTCCATGCTGGTCTTTATATTCACTTTCCTGGAGGTTTCTTATACCAACATGCCTCATTGCAGAAGAAACGTGAAATAACTGGTTCCTGGTTTGGGGATGAAGGATTAAAAATACCTAATTGTGCAACAGCCCACAGAGAATGAAGTCCTCCAGTAAAACATAGGCAGTGGTGTAAGGTAGAAGGTGAGTTTCACCTCAAATGATAGCCCTAGTTAAGTTGTGTTTGAGCTAAATGAGCAGGTCTGTTAAACTAAAGGAAGCAGCAGGCTCATAAACCTCAGATGATCTAGCCACTGGAAGGCAATAAAAACCTGCATTGTATTAAGTCACATAAAACTTCCCTGCCTTGTTGTGTGCCTTACAATCTGACTTGGAAGACCAGTTCCTAGGGTAGATAAGAAATCTGTTTCCCCCATTCTATCCTCGTCCTCAATCCTTAGCCTTTCTGCTCTAGCTGCCAACAAAAATGCCAACCAGTGTCATCAGCACAGTAAAAAATTTCATGTGCTGCCAGACATTCTGGATGGATCCAATCTGTGGTCCAGAGGTTATCAGATCAGTCTCCTGAACCACCCAGTCCTATACAACTGGATATATAAGTTAAAGATATATTTGCTGCAGTTTCTCCATTCTGTTAACCTCACATACTCTGCCTATAAATGTGGGGAGGCAGAAACTTAGCAAACCTCATAAATCTTTTGTGCCCTTCCACAGTGTATTCATAGCTCATCTGCTTAAAGACCGTGAGAAAAATAGAACCTTTGTATTTTGAGGACTGTGGGAACACTGAAGCTGAATGTTGAGTGTTATACCTAACAGTACATTTTAGCACAGGGGTGCCCAACCTTTAGCCCATGGGCCAAATGTGGCTCTCAGAGCCATCGTATCTGGCCTGCAGGGCTCCCAATAGGCCTGGAAATTTGGTGGCAGGGGAGCAGTGGCCATTTAATATGGCTATCCTCCCCACCCCACCAAATTCCCAAACCTTAAACCTCACATGGCCAGTCGGAACCAGGCATGCCGTGCCCTCTTCCTCTCTCCTCCCCCTCATGAGGCTGGGTTGGGGCCAAGTTGCACCCCCTCCCTCTTGATTCTGGTTCATGGTGGGGCCATGCCTTCTCCTCTGGGGTGGGTTGGGGCTGGGCCATTCCCCCTTCCCCCCACAGGGCCAAGTTGGGACCAGGCCATGTCCCCTTCCCCCCCACTTCTTCCTGCAGAACTGGGTCAAGCTCCTTTCCCCTGCAGGCAGTGGCAGATTTACCATGAAATAAACCATGTGGTGGCACAGGGCCCCCAAAATGCAGGACAAATCTGACAAATAACTGAACTTAATAAGCGGTGCAAGTCGTGAAGCGGTTCCAGCTTTCTGTATTGTGAAATTCTTCTGCAAACTGCTCTAAACGTGGTTATTTGAAGTAGTCTAGCAAAGTATTTGCTTTGCAATTTTTTCTCTGTCTCCAATGTCCTTTTTTTGGATGGGTCCCGGGGTGGGGAATGAAGCTGCGCACAGGGCCCGACTAACTCTAAATCCAACACTGCCTGCAGGGCCACATTAAGGCCAGCCTGTCTCATGCCCCTTCCCCACATGGCTGGATGGTGCCCTCTGTGTGCACCAGATTGGAATCACTGGCCAGATCCAATCCATGGACAGACTAGGCACTGCCCATCTGGCTTGCTGGGGAAAAAGATTGAGCATCATTGTTTTAACACATTCCTTTTTGAAATCCTCCACATGTGAGCTTTCTCAAATAGCACCTTACAGTTTATAATCTATAATGAGATGGAGTCCTTGTCAATGGTGTGATTGTATATGCAACAGGATAGGATTATTAAAAAGGGGCATAACTACATTTGGTTTTGAGTTACTTTACCTCACTGAAGGCATTAGTCAGAGGAAAATTAAAGGTGCCCAGTTGCCCATATTGTTGCTTTATTTGATTTAATTGGAACTATAAAGACCCATTTGATTCTGAAAATTGCTCCCTTATAGTTCTCTTTATAAAGAGCCTCTGAAAATATTCATGTAATGAGAAGTCAGTCATTCTTAACCTTTTTAGATTCAAGGCGTTATACTCAAGGCCTCCCTCTCAAAGTTTAGTTCTTTGCTTTTACTTGTTTGTTGATTAGGGAAAAGTAATAGAGCATTTGTTCTGTTGCAAAGAATTCAGAAACATCATAGGTCAGAATGTTTTTTACACTATAGATTCCTCTTTGAAACCTCTGGGTTTATCTGGAAAATCTCATGTAAATGTTTGTGCAGATAAAGGTGCTACCATTGTGTACCACCCCTTAGTGCCCTTAAAAAGATCTCACAACACCCCAGGGTGCCACAGAACCCTTGCTGAGAATCACTACAATAAGTGCTCCTATCTGCAAGTGTAAAAATGAACAGTTACCCATTTTGTATGAACAAATGCAGATTGGTGTTTGCCTGTGCGAGGTATTACATTTGAAAATGTTAGTGTCACAAATGAGTAACTTGCTTTAGAACTGTATTCCTTAGAGCTTTAACCAAGTTATTAATATCTGTGTCTCTCCTGGTGTAGGTTTTAGTGAATGTTTTAACATTTAACAAGAATTTGAGTGAGAGTTTGTCACTGGGTCGCTTGTACCCACAACTTCAGTCCAACATCTTGCAAGTTGACAGTAAGTATGGGGAACAGCATTTATGTTGGTTGACTCCATGTCTACTTTATCAAAAAAGAGAGAGCATTTTCAAAGGGGGATAGCAGGCTACTCTAGTCATCTCAGATATACCTCTTCATCCTCATCAGTTCTCCATTTTCACATGACCAAACTATAGGTCTTCCATTTTTTTTCAGTCATGTCTCATAAACTATTGAGTCCTCAATAACTGTCTTGTTCTTTTTTAGAAATATATCCAGTGTAGTGATAGCCTGTATCTGGGGGTTCCAAATGAATATGGCAAGACTTCGATTATGTCTTGAATCTGTCTGTTGTTTAAGGCAGCCTGTGCCGCCTTATTCTGCAGTGCTTCTCTTTCCTAGAACTAGTTATACGCTGTGCCCCTCCCCAGACACTTTCACTTTCCTTTCCCTGGCCTCTCTGTAACTCCACCCAGCTGGAAAACACACAACAGTATTTTTTTGATTCTAAAATGTCTCAATCCTTCTGCTAGCCTAAAAGCAGTGTGTTCAAATCATACTTTTTACTGAGTTTCGTGTTGTTTTATTTTTTTTTCTTGAAACTGTACTCCTAAAAACATACTAATTACACAATAATATTAGTCCTTGTTAAAGAAAATGTTAGCCCTCAGGATTTAATACAAGGGTGAGCAAAACATGGCCTGTGGGCCGGATCTGGTCTGCAAAGGGGCTTTGTCTGGCCTGCAGTGGGTCCCTTGGTCCTGCCTGGCCCAGGCACCATCCGACAATGGCACATCCTGCTGCCTCTTGGGCATGCAGTGGGACTGTGAAGGTTCTGTGGTGGGACTGCCTTTCTAGGCAGCTCAGGCAGTGGCACTTACTTTCAGCTGCCGCTGCTGCTGGCCCCAGCCTCATAGTATCGGTGGGGACCTGAGCACACAGCCCCGACCCAGCCTGTCCTGCACCTGTTCTGGACTTGCCCGCCTAGGTTGAGCAACAGCAGCAGCAGTGGCGGCCAGGAAGAAACATTTGCTCAGCATGTGGGAAAAGTGGCCCCTCCCTCTCGCTGCTGCCAGGCCTTTCCTGCTGCAGCTGCCCGGAGCCCGTGCTGGGCTGCTCTGCATCTGTTCTGCACTGCCACCACTGCCCCACTGGGCTTCCTGGAGGTGGCAGTGACAGCAGCAGAGACACAGGGCAGCCTGGCCTGGGCTCCAAGCAGCTGCAGCAGGGGGGGCCCCAGCAGTGGCGAGGGGGAGGGGCCACTTTTCCCCCATGCTGAGCAACAGTTTCTGCCCAGCTGACACTGCTGCTGCTGCTGCTCAGGTTGGGCAGGCGAGTCCAGAGCAGGCACAGGGTGTATTGAGGTGGGCTGGGTCGGGGCGGTGTGTGTGGGCCCCACCTGGTACCACAGGCCGGAGGCCAGTGGCAGCCAGAAGGAGCCGTTGCCACCTGGGCTGCCTAGAAAGGCAGTCCAGCCACAGAGCCTCTCCAGACCCACTCTGTGTCTAGCAGGCAACAGGAAGCAGCATGGGTGGGCGGTGCAGAGCAGGCATGGGGTGGACTGGGATCGGGGCTGTGCGCATAGGTTCTGGCTGGTCTGCTCCTGCTGGGGTGAGTCTGGAGCAGTCATGGAGCAGGGCTAGGGCTGCACATTGTCGACAATGGCGGGGAGGCTCTGCAGGGTGTGCAGCCTCCAGGCTGTAGTGGGGTGGGGGCGGGTGCTGACTGGCTCAAGGTGGTACACGTGGAGGAGGGAGCCTCCCATACACATCCCATCATACCCACAAACCCTACAACCACACCTTCCCCCACACAAAATCACATACCCCACAAACATCACACCCAACCACATCCCCCCACAAATCCCACACCCCCCTCACCCTTCCCCACATGCACCCCCAACACACACACACCTGTGCACCTCTGGGGGTAGCCCCATTCCCTGCTATGTGCCTACACTCCACCACATACATGCATCCCATCCCCCACATACACACTCCCAGCCATCCGCACACCCCCTAACAAACCCCATACCCACCCCTTCCCCCTGCAATATACAAGAATAAGACTTCATTTTGAGCTATTATGCAATCACCTCTATATACACGATGCAAATGCTCACAAATCAGAACAAAAATATTTTTTAATAAAATTTAAAATACATTATTATAGATGTTTGATTTATAGTATATATATATATATATATATATATATATATATATATATATTTTTTTTTTTTTTGGTTCCAAGATGGCAACCCCCTTTCCCAAAAGGAGTACTTCTGGCAAGAAGGGGAGGGACTTCCAGTGGCAAAAGTCAGGAGTTAGGGGGCAGGATTTCTGGTCCCAAGATGGTGACCAGGAGTGGGGCACTGGTCAAGGGGCGGGGCTACCCTTGTGACCCTCAACAGCTCACCAAAACTCATTAAGCGGCCTTCCAGCTGAAATAACTGCCTGCCTCAATTTAATAGAATAGCTTGAAAATGTAACCTGAAGGCTCAGAAACAAGAAGGCAAAATCCCCCCACATCTCATCACTTTTCACATCTTGAACAGTGATTTTTGGCACTCTTGGTTTTGATAATACTGTATACCTTTACCTGGAAAACTCTCACACTCGCTCTCACACTCTCATTGTAATTACCATAGCATTTTTCACTTCTCTGTTTAGTTTGTCATGTCATAGACCAGATTACAGCCCCCTTTTGTTCTTTGAGATACCTCTCTACTATTTACACAAAAATAGTAAAACACATGAAAAGGCCAAATAAAAAAAAACCCACCAGGAGAAAGGAGAAAAACTGGCCAGGTTGATATCGAGAGGAAATGATGTTAAGTGGAAGGTGCAAAGATATTTTACTGTAACTTACAGCATCAGTAGTTTGAGCAAGTTGTTTTATTAATATTTGTCTGCCTTGACTATCAATACTGTGTGTGTGTGTCTATCTCTGCTCTACAAACAGATTAAAAAAATAAATACCAATTATCCCTGCCTTTCCTTCACATCTTTAAATGATCTTTAAAAATTCCTCTTTTCCCTACCTCCCAACTCAATGCTGCTCCTTAAGTGTGGGACACTTACAGGCAATTTCATTGGTACAGCAGATGCCAAAAGATTTAAGGGAAAATTTTATAATGAATGAAATCATAGTTTCAATTAAAATAAGCACTTCTTAAATCTTTACAGGTGAATTTCCTCAAGAAGATATTGAATTCCTTGAAGCCAGGGGTCATCATGTAGATAAAGTCAAAGTAGTCTCTCTGGTTCATGGAGCCAGGAGAACCAACAATTTCATCATTGGAGTGAAAGACCCAAGAAGTGTGGATGCTGCAGGAGCCACGATATTATAGTGACTTCCAGATGGTGTGTTCATGAACACAGCTTTAAACAAACAAACAAATTATGTGCATGTTCTGAAATGACCCCTTTTTCTTCCCCCAGTGTGGAACAAGCAGTATTTTCTGTGGGTTTCTGCATTGCTGAAGAGACTGTCCTCGTTCCCCACCCCAAACAATGCAAGAGGCTGGTAAAGCCTCAAGAAAGCCCTTTGACATTTTTAACCAAACACTTTGAGTTGTAGTAACCTGGATGGCAGTCAAAGGAATGCAGGGAATATACATTTCTTTTGGCAGCGCCCTATTAATGATTTCAGCCATTTCAAATTCCAACCTTAAACATTTTAATTTAACTGGCAGAAATATTAGCAAAAGACATGATGAGACCAAAATATTTTGTGCCAAACAGATGGTTGCTGCTGATACATCAGTCTTCAGTATAGTACATCAGTCTTCAATGTATATAATACAAACTGATATACTGGTTTTAGGCAGTCATACCTGGATTTCCATAGGGATTTCTTTAATATTCCACATGGATCAGCTGATTTTTACCAGCATATGTATTCCTATATAGTTTCCATTCATGCTTTTCCCATATGATTCTTTTACCCTAAATATTTGGAATACATTCACTGAAAAGATTCCAAACTTCGTTGAGTTGGACTGCATTTTCACTGGCAGCATGGGGCTAGGTATTCACTACTGATGTCCCCACAACAGCTACATGAGGGGTAGTCGCAGGGCAAGTTGTTATGCAGAAAGAATTTGGGTACCTTCTGGTGTTTTTTTTTAATACTGCCTCATTAAAGCCTGCTCTGAAAACATTAAGGAATCCCGTGCTTCCATGCACATCAGATTTCATAGAACTATTTCAAATTAGTGCTTTGATACTATTATGAGGGATATATTAGAAAAACATGCAATATATAGAGAAGACTTAAAGCAAGAACAACTTAGATATTTTTAAAGTCCCAAATGTTCAATGCAGAATGAAGAATTCTGCATTTATCATGTCAAATAAAAATGGAAAAATAATAAAAAGCATGATCACTGCACAGTGTCATTCTGATCAGCATTTGTATATCTCCTTTTCTTTTCACCAGTAAGTTATATAGAGAAATCCAGCACTTTACCGTTTTAGAGGGTTATTTTAAATTATTTTTTCATTGTTACACAACCTAAATTGTATTGGTTTCCTTTCTGATGTTAATGTATCTATGAGCCACTGTACATATTATATATGTATGTCTGCTTATGATTGTCTTGGAATTTTATTTGATGCTTATGAAGAGAATTCCAGTTTTTGTCCTGTATGAGGGACCAAGGATCTGGAGTCTTGTGAATAGTGATGTGTTTCTAATGTACCTTTTATAGCTCAAATGCAACTTGACGTGGAAAGCATGTAGTATCCTCCTAAGGGGATCAATGAACTAACACAGATTATCAAATGAATATTTTTTGCACTTATTTAGCATTTGTTAGCTGAGGATCTCAAAACATTTTACAAACTTTAACTATTGAATTCAAACATTGTAGGGAAGAGATATTACAGAGTTCATTTTTATACACCACTATAAAGCAGCTACCTGTAAGGTGGCTTTGTAGCAGACGTGAGACCTTGGATATGTATTAGGTCTTAACTGACTCAGTAGCTCAGTTGTTATGCTTGTTCATCCAGGAAAAAAAGGAAGTGCTATAGTAGGGGCAGCATGTGTTTCTTGTGGAAATCCACTGGGGGCAGAGACGCACTTTATGTCAAAGGGAAAATCCCTGGGGTGTGGGGAAAGAACATCCATTTTACTTCTTCTAATGCAGCTATTAGTTTGGATTAATGCCAAAAGTTAGAACATGCTCATAAAACTATAGATGCTTTGGAGCAGACTTCTTAGGATGTAATGTACCAGGCAAGGTAGGGAGGCACTTTTGTGTACTGAACCTCACCACTTAAAATTTGGGATTTTTCTAGTATAAAAAACAGCAATGTTTTGTCCTCCTGTGTATGGAGGTTTAGTGACCAACTGTGAAATAAATCTAGTGATTGTTTATAATCCCAAAGTGAGATTTCAGTGACATTTTTTTTCTCATGTTTTGAAGGTTAAGCATGGGCTTAAGTGCTCTCCTGGATCAAGGACTGTATTGGGAAAGAGAAAAAATGCAAAGAAACAGAGATGGCAGTTACATTAGGAATAACCTTTATCAGCTTTTGATCTTGAATGCCCAATCAATTAATTAATGGTTTCCTGAAGAGATTCAATACAGCTAATGAGCAATGTGTGAATGGCTTTAAATGCAGCAGTTTGTTTGAAATCTTGCTTGTGTCAAGCACAGACTGTTCTGTTTAAAACTCTAAAGAAAATACAAAGGTGAATGACAACAAGATAATTCTAGATTTGTAATAATGATTTTGTTTAATCCTGCATTCCCTCCTCTGTTCTGGGAGGCCTGTTTGCCTTCTTCCTTCCCACCATTACAAACAGTGAATGGATGTAATTATAATCTCACATTAGTATAAAATGTTAATAACTTCACTGTAATCAGTGACTTGTAGTAAATTATAATAAATTTAAAGGAGACCAGACCACACTCAGTAGTTTTTCAATGTGGCTGCCAACACCTATTTAGTGAACTATGAATTGTTGGACTGACATGAAGAAATCAGAAGCAAGGCTCATTTTCTGTATTAAAGAATAAAGCTTTTAGTTACCTTCTTGGAAATGGGATTCTACAAATTTCTGATAGTTCATTTTAACAGAGTTCCCCTGGAAAGACTTGATCCCAAGGATTACCTAGAACTGAAGAAAAATTATCAGCTCACCTTTCATCTGCATCAGTAATATGCAAATGTAACTCCATTGACTTCAGTAGAATTTACATTAATTTAAGAGGAGGAGGGTTGATTGAGTTTTTTAAGCATAACTGTATAAAACTCATATCCCCATTATGGCTGATAAAATTATATCACAAAGCTGAAATGGTGAGGGCTTTTTTTTTTTTTTAAACACCATAGTAGGAGATGGTGTTGTAATGGGTAAATGTTTGCTTTATAAGAAAGTTCTTCCATACTTCAGCCAAGTGCTTTTGAAAGTTATAAGCTAGAAAAAAAAAGAGAATCCTGGCAAGGAAGGACAATTTTCAGAAGGGTCAGCCATATTTAATGGTCCTTCAGAAAAGAAAGTAAGTCTGTATATGGAACAGATGAGATGGTTTCAATAGTTCTCCAACAATAAGATGGCCAAAGAAGAGCCATCCAGTGTTCACAGCTTGTGAAAAGGAGATGATCCTCTCAAGGGTGAACCTACTTTGGAGGGAAAAAGTTCCTGAAGGCAATAGCTTATTGAGGGCAGTAGTTCTTCAAGTTAACTTGAAGAAAATATTGAACTAGCGACAATCCCTCAGCACAGCATACACCTCCCCTAAGAAGGGATCACATTCCCCCAGCTAAAAGAAAACTGTAGAAGGACAATCACTATATGTGTAATTTAAACCTTACCTACCATTCTGGTATCCAAACTCTTGTTCTCTCCTTCCTTACCACATTCCTTCTTTTATCCTAGAAAAAAGTATGAGAGGATTATAAGGAAAGATCATTAAAATCTCAACAAAATATGTCTTCCCCATTTCCTTCCCCACATATGATAAAGTGAACATGTAGAGATTCTAGATTAGGAATCACTTAGTTCATTTTAAGAGGGGCAGGGAGAAATTAAGTTCTGATAATGGAATCCTTATATAATATTTAATTTTGGAAAATCTAAAATTGGTCATGTGTATGAGCATAAAAGTACCACATTTGCTATATAGCATCATTTTTATTTGGAAATACAGACATAAGAAAATGCATTGTAATCATAACTGTGACTGTCTTGAAATCAATTGTAGCTGTGCATTTTTTCACATAAAGTGAAAAAGACTGAAATACAGTTTTCTTTTTTCTATTACCAGCTTGTGAGGTACCAGTTTCATTCTTTACAGTATTTTTTTTTTTGACAGACTCCATTGTCTTGTTAAACATTATTCATATTACAGTAGTTTCTAGAAGTCCAAAACAAGACCAGAACCTAGTTGTACCTGAGCTGTAGGTACAGGCTGTATGAGACAATTCCTGTCTTAAAGACTTTATATTTAAGCACATTTTATACTTAAGCACACTTTATAAAATGGGCCTTCAAGGAAGCCTCCGACCCAAACACCCCCAGTTCAGATGAAATTTAAATTCTCATTTTGTTGCTCAATTAAACCAAACAAGTTTGTTGGAAAGGTTAATGTATGTGCATTTCTCAGCCTCTCATAACTTTTATATCTGTTGTACACTTGTTTTCATTGTACAAAAAGTTGATCAGCAGAAAATACCTTACTGAAGAGAGTGTTCTTAATTTTTTTCAAAAACATGTTTATTCTTTTCTTATAAATAGGTGAAAAAACCTTTTCTAGGACTATTCCTGATTTCCCCTTCCCACACAAGCTACATATTACTGGAGATGTTCTGAAAAGTGTTGAGTCTGAATGTGATCTCATGTACACCTTGGGTGAAGCAGAAGAAACTTCACTGAAAGCATTGATCCAAACTGCTCAGTGAAGGAGCTTTAGGCCATTTTTGCATTTCTTTGTATTTAGCATCCATTTGACTCAAATTGGAACACTGAAATTCTGCTATTGGAGGAAAGAACAGCAACATCCACTTGCTGCTTTTGCTGAGGTAATCCTCATTTGATAGGTTTACAGACATAAACGAGCTGTTTGTACTTTACCATGTTAAATATAGCTGGTCCAGGACAAGCGGTTCTATTTGTCCACACCAACCTTGTTGAACTATTTTGAGGAGCCTTTCACTGCGGTCTCACAAGCATTAGTGCTACGTGTGCATCTGTCCACAATACCCAAGCCACTGTAGAGGTGGCCTGTCTGGGCACATTTAGGCCAGGAACAGAGGGTTGTCATGCGTGAAGTGACTGAAGGTCCCTTTTCTGCTCTTCACAATATTTCTTCCCTCCATTACACTATACTAGAATATGTCTTTTAGTCTCCTACAATGCTGCGGATTCCAGCTCTATATGACAGCTGGTGCTGCTGAACCACATTTGGTTCACTGGCTGCAAATATTGATCTCAACCCTTCTCCCTGCTACCCGCCAGGTCATCAGACAGATACTGGCAGCCAGAGATAATACTTGATTTGCCAACTGGAGATGCCCTCTAAAAGTCCTCCAGTATTAGAGATTTCCTAATTGTATCAGCCTTTTCAACTCTGATGTCCCTTCAGTTGTAAGTACTGGTGAGTACCTCCCTTCTCAACATGTCACAAATTGGAGCTTATCATTCCACCTACCATCAGACACAGAGCTGACTTGTCTATATATGGAAGGCTTTCAGACCCTCTCATGAAGTTAAAGCACCCACATGATTAAAGCAAATGTATCTAGTAAGGTCCTGCTAAGTATCATTCCTTTGGTTAAGATCTCCAGCTGAAATATAAGGTATACTTATAAGCCTTTGTGCTGATCAAAACAAATGTTGAGCTTCAAAAAGATTTCAACTAAGACACAAGGATGACAGAACACAGTAGAAAACACAGAGAAGGCAGTATTTTTAGAGTTATTCTGATATAAGGCATTTAATTTCTAAACCACTGTTGTGGGGGACAGCCTTCCAAGGTGGGATGACTTTATGGGCTAGGTGGCGTAAGTCAGGCTTTTAGGGGTTAGAATGTGAAGAGAAAGGGATGTAAGTGCATTGATTGGGAAGTGGTAGGGGCAGCATGGAAGAAGGCATAATAATAGGTGTGGTAGAAGAATTATCCTCAGACCCTAATACATGTTGTTTAAATTTCAGTTTTGCCGGATTTTCACAGTATTTAATTCAATTAATATTTAAACTATCTGGACAGGTAGGAAATGAAATAAACTAGAGCACAGGGAACTGCATTTCTTACAAAAAAGATTTCACGCAAACAAGTGCTCACTGGTTCAAAAATTAAAGAGGACTAAAGCTCTCCTCCTTGTCTCAGTGTGTAAGTGACACTCTACCTCACTTCTGCTGAGATGTCAGAGGGACTGTGCATGGAAAGTAGCAGTGAAGAGAAGGCTTTCTTCATTCTTCAACAGGCTTAAAGGCAAAGGCTTGCACTTAAAATGATCATCATCCTAGAGGACGAGGAAGAAAGAAACAGGAACTAAAGGCATAACTGAATATATACAAACTCCAATGAAAGGCACCAAGACTGCAGTTCCATGAAGAACATACCTAAAGAAAGGGTGTTGATTTAGTCTATAAATATATCTTTGAGTTTTGGTTGTCTAATAGTCGAATAATCTCCATACATACCCTATGTGAAATCATTCCTTCTAAAATTTCCTAGTCTAAACTGTTGGGATCACATGGCAGCAGTTTTGTAATTGGAGTTGGGACTTAGGCTCTAGCTATCTATGTACAAAGGCCTTCCCTAAAAAGGATTTTACATACAGTATATGTATATAGCAATTTAATTAAAGTTGACATTGGTTGATAAGTGGTGTATTTTTTTCACATCTATATACAAATGATCAGACTGTCTGGTAATTATTAGATTTATTTGTTATTTACTTTGTGCAGTAAGTTGCAGAAAGCCAGTTTCACTGCTTTCCTAGACCTGTTATCTAAGATTTACCCTGCTGAACTTTGTTCCAGAAGACTGGCCACATAAAGCATCCTTGAAGTTAGGAAGGTTATTTATGTGACTAGACCTAAGCTTGTGCATGTTTGCAGGGCTGAGGCCTTTGTTTTTTTCCAAATACAATATTTAGAACTTTGATTATTTCAGTAGTCTTAATGTATAACTACAATATATTTATTTTCACTACCACCACGGAAAGATGGCCTTGTGATTAAAGGACTGGCAAACAGAAGACTGAACTGCTGTTCCCAGTGCCACAGATTTCCTGTGTTACCTTAGCATTGCTCGTTTTAACAACTTTATAGGACCAGCATGTAAAATCCTATGGCTGCTCATCTTTTAAGCCATTTTCAGGTGGACTTCCATGCTATTTCAGACAGGTGCAATAACCTGCCTGCACAAAACATCTTGTAAGACTGGAGCCTTACTAATTAACTGTGCGTATGTGCACAGTTAAAACCCCTCCACTCCACTATGTCTGACTGCCTCAGGTTACCCTGCTGTAAGACAGAGATGTGATAAAGGAATAATTTACTGATATTTATAAAGCAGATTGAGACTCTAGCTTTGAAAGTGCTGTAGGTATCAAGCTGTGCCACCTACTATTTTTCTACAAAGGCCCCATTTTCCTTCTACAGCTTTATCCAGGCAGTGACTTTGGATTGCAGAGCTGGATAGAAATAGCAACACAAATCACCAGAAGCTAGGCAAGCTTCAGCGGTCTGGATTGGGGGTGTAGAGCGACTGGTCCAAAGGTGGGGGAACAGTTTAGCCTGTGGTGTCACAGAGACACACCAGTCATGGATTAATAAGACGTTGTGCTGGGGGCCACGAAGGTTCAGCAGCCGTGGGGCATGACTCGAGCCTGGTTCCTGGGCGCAAGGCCTCGGGTTTCACTGCAGGTGCGCTGGGGGGCAGGAGGACTTCAGCCCCTGAGCTTCCCCGCCTGACAAGGGAGGGTGCGTGCGCGGGGTCGCTGTTCTCGAGCTCCACGCTGGAAGGCCGGGGATGTGCGCGGGGCCGTACGAGGCCGGTGGCGGGGAGCCGCCCGCACAGTCGGGGCGCCGCGCGCGGCAGGCCGGCAGGCCCGTCCCCGGGGCCGCGGGCGGGGCGGGGCGGGGCTCGGGCGAGCGGCCTCCCCGGGCGCGCTGGGCGGCAGGCGCGGCGGTGGCGTGTCCCGGCCCGTCACGTGGTGCCGAGGGCGGAGCCGCGGCGGCTGCGGGCGCGTCCTGGGCGCTGGGCAGGCACCGAACCGACCCCGGCCCGGCGCGGCCCGGCGGAGCGGGGCCCAACACGGGCCTCGGCTCGCGGCAGCCGCGCGGAGCGGGCCCGCGGCGGCGCCCCAAGGTCAGGGCAGGGCAGGGCAGGGCAGGGCAGGGCGGGGAGGGGCTGAGCCGGGCCGGGCCGGGCCGGGCCGGGCCTGAGGTCAGAGGCCGGGCCGGGCCCCTCCGTGCAGCCCGTCAGGCCGGGCCGGGGCGGCTGTGACAGGGAAGCGGAAGCGGGGCGGCGGGTGTGAGGGAGCGGCCTGGCGGTGCGGGCCGGGCCCGCGGGGCGGGGCGGGGCGGGTCTGGCCCCCCCGGCCGCAGCACAAAGCAGGGCCCCGGCGCGGGCGGAGCCGCGTTGTCCGCAGGCCCCGCGCTGTCACGGTCCGGCCGAGCCGCCGGCTCCTGTTGTCTGGAGCCGGCCTGGTCGCAGCGAGCCCGCCCCCCGCGCGGCTCCTCCCCCGGCCGGCTCGGCTCGGCTCCGCTCGGCCGCGGCCCCATGCAGCGCTGCCGCGCACTGCGGCCGCCAGTGCTCGGGCTGGGCCGGCTACGCCCGCCCCGGACCCCTGCCCTTGAGCTGCGCTGACCCCGCCGCTCGGTCCGCGCGCCAGGCCCCCGCCTGCCCCGGCCCGTCCTGTCCTGTCCTGCACTGCACGGCAGGCCCGAGCCCGCGGAGGGGAAGCAGCGGCCTGATCCGGAAAGGGCTAACGAAGGCCGAGGTTTTACTTTGGGGGTGGGGGTGAGTGGGGGGACAGGTTGGCTTCCTCCCAAAGCCGCGGGGACATCAGTGCAGTATCAGCATGGAGACTTGCTTGTCTAGTGCAGGGCTTTTTATTCTGCCTGGGCCCCTGTTGGGTTTGTTTCCCCTGTTTCTCAACCTTGAACAAGTGCAGGCAAAACTGGCCCCTACATTCAGTCAGTGACTTATATTTGAATCCTCCACAGCCCCTTTGGAAAGGAGCCAGGTAACAAACCCTTTCTAGCCTTCTGGGGGAAGTTCCCTTTAGTTGACAGTAGAGCCATCTGGGATGGTTGTGCTTGAGCTGAGTTGGGTATCGGACTTCTCCACTGGCTCTCCAGAGGCAGGCTTTGAGAGCGAGCTAAGATATGTACAAGAATTTTGGTGGGAATCAAGCAGAGATGACATTTAATTTTAGTCTTCTGCTTTGTTTCTCTTTAAATCCCCCCCAACGTGCACCACTTTAATTAGGTTGCAAATACTTGTCAATATCTGTCTCATGCCTACTCACTTGCCCACACGTGCAGTATGAGAGAGTGAGTGCACGCAAGCATTGAGCCTCAGATTCACTTAATCAGATGCTGACACCTGTTATATTTACAGTTATAGCAAGTGTAGTCTTTCTTATACCTACAAGGTTAAAATAAAATATTTTGTCTTTACATTTCAGTTACACTGATATGTATATACAACCTAATTGAAGTGGTGCATTTTGGGGGGGATTTAAATAGAGACAAAGCAGAGGAGTAACATTAAATGTCATCTTTGCTTAATTTGATTCTGTGCATGCACTCACTGAATTTAGAGGCTCCATGCAGAGTTGTGTACATCAAGACCTTTAGAAAATTGGACAATAGATGTGTCCAGTCACGCACCCAAAGTTAGTGGTCACTTTTGAACTGTGTGTGTGTGTGGGGGGGGGGGGGGGAGGGTGTCTCTTTGCCTTCTAATTTACCACCCTATTCATTGGATCACAATTCTTCATTTAAAACTTAGCTTAGACTATCTTGGCTTTATCATGTGTCAGGTATCTGCCTGCCCAGAGGAATTTTCCATTTATTGACTCCTCTGTGAAATCCTGTGAAATAAGAACTTTTGTTTCTACCCAGGAGAACTTTTACAATCTTTTCTCCAATGCCTGATGAAGGGTGTTTGTGCCCAAAAGCTTGCAATTTAAAGAATTTTTTTTGCAAGATCTTGTTGGTCTAATAAAAGATGTTATCTCTACTACAAGCCCTGATTGCTTTTGGCTTTATCATGACATTTTGTGTGGTGGTACTGGGCTCCTAATTCTCATTATAAAGGCCCCTCACCCTAACTGGCTCCTGTTTGTAGACCTGCTGTTTTTCTGAAGTATGTTTGTCACTTCTCCAGGTGATACAGTTACGAAATCCCTCCCTACCTTAGGTTTCAATTCTTCTTTTTAATATAGATGTCCACAAACTGGAGTTCCTGTGGTCAACACTATCCGTAAAAGCCTGTCTCTAGATCTTAAATGAAGAAGTTGCTTGTTAAGGAGCTTGCTGTTAAGGCAGTTTCATGTTAAGTGCAATGAAATATTTTAGCCTAGAAATACTGTGCATCTAGTAAACTCCCTTGAAATTTTGGAAATCCAGGCTTTGTAAACTTTGTAACTTTGTAAACTGTTTAAACTTTTAATAGCTTAAACACTAGAGAGTATGGACCTGCAGAGATACATTTCAGTGAATACCCTTAACACTACTTTGTATGAGGTCTGTAAGATAATTATGACCACAGCCCCATATAACTCGGCTATGGGTGTTTAAATATTTTAAATCCAGTAAATGTTATCAGTTCATTTCTATAGACTTTTTAAAGTCTATATTAGTGGTTATCTTAACATCTAATGTATTTCAATTAGTGGCTTGAATCCAGCTAAGTTGCATAGGTATTTTGCTTTACAGTGTCTGCAGTGGCAGATAACTTTATTCTTGAGGATGTCAAAGGGTTAAAGCATCTGTATAGCACTGTCACTTGATTGTAGGAGGATATTTTACAGGTCATTAATTTATCTCCGAGATGCTGTGGACAAGATGCTGTCATCTTTCATACTTCTGTGATTTAAAGGCAAATTTATGATTGTGGAGACAACGCTCTTTGTGAATAGGTATCAATGTTCATAAATAGAACTTGGGACAACAACACAATACTGAAATGTTTCTTGTCCCATTATATTGTGGGCAAACATAAGGTTGTTTAATAACAGCTGGTTGGGGAGGGGAAAGGAAGTTGGAGATACACTTATAAAATACTAGACTATTGTAAGCCTGAGGCTGTGGTACAGAAGATAGCTGTGGAGGTGCAGTGTTAAGGACCAGGGTCAGTACCCTGGTGGAAAGCTCAGATTTCCATATCCGACTGTTATGCTTGCGCAGTTCTGCTATTTAGATGTTGTCTTTTTTGTCTTTGCTTCATCAGAAGTTGCTGTCTTCCCTTTTGGATGGTGACCTGGTCATTGTTGTCCAGTTCTCTTCATCTTGTTCATCTTCAGAGTAGATCACTGTAACATTGGCCCCATGAGAGCTGCATCTGTAGGCCTCTTGGAATTTTCAGCCATGTATTGGAATGCTTTTTGCTGAGTGTATGTTATTCTACTGTTTCGTAGTTTATACTAGTGTATAATTTTATATCCCTGTGTAATTCAAGGTGGTCTGCTTGACTTGTAAAACTTCAGTTGTTTTGGGTCCTGGTGACCTTTAAAAATATCTTTCTCTTATGATGTAGCTGGGGTTGAAAGGTCAGTCAATGTTCTGGTGTAAACAGGACTGCTGGTGACAAGTTTATCATTGGGATCAATAGCTCTCTAATTCCCTTTAAAACATTTGTCTATCAGAGCTCAAATTTTATGCATCTTATTCTGCAATGCAGATAGTATTATTAGAATTTTGTTTTATTAACAGGCCTGCTCCCTCCCCTGTACGTTTGATTTAACAAAAGAAAATAGTGGAATATGCAGCATAACTGGAAGGTTAACAGATCTGATCTCTGGTGGCCCAGGTGGGGAAAAGTGAGTTTCATAATTGTGGGTTGTTCATGGAAATACTATCTTAGTTAACTGCTGCTGTGACAATACAGCTCAGGGAGGAAGTCAGTTTCTCTGGTAAAGCTTTACTTTTAAAACATTAAAAGTTAAAAACTAACTCCTGCTTTGTTAGAAGTAACAGGTGCCTCTAGTGACAGATGCTCCATTCCATAATTGGGCTGCATTCAATTCAATTTCTGAGTGGTCTCAGAATGTAGTGTCATGTTAGGAGCTGTGAGAGGTGGAAGGGATAGTGGGTGAGCTTGGGGAGATTGTAGAGCTGGATAAAGCCAGTGAGTGAAGCCTTATCTAGGTACAGTATGATTTAAGTTAATTGCCTCCACTATCTGGTAGTATTTAGACTGAAAGTACCTATTCTGATTCAGTTTGTTTTGGTGACCGTGTGAGAGGGAAGGATACAGCTGTTTTTCTTCTGATTATTGATTCATGTAAATTCTTTAAGTCCCTAATATATCCTTTTATTGTATAAATTGTTCTAAATAAAAATAACTGCTAGCCTCAGAATAGGGGTCTACCTTTTGTGTCAACTGATGATAGGTGTCTGATAAAATCTAAGGTTTTACATTCTGCATATAGACATAATATATGTATGTATGTATATATGTATGTATGTGTGTATATATATATATATATATATATATATATATATATATGTATTACTGGTTGCTATAGGGGAAGAGAAATTCTCCTACTTTTGAGCTTTGTGAGGATTGTGAGTTTTGTACCACCTAGGGGACACTTATCCAGTCTCTTGGTTGTACCCTGGGAAGGTGCCTGCTTCTCTTTCTCTTGATCTTACCCTATGAATAACCTGTGTCTGTTTCTTAGATAGCAGAGTGAAACTGACATGTTTTTTCTCACTTTCCCTACTAGTCACAGGGTTTTTAATGGCAGCTTTGACAGCCTGCAGGGTCTTGCTAATTTCTTGAAGAAAGCTGGGAGCAATAGACCTGCTGGAGTTGTTTGCAGGATCAGAAAGACACCAGTTTATGAGTTTATGTTCAAAATCTTTTTAACTGTGTTGTTTATAAATGCATAGATTTAAAGAAGAAAGCTGAAGTTTTGTAGAATTGTTACTACCTTTTTACTTGTCAGGAAAAGTGTTCTGTTTGTCACTAACTACATTTTTTCAGAGCATCACATAGAAAGTATGACATTATTGAAACTGTATATATGACCACTTATTTTCATAGTCAGCTTCAAGCTGTTGACTGTTTTAGAATTGCTAGACTTTATTTTACAAACCAGTTTGAGGAAATTTTACAGTAGGGAGAGCTTTTTTTAACTTGGTAGAAAACAAAAAATCAGTGCAACTTTTTTTTTTTTAGAACTATAATTACCAGAATAATAGGCCCTGTTGTATACCCAGATTTTATGCACTTGAACAAGATTCTTAAAGAGGAGGAGCTATTAGAATTTTGAATGAGGTTGGTTTAATTATGGCTAAATTCACCTTTCAGTATAAAGCTTGTTACAGCATTTGATCATGGGAAGACTGTCTCTTTATAATTAATATGAGTTTTCCTTACAGTGTTTGAAAAATCAAACTGAAATACATTTCCTTGTTAAGAGCCATGTAATTTTAACCAGCAGCTTATTTAACTTGGTATTTAACAAGTACTTGAAAGCACGTGTGTATCTTAAAAGGTTGCAGTGTTATAACATTCACTTCAGGTTGGTTTTCTTCTGGAACAGAATATTTTATTCATGTTAGTTCTAAGTTAAAATATGTTTTCCTCTTGTGCACGATGGTGAATCAGGTTTACCTTACTGTTCAAGTTTAATTTCCAAGAATGAATTTGTTGTATAGGATGAGTGAGGGATTCTTCCCTGGTCCCCTTTTTTAATCTAACCACTGAAAATATTAATTTCTTATACAAGTCACTTATTGTAGTTATGTTGTAAATTTATGAACATCTGCATTCTTGAATCATTTTTGAACTGTTGATCAGTTGGCTTTAAGTACAATGAAAATTAAAATGCCTCAGATCAAGAGGATGCATCAAGTGACGCACAGAATCAGTCTCTTCATAGCAGTTCAACAATTCTTATCAAACTTTAACAAATTAATGTACTATAAAACAGTAAAGCATATCAAGTGCCTGGGCTTGTCTACATCCTAGCAAGCTACTATCATGTTTCGAAGAAATATGGAAGTTAATTTTCAAAGGGTCTTTTGCTTTGTGATTATGGACAGAGTTGTTGGCAGAAAAATATAAACAATGAAAAGAAAATATTGCATCTGTTTAGATTTTGTAGCAACAAGTAAAAATAAGACATGAATATTTAACTGTAATTGTGTTGATTAACTTCTTGATGAATTTAGCTTTTCTTACTTTTTAAAAGTTATGTACAGCTGTGGTGACTTAAACTGTTCAGTATACAGACCTAAGGGGTGTATAGAACTCTTCCTTTGAGGAATATTCATGCCAGTTAATCTCAGCCTCTAGTTCTTGTACTGAGTCACTGGGCAGTGATAAATTGCATCTAAAATTGAATGCAACATAGTTGATTCATGTTAAAATACACATTTGAGAGTTGACATTTGATCATAATGCTGTACAGCATCTTTTAAAACCATTTGGTTTTCTCACAACTACTGTAATTGTCCCTTTACTGTTTAGAGAGAGATTATATACAATCTGTGTGTATAACCTACTTAAGGTATTACAACTTCCTGGCTTTGCATCCTCTGAGGTCAGAGATCAGGTTTTATAATAAGTAACTGGCCAATCTGGTTGTTCCAAGATCCAGTTTAGCTAGTTTTTAATATAATACATTTTTTTCATTTTACAGAAATGAAAAATCTTCTAATAACACAATGTCTAATATAGACTGTTGTTGCGGAAAGCATTGTTAATTTGACTGTATACTCTTGCATGAGATTGTGGACTCTTACAGTTTGTTCATTTTCAGCTGATTTTCATTTGCCTTGTCAGCTTGATTATCCAGTTATATGATTAGAAAGGTTTGTCTGTACTCTAATGTAACTGGAGACCCTGTGGTTATAGCATAAGCTTTTGCCACTCAAGTCTCATATAACATTTTGCATTGCTTTGCCTTCTGTGCTAAGATAGTATCTACTTCTGACGTGTTATCTGACTAAATATGAAGAGATGAAAAAATTGTTTAGATATTTATCAGGGGGAGGACTCCAGTAGTGCATTTCAGTGAGAATCCCATTGCTGTGAAGGTGCTGTGAAGGAAGACAGTGCTGATATCCTTGGTTGCTGGTTCCTCTTGAGAATTCTTTACAGGATGTCTGCTATCCAGAAACCAGTATGAAAAGTTGAGCCTTCATGTCTTTGAACTTTTTCTGTTCCTTCTCTTTCCCTCCATTTTTGGGGTCATTCTCCATAGTGAGTTAACTTACGAGCAGCATTAGAGGCAAACCTAGAATTTTTCTTAAGCATATCATCATAATATTAACATAATTCTTGAGTTTCTCTGGGCACGTCTACACATGCATTAATGTGCCTTTCTTAATGTGCATTAAATTTAATACCTCCGGTGTCAGGCATTAAATTAATATGCGTTAGGCTGTACTAATATGCAGTAGTTCATTTGCACACCTTTTTTTTTAGTGATGCTTAATGCACAGTAGACTATTTTACTGCACATTATTGTTATGTCACAGTTTTTTATGTGATGTTTTAATGCACAATAAAATAGTCTACTGTGCATTAAAGAGCAGCTGTAGATGCGCCCACTGAGGTCTATAGCAATTGGAATACCAGCTGTGAAACTGCCCTGAACACTAAAATACTAAAAAGATGACAATAGGTTGAATTTGGAAGGATCTTCTGAGGTTGGGGTGGGAGTGGTTGTTTTTCTCTTTGTAACCAAGACAGATAGAAACTTCAATTTTTCAGATGTTTGGCCTTCAATTTCTGTGGTTGAGAACTGTTTATACTCTAGCAATAAATGCTTGTGTTGTATTTAAAATACTAGTGGAAAACTTTTTTTTTTTTTTGCTGAAGCTGATTACTAGAAAAACATTTTGACTGAAAATACTGAGTAGATTTATATTTTTATATCCTTGTTTAATGAACCACGTTTATTTTTCTTTCAGGGTTAAACTTTGGGGCTGCTTTAGGATATAGCTTTAAAGATGCTTGCCAATCTGGAATTAATGGAGAGATGTGTAAATGACTTAAATTGAGGACATTTTGCAGGTTATCTTGGTAAGTACAAGAGAGCACATGGGGTATTTGGGGATCTCCTGCTTCTCATTTCTTTATTTCTAAACTCTCTTCTTCTACAAAGTCTTTGATTTTGGTGACTTTAATTTTGGTTTAGTGGTCAGAATACTGACCACTAGAGCTTTTCGCTCAGTCCGCTACAGTGTATACCTGTACATCAGAGGTGTTAAATATTCAGCCGAGAGAGGTCATTGCTGTAGCACCTGGAGGCCTGTAGTGGCAATAATAATCCCTGTGGCTGCCAGAGCTGGTATTTCAGCATGGCCCTAGAACACAGGGAGTTAACACAGCTTGTCTGCCCATGCCCCTTGATGCTGAAGTAAGGGTTTTTAGTTTTCTTGGAAATTAAGATCAGAGGCAGAGGGAAAGAACAGGGCACTGAAACAGTGGGTCTGGTAGCCACAGGGTCTAACATTATTGTTGCCACTGTTTGTGTGTTGTACGGATGGCTTGAAATCCTGTGGTCTAAATTCAGTTTGCACGGTCACTTGAGTTTGACACCCCTGCTGTATATTCACCTGTTAGCCAGAGGGGCAAATTGCATT
Source organism: Alligator mississippiensis (assembly GCF_030867095.1). Classification (NCBI taxonomy): domain Eukaryota; kingdom Metazoa; phylum Chordata; order Crocodylia; family Alligatoridae; genus Alligator; species Alligator mississippiensis. Next base: position 23,739,469 of record NC_081832.1, read on the forward strand.
ACTTCAGTGACATTCTCAGTCTCTAGTGCCCTGGGGACAGAAGGTTGGCACTCAGCATGTGATAGTTTGTACGGACTACTGGAACTAACAGTACTTACAATTCTTTAAAAAAACTAAAATATTTGAGATTTTATTTTTAGATTTTCAGGAATTCTTATGTTACAAGACTGCTTCATTGTCTTTTTTCTGTTCATGGAGTATTAATGTCCAGTAGTCTGTGATTTTTGGAGGTTTTTTTCAAGTTCTTATAGATTTTTTGCCAAACTAATGACGTAATATAATGAAATTGTTTGGACTCTTTTACGTAGACTTAATCATTTACTTCAATTTAAATTTTAACCGGCAATAAGATAATTGTGCTGGAACATAATAAAAAGGGAGGAGGATAAGATGCTATTCACAATACATTTAACTGAATCATTGAATCAGTGAAGTTAGTGTCAAACTTTTAATGTACTCAGTAAAACTTTGTAATTGGAACATTTGAAAAATAGTGTGTATTAGAGGTGCACCAATTATAGCAGTGCTGTATCGGATTGGCACCCCTAAAAGGAAAATAAACATTATCGACTCTTGGCTTTTTTGGCCACTGTAGCCGATAATGTCACCGATAAATATAATATGCCTTCTGGCCGGGGCCCTCGGACTCTGCGTGCACGTGCGCAACCACAGCATGCACATGGCCAGGAATGCAGCCAGGCAGCGTGGAGAGCAGCACCCTGCAGGTAAGTGTATGGAAGAGAAGGGGCATGGGGGGGGGAGGGCAGATCAAGGCCCCCAAGGTGAGGGTGGGAGTGGCACTGGGGGCGCTGCTCAGCCAGGGCAGTGAATGCGACCCTGGGGAAGAATGAGGGACAGAGCCATGGGTGGCTCGTCCAAGGGGCATGGGGAGTGGGAAGGGGCACCCTGGGGGGAGGCATGGGGGGGTGTGTGCTTCCCTCCCCCCAAGATATGTGCCCAGGGCAGAAGTTTGGCTGCCTGCTGTAGGCTTAGGATGCTCTGCCCTGCTGCCTTTGCCCCAGGAGCCGTGCACTGGCTGCATGTCCCCTGCCTGTCCAGGCGCAGTGGTGGCAGTAAGTTGCATTTCCCACTGCAGGACAGGTAGGGGATGTGCGGTGAGCACACAGCTCCCAGGGCGAAGGGAATAGGGTGGGGAGCCCCGAGCCCACAGATGGCAGCCTGCCTCCATCCTTGTCCCTCTTGGCTCTGCTCCTAAAAGCTTTCCCATGCTTAAATGATTTGACGAGCTTTACTTTAAGCACCTCCACCGTCATTTTTAAGCGCCGGGATTCTGATCCCTTGGCAAGCTGCCCTTGGCTCTGTCCTGCTCCCCACCCTGGCCCTGGGATCCCATTTACCGCCCTGGCTGGCCAGAGCTCCCAGCCCCAGTCTCTGGCCCTGCCCCATTCCCCCTATTGTGGTGGCCTTGGTCTGTATTCTTCCCCTCTGCAATGCCCCTTCCCTTCCCTACACCCCTTCCTCTCCACAGACTTACCTGCGGGGAGCTGCTCTCCATGCTGCCTGGCTGTGCTTCTGTAAATTGGTTATCGGATCTGTATTGGCTGATATGCCTGGTGCAGCACCATACCTAGGTTCCTGGTGGCCCTGGGCGAATTTTTTGTATCGGGGGGCCCCCCTTTGCCAGAGATAATGATAATAATAATAATAAATATTACCATTTTCAGGCCCCCTTTCAGTCTGGGCTTCAGGCTGCCTCCCGGTTTATCCATGCCTGTGTCCGGCCCTGGCCTGATGAATAATTGGCTATTGGTACCAGCCAAGAAAATCTTTATCGGTGCCCTCCTAGTGTGTATGGTTTTGTACATACCATTTTTTCGTAATACTAGTATAATAGATTATAATAAGCTCTCCTCTTCCCTGTACCAAGATAATAATACTTTGTATATTATGCTTATCTGATTTCAGCCATGAAAAAGCAGGAGGTAAGGCTGTAGGAGAGGCTGGCTCACAGCTAACTCATACTTTGTTTCTCTTAGTTTCCTATGTCTCTGCTAGCTAAGTAACCTGAAGAAAGAACATTTTTTCAGTGGTTGGTTTTTGGTTGTAGCTGTGTTGGTCTAAGGACATAGGCAGGCAAGGTTCTTTGAGGTAAATGTGGTATCTTTTTATTAGACCAACTGAATAGTTGGACAAAAGTTCTTAGCAAACTTCTGGGTGCAGTCACCCTTCTTCAGGCATAGGAAGTCTCTGCTGTTTTTTCAGTGGGAGTAGAAGCAAGGATTTACGTGCAGTTTTCATAAGCTGTATTCTTTGGTTGCTGATCACTCAAGTGTTTTGTCCCTGCTCCAGTTGGATTGCCTTAGGACTTGATTTTAGTCTTTCACAGGCTGTTTCCTTTTTGGTACCTCTCCAAACAGTCCTTAGTGTCTTTTTTCAGCTCAAGATCCATTAATAAAGGATGAGAATTCTTGTAAGGAAACTCTGTCCGTCTCTGCTTTGGGAGATCGCTCTCAGGTTAGTAGCAGGATCCCAGGCCCCTTTTGTCTGTAAGGCCCTCTGCTCTCAGCACGTGCTCATCCCCTATTTTGCTTGGTGCTGGCCAAAGTGTGCTCTGCCTGAAATCATATGCTTTGAAAATATTTATTGAGCTGGCTGGGAGTTCGTATAAAGCATGTAAATTGCAGAAGATATCACAGAACCATAGAAAAGATGAGTCAATATTAGTTTGAGGTCAGTTGTATTTTGGAGTTGCAGTGAGAGAAGAAAAGCCTTTTCCAAATTTACTTTATCATAAAAACTGATCTTACCTCAATTTCTTAAAATGGGCAATGATTGAGAATATTAATCTTGATCATTAATGTAAATCAGGGATGCTTAACCCCTAGCCTGCAGGCCAGATCTGTCTCATGGAGCGGTGTCATCTGGCCTGTGGGGCTCTTTACAGGTCTGGAAATTTGGGGGAGCTATGACAATTATCACTGTAACTGCTCCCCCACTGCCAAATTCCCAAGTGTCATGCAGCCACGGAGGCATCAGGTTCCAGCCCCAACGTGGCTGCATGAAGCTGGGGTCATGGGTGGGCAGTTGTATGCTGGGTTCAGGCCCATAGGGCGAAAAGTTTGGACACCACTGCTGTAAATCATTATCAGGTAACATAATTGGGGTCTGGAATCAATTGTTCCATGAGAAATGCTGCATGGGAAATTATAGCAAAGCTACAACAGAAACAAGCCTCATTATTCTTTAAGCAAAGTATGCTATTGAAAAGCAGATAAATCTGAATGCTGGTTGCAATTTCTGGACTATGTTTGGGTTATAATTAAGGAAATATTGTGAAATTGCATGAATTTATATTCAGTTTGTTTCTAGTGATTTTGCTTACCAGTGATATTGCCCTGTTGTCCCACTGAAATATCTTTAATTTTGGCTAGTCTAGTTGAAGGGATTATTAAACAGTATAAAATTTAGCACAGATATATATGCACCTGTTTGGAAAGGACTGTTGAATGTAGGTACATAATTGCACAGTTAGTCATTTATAGAAAGTAATTTTATAAGCAAGTACATATAAAGATTTTGGCAGGAGGCAGGGCAGGATGGTACCTTAGAGACTAACTTGTTTAGAAAGGCTTAAGGTTTCATAAGCAACAGCATACTTGGTTATATGCTATGAAATTTAGCATGAATCAGTTGGTCTCCAAGGTGCCACTCTGCCCTGCCTTTTGCCTGATTTAAGACCAACATATCTTTCTCTACTCCATAAACATTTTGTTCTTAATAAGAGCATCATCACAATTTGATTTAGGAGGCAATGGTGCTCTTTCTATAGAGGAAGACTTTTTACAGACTCTTTGTATTCGCAGCTCCCTCATATTATAGCCAAGATAGGTTGTCCCTGACCCTGAATATGTATGAATCAAACCCAAAGTGTGCGTCATTTGAGAAAACAGATGCATGTATTAGGCATCCTTGATAAGTATACTGTTGGTTGAGTGTGAGAGGTAAAAGAACCATGTTTAGAAAGGAACTTTTGCTGATGAGCCTAAATGTTGTGCTTTAGCCAAACAGTAAAATGAATAAAAATTAAAGGAAAGTTTTTAAACTTAGCGCAATCAAAGACTTTCCTTGTCAGGTGGAACAATGGCTATGATTCTTTGGGATTTAGCAGACTATAGTTATATTATGATTTGTAGAACATCTTTGTCCATTCTGATGATAATTTTAACAGATCTTGTTAGATGTGGTACATTAAAATTCAGATGTAATTCAATCTGAGTTGCAGTATCTTTGAAGATCTTGTACTCTACAGGCCCTTTTAAATCATGATTTTGTTTTATCCATAGTCAAGGGAAAGATTGCTATTTTAGATCTGATGGGAAAGATTAAAAGGGAAGTTTATGATTTAAAAGCTATTGCAAGTGGAATGACTTCTGTATGCGGAAAACTTCTGACTGAAATCCATCAGGCATGTAGTCCACCTATATTTTTTTTAATTATGTCTGAGATTGTTTCCCATTTGTCAGTTTCCTGAAAGTGATTTACAAAGAAGGAGAAATGGGGCCTTTCTACCTTTTGCTGTATTGAGGAAAAAGAAAATACATAAAAAGCTTGAAAGACTTCTACCCCCCCACTCAAAAAGGCTTTATTTTTCTTTCTCTTCTGTAAGTGCGGAGAAATGTAAAGGGGCTTTCTCTGCCCTTTCTGGCAGGTATACAGAACTGTAAATAGAGATAATTTTTTTCCCCAAAAAAGTTTATTTAGACTTTTCAACCCCCCCAAAATCTTAAATAGTACCTGAAAATCCCTTCCCATCTTAATTGTTCATTTTTTACTTCCTTAATACTTGTCTTGAAGTAGTGCTATTCTTTGTATTCTGGATACCTATACATGTGCTCTGACATTCTAATTGGAATGCTCCAGCCTGCCTTGCCATCATGCCTCCTGTGTTTGAAACTGGGGGCAGGGGTGCTTTAACTAAAACTTGTTGAATGAGCTATAGTTAAAGCATCCCTGAGGCTATTTTGAAACACAGGATACTGAATACACAGAATACTGTGGCATTTTAATGAGTGGTTGTCCTGGAGCTGCTCTAATTAAATCTGCCTACTGCCCCTCCCCCCCTGAGCACGTGTATAAACACTCTTTATTATCTGTAAAGAAGAACATAGACAAGATATGCATTTTTGTGTGCAGGCAATATGACAATGCATAAAATTATGCCAAAAGAACATCAAGGTTTCAAAGGTGCAAGCATTCAAAATATACATACATACAATTTTATCAGCCGTGATATATATGTATGTAAAATGCAGAAGTCCAAGGTCTTGTAACCTTTAAAATTTTTATTTTTGAAGAAGCTTTTTAGGTTGATCTTACTTGCTTTAAAATAAGGAACGGGCCATTTTTAAAAATCCCCTTGCAAATCACCTTTAAGCTCTGACCTATCACTTTTTTTATCGAGGCTGAGGAACTGGACCTCTCCCAAAAATTACCTCTGAAGCCTGCCATCTTGAGCTTTCATGGATGTTTTTGAGTACTTTTGACCTTAAATAACTTGTTCTTTATAGTCTTGGTACTTGGGAAATTGGTTTGTTTTTGGCAGTAATTGGAAGGAATGAGTTTTCTTAACTGGCCCTGAAAGGTATAGAGAAGATAAGTACTATTTCAGCCACATGCTGAAAGTTTGTAGCTAGCAAGTTGACAAGCCAACCTAGGACCTGTGCAGTATATGTTTATGCAGTAGGGCTGTGCGAAGCTTCGGTCACCGATTTGATTCGGAGGAGATTCAGCCTGATTTGGTGGCCGAATCTCCAAATCCAAATTGAATCGGGAGACCCATTAAAAGGTCCAAATTGAATCTGAATAAAAAAGATTCAGAGGAATTCGGATCAGCTGGGGAGAGGCAGGCAGAAACAGGCAGCTACAGGTTCTCCTGTGGCTCCTCTTGCTCTGCCTGCCTCTCCTCGGGTGGAGGGAGCTGCAGAAGAAGCCCCCATGGCTGCCCTGCCCTGCCCAGCCCCATCCCTCACCTGACCAAAAAAAAAAAAAAAAAAAAAAGCCCTGCACTCGCGGGCTGCAGCGTCAGTGACTGAGGCCTCTAAGGGCTCATGGGAGAGCCCCCCCGCAGCAGTGCGGGGCAGCAGGAGTGGCCCTCCCCACCTGGCATCCACGCGGCAGCTGTCATGTTGTGCAGGTGCAGTGCAGTTCAGTAGGGTGCTGCGTGCTGTCTGGGAGCTGGGGCAGTTCCAGCAGTCAGCTGGAGCCTGGCATCACTCAGTTCCAGCAGCCCTAGCTCCCAGACATCACTCAGCACCCTGCTGAGCTGCGCTGCACCCACGCTGTGGGGCAGGTGCTGCACAGGTGAGTGCGGGGCTTTTTTTTAAAGTGCTGGGAGGCTGGGCCAGGTGGGGGATGGGGCCAGGCAGGGCAGCCATTAGGCTTCTCCCGTGGCTGCCTCTGCCTGGAGAGAGGCAGGCACAGCTGGAGGAGCTGGAGGAGAACCTGCAGCCACCTGTCTGTGCCTGCCTCTCCCTGGCCCATCCGAATCTCCAAATTGGTGCTTAATCTCCAATTTCTGATTCAGCTGAATCGAATGGGGACAGTGATTCGAATCATCTGCATTGGCCAGATCTAAATTGAATACTTCCCTATTCGCACGTGCCTACTATACAGGTTTCTAGGCTTTTGCTACAGCTAGCATTGGGCAAAAAATGGGCACCCCTGGCAAGTATCCACTTTCTTATCACCTATCATTGTACAACATAGACAAACCATGTATATGCAAACATAACTAATAGCATAGATTATATGTATAGCCTAGTTGTACCCTAATCAAATTTATGGCTAATACCTGGAATAAGAATATAAATAATATTACTTTAATAGTGAATAGAATAAGTCGGCCATCCAAAATACAGTTGGAGAGAGGGTAGGAGGTTAAGCCTCAGGCTCGTATAAATTGTAGGTCATTATGTATTCAGAGATCTTTGCAAACATTTTGCAAAGAATAATAGTTCAGGTCTCACTCATCCATAGATCAGACTAGTTGGCTTAGCTATTTTGGATTTCCTTTCACTTATTGGATAAAGGAGTGCCTATTCTGTTCCCTGAAGTTGCATTTGGCTTGGTTTAAAAACTTGGCATTTCCTTCTGTCTCCATGTAAAAATCCTTGAAAACCAACTTAAGTAGAGGTACACTGATACATCGGTCTGATATTGGATCAGTACCGATATAAGGAAAAATGGCTGTACTGGATATTGGCCCAATGGGTGAGGGAGGGGGCAGGGGCAGGTGCTGCCCATGTGTGGGGTGGGGAGAGGGGAGGCAGGGAGGTGGCTCCTACTGCTGCTTGCACCCCAGGAGGGCATGGGGGGGCATGTTCCCCCAGATCTGCATGGGGTGGGCTGCAGCTGAGACTGCACAGGGCTCTTCTTGGCGGGGGCTGGGCTCAGAGCGGGCCCCAGTGGTGCTGGGAATATTCCAAACTCCATCCACTCCAAACTTCACTGCTGTTCTGTTCGCAGCACCACCGCCACCAGCCACTTGGCGCAACCCCAGCTCTTCCTGGTGCGTGGGTGGAGGTGGGGCATTGAGCCAGGGTTGCGCCAGGAGGCTGGCAGTGGCAGTGAAACTTGGGGTGGATGCAACATCCTCCCAGCCTGCTGGTTCCTACTCCGAGCCCGGCCCCCGCCGAGAAGATCCCTGCACAGTACCCCCATGCCCCTTCCCTCCCACCTCACCGGACTTATCAGCTGGAGGCAGCTGTATTGAAAATCAGATCCGTATCGGCTGATATGCCTTCTTAAATATTGGCTATCAGTGTCAGCCCCAAAAATCTCTATTGGTGTACCACTATTAATAAGGAATGTTCTTAAAATTTACAAGATCCTGGCTGTGCTTAACACAAGGATTTCGTCTACAGAACAGAGTAACGGGATCAATACCCAGTACTCTGTTCTGGTATGGCAGTGAGTGTAAATTGATTTTTTTTTTTTTTTTTTTTTTAACTGACTCCATTTACAGGTCAACTGGAGTACTTCTGATTAATCAAGTGTGGAAGAAATCTGAGAGCCAGTGCCTTCAGTTAACTCTAGTGGACCAAGACCCTGGATATTATGATGACTACAGTTTTTGAGATCAACTTGTTTGTCTTGCAGCCTCTGGTATTGGGATGTCTGGTGGGTTACTTATTACATATTAGCAGTCCCTGTTCGCCTTCTATGATGTTAGTAGACAATGTGGCCTCCTTAAATTCTACCAGTGTTCTTTGAGGCTTTAGTAGTTAGGGCTCAAAAGTTCTGTTATTAAATACTTCAGCTGTTTTTATTTAATCTTCTCCATGTTACCCAAACTGCTGAAATATGCAGTGACAAGGAGGTCTTGATACTTGCATCTAAATCTCCTGCAGTATGTGGACAAGGCTATTCTTTGTCAGAGTGGCCAGTTCCCTCATTAATGCTTTTGGAAAATCTTACCAGCAGTCACAAGCATATAAGGGGTTTTAGCGATCAGTGTCAGTAGAAAATTGTAAAGAACTATTGGTGTCAGGTGTTTAATAACTATAACATTAGGAAAAGCTTGATGGGAATATAGAGGCCATTCTGTCTACCTGCCGTAGCTGTTCCAGCTTGATTCATGTGATCTCTCTAATGCTTTACATTTTTTATGGTTTAAGAGAAGAGAAAAAAAGAAAAGAAAATAGAATTATGCTGCTTTTTTTTTTTTTTTTTTTAAAGTGTTGCTATCCTATCCTATCTGCTCGTGCTCTTTATAGTGGGTGGTGTTCATGATGGAAGCCTGAGGGTGGAGATGCCAGCACAACTCTGCCTGTAGTAGAAAGCTAGGAATGTTTCTCTGAGCTGCTTCATTGCTGCTGCTGCTCTTCTCCCTCTCTTCCACCTTTTTTTCTGAATGGAAGGTTAATGTGATGCTACAGTATTTTACAGTCTTCAGTATTAAATTTTTACACTGTAACACTATAACACTTTACTGACTTCTGTTTCTATAGAAAATAGTGTTTAGTACTTGTGGTATTCTCATGATTTACATGCCCAGTTATACTTATTTTACAATAATATGTTTTTTTCAAAGCTTCCCTTTAAATTCTGACTGGCTTGCACTGCTGGAAAATAGCCATGGTTTCAGATGATCTACCTAACTTAAAAGATATCCACACTTCCTGGTGCTCCTCAACTATGGAAGACTCTGAGGTGGATTTTGACTCTGGACTGGAGGAAGATGACCTGAAACCGGACAGTACAGAAGATTCCACAATCTTTGTAGCTTTTAAAGGAAATATAGATGACAAGGACTTTAAAAAGAAACTAGGTATCATATTGGAGAATGTGCCTGGCCTTTTACACATGGGTAATCTATTTTCTTCTCATTTTTTTTCAACTGCTGTTTCCTTGAAATAGCCATGTATGCAGACAGTTAGTCATATTGTTCTAAATTAAGTTACTCTAGATCAGCGATACTCAGACCAGTGCTCCTTGACTCAGACAAGTCACCTAGAGATGCATATGCTGTTGTAGGGCTCTGGTTAACACTCACTGCTCATGTGGCTGCTGGGCCAGTTAAGACTGGTTGATTGACACCAATTTAGATTGTTACAAAATGTAGCAGGGTTATTTTTTCACAAAATTCTGCATTTACTTGAATCCAGAATTAGGTGTTTTCCCCTATTTAACATTGGGGGAGGGAAAGCCCCTCATCTTCAATTTGAGTATGAGGTGGTGAGGGGGGTCACCAGCTGAGGACCACTGATGTAGTCAATAAAAAAGTACATGTTGGAATCTGCAGTGTTCTGGTAAATTGAAGAACATTGATTAAAACCAAAAGAAGTGAACATCTTCACTTCTTGAACCAGGTTTCTCAAACTAATCTGGATGACATGCCAGTTGGCTTAAACAAGTGGTTCTGAACTAGGGTGACTTGGCACTAGATCTTTTTAAAGGTGCCATGGGGTACCACACAATTTTATTTCTTAAGTGTGCAAACATTTATGCAGGGTTCACAGGGTTAAACCCAGAGATTTCATATAGGAATCCACTGTGTTTCTTGCAAAGGAAGAATTGTTCGTAGTAAAAAATGAGTGAAAGGTAAGAGCTGGCATTTTCTGAGCGATACCTTTAGTCTAAAAAGGTTAAGAACCCCTGACTTCAGCTAATACAGCTTGAAAGCTCTGTTTTGTTCTATGTGGAGTGTAAACTGAAGAGATGCATTGGAAGTAAGGATATATAATACTAGAAAGGCAAGAAGGGAAACTGGAGCACTAGCAAATAGAGATGTTAAAACTAGGAATACATCTCCTGTAGAGGTTTAAAAATGAGTTTCAACCAGGCTGTCAATAGGATAGAAAAATAAAGAAGTATTGATTACTGAAAAAGAAATAGCCAAAGAATTAGTTCTTTGTATCAGAATGTGACAAAGAGGATAAAATAAGACACCCTCAGGAGCAATGTCTGTGAGTAGTAAAGAGGATAAACTGGAAATACTGAGATTACTAAAGCGGCAGGAAGTAAGATACTGGGTAAGGATGGTTATTGCTTTCACAAGAGAGAGGTTTTAAAGAGCAAATAATTAACAAGTGACTTAAGTCTTCAAATATTATGGAAATAGCAAAGTATAGGCCAGATTTTAGAGGCCATCTTTTCCAAAGAGCTTAAAAAATATAGACCTGAAAATGTATATTAGGAACAATTTTTGAGATGGTTTTAATGTACTGTGAAGTAATACATTATGGATAACTCTAACTTAATGTATTCAGTAAAACTTCTGGCTCTCACCTTTTTTTCTGTTTAATTTCTGGTAAGGATAAAGATAGTTGGTGCATTTACAGTATAGTTTAAATATTTGGAAAACTTGCCAAAAATATAAGATATCATGTCTTATGTACGTGCTTTCTGTATTTGGTTGGGATTTAATTATCAACAGAAAGTGAACGTGCTAAATGAAGTTGAGGATATGGTTTTTTCATGCATCCTGCTGAAAGAGCAATGTCAGAGAACTCTCAGTTGGCATTGGTTTTTTAAAAATATTGGTATACAATTTTTAAAAGCATGCATAGAAATGAGAATTATTACAAAAATAAAAGATCAGCATTGACTGTTAAATTTAGCTTCTCTGTGAAGGGAGTCTAGTATATGCCTGTTAAACCTATCTACTATAAATAATCCAACCCTTACAAACTAGTTTACTTGCAAAGAAAAGGTTCAATTTTTAAATAGTTTCACTCAGGTACTCTGACTGTGCTGTAAAGGATTTATCTTGTGAGGTTTTTTGATATAGTTTGTTTTTAAGGGAAATAACAGGTATGGTTTGGCATGTAGAAATTAATATGCAGCTGTGTTTAGACAACTTTGCTCACCTCCAGCTAATGAAATAATTAGATAATTTTGATAGATGGAAACCTGAGATATGTATTTGGCTATGTTCTGTTATGTTAGTTCATTGTTTCTATTTGAAGAATTATTTCATATTGTATTTTTCTTTTAATTAAGAATCCAGCAAGTTAAAATTGCAGAAGGTAGAACCTTGGAACAGTGTACGTGTTACTTTTAACATACCCCGAGAAGCTGCAGAGCGGCTGCGAATTTTGGCTCAGAACAACAACCAGCAGCTTCGTGACTTGGGAATTCTCTCAGTTCAAATTGAAGGTATTTTCACACTTGGTTTCTAAGATGTACTAAAATTGTGAATGTTCTGGAACTAAGGCCCCCTCGACACATTGCAGGTATTATGTGGTTAACTGGTTAATTGCGTAAGTATCTGGAGACCAGTTACACGTTCAAAGTAACTATCACGAAATAAAAAGCTCCAACCAGCTATAAAGATAGATTTAAAAAATGTGTGCTAACTTTATAACTGGTTGATATTGAGCTTTAATTTGCACATGTAGCAGGGTCTTCCCTTTGTCTGGGAGCCCCATTAGCTAATGGGGATTCCAGCTATAGGAGTGCGCTGTGTGCATGACACTCTAGATCTCTAGAGATTGCAGCAGCTGTGATCCCCAGGGTCTGGGGGTTTCTTTCAAACCCCTGAGCCATAGGGACCGAAGCTGCCACAATCCTTAGGGCTCAGGGTTATGGAAAACCCCCGGGGCCAGTTTCCACCCCTGCCCCCAAGGAGTGGGGCCTGAGGTCTGTGGTAATCCACTGGCCCTGGGGGTTTTCCTGCAACCCCAGAGTGTGGGGATTGGCCCTGCGACGATCCTTCAACCCTGGGGATGTGTGAGGCTCCCAGTTGCGGGAGATTGCTTCTCATTGGTGCAGGGGTAGCCTGGGATTGTGCTTCCCCTGTACTGGCAATAAGGTGCAATGGGAACTAATGTGCAATGCCACAGTTGCACCTCCTGCCATGCACCTATGGTGTAGCAGAGGGTGCCATTGTGTGAATTGTTCATTTGATCCCGTTGCACCGTTACCTGCATGTGTAGAGAGGGCCCTAAGCATAGATGGCAATCTTCATGTGCTTGGGAATAGGCTTCAGAACTATCTTCAAATCAACTAGTTTGGAGAAATGCCTGTTAGCTTTTTGTTTTTTTGTTGTGTATTTTATTTAAATACTCGGGTATGGAAACTTTAATAATAATAAACTGATTGAAATTTGAAGTCTTTTGAGTATCTTAAAATTCTAGGAGGTTTTATTCAATGTTACTATCAAAATGTTACTTAGCTAAAAATGATGCATATTAATTTTTCTGCTGCTTGCTGAACCTTGAAATGAGAATTCTTAAAATGAGGATTTCGGTAGATATTTACAAGTAAAATTGCACTCCTGGGTACTGTTTCAAGAATCTCAGGACATGGTATTCAGGGTCTGAACTCTGAGCATATAAATCTTGGGTCATGCAGCTGTTTCTGTTCTTAAAAGATCACAGTCTGTATTGTATACATCGGGGCAGGCAAACTATATGACTCACGGGCCAGATACAGCCTGCCAGCCCAATCTATCCGGCCTGTGGGGCCCCTAAAAAAATTTAGAAAATTTAATATTCATCTGCTCCTGGCTGCCTGTGAAAGATGACAGGAACCAGGGGCAATAGGACCTCGGGGAAACCAACAGCACAAAAGCAAGGCCTGCCCTGCCCCCAGCCCCCTTCCACCCCTGTCACCACAGCTGGAAGCCCCATGCTTAGCAGAGGCTTCTGGCCTGGGCTCCTGAGGCTGTTCCTGCCTTCCTGTGCCCCAGAGGGAAATTCAGTTAAGAATGTGCGGGAGGGAGGAAGCCAAGAGAGGACCATGGGGATTGCCCCAGTCCTTGGGGCCGGGCCAGGCTGGCTCCTACTGAATCCTGCTGTCTAGCAATGCAGCTGGGAGCCATGTGGTGCTGGAGCGGCCAGCAAGCGGCAGAAAAGTGGGGAAATGGCAGGTACAGGTGCCAGGGGAGTGGGTGTGCCAGAGCGCAGGGCCCGTGCCAGTGTCCCGGGGCCAGCACTGGCGGGGCCTGGAGTAGGGCAGTAAGAGTGTGGAGTCTGGCACTAGTTGTGCTGGAGGGGGACAGGGGTCCCATGCTCCTGCTGCCCTGCTCTGGGCCCTGCTACTGCTGGCCCTGGGACAATGGCCCGGGCATCGTGCTCCCACCCAGGTATCGCTGTGCTCTTCCACATCCACTCACTGTCCCTTTCCCCTCCTTGTAGCTGCTATTTTCCTGCTGGCTGCTGGATGCTCCAGGTACTGAGGCCAGGAGCGGGGGGGGGGGGGGGGGGCAGAAGAGAGAGAGAGAGTGTGTGGGGTGAGTCCCACATACATGCCCACCATATACATGCACCCACACACCCCCTCACACTGCCATACATGCAGACCCCCACACCCCCTCATACACCCCAGCTTCCTTGCCCCACACCTCTACACCCCCAAAGACACGCCTACAGCTCTGCACAAACCTACACCTACCCCCCACAGTGTACAAGAGTAAGACTTCATTTTAAGCTATTGTGCAGTCGCTTCTATGTACACTACACAAACACAAGTAAACCAGGACACTTAAAAAAAAAATCAATTAATGAATGTTTTAGATGTTCACTTTTTAGAATATAATTTGGTATTTTTCTGGTTCCTAGATGGCAAAACCCCTTGCTGAAAGGAGTACCTCCAGGGGTAACGGGAGGGGTTTCTGGTGGCAAAGGTCAGGGGTTAGGGGGCTGGACTACCCAGGCGGCCCTACAAGATGGTGACTAGGGGGTGGGGCACCTGTCAAGGGACAGGGCTACTACCCATGCAGCCCTTGACAGCATGGCAAAACTCAGTAAGTGGCCCTTTGTCCAAAAGAATTGCCTGCCCCTGGTATACATGGTAATGGAAAGGGCAGGGCAGTGGGTTACATAACTGCTCTTTGTTTAGAAGCCCGCACAACAGGTCAGAGCTTAGTGTCAGGGCTGGTAGTTTGTCTTTTTAATGCCACTTTGCAGGAGAGAAAAAGGAAATGATTTGCAAATGCGTACCATTTGGCATTACTGATGTGTGTTCCTTTTAGGTGAAGGTGCTATCAACTTGGCTTTAGCTCAAAGTAGAAGTCAAGATGTCAGGATTAATGGGCCCATGGGGGCAGGCAATTCAGTGCGAATAGAGACTGGATTTCCCATGCAAGGTGGCCAAGGTAAGTTTTACTTAGTAATTTAACACCATGATTTGAAATAGATTACTGATCATGTAACCTCACTTATCCTAGCAGCATTTGCAAGCATAGATTTAACTTCCATACAATCAGTATGCATTTCCTATGGTGTCAGTGTGCTGTTCCCTGTAAGGTATGCCAGTTGCATATACCTAGATGCTTTGCTTTTCTCAAATATTTATAGGAAACAAAATCGCTTTGAATACAGAATAGAAAGGAGCAAAGTAATATTCTTGCATGCTGTTATAACTCCTATTTTCTACAGTTCTCCCAATTTAGGACATCTTGACATTTTTTGAGGTGTCTAATCCAGTGTTTCTCAACCTTTTAAGTAGCAAGTACTCCCTAACTTCTGAAAATTTTAATAAGTACCCAACACTTAATTTTCCAGAGGATTTTATATTTACAGACTAATGTGTGCTATATGTTGGAAGAAGGGCTGTGTATATAAGGCCATGATATGACAGATGTCTGATCTGGTGTGGGTAGGGTTGCCACCTTTTGCACCAGGGGTGCACAACTCAAGTATGTACCTGGGCTAGAAGTGATGTTGCCCAAAGCTAGGAGGGCTGAACCCAGTGCTGTGCAAAGTGCGGCACGCCAAATGATTACTGAAGAATTTTAATGCATGGTGCATCAATTTTTTTGCCACAGTTTGAGGAAAAGAGGGCAAGAGAGAGCGCGAGTGTTGGGTTACTTGTGTACCCTCTGCCTGTGTCTTGTGTACCCTCAGGGGTACGTGTACTACAGGTTGAGAAACTATGGTCTAATCCATCCTTTGTGTGAAACTAGGATCAAATAGCTAAACTATATCCTGGGGGATGTTTATTTATCCTAGGCATTTTCAACCAGGGTGTCACGAGAACCTCCCAGGGGTGCTGCAGTGCTAGCAGCACCACCACTGCCATGTTAGACTTGAACTGAGAAGTGGCTGCAAGGCCATTTTTCAGAAGGCACATTCAAGCCAAACATGCAAGAGCTGCAAGAGAACAGTATGCCTGCCTGCATCATGTAATGTGGAGGCTTTTGGGACAGTTCCACCTGCCCCACACACCTCTGTTTCCAGAAGATACTATGCAAGGTCAGACTGAGAAGGGCTGTGGGCAAGAGCATCCGTGTCTGCCACAGTTACTTTCATGATCTGGCTCTGAAGGAGGCATATAGCACAGATCCACCTGGCCACAGTAGTGGCAGTGACTGCTGCAACATCCCCTCGGCTAGCCTCCTCCCTGCTCCTGGGCCTTGTGGATCACTTTTCCTTATCCCTTGTCCCTCTCCCTTCATAAGTGCTCCGTGCACGCTATTGTGCACAGCCCAGTAGCTTTTTTATGGTGGCTTGGCATTCTGCTCAGACTGTCCCTTAGTCCAATATATTCATATGAATAATATATTAATACTAGAATTATAATGTTTACTTTATAATATTAATGTTATTAGTTTTTAATAAGGTGCTTTTACATTCTGAAAAGTTTTGGGAGGGGTGCCTTGAGTCTAAAAAGGTTAAGAACCACTGGCTTAACCTGTTCTTAAAAACATTCAGTCCTGGAGGATGCACAGTTTCCTTCAGTAATCTATTCCAGTGTTAAACGATACTTGGAGCAGTGATTGATTTTCAGCCAGGGTGCCGCAGCACCCTGAGTTGCCTGAGTACCTTTTAAGAGTGTCACAGCATTCCATGTAGTGTTTAGCACTTCAGGGCGTGCAAACATGATTCGTAAGATAAGCCCAGATGCTTCAAAAAGGAACCCATACTGTGAAAAACATTCTAATGTGATGTGATGTTTCTGAGGTCTTTGCAACCGATGATTTGCCCTGCTATTTTTTCTGTAGTCAAAAAATAAGTAAAAACTAAACGCTGGCATTTTCAGAGGCATGCCTTGAGTCTAAAAAGGTTGAGAGCCACTGCCTTGGAGTTAGTTTCCTTACACTTAATCTACATCTGCACTGTTGCATTTTTAAACCAATTGCTGCTCTGTCATATCCAGTGGGGATGGGATAAAACTTTATTACCTCTTTTTTTAGAAAACTTTTGTGTGTTCAAAGACTGTTACATTTTCCCTTTGGCCTTTTTTTTGGATTGAACTAATCTTTTTTTTAAGCTTTCCTCATAAGTAACTTTCTTGACCACTGTTACTCTCCTCTGAACTACCTCCAGTTAGTCCATGTCACTTTTTAAGTGTAATGCCCAAAATTAGACACAGAACTCTTGCTGAGGCTTTACTGTTGCTGTGTGGAAATGAAGGATTACTTCTTTTCTTACATATGATACTCATGTTTATACACCCTGGTATAATGTTTGCTGTTTTCACAACTGTATTGTTACTTCATGTTCAGTTTGTGATCTATTATGACTTCGAGATTCTTCTCTGCACAACTGTTGCCTAGCCTTTCGTTCTCTATCTTATATTTGTACAATTCCTACCTAAGTATAGTATTTTGCAGTGGTCTTCACTGAATTATATCCTATTTTATTTCAGAACATTTCTCCTAAATATTTTGAATTCTAACCTGGTCTTCCAAAGTTCATGCAACCTTTGCCAATTTGACATCCGTGTGCAAATTTTAGAAGTGTACACTCTACTATGTATAATCTGTAGGTCCTGAATGTTGATCTTGTTTTTGCTACTGAGTTGAAATGTCACCTTGAACAAGTTGTTTTTTCTCTCCCTTTTCTACTTGTAATAAGAACTGTGGTTTACTGAATCAGACCATAGGTCTATCTTGCCCAGGATCCTGTGTCACACAGTAATGGAGAGTGGATGCTGAAAAGGAGAGTGAACAGGGTATGATCAGGGATATTTTCCTCTGTGCCTCTCACTTGCAATCTCCAGCATTTAAGGTCTAGGACAGGGATCAACAATGTTTTTGGGTAGAGTGCCAAAAACACCTCAATCTTAACTTGTAAGATCCTGGTGTGCCAGAGGTGGATGGCGGGGCAATCGCAAGGGGCCTGATCCTTGTTGTGGCAGTACAGCCTCAGCCGATTTTCTGCTGTCTGCCTGGAGGTATACATGAATCCACTGCTAGCAACGAGCTGGGATGGGGCTCCACAGACCTTGGTGCAGCAGCTTGCAGCTTCCCCACTGCCTGCTCATTGCTGGCAGCCGAGGCTGCAGTGCCACAACAGAGATCGGGCCCCTCGTAGCTCCTTTGCCATCTGTCCTGAGGCTTGCGTGCCAAGCAAAATCCCTTTGCATGCCATGCAGTGGCAAGCATGCTGGGGGTTGCTGACCTGTGGTCTAGGAAGATCTGATTCAGAGGCTGTACCCTTAAGTTCTCTACTCAATAGCTACTGATGCAACTTTTCCCCCAAGAATTTGTCCAATCCCTTTTTTGAATTTGGTTAAACTCTAATGAGTTCCTCACTTTATTTATACACTGTGTGAAAAAACTCCCTTTCGTTAGTTTTAAACTTACTACCTGCTAGTTTCATTTTGTGTGACCTCTTGTTCTTGTACTGTGAGATATATTGCCTCTATATTTTTATATATAATACAGAGGCAACATATATGAATGTCACAAAGTGTGTTATAATGCCCAATGCTTTTACAGCTTTTAAAATGGTAAAATATGCTATCAGTTATTTGATTAGATATTGCCAAAATTGGTGGTAAAATTTTTAAGTATCTTCTAAGCAAAAATCATTGCTTTTGTTGTAACTAATTATTGATTTGTCTTTTTTAAAAGATAAAGTAATGACAGCATTTAGGGGAAAGGTGTCTTTGTTTATCCTTTAATTTAAAATTTGCAGAGGAAGAAATGACTTGTCACCAGAAGCAATAAGATATACATAATATGTCCATGAGTCAATAATTCAGTTTTTGTGAATTTTTTCTATTGATTTAGTATCATAGCAAGAGGTCAACGTTTGCTTTAGATGTTTTATTTCAATTTTACATCCTAATGTAAACTGATTTGTAGAGGTGCACTGATACATCAGTCCCATATCGCAGGGGTTGTTAACTGGGGGTACGTGTGCCCCTGGGGGTACTTGGGAAGGCCCCAGGGGGCATGCGGTGGTGGTGCAGAGAAGCGGGGGTGCTTGGGAAGTAGTGACACGGGGGGCGGGGCTGCCACTACCATCCATAACTCCGTGTTGCAACTGTATGCCATTTCCCCATGCCCAGGTATCCCTGCTTCTCTGCACTGCTAGCTTTGCGTCTGGCCGGCTGGGGGGGAGAGGGATGTTGCCGACGGCCAGCTGGACGCGAAGCCAGCAGTGTAGAGAAGTGGGGATACCTGGGAAGCAGCAGCGCGGGGGGTGGGGCCGCTGCCATCTATCACTCCATACCACTGCCGCCGAGCACTGTGCTCTGCTTTCCTGCACCCAAGTATTCCCTCTTCTCTGCACCTCCGGCTTTGCGTCTGGCCGGCCATCAGCACCCCCTCCTGCCCCCGGTACACAGTGACGGTGCAGGAAGCTCACACATGGCGGCTACCCCCACTGCCATGTATATACTCAATGCTGCTGCCCCTGTGCACTGGTGGGGAGGGAGTGCTGACAGATGGCTGGATGCGAAGCTGGTGACACGGAGAAGTCGGGATATTTGGGTGCGGGAAAGCGGTGCCCGGCGGCAACACGGAGTGTATAGATGATGGTGGCAGCCACATGTGAGCTCCCCGTGCCATCAGCTCCGCATCTGGTCAGCTGTGAGCACCCCTCCCCACTGATCTGTGTCCAGAAGGGGCACCCACCAGAAAGGGTACCCTGGTTAAAAAAGGTTGAAAACCCCTGCCATATCAGATCGACACCATTATAGGGGAAAATTGACATTATCGGAAATTGGCTTTTTTTTGCCCAATTTGACCGATAATGTGACCAGTAAATGTCCCATGCATGTGCAGCATGCACGTGGCCAGGAGCGCCGCCTGGCTGCTTGGAGAGCAGCATTGGCTTGTAAGTCAGTTGTGGCAGGGAAGGGGCATGGGGGCCAGATAGAGGCTCTGTGGTTGGGTAGGGAGTGGGACAGGGGCAGGTACTGCTCAGCCGGGGTGGGGTGTGGGACAGAGCAATGAGCAGTTTGTCAGGGGAGGCGTGGGGGGGTTGCTTCCACTGCTCTGTGCACCCCAAGAGGGCATGGGGGGGTGCCCCTGGATCTGTGCATAGGGTGTGATGGTGCGAGCTTCCACTGGGGGCTGTGCTGGGCTGTTACTGGCAGGGGTGTGGGGCCAGGGGCTGTGATCAGGGCGGGCAGCAGTGCTGGGATGTGGGCTACAACAAACTTTGGGTTGGCCGCAGCTCCCTCCCTGTAGACCCCTCCCAGTGCTGCCACTGCCTGCCTTAAGCACATTTCCCAGCCTAATATCCCTGCCAGCAAGAGCCTGGCGCAGCCCCCAGCCATAGCCTGCAGCGGCAGCCCACCCCACTGTACGTGCAGATCTGGGTGCACATGCCCCCCATGTCCTCAGGGCATGCAGCAGTGGAAGCCACTCCGCTCCCTCTCCCCACCCGACTTCTCCCCTGATGAACTGGTCACAGCTTTGTCCCGCATCCCACTGCAGCTGAGCAGTGCCTGCCCCTGCCCAACTCCCTTCCTCACCGTGGAGGCCTTGATCTGCCTTCCTTCATGTTGTTCTCCCCCCCCCCCCCCCAAAAAAAAAAAAAAAAAAATCTCTATTGGTGCACCTTTACTGGTTTGGAGTTAGCATTTTGGAGCCTACCAGAAACCATCTTGCTGTGGAAAGTAATAAGACACTTGCATATGGTTTACATAATTGCATTAGAAAACTATAAACTTCTTCCTAGTAAAATGTCAGTTTGGTGATTATAATCATAAAGCTGTAGAGAAGTAGGGCTAGAAGGAACCTCCAGAGGTCATGTAGTCCAACACCCTGCCTGAGGCAGGATCGTCCCTATTCGAACTACCCCATACAATCATAAACTAAACTCTGTTTAAGAATACCTTCAACCCTGACAAAACATATATTTAACACCCTGGCCTGCTGCTGGTAAAGCAGGGGAACTGTGACAGCCAATATCCTTGCTTCTATAAAAAGTTGTCAATGTACTCAAGAGATTCTGGGTAGAGGGCCACGTCCCTTGCTACAGAGGAAGGCAAAAAAACTCAATAGTCCATACTATCTGACCATGGGGTAAAATTCCTTCCTGACCCCAGACATGGTGATTGATCTGACCCTGATCAGAGGGGAAAGACCCTCTAGCTAGGAACCTTCTGCTTTGCTCTGGGCAGGAGAATTGGCACATGCCAGTTGAAGTCCCCAGCCTGAGCTGTAGCCAACACCCAATGCCTCCAGGGAAGCTTAAAAATACCATGACATGCATAGCAGAAAAAACTGTGGTGGGGGGGAGAGTAGCCAGCAAGCCCAGAAGCATGGGAAATCGCTATGGTAGAAAATCAGCTTAGCTGCACCTAGATCATCCTCGACTGGTGGCTGTCCAACCACTTCTTGAACACCTCCAGTGATGAGGAGTCCACAACTTCCCTAGGCAGTCTATTCCACTGCCTTGTTGTTCTAAGTGAAGAAGTTTTTCTGGTTGTCCATTGTAAACTTTCATTGCTACAACTTCAAGCTACTGGTCTGCATCTTCCTTTCTGCAGCAAGAGGGAAAAGGTGCTTTCCCTCCTCTTTATGGCAGCCCTTCAACTATTTGAAAATTGCTGTTCATGTCTCCTCTTTAAGCACCTTTGCCACAAGCTGAACATAGCTCCTCCAGTCTCTCATTTGACCTGCCTTCCAAGCCCACCCTTGATCATCTTTGTTGCCCACCTCTGGACCTTCTCTAACTTCTCTACATCCCTTTTAAAATGTGGGGCCTAAAACTGCACACAGTATTCCAGGTGAGGCCTAACTAGTGCCGAGTAGAGAGGCACTATCACCTCCCATGTCTTGCACCTAACACTTCTATTAAAGCAGCCCAAAATCTTTTATGAGGCTTCATCACACTTCAGGCTCATATTGAGTCTGTGGTCTACCAAGACTTCAAAGTCATAGATTCATAGATGTAGGGTTGGAAGGGACTTAAGTAGATCATCAAGTCTGGGCAGGAGAGAATACTGGGCTCATATGACCCCAGCTAGGTAATTGTCAAGCCTCCTTTTAAAGACCCCCAAGGTAGGAGCCAGCACCACTTCCCTTGGAAGTTGGTTCCAGATCCTAGCTGCCCTGACTGTGAAATAGTATCTTCTAATGTCCAGCCTGAACCTACTCTCAAGCAACTTATGGCTGTTATTCCTGGTTACTCCGGGAGGTGTATGGGTGAACAGGGTCTCTCCCATTCCCTGCTGGTCCCCCCGATAAGTTTGTAGATGGCCACCAGGTCCCCTCTCAGCCTTCTCTTGTGAAGGATGAACAGGTTCAGGTCCTGTAGCCTCTCCTCATAGGGTCTGCCCTGCTGTCCCTGGATCATGTGAATGGCCCTCCTCTGGACACTTTCGATGCTGGCCACATCTCTCCTAAAGTGCAGCGCCCAGAACTGGATGCAGCACTCCAACTAACCAGTGTTGCATGGATGGGGAGGATCACCTCCTTGGCCCTGCTTGTGATGCATCTGTGGATACATGACAAGGTGGGGTTGGCTTTACTGACTGTGTCTCATGTTGGCGGCCCATGCTTATTTTGGAATCGATAATGACTCCAAGATCTCTTTCTGCCACTGTGCTTTTGAGAAGGGAGTTTCCCAACGTATAGGTATGCTGCTGGTTCTTACTGTCCAAGTGCAGTAATCTGCACTTGTCAGTATTAAATCCCATCCTATTCTCATTCGCCCACCCCTGTAACCTGTCCAGGTCCAGCTGTATCCTGTCCCTCCCTTCTAGTGTGCCCACCTTGCCCCAGATCTTGGTGTCATCAGCAAATTTGAACAGGGTGCTTTTCACCCCCTCGTCCAAGTCGCTAATAAAGAGATTAAACAGCGCGGGCCCAAGGACCGAGCCCTAAGGGACCCCACTGCCCACATCCCTCCAGGTCGAATATGACCCGTCCACCATCGCTCTGGGTGTGGTCCCTCAGCCAATTTACGACCCATCTGACTGTAGGCATCAATGCCACAGTTGTCTAGCGAAAAGTCCTTTTTCAGAGAACTGCCATCCAGTCAGGTGTCACCCATTTTTTATTTGTGTTTTTGATTATTCCTCCTGAGGTGTAGCACCTTGCATTTGTCCACATTACACTTCATCCTGTTAGCTTCAGCCCAACTTTCCAATCTGTTGAGATCCTTCCAAATTGTGCTCCCATTCTCCAGTGTGTTCAGAATCCTTCCCAGTTTTGTGTTGTTTGCAGATGACTTGTTCAAGAAGCTTTCTACGCCAGCATCCAAATTGTTAATAAACACGTTGAACAGCACAGGGCCCAGGACAGACCTTGAAAACCTCCTGCCATTCTGATGTGGACCCATTAATTACCCTTTTCTTGTTCCTATTGAGTCAGTTTTCTCTTCACCTTACAGTAGTTTTGTCCAGCCCACGTTTCTCCAATTTACGTATGAGAAGGCCTTGTGGGACCTTGTCAAAAGCCTTGCTGAAGTCCAGATACACTATATCCACAGCATTCCCTTCATCCATCCAGGTAGTTACTTTGTCAAAGAAGGAGATCAGGTTTGTTTGACATGATTTGTTTTTCATAAATCCATGCTTGCTGCTTGCAATCAGCCTTTCCTCCTCTAGATACTTGCAAGTGGTCTTCCTTAGGATATGCTTCAGCAACTTTCCAGGTATTGAGGTGGGGCTTACCGCTCTGTAGTTCTCCCAGTCCTCCTCCTTGCCTTTTTTTAAAGAGGGGCACTACCTTGGCCCTGTTCTAGTCTTCTGGTACTTGGCCTACCTCCCATGATTTCATTGCCAAGGGCTCTGAGAGATCCTCTCAGTTCCTTCAGGACCCTGGGATGAAGCTCACTGGGCCTGCTGACTTAAATTCATTCAGACTCAACAAAAGCTCTCTGACCATCTCTTGTTATCTCCTCCCTCAGCTTGCCCCCTTTTTTATCCAGATAATTAATATTAGGTTTCTGGCTGCAGCTTAATTTTTTTTGTGAAGACTGAGGTAAAGTAGCTGTTGAGTAGCTCTGCCTTCTTTGTATCTTCAGTTAGGTGTTCTCACTGGCTTTTTAACAGAGGACCCGCAGCTTCCTTAGTCCTTTTTTTCTGGCCACCATACTTATAGAATCTCTTCTTGTTGTTCTTAAACTGCTTTCCTAGGTGCAGCTTGTTTTTTTTTTGTTTTGTTTTGTTTTTGTTTTTGTTTTTTTTACCCTTTGCCTTCCTGATTTTGTCCCTGAAGGTTCTTGCTATTTCCTGATGTTCATCCTTGGTGACCTGTCCATTCTTCTGTTGCTTTTATGTTTTCCTTTTGCATTTGAGGCATTTTAGAAGCTTCTTGTGCAGACACATTGGTCTCGCCATTCTTTTTGTGCTACTGTCATGTCAGGACAGTTTCTTATTGGGTTTTCACAACATGCATCAGTTGCTTCACCAATAGCCCCACACAACAACTACACAGCCCTCACACCATTGATGGATCAAACATTTGCATCCTCCGCACCGAGGACAGTTAAGGAACAGCCGCCCCCGCCAAGGAAGCAATGAAGGGTAATTGTTGTGGGAGACTCCCTGCTGTGGGGAACAGTAGGTGCCGTTTGTCATTCAGACCCCTTTGCTCGGGAGGTCTACTGCCTTCCAGCAGCCAGGATCTGAGATGTAATGGTGAGGATTTCAAAGCTGGTCCGCCCTACAGACCATTACCCTATTCTCCTTGTCCATGTGGGTACCAACGACATGACGAGACACAACCGCAGGAGAATCATGAACAACTACAAGACCATGGGGGTGAAGCTTAAAGAACTAGGAGCACAAGTGATCTGCTCAATCCTCCCAGTTAGAGACTGGTTGTCGGAGGGAGGAATGCATTGGAGGAAGTCAACCAAAAGCTTTGGAGATGGTGTCACTGTGTTGGTTTTGGGTTCCTTGACCTTAGCATGCAGTTCAATGGCACTGGTCTGCATGCAAGAGATGGTATTCACCTCACGGGCAGAGGAAAGAAGCTCTTCTCTTCGAGAATCACTGACTTGCTGAGGAGGGCTTTAAACTAGGCATGTCTGGGGGAGTGAGGGTGGATTCCACTGCTGTACACAAATCCTCTAGCCAGGACCCATGGGAGGGCATTCATGTAGGGGACATCCAGATGAGTACCAGCATCGTGAGACACTGGCAGAGTGACAGAAAACCTGAGGTGACTAAGGGTAAACTCCCTTTAGGGGAACACCAGAAGCATGGGCAATAAACAGGATGAACTAGCACACCTTCTGGCAGGCAAGGAATTTGACCTCATTGGGTTGACAGAGACCTGGTGGGTTGATACATATGACTGGGCAGTGGATATTGAGGGCTATAGGCTTTATAGAAAAGATTGGGTTGGGAAGAAGGGAGGAGGGGTGGCACTCCCTGCAGGTCGCATTTGGTGCAGGGAGAGGTCACTTGAGACCCTCTGGATCAAGATACAAGGGGACCAATGAGAAGGGGACCTCATGGTAGGAGACTATTAGAGACCTCCTTACCAAGAAGAGGAGAGCAATTAGGCATTCTCCAGGGAACTGACTGAAGCAGCTAGCACAAAAAACCTGATTGTCATGGCAACTACCCTGAC
This sequence comes from Alligator mississippiensis, assembly GCF_030867095.1. Lineage (NCBI taxonomy): Eukaryota > Metazoa > Chordata > Crocodylia > Alligatoridae > Alligator > Alligator mississippiensis. Next base: position 23,764,646 of record NC_081832.1, read on the forward strand.
ATCTCTTGGGAAGACCATTCAGCCAGCTCCAGCAGATCATCCAACTTCTTGGCAGCTATTGACGACCTGTTCTTGACCACAGGCTGTGGAAAAACCGACTAGGGGCAAAGCCACTCTGGTCTTGATGCTGACCAAAGGGGAAGACATGGTAGGTGACCTGAAGGTTGGAGGTACTCTGGGCGACAGTGATCATTATCTGATTAGTTTCACCATGCACCAAAAGGCTGGGAATTCTGTCAGTAGAACAGAAGTCCTACATTTCAGAAGGGCAGATTTTGGTAAACTCAGGAATCTAGTTAGAAAGGCCCTTTGCGACCAGCAACTGGATGATTTGGGAGTTCAGGAACAATGGTGCTTCCTTAAGGGGGCAATTCTCACTGCTCAAAAAGAGGGAAAGGGGCCCACTTGGCTCAAAAGGGGTATTAGGGAACTTTTGAAAAAGTAAAAAGGAGCATATATGCAATGGAAAAACAGTTCAGCAGCCAGAGAGGAGTACACTTATATGGCCAGGGTCTGAGACATGGAAAGCCAAGGTACACATGGAGATCAAGCTGGCAACTGAAGTAACGGACAACAAAAAGTCCTTCTATAGGTACGTAGGGAGCAAAAAAAAATCAAGCTCCACCATGGGACCTCTACTGAATATGGGGTGGGGGGCAGCCCGCAGTTGATCCCCATGAAAAGGCAGAGCTCCTAAATACTTACTTCCCATCGGTATTCCTGAAATCAGATGGGAACTAGTCACCTGTCCAGAGGCCCAGGGAATACGGGGAAGACAACAGTCCACATGAAATCAGTCCCAAACTGGTGAGGGTACTCTTAGAACATTTGGACATTTTCACGTCTGCTGGGCTAGATGACCTGCATCTGAGAGTCCTGAAAGAACTGGCTGAGCTCATAGTGGGGTCTCTGGCGAATCTGTTCAAAGAGTTGTGGAACTTGGGAGTGGTCCTGAAAAACTGGAAGAGTGCTAACGTAGTACCCATCTTTAAGAAAGGGAAGAGGGATGACCCTGCAGACTGTAGACGAGTCAGTCTGACTTTAGTTTCTGGTAAAAATCTTTGAAAAAATTGTCAAGGAGGCCATCAACCACAAGTTCACAACTGGTGGGGTATTAAGAAGCAACCAGCACAGCTTTATCAAGGGTAGGTCATGCCTAACAAACCTGGTGTCCTTTTATGACCAGGTAACTAGCTAGCTGGACAAGGGACATGAGGTTGACATCATTTACCTAGATTTCAGCAAAGCCTTTGATACTGTTTCTCATTAGATTCTCTCAATTAAGCTGGAGGGTACTGGCTTAGACCAGTCTACAGTGAGGTGGGTTGGCAACTGGCTCAGGCCAATCCCAGAGAGTTGTAATTGATGGGATTACCTCATCCTGGAGGGCTGTCTCCAGTGGTGTTCCCCAGGGATCAGTGCTTGGGCCCATACTCTTTAATATCTTTATCAGTGACTTGGACGAGGGAGTGGGAAGCACAATGATTAAGTTTGTGGGTGACACCAAGCTGTGGGGTAATGCAGGCACAACTGAAGATAGGGGAAGGATCCAGGGTGACCTTGACAGACTGGTCCTATGGCTGAATTCAGTCAGATGAAGTTCAGTAGGGACAAATGCTGGGTCCTTCATCTGTAAGAAGAACCTTCACCATAACTATAAGATGGGTGGTGGTCCACTGGCTGACACTGCATCTGAAAGGGATCTGGGGGTGACAGTCGACCAGAAGATTAATATGAGCTAACATTGTGATGAAATTGCCAACAGGGCAAATAGAACTCTGGCGTTCATCAGTCAATGTGTTGCGAATAGATCCTGAGAGGTGCTCCTCCCCCTCTGTTCAGCATTGGTGAGGTGCCAGCTGCAGTACTGTGTCCAGTTCTGGGCACTGCACTTCAGGAAGGATGTGGATAAGCTTGAAAGGGTACAGAGAAGGGCCTCCCATATGATTAGGGGCCTGGAAGATGATAGGCCCTATAAGGAGAGACTCTGGGAACTGGGTTTGTTCAATCTGCGTAAGAGAAGACTGTGAGGTGACTTGATAGCTGCCTACAAGTATGTCAGGTGAACACCAAGATCTAGGGGAGCAACTCTTCAGAAAGACACCCCATGGGAGGACGTGGATCAATGGGCACAAACTAATTGAGGAAAAAATTCAGGTTAGACATGGGGGAAAACTTATTTTCTGTAAGGGTATCTAGAATCTGGAACACGCCAGAGGTGGTACAGTCGCCATTCCTGAATTTGTTCAAGAGGAGGCTGGACAAGTACCTCATTGAGCTCATTTGAGCCCGATAACCTCCTGCCCATAGCAGGGGACCGGACTTGATCTTACAGGTCCCTTCTGGTCCTTCTATTTCCATCATTCCAATACTGTACCTCTTGGAAGCTTCCAGCCCTCCTGAGCACCTTTATCCTTCAATCTGTCCTCCTGTGACACCATGCCTGTTAGCTCCTCAAATTGAATGAAATTCACCATTTTGAAATCTAGTGTCCTAATTTTGCTGACCTCATGCTTTCCCCGTCTTAGGATCTGGAATTCTATCGTAATGTGATCTCTTCCTCCCCAGTTACCCATCAAAAGATTTGGGGATGCATTAATAGAAGCATTAGGTGCCAGACATGGGAGGTGATAGTACCTCTTTACTCGGCACTGGTTAGGCCTCACCTGGGTAACTCCTAAGTTACCCATCAACTTCACATTCTCCACCAGTTCTTCCCTGTTGGTCAGAACAAGATCCAAGACAAATAATCCCCTAGTTGTATCCTCTACTTTCTGGAAAAGAAAGTTGTCCTCCGCACTAGTTGGGAACTGGTTTGACATTTTATGTTTGGTTGCATTGATCTTCCAGCAGATGCCTGGAAAATTGAAGTCTCCCATCCCATAGCATGTGGATAGATTTGTCACCTGCTTCAAGAGTGCGTTGTCCACCTCTTCTTGATTAGGTCGCCTATAATAAATCCCCACCATTATATCACTGCTGCATCTTTCACCTTTTATCTTTACCCAGATGCAGTTTGCTTTGCTGTTGTCTTCTTCCTGAACCAGGGAACAAATGTATGCATTTTTGACATACAAGGGAACACCACCACCTTTTCTCCCAATCCTTTTCTTCTGAAATAGAGTGTAACCCTTGATGTTCACATTCTAGTCAAAGGACCTGTCCCAGCAGGTCTTGGTGATGCCTATCAGATCATAGTTCTTTTTACAGGCTGCGGCTTTCAGCTCATTTTGTTTATTCCCCACACTTCACGCATTTGTATACATGCAATGGATTTATTTTGAATCTTGACCTCCTTGCTTACTTTTTGTGCCATTTGTTTCGGACTTGTAGCTCTCTACCCTTTCCCAGAGTCAAGTTGCTTTTTCAAGCAACTCAACTCATGATCAACTTTCAGTGTAATGACTGTTTACTTTCTGTCCTAGAGATGTGTGTTCATCTAACATTTTAAAATAATGCTGAGAATTCTGGTGTCCTTTTTACAGTCTCTCAGATAAATGAGTTATTGGAAACATTTTAAAGCTTCAGTTTTTTTGGGTGGTTCTCAGCACTTTGCACCCCTGTTGGTAGTTTGGCAAATGCTGCAATTATGAAAAATGTTTCTTCTAGACATCTCTTTTTCTAATGTTTTTTCTTGCCATGTAAACTTTCAGGCTGAAAGTTAACCAAAAGGAGTCGGCTTTCCCTCAAGTTCAGTTTGAACTTGTGCTGGTAAAGAGTCATTACATGTAAAGAAACAAATTACTGAAAAAGTTACTAATGCCATTTTAACTTCTATTTTCCTTTGGAAAGCATTGCTGTGCATTGTTCAACAATGTGACAGACTGTAGTTAAGATTTGGCAATTCATAACTTTTATTTTTTTTAGGATTAATAAGAATGAACAATCCTGCAGCTGTCATGATGTCCCAGAGTGGAAATGTATCCTCTTCTATGATGACAGGTGGAGCTAATGCAGAGCTGCAACCCAGGACACCTCGACCTACATCGCAGTCAGGTAGCAAACGTACAGTAATAGCACCGACCTGTCACTAGTGCTATTGATGATTCGTTACTGTAAAATTACTTGGAATACTTTCTTCCTTCAGCATACAGTTGGCAGTTAAAGTGGAAGACATTTTTATCATAACCTCAAAAAGTTTCTCTTAAAATATTAAATTTTAAGAAAAAAATATAACATCTAGGTGACCATGTTTTCAATTATTTTATGCTCTTGTATTGTTTAATAGTCTTTCCTGTTATGCTTAAACACATTTTACCCACATACTGTTCTGTCAGTCTCTTTGCCTTGAAGGGATCACTTCTGAGTGGTGCTTGTGCTGTGCATTCTCAGTCTCATTACTGAGGTTACCAGCAAGGGGGTCAAGAGTGGCTGCATTTTTTTTTTTTAATTTTTTTTGCAATGCAGGTATATCTGGTTTTGGTCTCCCTTATGTCTGGAATAAGGGCTTTGTGTATCTGGGTCTTTGTTTCAGTTTAAATTAGGCACCTAAACTATTAGTCTACCTTCCCACATTGTAGAGAGTGCTGAACACCTGCAGCTTTTGCAAAGAGTCTGCCCTTTTTTTAAGGCTTAATAGAATTGTTACTTTATATGCTTCACAAAATAATAACAAGTTTTCTATGCTGAGAAACTTGCATTTGAATCTAAAGCTTATTAGTCTATAAGTTTATATGAATCTGTAAAATGAATGACCAGGAACATCATGGTTGGTAGGAGCTACGGAAGAGGTTTGAACTGATATGCCTCTTTGTAAAATAATACTTTTCAAGAGTAGTTGGCTGGAATTTGAAGATCTGATTTGTCTTCCCATTTTACTGGTACAGATTGTATAAATTTAAGACTGTTGAGGCAGAGAGAGATTAGATGGCCTGCCTTCCTGTTAAATGATCATTTTTGCTTGCCCACATAAGTTCCTTTAAGATCCTTTGACACAACATACAAAACGTCATTTGCATTTACAGAAAATATTAACTGCTTGTCTGGAAATGTTATCTTATGACATCATCATATATGATAGTTTGCTCCAACTTCCCTTCAGAGTTTGGAGTTTTATTAATCCCAAAAATGCATGTAAAGTTTACATTTGTCCACTGGAACAATTGCTTGGAGCCATAATCCTGTGTTTACATTCTCCACCATGCTTATGACCTAGCAGCTTAAGTTTCCCAGAATTTCTGGCATCTTTTAGAATACTACTAATTCTATACATTGGAGAAATTGGAACACTGAAGTGTGAATTTTTGTTGGACCCCAACTTCAGCGGAGAAAGCAAATGCAAGCAAGTAATTTCCCTTTCTTGTTTTGTGTTCTTTTTTTGGCTGCAGTGGATTACTTATTTTCACTTTTGTTTGCTGTTTCAATAGATGGAATGGATCCACTGTTGTCTGGACTAACTATCCAGCAGCAAAATCATCCCTCTGGATCTTTAGCTCCTCAGCTCCATTCAATGCAGTCAGTTCCTGTGAACAGGCAAATGAATCCAGCCAACTTTCAACAACTACAGCAACAGTCACAGCTTCAGCCACGCCCCCCACAACCACATCAGCAGCCCCAGCAGGTTATTCGACCTTCATTTACTACACCAGCTCAGGTTCCGGTTCCTCCTGGCTGGAACCAGCTGCCTTCTGGAGCACTTCAGCCTCCTCCAACCCAAGGAACAATGGGTACATTGACAGTAAACCAGGGATGGAAAAAGGCTCCATTGCCTGGACAAATGCAGCAGCAACTCCAAGCAAGACCATCTTTAGCAACAGTACAGACTCCCTCCCATCCTCCTCCTCCATATCCTTTTGGAAGCCAGCAAGCTTCTCAGGCTCACTCAAACTTTCCTCAAATGAGCAATCCTGGCCAATTTACTGCTCCTCAAATGAAAAATCTTCAGGGAGCGCCCTCACGGGTTCCCACACCACTACAGCAACCCCACCTGACCAACAAGTCTCCTGCTTCTTCTCCCTCTTCCTTCCAGCAGGGATCTCCTGCATCATCTCCAACAGTTAACCAAACACAGCAGCAGATGGGACCAAGGCCTCCCCAGAATAACACACTTCCCCAGGGGTTTCAGCAGTCTGTCAGTTCTCCTAGCCGTAATCAAATGGTGCAACAGGGCAGTGTACCCCCCAACTTCATGGTGATGCAGCAGCAAAACCAGGGTCCACAAGGTTTACATCCTGGCTTAGGAGGTAAGAAATTCTGAGACTTAGGTTCTCAAAAAAAATAAGTTGTAGCAAGAGTGGTAGAACTTTAAACTGTTGGGTTTTTTTTTTTTTAATAGATTTTCAAAACTTTCTCCATTGAATAAGTTCACAACTTGTTTTGTCTATGCACACAATGGTGAAGATGCCTTTTACTTCATAGTTATATCATTACTGAATTACTGCTGTCTTGATAGCATGTTATCTATCATCTGTTACAGTGCTAATTTGAAAGGTAACTTGTAAGCACAGAAATCAATACAGCAATGCTTTTTGACTGTGATCACAAATCTAAATGGTTTGTTTGTTTATTTATTTTATTCCTTCTCCTGTCCTCCTTCTTTGACCTGTTCATGCCTCCCATTGTACAGGATACTTCATCAGAGAAAATTGATAGCAGATGAAGAAAACTTTTTTCTTCTCTGCCCCCTTCACCCCTCTGTCCTCTTTTGTTTCATCACTGCCATAGATGCTGAGTTTTAGCCTCGCTGCCTCCTTCAGACCATTGATACATGTTGATCCTCCTCTTTTATCTTGCTCCCTTTGTCATCCCCCTTCTTCTTATCTAGCTCTTTTCTTTCTGCTATAAATATGCCACACTTTGGTATTCTAAAATTAAAACTTCTTTTGACCTTGCTTGCCTCTTGAGCAACATCATCTTGCTTTATCTGCTGCTTTATTTTCTTCTTGACATCCTCTTGGGTCAGCTCAGTCCAGCTTCTGCTCAAGTACTTCAGAAGCTATTTTAATCAAGGTTACTAAGGACATGGTTTGGGGTGGATTCTAAGGCCTTTTCTCCATCCTTATTGACTTCCACCTATCTGCTGCCTTCAACTTTCCTGTTCTCTTTAAAGTTTTATTAGTTCTCTGCTGCAGCGGTATCTCCTAACATTCATGCCTTCAATATTTCCTTGAAAAGCTACTTTCATACCACTGTATCTTTTTACCACAACATTCAGGCTGTTGCTAAATTCTTGCAGATTTTCTTTTATTTCTGAAAACATCTTTAAAACAAACTTTAAACCATGCTGAGTGTTTTGTGTTGTTTTTTTCCCCCTTGCCTGATGCACATCTATTTTGGCTTCCCAGGTTCTCATATTGTGCATCTCGAGTCTCCCCAGTGTGCTGTAGGTGTAACATTCTCATCCTGGCTTACTGGTCTTTCCAAAACTCATCCATTTAGAGTCCTTGCTCTTTGCATTTGATTGATTGATTTTTTTTTTTTTTTTTGGTTGGATTCAACTCTGCATCTACTGTTCAAGTGTTATGCCCTTGCTTCATACTCTCAGGTTCTGCCAGCTAATCTATGTCAGTTTTCTGTCCTTGACTCGCAAGGTATTCTCAACCCTTTTTGATGCCAAACTCTCAATTTGCAAGATCCTCAGCAATCCTAGACTCTCCAGTTTAGTTTCCACTTTAATTTATATTACTCTTTGGGATTCACTTTTCAGGCAATATAGCTTTAAGTTTCACTCCATCTTTTCTAATAGTTTCCCTCCTTCCTTAGTGCTAATTTATTAAAATAAAACCCATTCTATTATTTAAATGTGTACTAAAAACAAACAGAATGAAAAAACCCTAGCACAATGGGCATGCAGCTTGAACTTATTTTTAGAGTACTATTTACTCTCACTGTTAGTAGATTCTCAGCTAGCATAGGTGTGTTTGTTTCAGTGGAGCCACATTCTTTTTAACAGTTGAGTATCTGGCCCTTTATTGCTTTTGTTAAGAGTCCTCCTGTGCTATATTGTATCCATATTAAATTGTAATGTAAGAATGGCAGGGTAGGTGGAGTTTTCTCTTTGCAATGCACCATCTGTATTACTTTTAAGTAATTCAGATGTAAGCACAAGTTTTTCAGTTCATCTAATGTTTCCTTATTTAGCAACGGTCAAATTTTAAATTGGATTTAATATATAGAAAATCAATATTTAAAATTAATATATATGCAATTTAATATTAATATTTTACTTTACTGCATTTTTCTGATGTCTGAAAGTGTGAATGATTTGGGCTTTGGTTTCTGCCAACCCATTGGGAATTGATAGTTCAGCCATATTTTGTTGTATTCCATATTTGCAGCTGGGTCTCATACTTGACCTTGCTTGTTGGAGTGTCCTGGGAATTGGAAGAAAATTAGGACTCGCACTAGCTCCCCTGGATTCTTCCATGGGCTGCCCAATACAAGAGGGCCCCTTACTCTGGAGGAAATGTATAGTCACAATCTAGCCCCTAATTGCATTATACTCATTAAGTATGGATACTTTTTAAAATGGGGGAATGGAGAATTAACAACCTGAAAAAACAAGTTTATTCCATGTAAGACTTTTTTTTTTTTTTAATTTTATGTATATGTTAGTTTTTTCATTATATAAAATAAACACAGCCTGAACACTGAGAGAAAGTTTACTAAAATATTTCTATAGATATAGAAAAAAAACCCATTAGCAATGTCACAGTTAACTGTTTCTGAATTGTTTTTAGGCTTTGCTTATTTTAATATATAGCTGTAAAGAGAAAGCAGTCAGTTTAACTGTTTTTCACGCCCATCTTAGATGTCGTGTTTAAAAATAAAAAATTTGTACACACACAAGCTGTGTCATGTTGCGTTTGCATGGTGCTTTTACAGATAAGGACAAGCATCCCCGTCTCTCAATAAGTTAATAATCAGTATTGGACAATACAAATTTCTACACACTGTGTGTTGATTAGATCAAGGACACAATGTAAAAGGAAAACAATTGAAAACAAAGATGCTGGAGCAGGCAAAATCCTCATAGCTCTGAGTTCTTGGTTAAAAGAATAATCTGTGTGAATGATTAGTTATTAGAAAGTACAGTTAATATAATTGTTTTAGGACATAGCACTTTCTTAACTAGGTTTTTTTGCACTAGATAGGAATGATGAACTCTGCCATTTGTTACTGACATACCAGCACAAACATCTTTTCTTCATAAAGTCAGACTTGCTATCTCTTTACTGTTTGTTTATTAAATTACAGTTTTGGATATTTCTAAACTAGAGGTGGGTGGAAACTACAGAGATTTTGATTTGGTTCCTGTCTGCTGCTGCTTTGTCTTCCTAACATGATGGGAAAAGTTTCTCTGTGAGTCGCAACTCTCAGAGAAGTCCAATCTCAAAAATGACTTTGATTAATGAATAACTGTTTTGTATTAAGGAATCCCCAAGCGCCTTCCACCTGGGTTCCCTGCAGGACAGGCTAATCAGAACTTTATGCAAAATCAGGTGCCTTCTACAGCACCAGGAACACCTGTGAACAGTGGAGCCCCTCAGCTACAAACAAGTCAAAATGTGCAGCATACAGGTTTGTGCCAAGCACATCATCTTTTTTTATTCCTTGGCATTTGTTTACTTGCCTTTAAAATGTGTGCATTCAGCCTTTTATACCTGTAATACAGGCAGCTCCATATAATAACACTATCCTGTTCTAGTCAGTATTACATTAGTCCTGCCAACTGAATGTGGGAGTATTGTAGATGCAGTGTATTTAGCTTCCAGGATGAAACAAAAAGCCGGAAAGTCCCCTTAAGATTCTCAATCCACCTCATCTACACTTGCTCACAGCAGTGACTTTCTTGGGTTCCAGAGGTAACTTCTTTCATTCTCTTTTGCCCGCAAAGAGGATTGTCTCGCAACCTCCCCACAAAAGAAATCTAGAATATTGTATCTTTGTCCTAGAAATAGCAAAGAGAATAATTCACTTAATCTTCAGTAAAAATATTAATCTTCCAATGAATGTTTAAATTCTTTAAGCCTCTATTTAGAGTCAGTGTCAAATTTGGAGTTTTAATTGTATAATAAATCTCTCATTATATGTTCTTAACATTTTAATTGATAGTCAAATAAAGTTTGCTATCTGGACTTTTCCTCTGTTTAGGAAGCTCTGATAATGTCATGTTGCATATATATTTTTCTGTCTTCTAAAATATGGCTTAGATTAGCTTCAGGATTTGAAGTTAATCCATGGACGTACAAATTATTGGGTTGGATAAGACTCTTGTCCTTTTTACTTTCAATGAAAGTATGGCTCACAGTGTCATAGAGATTGTGAATGTCTTGACACTTTGCGATTTGCTGGTAAAATACATAAGTAATTAAATTGGTGTTTGTTTTCTAATTGTCATATTATTTGTGTGATTTGTATTTTTTTTTGTTTGCAATTTTTACATTTTTTTTATCTTTTAAGGTGGTCAAGGTTCTGGCCCTCATCAAAATCAGATGCAAGCACCACATGGCCCACCAAACATGATGCAGACCAATCTAATGGGACTTCATGGAAATATAAATAACCAGCAGGCTGGTGCCAGTGGAGTTCCACAAGTTAATATGGGCAACATGCAGGGGCAACCTCAACAAGGACCACAGTCCCAGCTTATGGGAATGCATCAGCAAATTGTTTCCTCCCAAGGACAGATGGTGAATATTCAGGCTCAAGGATCTCTGAACCCTCAAAACCAGATGATTCTTTCCCGAACCCAGCTCATGCCACAAGGCCAAATGATGGTAGCACCCCAAAACCAAAACCTTGGTCCTTCACCACAAAGGATGACCCCACCCAAGCAAATGATTCCCCAGCAGGGCCAACAGATGATGGCTACACATAATCAAATGATGGGACCTCAAGGCCAGGTCTTGCTACAGCAGAACTCAATGATGGAACAGATGATGACCAATCAGATGCAAGGAAATAAACAACCATTTAATACTCAAAACCAGTCAAATGTTATGACGGGGCCAGCTCAGATGATGAGAGGACCAACCCCAAATATGCAAGGAAACATGGTGCAGTTCAGTGGGCAAATGATGACTCAACAAGGCCCTGTGAATGGCAATCCTTCTCAGACTATGGGAATTCAAGGACAGGTTTTAAGGCCAACAGGACCTGGCCCCCATATGTCTCAGCAGCATGGGGACTCCAATACTACAACAAACAATGATGTGAACATGACGCAGATGCTACCTGATGTTCCCGTACAGCAGCCAAATATGGTGCCTTCCCATATGCAGGCAATGCAAGGAAATAATAATACTTCAGGGAATCATTTTGCTGGACATGGGATGCCTTTCAATAGCCCTTTTACTGGAACACCAAATGGGAATCAGATTTCTTGTGGACAAACTCCTGGTTTTCCTGTCAATAAAGATGTCACTCTAACAAGTCCACTGTTGGTAAACTTGCTACAAAGTGATATATCTGCAGGACATTTTGGTGTAAACAACAAACAGAACAATCAGAATGCAAACAAACCCAAAAAGAAAAAGCCTCCAAGAAAGAAGAAAAACAATCAGCAGCTAGAGCAAGCTAAGTAGGTTTAATATTCTTGTTTTCCACAGAAACAACCTCAGCATGTTTCTGTGTATGTGTGCACTCATGTGGAAAGAATGAGAGAGCGCAGAATTTTGAACTTTAGCAATTTTTTTTAAAGAAATATATTTAAATCACAATAGAGTTCTGTTCTATTTAGTGGGGAAAAGAGCACATTTACATTTAATTGTTGTTCTAATTATCTATGTTACTCCCAGCTGTTAATACCATAAGAGCATAATGTTTATATCTTCCAGATGAGGGGTCAGGGCTGTTAGTTGCTGCTGCTCTGTTAGTACCCTAGTCTCAAAAACAGTCATTTTAGTATAACAATAGAAACAGCAGCTCTGAGATGGGAGACAGAAGGATACCTGTCCAGTCTGGCAGGTATAGTGAAGGATGGATGGATGCGTCCACAGGTGTTCCTAACGTGTGAGGATAAATTGGTACAAAGGCAGGGCTGGACACAGGCAATGGGAGGAGAAATAGAAACTAGAAGTTCTTGAAGTGGGGAGGTTGGTTCTCATAGGGCAATGTGAAGGAGTAGAATAAGAAACCTCAGGTGTGGAGACAGGAACTGTCAATAGGCTGGAAATAGGGTTAGGAGAGTTAGGGAACAGAGCAGACAGAAACTGGCTAGGTTGGAAGAACAGGTCAAAAGGGTTAATGCTTATGGGGGAAATAGAGGAGATTCCCTTTCACAACCTGGAATGAACCCAGGGTTCTCATTCACATCATTCCTTGTCTGTGGTAAATACCTGAAAGTCACTGACCATTTTTCCCATGCCCTTCTGTTCCTGGTCCACATAGTCCACAGCCTACTAGTTCCATTAGCTTAAGCAGCAAAAGCATGTGTGGTGAATTTTATGATTCCAGCCATGCTGATGCATCTGGGTGTCAGTAGAATATGGGGCAGATTTTGGGGTATTTTTCAGTTTGCTGTTAAAAAAAAAAAAGGCCAAGAAATTTTATACGTGCAAAGTTGAGCATTCAAAAATTAGGAAATATCATAGCTGGGATTGCCTGTGCATCCCTGATTTAGCTCCTTGTAAGTGTATTATGACATAGCCTTTAATTAGATTCATCACTTACTATCTTTTGCCATAGGATAGGCCTGATTGAGAGCGACAGGATGGATAAGGTTTACCTACTGAGCACCTATTCAACATGTCACTTTTTCCTTACAATTTTAATGCATGCTCCCCAGTACTTATTTAACAACACTCTTCACACACTGCTCTGAAGACAGCACCACAAGGAAATTAAGAATTCTGTGGGTGTTCATCACAAACCATTAGTGAACTTACATGCACAATACTCCTCTGAGATGAGAGGATGATGTTACCCCATTTTGCAGATGTGGAAGTAAGATATAGAGGTACCAAGATCAAAAGTATAGTTAATTTAGCAATTTAAGATATATTTAAGAGCTAATTTTTCAAGGGTTCTTGCATTATATGACACTTGGTAGTTGAGGCATGGCTCTCCACGACTTCAGTTGCAGAGGTGGGTATTTGCCACTACTAGAAATCAGACTTGAAACCCATGGTTTCAAGTTTGGCACTAAATGATGGGCCCTCGTTTATTTTGAATTTGTCTTGATTAGTGTCAGGTAGGAATGCTGTCAAAGGAACAGTGTCCAGTTCTTTTGGGCAGCTTTCAGGTGCCTTAACCAAGAGATCATCTCTTCTCAGTCTTGTTTATTTTGCCTCTTCCCATTTCTGGAACCACTGAAATGAATCTGGGGTTTGAGACACAGGAATCTTCTTCCTTAGATAATCCTCACTGATCTCCAGAACAGGTCCCTTCCCCATAATGAAGACAGCTGTGGTCCTAAGAAAAGTACAGGAAGCATGTAATTAAAGGCTGTACTATACTGCCTACATATAGCCAGACCAAGTTAAGGTTGTGCAGGCAACCTTATTTCTGGTATTTCCTAACTTTAGGATGTTATATGTCACAACTTCACTAATACTCTTTTTAATCATGTTTTTTTCTATGTAATTCTAATATTATAAAAGCCTAAGTCTGTCTGCCTCTGTCCGTAATGCTTTATTTGCACAGTGATTGGTTGTTTCCATCAGCCAATCAGAGTGCTTCAAGCATGGGGAAGCACCGCCATGATTCCAAAGCCAGGCTGAGGACTGGTTAGAGGGTGCCAAGGAAAATGGAGGGAAAAGCTGCAATTCTAACAGTTTTTGATAAAATTACAGGAACTTTAGTTGGCTGCCTTCCTTCCACAGAAACAACAAAATAGCACGGAGGGAAACAAAAGTGGCTCGTATTTCTAGGAAACAAAATCTGTTAATGATTAAAATGACTTTAACAGAAGGTGAGGTTAGTATTTTGTTTTTTTCATATGCCAGTTTATTAATTCTCATTCAGCTTTATTGTGAGCTGAGATGGTATCAGTAATATACTGTAATTCTGTAAAGCTGTCTCTGAGCTTCTAAGGCTGTGTAATGCTATATGTTACGAAGTTCTGAAGTTGTTTGTTGTGAGGTTCTGACAGCTTTCTAAGTGCTCCCTCCTCCCTACCTCTTTCTGGTATTAAACTGGGAGAACTATTGGCAGTACAAACTCCTTAAGTGTTTTGAGATCAGATGAAAAGCACATACAAAAATGGACCATCTTTGGATTTTGCTTTTTCTACTATACTTTATTTTTGCTAGTAGTGCTTTGATTTCTTTGTATTCTTTTTACAGAGTACTGCTCCCTTACCTGGACACAGGATAGCAGTTTTATTCTAAATTTGGCATAGCTTAGTAGCAGGCCGTTCAGTTGTATTTTAAGAGTATAGTCTCATTAGAATGTTCCTGTTCTCTGGTAGGACCTTAGTTTGGTTTATAGACAAAGCAACCTTGCTCTTAGGCATCGTTCTCTTTATCATTCTCCAACTATTTCTTGGTTCTGCTTAAGGAAGTTCTGTGCTTTTTGCTTCCCTTTGAATCTTTTTTTTTTTTAACTTGACTTTAAATCAGTTCCTTGTGCATCAAGAGCAAAAAACAGATTTATTTGCAAAAACAGCTCCTGTGGACAGCAAACTTCACTGAAACACAATTAGTTGGATCAGCATGCACACACACACACGCGCGTGGTTCCCATGTTTTATTTTTCTTTCAGAAATTGCAGTTGAGTTGCATTAATTCAGTGGTACAAAATTGCAGCTGTCCATTTGTGAACTGAAACCATACCAGCATAGGAGAATGCCTAAATGTGTCGTTAAAAATAGTTTGTTCATCTAAAATTAAATCTTTTTTCTGCTCTTGTCTTATGTGCGCAACAGAAATTAGAATGAAAATGTATTTTTAAGTACAGAACAAAAAATTGACCTTCAGTTTAAAGAGCCCTGTTTAAAAGTAGTTGTAAAATAGTTTAAAAAGTAGTTTAATACTCCTAAGTAGCTTAAAGTAGTTTAAATGTAAAAAAGTTTAATACTTTACTCCTATATAATATTTCAAGTATCTTTTAAGTTTAATATCCCAGCTTCTCTTATCAAATCCTGTTTGTTCAGGCAGTTTTTTAAAATAAGCTAAAGAATATTAAAGATGAGGGCACGCAAATGTGTGCCAGACACCACCTCACTATCACATCTTGGTTGCTACAAAGCAATGTTGTGCTTTGGAGCAGGGGTTGAAAATGCCCCTGTATTTGAAGAGTAAACATCAAAGGCATTAACAGAATACAGTAAAAATGCGCTTGGTATGTTTACTCCTAAACCTAAAGCTCTCCTGTATAGAGCTATTTTATACAGACCTCTAACAGCTGCATATATTATAATACAACTTGGTAGGAAAGCTTCCCCAGCTGTGAGGGAATCTACTGCTGCTGTTGGGCAAAAGAGCATTATGAGAGTTATGCCATTTGGGAAGAGGGTCAGAATGCTTCTAAGTGGGAGACTGAGGGGAAGGTCTCTTCTTTATACTCAGGATGGGGCATATACAGCAAGTCACAACCTCCCAATATGCATGGAAAATCAGAGACTTCTGCTTTAAATGAAAACAAGGTGGGGGGGAGTGCAACCTACAAAAAAATAGGGGATATTGCTGTAGAGTCATGTGTATTCCATGTAGCTTGGGCTGGCTCTGCTCATGCTTTTCCTCTAGGTTCGCATGTCTTCGTTCACTATTTGAAAAAAAAGGACTGTAGCACATCTCTTATGGAAAAGTATTTTACTGAGGGAGGACTCAACCAGAATAATCAACCAGAGTAATATTTTTGCTATTAAATGTTATACTTCAGATCTGAACGTTTGTAGTGAAGGGGTTGGTACATTGAGAAATGTTATGTGCAGAGGTTATGCACAAACAAATTGTTGCAGTGGCTTCAAAAGAGGAGGGGGAGTAGCTGCTCAGGACTGCATAGCAGTTGTTACGTTGTAATTGTTATTTCTGCATGAGTCTGTAGTGATAACCTCTTGGCTAGGTACAGACATTCAAAAAGCCTGAGGTGGAATCAATCTAAGTTGCATGGTTTTTGTAAGCAGTGGAGTTCAGATTGGTAACAAACAGAACACACGTTCACCTTTTGGTTTGGGTGCAAATCTTAGACCAGGCTGTGTCATTTTTAAACCAGTTTGTGTGTGCTCAACTTCTGTTAAGGGTATAAACCAGTTTCTTATCATTTATGCTGGTAAAAGCGTAATGTCTGGACTTGGCCCTTGTGTCACTATCTCACTTGATTTTGCTGTAATGCTGTTAAAAGAATTTAACATATTGAACCATCCTCTTACTAGTACAGTGCTTAAAATTACAGTGCTGGCCTATTGCAGTATAATTGCATCCTTCTGCCAGTTATATGCAGGCATGTCCCAACTGTCATTGTTAAAAAGATGACGTTTCAAATAAAACTAATGTAGCATAGTCTTTGAAATAGATATTAGCATTCATCTTGGGTACCAAACTTGGATTCAAGAGTAAAGCAAGGCAAACAAAAATAAGATCCTAGATCAACGGAGCTTTTAAGTTTATATTACCTTCCTTGGATATAATATATTAAGGCACTCAGGTGGACAGGTAGGGCTCTGGGTTCCATTTTCCTCTGCCACTGATACATATATGTATGACGTTCAGCATGTCTCAAGTTAACTTACCTGTGTCTTTTGCCTATCTTTGAAATGGAGATAGTGATACTTCCACATTTCAGTGAAGTAGTTTGAGAAGTACAAAGAAAAAGTGCTAAAAATGATTTATTATTCAGTGGTAAATAATTTAAGCACGTTCTGAACAGATTTTGGCACTGGCTTTGGAAGTGCTGATTAATTAAAAATATTTTTTCCTTCAGTTCTTCAGAGACCCGTCCAGCTGGCTTGGAGGAGACTGATCAATCATCGTTGTCTGGAGATCAAGGAATAAACTTAGATAACACTGGCCCTAAACTTTCAGATTTCACAAACAGACCAGCAGGTAATAATAAGTTTTTAGCATAAGCATTTTAATACAATATAGTATTTATTGATCTGTTCAGATATAATAATATCTTGCTGTCCTACATGTTGGCATCTGGTGTTTTCCTGTTCTCTTGCAAGTAATAGTGCTTATTGTCTGATTGTTTCAATAATGTTTTTAGAATGTAATGGAATATGGTCAAATAGTACTCTGCATTATGCTTCTAGTATCCTGTTGAAATGAGTAAGATTACGCAGGAGTAACAGTTTAATGTGTAATTTACTATAATCGTGTGGCCAATATTCTCTTTGTTTTTGTTTGTTTCAGTGAAAATTAATTGTTTAAGTTAGGTCTAACACTGCTATTTTGAACAACAGTTTTATCACAATATAGTTTTAGGAGATAAAATTAGTGTTTGGAGTATTTTTGATTTGTTTCCTAGGAAAATGCCTTTCTTGTTGATTGTGTTAGGATGTCAAATAGCACCTATTTCTGGGCTAGTCTGAAGTGATCGCTGCTGTTTTGAGTGAGACTGGATTAAAGAAAAATCCAGTATGAGGTCAGTAATGTATCACTTCTTCTATTTTAATAGGGACACCTTATGTGTGACCAGCTAAGAAGAGCTACTAGTTAGTAGAAGGTTTGGCATAGGCCAGACAATGGCTAACAGCACAGTGAGTTGGCTGTGACTGAGGTAGTCTTTATCTATGGGTGGAATGCTTCTGTATTGTTAGTTTCAGTTGAGACAGATCCATGGGATGTCTTAGTTATGTCTCTGCTCCAGTCAGGACTAATCTTGATGAGAGATACTTCTGTAATCTTTGGACATTACTCTTCATAGAGTGAACCCTTTGGACAAACTTTAATGTCCTTGGCAACTTAGTGCACACAGTGGAAAATGGCCATCTGTCATAGTCCGTAGTTCTAGGGAAATTTGTATACCCCTTAAGCAAAACTGGTCTCTAGAGCTGGTTTTTCCTTCTAAGTATACAGAACATGATATGGCCATTGCTAAGACCCCTTCTTTAAAACTGTCTGCATGATAGGGCAATTTGGGGCAAAACCCTGTCACCTTTTAGATAAAATCCTGGCATAGAAGTGTGACATCCAGGATGTTAGTATTGGACACTGAGAGGTAGAAAACAACACTGTGCACATGCACCTTCTTATGTGCTGTAAGCTCAGATTTAAAAATTGAAGCTTTTGAACCCAAAATTGTACCTTTTTGTAGGAAACTGAACCCAAAGCAAAAACTAAACCCAAAGCAGAAAATCAGCTGGTTGAAAGCACAGATATAAGGAAATCTCTTATTTGATAAACTCAACCCTGAATCAAGCCAGCTTTGCAATATTGTTGATGAAGCCTCTGCAGAAGTTTTTGACTTCTGGATTTGATGTCATACCAGCTGGCTTGATGAACATGATCATGCATTGTCTTAGGCAGCTAACTTGGAATTTCATGAGATCAAACGATAGTCAAAGGAAGCTGCAAATGATGAAATATTAATGGTGAATGACAAGGCAGGTGAAATTCAGCTCCATGCAAATAAGAGGACATTAAAATCTTCTGTGATACATTACAAGAAGTTTTTTTGACCTAAAGACAGCCATTTTTTCAGTGAAATATATAGATGGAAGCACACTACTTGATGTTCACAACCAAACTCTTGGTCACTGGTGGGAACACTCTAGTGGCTTCCTTAATCCTCCACTGTTGATGATGCCACTTATGAAATCTAACAACCTTCTGTGGACAAAGTTTTGGAGGAAATTCTTAAGGCATCAACCACTCTAGAAATGGGAAAGCCCTTGAAATAGATGCTATGTTAGTTGCAGTATTTATGCATATAGCCATATGGTATTTACATATTAGTCATCATAAGCTTTTGACGATTTCTCAGCTTTTGTGAGGTTGGGGAGCTTCCCCACACTTTAATGCTGCCCTTATCATGATCTCTAAGAAGAAAATTGACAGTGCTTGTTACAGAGGAATATCTTTACTCTGTGCCGTTGTGAACTGTTCACATGTAAACATTTCACCGATCTGTAGGGGAAGTAGTGCTTCCTGAAAACCAGTGTAGTTTTTGAGCATCTTAGAGTACTGTGGGCATGATATTCATTTTCTGACGAGAAAAAAAAAAAGGAACAATAAGTGCCTAATTATGCTGTATTTATTAATTTCAATTAAGCTTCATTACAGTGAGCAGGGGATTGCATATAGTCCATGTTAGCAAACATGGATGTATAGTATCATTCATGAGAACTGTTCACTAGTTGCAAGAAGGCACTTGTGGTGAAGATATAGTAGCTATACTTTCTCAATTGGACAAGACGTCAAGCAAGGTTCCATTTTTCACCTTGCAGTTGTGATCCACGCACAAATGAATTGAAAACTGTCCAGTCTGTCTGTATGTCTCTACTAAACATGGAAAAACTGGATGTGTGATCTACTTTGTGTGGAGTTTTTGCTCACTCAGTGTGATCTTTATTATTGTGGATCACTTTGCAGTTCACAGAAGTATTTTAACAACCCACTCCTGGTGATACATATTGCAAGCCCATTATTTTAATGTCCTTTTAAAGATATCAAAGCAGTTTCCATATTTTGGAAATGTTGTTGTGGAGGTCAACTCTCCTGTTACAGGTTGGTGAACAGAATTCAAGCAGCTCTCACAAATTTAGACACCTGGAAAGCAGAATTGGGGACCAACAGAGCATTAACCCATTAACCTACTCTATCCTGCAGTTGTGCTCAGTTCACTTTTGTATGCTGCCAAAACTTTCATCCTTTGTAAATACTGTGTCCACCAGTTTAATGCTGTAGCAGCCATGCCTCCGTCAAATCCTCCAATGTTAGAGGAATAGGTTATCCAGTAGATAGGTGTGCAAAGAGGCAAGTGTAGAAAACAGTCCTTAATGTCTGTCATTTGCTGTAGGCTGGCCATGTAGTTGTTTGCATACCAGAAACTACAATGTTTGGTATTCTTTTATTTGACATGAGGATAAGATCAAAACTGCATAAGAGACTGTCTGCTTCTTAGGGATGTCATCAAAAGGTGTCTGAAAAAGAGTTGATTTGACTTTGGTTTGTCACAAGTGATAGATGCTTAAGTTGCAATGGAGAGGACTACTGCATTAATTTATGCAACCTGTGGGTCAAAAGAAAAAAGCATATAAGATGTGTAGAGGCTGTTGATATGCCTAAATCTTTTTTAATTTACAGTGCTCAGATTGGACTAATCTAGTGCTAACATGTTAATCTCCTGTGACGTGCCCCCATTTGAACATTTTAATTTGTTCCTCATTTGTTGTTTGTGGTGAACTACTAGTGCTTAGTTTGAGTTGGGACCTCTGTTTTATTCTGTATTTTGGCATCTGCTACTCTGGTTTCTTTGTACTATAAAGCAAGAAATTCGTCTGTGGTTTAGAGGTAATTTTAGGATTTGTTCTACTAGTATCTTTTTTTGGTCCTTGTCTGTGTTTTTTAATACTTGGCCTGTTTGTCTCAAAGGACATTGATTCAGACACTACTTCTTTTTAAAGACACATTTCTTTACCTATGTGTAGAAGTTATCTGTTTTTCTTGCCAACTTTTAAATACTTTACTGATACACATTTTTCTACTTTTTCCCATTCCAAGAGTGCTAACATTAGAACTGTCAGATTATTAGAGATGCTTTGAAAATATTAAGTATTTCCTAATTTAATATACTGAGAAGTATTCTTAAGTAATGTAAGTTAGAGATTGAAAACCCTCTGCCTGTGGTAGAGGGATTGAGTCTAAAGTCATTGGAGGACATTTCAGTTATTTAACCGTGCTATGTTCTAAGTTCATAATGCTGTTTTTGGCGTTTCTGTTGCATGTTACAGGATTTTGCAGGATACCACAGAAGCTGTCACATCTTAACCATGGACTTGTTCCTCAAAGAACCTCAGCTGCTATTTAAGTTTTTTCCCCTCCAATGTGTCCGTATCTGTGCATACATATGTGTTCATGCAAATGAGTGTACATGTGTATACACATGTGCACATTTTGCATTTCAACTCTGAATTCATAAGTCGGGAAAAAAAGCTATAAAGACAGCTGCAAAGATTTGTTTGTCAGACAGAAGGGTAGCTAAGACGTAATAATACTTGCCTCCTGCAAGTCAAGGTCCTGAACATTAGCTGTATATTAAGTGATTAGATAGATAGATAGATAGATAGATAGATAGATAGATATATGCCTCTTTACAACTTTGATGATACCTTGTGTTTTTTGTTTGCTTTTAATTTTTTTGTATTATTAAATGGCTCTTGTGCTGGAGGCTGCAACCCAGGAATTCACTTGTGTTCCTGTTGTATTTTTTGCTTTGTCTGAAGTTTCTAAGAAAGCACATAATTTAATTTTATTTCTCATTTCAGGTTATCCATCTCAGCCAGTTGAACAAAGGCCTCTTCAGCAGATACCATCTCAAATTATGCAACATGCACAACAGCAGCAGCAGCCACCACCACCACCACCACCACCACAGGCACAGGCTCAGACCCAGCAGCAGCAAATGATGATGATGCTTATGATGCAGCAGGATCCCAAATCAGTCAGGCTTCCTGTGCCACAAGGTGTTCATCCACCTAGAGGCCCTGTAAATCCAGAGACCCAAAGAATGCCAATACAGCAAAGTGGCAACATGCCAGTAATGGTTAGCTTACAGGGTCCTGGATCAGTGCCTCCATCCCCTGATAAGCAAAGAATGCCTTTGGCAGGCAATCCTTCTCTAGGAAATAATGCAAGAAAGGTGGTTTATCAAGATAATATACAGAATCCTTCCACTTCACCTCTGGGAGAGGTTTCATCTGTACCCTCACTTCCAGAAGGAAATGGTGTTGAAGTCCCTCCAGTATCAGGAACTCAAAATAATATGACATCTCATTTAGTAGTTTCACAAAATCAGCTCATGATGACAGGTCCAAAACCTGGACCCTCTCCACTTTCAAATCCACAAGGTGCAAGTCCTCAGCAGCAGTCTAATTCTCTACCTGGCTCTCTTACACACCATTTCCCAAATGTTGCTGCCCCATCTCAAACTTCAAGGCCCAAAACCCCAAACAGAGCAAGCCCAAGACCATACTATCCTCAGACTCCTAATAACCGTCCACCTAGCACAGAACCTTCAGAAATAAGCTTATCTCCAGAAAGACTTAATGCTTCTATTGCTGGTCTCTTCCCTCCCCAGATTAATATTCCTTTACCTCCTAGACCTAACCTTAATAGAGGATTTGATCAGCAGGGTCTTAATCCAACTACTCTGAAGGCCATTGGGCAAGCCCCATCAAATCTTTCAATTAACAATCAGTCTAGTTTTTCTGCTCCACAATCGCATAAGTTGGATAATGTGGCTGTCAGTTCAGGAAAGCAAGCCAACACTGCAGGGACAAAGCGAGCAAGTCCAAGCAATAGCAGAAGGTCTAGTCCTGGATCTAGTAGGAAAACCACACCAAGTCCTGGCAGACAAAATTCAAAAGCAGCTAAACTAGCCCTTGTAACTCAGCAGAACCCAACGCTCTTACAGAACCTGGAATTGCAAAGAAATATGATGGTTGGTCCAACTTCTTTGCCAGCACCTATAACTACAACTTTTCCAAATAATAATATGCTGAACAACCAGAATCCTCCAGTTTCTGTACCTTTGGTGACTGGCATTCCTGAGGACAACAAAGAGAGCCTTAATGTTTCTCAAGACAGTGAATGTCAGAATGCACAGGTTGTCCAAGGTAGTAAAGACCAGCCTAATGTTGAACTGAAGGGCATTCCTAGCCAAGAAATCAAAATGATGGTTCCTGAAGAACCAAAAAAAGATGGACAATCTTTAGATACCAGCAAGCTTCCCAGCTTGGAGGAAAGCAAGACAATGGTATCTTCAGCTATGAGAGAGGCACCAACTTCATTAAGCCAACTTCTTGATAATTCTGGTGCTCCTAATGTAACTATAAAGCCTCCTGGGCTTACCAGTCTTGATATACCACCAATGGTGACCTCTGGGGAAGAACTAAAGAAGATAGCTGTCATTCCTCCACTACAGGATTCTTCTTCAAGCAAAGAACCTGCTAATTCCCTAAGCTTGTCTCAGAATAATGAAGGCTGTTCAAACCAAGTGCACCAAGAACTTGGAGAGATGAATTCAAATGTTACTCAGCCTGTTCCTCCAGTATTACAACGCCCTGTTAGCTCCTCTTCTATTTCCACTCCTTTACCACCCAACCAGATAACAGTTTTTGTAACTTCAAACCCCATTACATCTTCTGCTAACACATCAACACCATTACCATCTCATTTACAACCTACATTAGTGTCTACTGTTGTCACAATGCCTAATGTAGGTAACAAAGTTATGGTTTCTGAGGGACAGTCAGCAGTTCAGCCTAATACCCGGCCACAGTTCATTACACCAGTTTTTATAAACTCATCCTCAATAATTCAGGTTATGAAAGGATCTCAACCAAGTACATTACCAGCAGCCTCCATGAGCACTAACTCCAGCTTAATGCCTCAGTCAGTTGCAGTTGTTGGTCCCTTGCATATACCACAGAACATAAAGTTCTCCTCTGGGCCTGCTCCTCCTAGTACGTCATCTAATAGTTCTGTCCCAAATATTCCAACAAGCAGGTCACTGGTTCTTAATCCACTGGCAACTCCTATTCAGCTTCCTTCTCCCCCATCTACAGCATCTTTGAATGTTCCTTCACATCCCCCTGTTCAACAAGTCAAAGACTTTAGCTTAGAGGAAGCTGCCTCTCAAGCTAATATATCAACTGACCAGTGCTCTGTAACAACAACGCAGTGTGGATCTGTGGTTTCGCCTCTTCTTACAAGTAGTCCAGGATCTTCTGGAAACAGGCGAAGTCCAGTTTCGTCTAGTAAGGGAAAGGGAAAGGTGGACAAGATTGGTCAATTTTTGCTGACCAAAGCATGTAAAAAAGTTACTGGCTCTCTTGAGAAAGGGGAGGAACAGTATGTTTTGGATGGAGAAGCTGATGGCCAGGGACTAGAAATGTCGGTCCCTAACAGTCTGGGGACAGAGCAATTGCCTGTAGAGGTAGACAATAAAACAGTGACACCTCCAGTACCCAGTCTTATAAAACAGAGCACTTCTGGGCCTGGCAGTCTGAGTGTAAGCACTGCTGCTACTGTTTCTGCTTCTGTATCTTCAAGTTTATCAAGCAACACTCCTCCCACAAATGTACTGTCAGTTGTAACCACTCCAGCAATCCAAGAGCTTCCACCTGCAGCCCCAAGCACTAATAATAACCACAGTGGTTTACCAGCTGAGCAAATTGGGATTGGCTTAGTGGAGGAAAAAGCAGGAGTACATCAGGAGCTACTACAAAGTATAGGTATGTACTTTGCATGGTACTGTTCTTCCACCTGCTTCTTACCCTTGTGTGTCAGAAATTCCACTGGCACATTAAAACCTGTATTTGAATTTAACACAAAACTTAACACTTAATTGGAAGGTAATGTAATCCATTTGTGGCTTCTAGAGTGCTGTTTTTATAGCACCCAAGTAGTATAGCTGTACTTGTGAATTTTTAACGTAATATAACGTTTTTTGTGGCTTGTTTGGTTTTCTGAAAGTCTTTGTAGGTTCTTAATAATTTTTTTCACTTTTTTTAGGTATTTTGGGTATTCAAAAAAACTTTTCTTTCCTTTAATCCTGTTGTGCAGCAAAAAACTTAAGATGAAAGACTTTATATGCAGCATATTTGATGCCATGAGTGATTTCACTTAAGGCTCAGAAGTAGGAAGAAAATGACAAAAGGAGTGCGTACAATTTCTGTCAAAGAAGCAAATTGCTTTTTTTATTTCAGTGTTGCCACAGAATATGAGTGGTGTGTTGTTATGGGCTTTTTTGTAACTTTTTAAATATAAAGAAGTACAATTTGGTACCAAAGCAGCATATGAAGATGAGAACTTAATTGGGGCAAGTGAGCAGGAACACAACGTTTGCATTCGTTGCAAGTCTTTATCGGACTGCAAAGGAAGAAGAGTCCTCTTTCTGTTCTCCATAAATTCTTTTTTTTCCCCTCAGTGCTTCTAGATAAGTGATTTTCAGCCAGGGTGTCACAGCCATGCTCAAGCTTGGACCTGCTGGGCCAATCCATTACTCCCACTGTCAGACCCCTTACATTGGTGGTGCTCAACCTTTTGGTTCTGCAAGCCAGATCAGTGGTGTAGGGCCAGTCTATGGCCCTTCCCTAGCCCATGCCTTACATGATATAGAAATGTTTACCTGTGAAATACTGAAATGGCTGAAGATTTTTAATAAAAGATCTACAAAAAGTACCATTAATTTTGAAAATGAAATCAAAAGCTTTTTTTACCTATGAAGAATTCAAGTTGAAAACCTCTGAATACTCTGCCTTCTTGCCCTCTACCCCAGCCCCACTTTCCCTCAACCCCACAGCAGCAAGCTGAGATGACAGCAGCTAAGGTAGAGTTAAGTAGTTTCACATTTTGTGCAACTTTAAATTCTGTGGACTTGTGGAAAGAAAAACACAAAGCTGCACCGCACTTGGGTGTAATTAGAGGAAGAGACCTGAAGTTTTTTTCCATTTTTTTTTTCCTGAAACATATGCAATATAATGGGTCTTTAGGGGTCTAGAACAGTTTATTTTACTGGATACTTCCTTTTTGATTTATTATAATCTGTAAATCCCGGCAAGGTGCCTTTCTTAGCAAGGGCTATTGCATCCTTTTTTATTTTAACTTAGGAGCATAAGGAATTTTAAATTTAAGTCTTCCTTTGTTTTGCTAGAGATCTTCATGAGTATCTCAGAAGTTTTGAACCTGTGCAGCTTAATAAAATTGTAGAGGTCTTGTGTTATTAACAGAGATCTTCCAGAAGTTAATTAGTCTTTCCCTAGTGTCAGTGTTTAAAGACTCCAATGCTAGAGTTTAAAACTCTAGCTAAAATCACATTTCTCTTTTTAATCTCTCAAGATCTAATTTAACCAGTATTTCATATAAAAAAAAAAAAAAAAACCCCGCAATTTTATGAAGGAGTTAGTTCCCCTTACCTTAGAAATCAGAGTTTGGGGAGGGGGTACCAAAAATAAAAACAGTGGGTGGGAGGGGAAGTGTATATGGATGTATGATGCAATCAGTCAGAAAAAACTGCAGTGCTTTTTAGTCTTAGTTGATCATACAAAGCAAAACATACCTGTAATTTACTTTGAATGAAAAATTTAATTAGTTCTGACTTTTTCTGCACTTCTCATTTTAGCGTCATCTCAACATTTAACCCAGAAGGAAACTCCAGTTACAACATCAGAAAGTGCTGTTCAAAGAACAGGTAAACATTTGTTTTAGAAAATGAGGATACACCTGTGGAAGTGCATATACATTTTAATTCGTGTATCTAAGAAGTCATTGCATCACGTTGATTGTGTGCACTCTGGAAATAGATAGTTCTCATCCTGTGCATTGGAACAGTTCTTTAAAAATAAGTGAAGTAGTTTGGCTGGCTTCTGCTGTTGAAATGTTTTTGCCCTAATGTTTATTCATATGAACAGTTTTTGCTCTTTTAGTGTAGGTTGAGATTTT
The DNA here is from genome assembly GCF_030867095.1 of Alligator mississippiensis. NCBI lineage: Eukaryota > Metazoa > Chordata > Crocodylia > Alligatoridae > Alligator > Alligator mississippiensis. Next base: position 23,791,135 of record NC_081832.1, read on the forward strand.
CAAAGTGTTGTTAAGAGATTGACAATCTTTTTCATTTATTTTAATGGTGGCATATTTATATCTGCAAGACCACCTATAATTGAGTGGTGAGTGCTATCAAGGATAGATTTTTCAGACTATCTCAGTTCCCCTTTAGATACCTTAATTATTTTTTAAGGGTGCTGAATAGTTATTGAGCACCACTGAAAATCTATTGGTGTGCTTAAATGTTAAGCAGAGATCCAGGTTTTCCGTTTCCCACAGAAAAACGCAGTAAACTACAGATGTTACCTTTTTACCAGCGGCAAACATGGATTTCTCATTTTACTGGAGAAGCCGGCGGATTTTGCGGTTTTGGGATGAGCTCTCTGCAGGAAGTAAGAGTTCTAGCCTGCAGGGGGCTGGGAAGGAGGGAGAGAAGGGTGGCCAGGCAGGGGACACCATGTGCATGTATATGCACGTGGCCCCAGGCAGCCTGGAAAGCAGCTCCCACAGGTAATTAGACAGGGAGGGGGGAATTGAGCCCCCTTAGGGAAGGAGGGAGGAAGGAGTTGGGCAGGTCTGGGACTGGAGATGCTGCCCAGCTGGGCAGTGCATGGGGTTTGGGGCCTGGGGCTGCAATGCTTGGCTGCAGGGCCCCAGCAGGGAGTGGGAGGGGGCTGCAGGAGGCTTGTCCAGGGGGGTGGGGCTGGCTCCCTGCCACTGCGCATACTCTTAGGGGGCAGAGGAGACCCGCACTTTGATGGGCGCAACCCCACACTGTTGCCTCCGCTGCAGCTGTGTGTGCAGGGGGCGCATCGCCAGAGCAGCGCAGAGCTCACAGTGGCAAGGCAGCTTCTCTGCATAGCTCCACTGTTCGCTTCTCTGCCGGGTCAGTGTAATTAGAAATAGTACTTGAAAAGGAGTGCATTGACTTAAAACAATCCATTTAAACGAACACAACTGAAATTACTTTCTTCCAAGGCATATTCATCATGTCGAGTTTGATGTGTTGGTCATAGGATGTTAGCTTAAAGCTGGATATCTATCATTCTAAGATTTACAACTGTAGATAGAATTCTGCATACAAGAAAAAAAATATCTTGATCAAGATTACTATACATTCAGTCTGTTTCACTCTTCCATTAATGTGTGTCAGACAGGTTTTACACAGAGCAGTTAGAATAATTACTCTTAAACAGCTCAGTAATAAGAATATGTATCCCATAACTTGGTCCTTAAATTTTAGTGCTTTTATTTTTCCTTTTATAGCTGTTGTTTTTTCAGTACATGACACCAGGCTTTTGCAGTAACTGGTACTTAGCAGAAATGGCTGTTCTTAAAGGGAAAACATGTTTTTTTGCGTTTTGTCCAACAGTGGCAACAAAAAAAGCAAGCACAATTTTAGGATATTTAAGTTGAAATGGAAAATACTGAGATACAAATTATAAATTATGAGAGAATAAATAATGTATAAATTATAATGCTCCTCTGTTAACCAACTATGTTATTATCTTCTTAGATCTAGGTCTCATCTGACAAAAAAAATTAGCAGAAAGAGGGAATTTAGCAATGTAAATTAAGAGAGACTTATAAAACCTTTTTATATATTGAAAAATAGTGTGTTTACCAGAGAGGAGACAGTAGGGGATAGACAATAGAGAAGGTTGGTTGGGAAATTCTCTTCACTTTAACACAAAAACAAGGTTATTTTAGTGGAACCGAATGCATCAAATTCCAAGTTGGGGGAGGGAGAGGGTGGGAGACATCCCAGTAAGACTGCAGCTTGTTGCCACAAAGTATCATTAAGGTGAAATTCCTGGATAAATATTACGTTTCAGATTATCCAGACTTGTGCTTTTTAAGGCTGGGGTGGGGTTTGGAAATTCACAAGAGCTTTGAAAGGGGCTGTAAGTGCTGAAGTCAGTTACCAACCCAAAGGAAGGTTCAGGTGGGGGGAAAAATCTTGACAGGTAGGCTATTATACCACTGCCTTCAGCAGGATTTCTTAAGCCTTTCTGTGAAGCAGCTAGTGCTGGCTCAGTATTCCATTGATAAAATATTGATATAGATGGGTCATTGATTTGATAGTTCAGCTTTTCATCTGAATAGGATGGTTTTATTGTGAGAGGACTAATTATCATTCTCAGAGGAGAGAAGTTACTCAACAAGCTGGGCATCCCTTTTTTAGGGGAGGCAAAATATGAGATCAGAGGGTTGTATTTCTTTAGTATGAGGCGACTCATTACCTCAATCAGAAAAATGTATTGCATATAGCACTGACAATATTTCAAAATAGACTGGGCTTCATAAAATACAATATGCATGTGTATTTTCTTGTTATTATTCAACATTTGCCATCAAGTGTAGTTTGAAAATCAGCATGGTAGTGACATACCATCTAGATACATGACTCTTAGCATATGTCTTTTTCTTGCAGAACTTGAAGCAAGTGCTGCAGTAGTTGCTGGTCAGAGGTAAGTAGATAACATCTGTAGATCCAGGAGTGATGTAGCTGTCTTTGAAAGAAGTTCTTTTCTCTTTGACTTTCTTTATTCCAGAATTGCACAACTTAAAATCCTTCATTGTTATGGATTTTTTTATTCTCTTGCCATATCTGTTTCTTGCCTCAGAGTCTGGCTAATCCAGGTTTTTAAGTAGGAAGAATTTACATTAAAACTTCTGAATGCGATGCTGCCTTTTTGGACACCATTTTTCATATCCCCTAAGGTTTCAATGCTTTCTTCTCTTTGAGGGTGTTGCATGGCTCCAGCGGTCACTGCTTTTTGTGTGTTCTTTCCAGAAGAGGGGAACTCAAACTACTTTGTGTGTGCTAGCTTCATTAATTGGTTTTTCAAAACCTGATGCATGATTGCTCCTATTTTTACTACTGAAATCTGATAAGGCAAGATTTTGTAAGACATGCATGTACATAGAGATCTTGGCTAACATAATAATTTAACTAGTCCAACAACAGATGGTTATTTTATCAGACTGAAGTGTGATTTTTCAAGATCATGTTAACCTAGTTGCATCTTAGACCACGTTTTAATAAGAAAAACCTTTAACTGATTGTAGGAGGATTTAACTGTAGTTTCATTTTGTCAGAAACCTCATGCTAGTCTGTTTTGCTGCCCCTGCACCAAGTACAGTGCCTGCCCACAGGAGAAACTGCATCAGTTTAACCTGGCTCACCCAGCCTCTGTATAGATTGTGTGCTTCAGCGGGGCTTTTTGATGCTTTTATCTAATACCTGATTGCTCTCCTAAATTTTATAAGCCCTGGCAGATGCTGTATTTTGCCTTTACTGTCCCCATATGGTAGAAGAGAGTACCAAGATTTAAAAGGATTCTAACACTATGAAACTTGTTTAGGGAGGATTGGTGCTGAATTTAATATTTAAAAGAATCTGCTGTTTTCTGGGACTAGAGTCTCTCCTTAAATGTCTGATGCACAAGCATAACAAGTCAGCCAGGCACCCAGGGCAAGTGTGATGGAGGCAGCAGTGACTTATACCGGTAGCATGGTGACAGCTGTAATTGTGCAGCTACAGCAGCAGCTGCTATGTTTTTGCCTCCTTCACTCCACGGCCCATTCCTGGAGTTGGCACCCTGCTGCCCTGAATGCCCAACTCTATGTATTTTGGGAGCTAGCCTTCTCTTTAATTTTAGCAAAACCAAACTGAAATTTCATGTGCAAGGAGAGGTAGTTAGCCATGTTAATCTGGAGTTAGGCAGAAGGCAGGGTACAGGTAGGCCAGCTGTACATGTGATGGGTGTTTAGTCCCCTAAATTGCAATGGTGGGTTTTTAATTGCAACTATTAAAAACCCACTGTTTCAATTTAGGGGCTTCTGACACTATAGTAAGGGACCCAATCTCCCTCTTTTCCCCCCACCCCACAGAGCCTGCCTATCTCTCCCACGGGGGAGGGGATGGTGAGGGGGGTGAGCTGCTGGCGGGCCAAGTGGCCCCTGAACAGTGGCGGGGCCCTGGTCTTTCCCTCTGCAGCAGCAGAACCCCACAGGGCCTCCTGGGTGGGCTGCTAGCAGGTGGATGTCACCCAGGGGGCACCACTGCTGCAGAAGGACAGCACAGTGCCCACCAGCAACTCACATCTCAGCTGTGGGAGAGGCAGGCTCCATGGGGGGGTTGGAAGGAGGAAAGAGGGGGATCAGGCTCCCAGCCACGTGTTTGTTTGTTTTTTTTTGTTTGTTTTGTTTTTTTTTTCTCCCCCCTCAGTGGAGCCTGTCCGTGTGCCTGCCTGCGTGATCTGCCACCAGGCTATGCAGTCTCTGAGCTGGGGGGGGGGGCGGCGGCGGTGGTCTTTCCCTCTGCAGTGGCAGTGCCCCCCCAGGGCCACCTGGATGTGGTGCTAGCTGTGCGGATGCTGCCCCAGCTTGCAGGCAGCATCTGCCAGATCCAACTCTTCCCCGAGCCTGTGCACTGGAAGCCCACCAGGCACTGCTTCCCGTGCGGGCTTGGGTAAAAGTTGGATCTGGAAGGTGCTGCCTGCAAGCTGGGGCCACACCCGTGCAGCTAGCACCACGCCCAGGGGATACTGCTGCCACGGAGGGAAGGACTTGGGTCCCACTGCAGTTCAGGGGCTGTGCAGCCTGGTGGCAACTCATGGGGGGGCAAGCCGCTGGTGGGCCCTGAGTGAGGGGCCCCAAACCTTACTTCCACAGTGGTGGCACCTCATGGGGCCACCCAGGTGGGTGGCTAGTGGGTGGGTGTTGCCCCAGCTGGAGGGCAGCACCCACCCCAATCTTATTGTTCCCTGAGCCTAAGCTGGGACAGCACCCAGCCACTAGCAGCTTGCCTGGGCAGCCCCAGGGGGTGCCGCTGCTGCAGAAGGAAGGACTGGGGCCCTTTGTAGCTCAGGGGCAGTTTGGCCCATCAGCAGCTTGCCCCCTGGCTGAGGGAGATGTGGGCAGGCTCTGCAAAAAAAAAAAAGAAAAAGAAAAGGATCAGGTCCCTTACTGCTTCTGCCTTCAGCCCACCTCTCTTGTGGTGGTGGGGGGGGGTTTAGTTGCAATGTAGTAAACTCATTTAAATAGTAAGAAAAACCCCTGTATATGTACAGCATAATGCAATTAAACTGCAAAAATGGCCAAGTTTTGTCACGTGTACAAGCACCCATACACTTTACAGTAGTTCTGTACCCTGCCTTCTGAAATTTCACGTATGAGGTAGTCTTCCAATAGACAATTTATTTAAAATGTTTGAGAGAATTTTTGGGAGATGAGCAGGTTCACAAAATGAGGTGGCCATGTATGAATAGTATTGTTGACACATTTGGCATATGAAATAACTCTGGACTTGCTTATTTGGTTTTTTGCTTTTTACTTCATAAAGGCTGGTATCTTTTTGGTGGGGAAATAACAGTTGGTAGGGAAGAATTTTAGTTACCACAGGTTTTTTCTGTGGATATTATAAACCTGTTACATTTCTTCAGGTGCAAATCAATTATAGAATGTAATAGATATAGACTAGCTGAATGAGGGCTTCTGAAAGCGCATACATAACTTGCACACCTTTGGAAGAACCCAGTATCATGCAGAGTAATAAAGGCACTATTTTACAATTCAGCAATGGTTGCTTTGGACTAGTTTGATTTTTCCAATTTGTGTGAAAACAAGAAAGGGTGAGTCTTGTGTGATATCTGAAGGGCTCACCTCAATCTTGTGCATTAATCGCAAATTATATAGTCAGACCTCCTGAGTCTCATTTATTTATTTATTTATTTATGTTTCCTAGTGACTTGATATTTACATAGTACTGTTATACACATTATTTGGTTAGGCTTCACATTACACTTCCAATGTAGATGGTGATTACCTCTATTTTACAAATTACAGATGGGAAGAAAAGTTATCTGCAGAAGCACAAAACTAATGAATCAGATGTAATATCAAAGCATTTACAAATGGGTTTTGAGCCAGAGTCTGATACTTACTCTATCCCTTAGGCAGGTCACTTAACTTGTCTGTGCCTCTAATGTCTTGTGGAAAATGGAGATAATTACTTGCCTATCTGCTTGCTTTATCTCTGTATTTCCGTGCTTGGCAGTGCCTGTTTGGCTTTTATCATTGCATTCACAAATTGACTGTTGTGTTTAAGATATTAGGTGCTTTATGCTACAAACTTTTGTAAAGCTTTTTCCTTTTAAAACATCATCTCTGAAAAGAGACTATCAAAAATTCTATTCTGTAGATATGCTCTCTGTTTTCTGATTTAAAATATATATTTATTGTTTTAAGTCTTGCAGAGCCATCGCATCCAAAATGGCATGAACTTCATTCTGTTTTTCTTTGTGCATTATTAACAGAATTGTTTAGTTCAGTAGTTACATGTGCGAACCCACAGAAGACAGGGTTGCACAGAAGTTTCACTGAGGCTAGGAAAAGGCTGAATGAAGCGGGTCAGCTGTGTCATGGCACAGTTGATCTGTTTCACTGGGCAAAACACGTCACCCACCCCTTGTCCTGCCCTTGATGGTGAGGGACAAGGGGGAATATGGTTGCCTGCTTTCTTTGCACAGCCAGACGTGTTTCCCTACAATCAGAGAGTGGGTCTGAGTGGGGAAGGGCTTTTTCTTGCCCAGCCAGACGTGGGGTACAGGTCTGACTGAACAAAGGGAGCAGTCATAGAGGTAATAGGCATCTACCGCAGTAAAGCAGCATAGTCTGTTACCAGTTATTGTTGTGCCACTGATTTTTTCTTTTGTGTAGTTGCAACAAATCGTATTATTGTCTATTTGTTCAGCATTTGTGCTGCCGTAAAAAAAATAAAAAAATGTATAGTGACAGAAATGAGATACAGGCAACATGTTTCTACCCAGAAGACTTTATTTAGTTTGCAGAAACTTACTGATGTCAGTGCATGAGAAGAAAAGCATCCAGGGTGAATTTATAGACTTGTTAGTGATTTTTTTGTTAAAGGGTGTTGTCATTTAAACAGAGCATTGCTGACCTGGTGTTATTGAGACAAAATAAACATGGACTTCCCACCATGCCCTTTTAAAAGTAACCTTTTATAAACAGAACTGCACTTTAAATTGCTGCCAACTTTACACTTTAAAACCACCTTAATATAAAGCCTTTTTGGTTTGGGAATAAATCATTTAGTGAGATCAGTGAAGTAATTATTTAATAGTACAAAAGGATGACTTGCTCCCTTGAATATATAATTCTTTAAATTAATCTGCAATTTCAGTTCTGTATTCCCATATACTAGCAGTTTCTAATGTAACTTGTTTGCTTTTCCTAGACTTCAGTAATGGTGGCATCTGCTGGAAAATAGAGCTGACAATTTAAAATGCATCTAATTTCTCGGTCTTCTAATATTGAAAGTACTCTCTTTTGAGGACTTCTCAATTCTATATCCTCTGATAATTTTTTAATAGAAATGGACTATGCTCTGGCTTACTCGGGTCATTCTTCATCTGCTAAAACTTCCAGTATCTCTAGCGTTTCATATCGTCAGTACTAATGGTCCGGAACTGGTACTGGTCCATCTCCAACTTGTCTGAGTTGCATAGAAAAACATAATTCTTCTTACACTTCATCAGAAATATTTTGTCCCACTTTATTAGTAATGAGACAAAAGAGAGTTGTGAAAAGTCTAAAACTCCAAGTAGAAGAAATTCAAGAACAGAGGATTCTGCTGCTTCACAGGAAAATGTAGAGAATGGACAGCGTAAGAGGTCATCCAGACCAGCATCTGCATCAAGCACCGCAAAAGGTAAAATGCACAGCCTCCTTACTGTGGAGAGGGCAAGAAATGAAGTACTTTACTAAACTTCCCATCTAATGAGTATGCTATGTCTATGGTATGAGCCTATAAATATATTTTGTACAGTGTGTGCTTCTAACCCTATAGTTGGTACTGATGACTACAAGGCTAGAGGGTCTGGAAAAAATACTTTTGGGGCAGAGGAGTTGGGAGAACCCCTGTCCAACCTCCATCCCAAGGCCTGATGTGGAAAAACTGGAAATTTTGGGAAAAATTAGAAGAGAGTTTTGTGAAATGCTTTCTCTTAGAATGAACAGTGAGATGTTTAGAGTAATGTTTAAAATAGTAGTACAGCTGCACTTCACTCTTTCAGAAGGCTTTCTAATAAATTATAGTTCAAATGATGTTCCTTTTATTTTGAAACTGAACCACTACTATAATACTATAAGAGTTTTTTACATTGTACCTCATTTTTAAGTTTCTTATACTGCCTTGTACTTCTGTGATTCCCTTTTATGGATAATTTAAAAAATAATACTTGGTCAATACAGACATTAATGACATCAGCATTCTAAGAATGATCATAATGGTGACTAATAGTGATTAATTGTTTTCCCTCCATTTATGCTCTCCCTTTTCCTACTTTCCCCTTGCATTATTTCATAGATCTGCTAGAAGTCTGCTTGGTGCCCCCAGAGCTATGTATGTCGCTGTTTGAGAGAGGCTGCGAGTTGTGCCCCCTTTCCTGTATACCATACGCCTCAGCCCATGTACATTATGGTAACCCCTAGGACACGTCATTACAGCCCCCAGCCAGTAGAGGGTGTTGCCATCTTTACTTGACAAGAAGAGACAATGCAGAAGCTGTTCTCTTGCGGGTTATTGTTTGTCTGCTTCTAGTGACTTCTGTCCTGCAAAAGGAGGTTGTTTTGGAGACTGTCCTTCTGAGGGGCTTTAGTGTAGAGGTCCAAGGGTTTGGCACCAAGAGGCCTATGTCTGCAGGGCCCTACAGGAGAAGCATGAGACACAAACATTTCCTGGGAACTGAGATCCGTGGAGGGAAGAAGCTGGGACCGGCTTGGAGGGCTGTTTAATTCCACTTTCAGCAAGCATGATGCAACTATATTCTGCCACAGGGAAGTTATTCTGACAAAAAGGACTTGTACCATACTTACTCAAATACCAGATGAGATTTTTGCAACCAATTGGCATGGGGGGAAAAAGTCTTCTGCATACAAAAAAATCTCATTAAATACATTGTCTATCATTAAATTGCTACCAAAGGTTGACTAAATGCAGCCAACACTGAACATGACTATAAAACACATGGCCCTCATTGAGCAAACGTGCTGATGGGAACTTTTTTTTCTTTTTAAATTTATTTACAAATCTTCTTAAAAACACACTTATCACCCTACACTTTCATAGCTTCATACATTGAGCATCCTTGTTTAACCAAAATAACATATAATAAAAACAACTATATATCCAAAAGCATACAACTACATATATAAAACCCTTAAACAGCATGCATCAACTTCTCACAAAAGAACCTTAGAGCACTTTCTTCATAGAGAACCCCATGAAAAACTATTACCTCAGTAACCACCTGAAATCTTTCTCTTCCTCTCATCAGTTCTGTCTGTTGGTTCAATGACATAAGTGTGTCTAGTCCTTTTCCCTCTGCTTCTCTGCCTCTCCTAATCTGACCTCTTCCTTGTCACGATCAATGTAGTTTTTCAGTTCATGCAGCCCCAGCTTCCAGCGCTCTCTTCAGCCTTACCTTCCCTATTTGATATTTCTGCATGAAACCTTCCATCCTGATGTAATGAATTGGCAACTGCCACACTCTGGCCTCTTTGGAAAGGTCTGATATACTCCCTGTTTCCTCAAAATTGCAGCTGAGTGAAATTGGATGTTATATACTGCTTTCCCCTCTTCCTTCGTTAACATCGTGCATATCGCACTTGCATATCTCACACAGATGAACAGTCTGAAGTCTGGAAGTCCCCACCTATCTTGCTTTGCACAGTTCAGCTCTAGCCAGCCTTTCTCTTTTGACATTCCAGAAGAACACACATACTTCCCTCTGTACTTTTGCTATCTGCCACCATGTTGGTGGAAATGCAATTCCTGTATATAGAATAATTTGCAGTAGCACAGCCTGAACCGCTGCCACTTTTTGAGGAAAGAACAGTGTCCTTCTAGACCATAATTATATTTGCCATATCCTCGCCATCACCTTTTCCCATGCTGTATTACCTTCCCCCTTGGTGTCCGGTGGGATCCCTAGCATTCTGAATTCTCTTCCTCTTATTTGAAGGTCCAACTTCTCCAAGTACTTCCAGTTCCCCACTCCCATTATGGCGCTTTTCAGCCTATTTAGTTTAGCCCCTGTTGCTTCTCCATATTCTAATATAGGCTTTAGCACCTTTTCCATCAAAAGTCTATCTTTTAACTACTACATTTATATCATCCATGTAGAACATGCATTTTACCTCTCCCCCTCTTGGTATCTTTACTCTCCTTATGACCTTGTCTTTCCTTATTCTTTGTGCTGGTGGTTCCATGTCACACACGTCATAGTGGCGACAGGGGGCAACCTTGTATCGATTTTAAAAGCCCCCCCCCCCCCCCCCTCCCCTTAGATGTCTGTGGATTTGGTCTTGACTCTCCCCTTCTCTGTACAATAACTTTATCCAACATACAATTTTCTCTGGGAACCCCATTTTTCCTAGCGCTTTGAATATGTAATCGTGATCTACTCTGTTATATGCTTTTTCTAAATCTAGATATGCTATAACTGGGTGTGTTTTCTTTCTTTGGATGTTGGCCAGTGTATCTCTGATTACTCTGATCACTTTGGAGATCCTTGTACCTGGTACTGCACATACTTGGTCTTTATGTATTAATTTCTGGAGGTTTTTCCTCATTCTCAAAGCCAGCATCTTGGCAATTTAACGTATCCATGTTAAGGAGTGTCACTGGTCTCCAGTTTTTCAGGAGTTCCTTCTCTCCTTTTTTAAGGAATAAGATCACAACACTTCTTGTAAAATCTTTCCCTGCTTCTCCTGTTTCTGTTGTTTTCTCAAAAACTTTCACTATAGCCCTCCCTACCCATGGCCAAAACTTCTCATAAAATTCCATAGATAGTCCATCTGCTCCTGGTGACATCCCTCTTTTTTAAAGGTTTTTCAACACTCATCCACGTCCTTTATGCTTATTTGTTCTTCCATCTTCATTGCTTCCTCTTCCTCTTTTCTCTTCAGTCTGTTCCGACAAAATCTTCCTATTTCTTTCTTCTGAGATATCTCTTCATAAAATCTTTTTGTTGCCTCCAACACCACCTTCTTCTTTCCCACCCAAGCACCACCACCTTCCCACACTGCTTTAAGTTCTCTTTTCACCATCTTCACTCTGGCTGAAAAGTATCAGAAGCACTCATTTTCTCCCACCACACTGCTTGTGCTAAAAACATTTTCACTCCCATATTTTTCTTTTAAACAAGCTTTCTATCTCTTGCCTTATTTCTTCTAGTTCTTCTTGTATCTGTCTCACTTCTGTAGCTTCCTTTAGCAGCTCCTGCATCTTTCTTTGCAGATCTCTTAGCTCTTTTGTTCTTTTCCCCTCAGTTCTTTGATCTTCCTTCCTGAAGAATTTTCCTGTTCTCTTCTCACCATCATCCACCATCCTCTGGTATTCAGGATGTATCTTCAGTGTTCTCCACCCCTCATAGCATCTTGTGTATGTTTGACATATCTCCTCACCTTGTAGCAGTTGTACATTTAACGTCCACACTCCCCTTTTCACAGGATGGTAACCAAGATTTAGTCCTGCCTTCAGTATCTGGTGATTACTAAATGCCATAATTACGGTTTCTTTTTTCATTATCTCTATTTGTTTTGTTACAAACACAGAGTCAGTTCTTGATGGTTTCTTTCCACTGGGGTCAGTTTTAGTGAAAACATTCTACCCAGGCCACACATCTTAGTGGCTTCTTTTGTTATATTTGCTAACAATCTGGATTAACTGTCTAAGGTTCTGTCTCCTTCCCCTGTTCTGTTACCTGCTTCTATTATGCAGTTGAAGTCCCTCACTATTATCTACGGTTTCCCTCCACCCATGTAAACTGCTAGCTTTCTAAGCAGATCCTTCTTCCCCTCCTGCTCTGGTGGTCATCTATGTTAAAAACTTCTAATTTTGCTCCCTTGACTGATAGTATCATTAGTTACAGTCTGCCACTGTTGATGTCTTCCATTTGCTTTGCTTTCACTTCTGGATTTTTGAATAGTATTGCTACTCCAGCTGCTTTGTTTTCATTTGTCCCTGACCACCAGGACAGTCCTCATCTCCATCTTTTTCTCAAAGCATTTATAATCCCTTTCCCCTGGTATCTTGTTTGTCTTTAACATCTGCAAGTAGCCATTATGCTCTTATTTGTTTCATCTGTTCCCATCTTCTCCTTGGTAGTATGCTTCTGACATTAATAGATGCTACAATCAGTACCACTGTGCTTGTTTTAACAAGAGTGCACCTGCCCCTTTAAGGTTTGCTGGCGCTGCTGCTCACCTTGGTTAACTCCTCTCCCTCACCCACTCTCATGCCTGTCCTTTTGCAAGCTGCCTGAATGGCTTGCATTCCAGAAGCCTTACATTTTCTTACTTCCTGCCTCTAGCTTGCCACTCTGGGCTGGAGCCCAGTGGAGTTAATGGTGGGAAGCTGCTCTCTGACTGATTCCCCTTGTTTTCAGGTTTTTTCCCTGATTTTTCTTTCCCAATGTTTTCTTCTTTTCCTGTCCCTGGCTCCCAGGCTCTTTCATTTGTTTGACCTCTTCTGCTTGTTTGGTTTCTTCTCCCACACCTCCATGTCTGGGCTCTCTCCTGCTCCCCCCACTTATCCACCATTTCTACTTTAACCTTTGCACTCCTCTTCTCCCCTACTGTCCATTTCTGATTCACACTGTTCCTGAGGTGGGTCTGACCTTCCTTGTGTAGACTTTGGGACAGCTGCAGAATAGGTGTTCCTTCCCATAGCTAGTGCATTTTAGGAACACCTGGCACTCTGCAGCTTTGTGCCCCTTCTCTTCACATCTGTAACACACCATGAAGGGACAGTGTATAGACAGGTACCCCTCCTTGTTGTATTTGCTGCATTGCTTTGGTTCCCCATAGTATATTATTATAAAACCCCAGCGGAGCCCCTGTTGGATCACAGACAGGAAGTGCTGTACCCCACCTAGGCTCCGCTTGTTTTCCATCAATACAACTCGTGCCCTCCATGACCCCATCCAAATACTGTATTTGTCTCGCACCTTCTCTACATGAATTATTCTTTGCACATGCAGTTCCATTCAGTTTTCTATGTCTTCTGCCTGTAATAAATCTGTTTACATTCATACTATAATCACTCATTTCCTTGAATTTTTCCCCGGTTATAAACTATCTCTCTTAATGCCTCCCTCCCACATTCTTCTGCATGGTTCTTCCAAAAATGTTCATACCCTTGACTATTCCAGTAAGTAAACTCCCAAGTCCTTCTGTTTTGGAAAGCAGTCAGGCTGGTGAGATGTTCTGTCTACACCTCCAATATCTCAAGCAGTACCTTTTCTATGAACTCATCTGTTTATCATCGATCCCATCTGTATCCCATCACTGATTGATATTGCTTTTATTCACAGTCTCTGATCCTCTGTGACATTTTCCATGTCTTCCTGTCATGCTACTCCCCATGGGTCGGCATTCCATTGTTCTCCTGCCTCTTTCTTCCTCTTGCCAGATGTACCTTCTCGCGCTGTTCCTGCTCTGTTTCCCAGTCTCTTCTGCTTCTGTCTTCCCTCTGGCCTTGTTCCTTTCTCTATCACCTTTGCTGTTGCCCCTATCATTGTTCCTGCTTCTGCTGTTGCTGCCATCTTGTTCATTGTCTTTCTTCTCTGCTTTTCCATCTTTGTCCGCTCTATATCTATCTCTAAACTTTCTTTTCTGTTCTTTATTTTACTTTCCACCTCCTGGTTACTTGCTACCACTGCCATTGTTTTGACCTTCGGGTTTACCTCCTCTGCTCCTTACACTCTGAGGCTCCATTGATCCCTTTCAGCTGATCACTTCATGGGAACCTAACACCACAAAGCTAGGTTAGTGTTGCCCATCTGATGGAAACTTCTATTTTAAGAACCCCCCCCCCCCCCCCCCAAAAAAAAAAAAAAATGGGTGGGTGTTCCCTCTGCAGGGAACTGGCACCAAGTCTGGAGGTACTGCAATACCAGGATGGTACTGGGAGGACCAGAGCCAGCCCTAACACCCTCTTCTTGGCCGCATCCAAATCAGTGTGGTCATGCAGGATGTGGCACTGCAGACACATTTGCAGCACCACATACTACATGTTCCATTGTTCTCCATGCTGCAAGGGAGCAGCACAGGTTGTTTATTTTTCTTACCCCTGGATATCCCATGGAGAAAAAAAGCAGAGTGGCACACGCGGGGGCAGTGTGTGCTGCCCAAAGCCAGAGCCTGGCCAGCTGGAGCCACACTACACTGCTGACAAGCCTCCATGTGGTAGGATTGCTGCTGCTGCAGACCTGGGAGGCCCCAGGACAGGCTGCTGGCCCCAGCCTCCCCTACCTCACCTGGGGTAACTTGCTGCACACCAGCATGTGCATGCCACAGGCCTTCCCTGGGGACAACTAGCAGTGGTACAAGATGCACTGCTGCTAGTTGTCCCCAGGGAACCAACGTCCATGCACATCTGGATGTGGCCCTTGGTGCGAAAAATGCTACATTTGATATGCTGATGAAAACCTACCACAAGGACAAGTTAGTACAGTCCACCTGCATAAGACATATGGTAGTGCCCATTAAACACAGTCCCCTAACCACCAGTTCTGTTCCAAGTCATGATAAGCCCCCTATACTGCATTAATTTTTACTTCCTGTTTACTCCCACAGCTAAGCTATGCCTTTTTTCCCATGGGTGAAAGAACACAAATCATTAGCAGTCTTAAATGGCTGGCAAACATCACCAAATGAGACCCCAAATAGTTTACCCAGATTTCCTCTTGCTCCCTCTCTCACTTTGGCACATATGATTAGTGCAGCCCCATCCTCCATGAAGTAGAGCGGGATTAGGTTGCCTTGTGCCTCATCTGCATTTAAATTTTTGGAGGATCCTGGGACTTGTGACACAAACACTCAGTTCCAGTTGGGAGGGGGTTAATTAGCATATGGATCCTTTGGGTGGGTATCTGGAGTACACACACATACTAAGCAGTGCTGAGCTGTGGGGTTAGCTTGGCTTGAAGTGCTGTTGATTCTGGTGGGGCCCAACTATGTGTCTATTCACATAAATCATGAGCCTTTGGCTTTGAACTAATATCATGCATAGTTTGTATTGCATATAAGTCAGTGTCAATCAGCTGGGGGGGGGGGGCGCAGAGGAGCTGCCCTTGCCCTCTTGGTTGCTTCCCTTCACCAGCTGTGAGGACCACTGGGGAACAAGCATTTTATTTTTAGTCAGGTTGAATTTTTTTGGTGTTTTTGTGGGTTTCATGGACAATGCCCTATTTCACGGTTTCTGTGAAATCTATGAAATTGTGAATTAAGGAGGTCTCTAATTATGAGGCGCTAGGCAGGTGAATATTTAGGGTGCAGATGATGTTCAAATCAGTCTTTCCTTTTGGAGATAAAGACCTAGGGAGGAACTGTCACATTGTGGAAATATATTCATGACTGCAAAGGTGGTGCCAGCAAGAAGGTTTTTGGTACTTCAATAATAGATTGATGTTCCTGAAAACAGGATTGCAGTACAGGGATGGAATCTATTTGATGAAGATTAGGAAGAGCATATATTAATGTTGTCTGTCTAACCTGGTGAGGAGGGTTTTAAATTAGAACCTATGAAGAATGGTGACAGATTCACAGGTGATGCACATGTTTAATATTGAAGAATAAAAACTAGAAGAGAATCTTCCTTCTGGAAAAGGGAAAGGAAACCATAAAAGAGCTAAAAAGTTATAGAAGAAAAAAAGTAGGACAGTCTGCACAATATCTTCAATGCCTCTACATCAACTCAAAGTCATAGTATGTTTAAAAATAAAAGATTTTAGCATTACAGAGATGGTGATATAACTCTCATCATTGCAATATCATTGTCAAGTAGTGTAGCTTGTTTCAGAAGGGCAAGTCTTGAGGATAAAGGGAGTGGCATTGAACTTATGTCAAGAGTATATGCTTTCTTTTAAAGCTGAAGAGGAAATGAGCAGCAGATATTTTAATATATTTTCTGGGTGATGATAAAGGGAGCAAGAAAGAATATTGAAGTGATAATACACACAACTTGGAAGAGGTGGTATGCAAGGCATTCACAGAACAAAAATATCTAAAATATATGAGCTAGTGCTACAGAAGGATTGTTACTTGTCTGATACCTGCTGGAAGAAAAAATATGGTAAAATGTGAAATGGACCAGCTGGCTCTTAACTGCAGAGAGCGACTTGTTTTTGGAATATTGAGAAAGGAACTAGTGGGTTATCTGTTTTGGATCTGGTTTTGACCAGTAGAAACAAACCGCTTGCGTATATCAGAGTGGCTTGAAACTTAGTAGGAAGTGATCATTCAGTGATCAGATTCATATTCCTAAGGAAAGGAATGGTCGAGAACAGCAGAACAAAGAGATGATTCCCCCCCCCCCCCCCCCCCCCCCCCAAAAAAAAAAAAGGCAGATTTTAGCTAACTCTAACCTAGTAAGTAAGGCCCCTGGAATAAACAAATTAAAAGAAAAAGGTGATCAAGAGCACTGGTAGATCCTAACATATGTAATATTGAATGAAGTCTTGATTAGCCAGATTAATATAAACGTAAGAGGAAGAATGCCATTTGTAGGAAGAATGTGTTAGAACTTTTGGCAAATTTGAATGATTTTAAATTGGCAGTGTTTGACAGAGTTCATCAAGCAACTAATTTAAAGCAATCTCCAAGCCATTGGTAAAGTCATGTGTAATGGGTGAGGTCCCATATAACTGGAAAACACATAATATAGAGCCCATCTTTAAAAAGAAGCTAGAATAATGAAGATCTATGGAATTAGAGCCCAGTCAGCCTGACCCAGTACCTGGGAAGTTGCTAGAGTAGATAGTAGAAGACACTGCTGATCACTAGTAGTCAACATATGAAGTCCTTTGAAGAAAAGGAGACCAAGGAAGTATGTGATAACAGTTCTTAAATATTTGAAAACTGTCATATAGAGAAGATGATGAAATATTGTTCTTTGCCACTGAGGGCAGGAGATGAGACCATCAGTTCAAATTACAGCAAAGCAGATTTAGATTAAATCTTGTGGGAAGCTTCATAACTAACAGTACTGGAACAAACTACCTAGGGAAGTTGTGAATTCCCTTTCATTTGGAGGTTTTCAAGAACAGGTTGGATAGATGTCTAATCTGGGATAGTTTGATACTAACAAATCCTGTATCTGAACAGGGGTTTAGATCAGATGACGGTTGAGATTCCTTCCAACCCTGTGATTCTAGAATTAAGCATTGGAATAGATCAGCACAGGTTTTAGAATCTATTTTTTTAAGAGCAAGGTAGGCAGATATCTGTCAGGAATGGTTTAGGTACAGTTGATTCAGTGTTGGGATAGCAGGATAGAGTAGATGAATTCCTGAAGTTCTTTCCAACCCTGTGAAAGGTTAAGGAACTTATTCATAGATGATGGACAGCAAAATTCTTCCCAGCAGATGCTGCTGGAAAACACCTTAAATGTGAGATCCTGAGGTACTAATGTTAAGGGTCATAGCCTTGTTACAGCATTTCACTGAGTTGGTAAACAAGCAACATACTTGGGGGTAGATACTGGGAAATTACTTTCAAATGTTGAAGAGTAAAGAACCTCTTCATGCTTATGATCCAGGAATACGAACGCTTTAATAACAGGGTGGAAAGGTGTTTGTGCAGTGTGCTTTTTTGCTTATCATTTGTTTCAGATTCCATGCTCTGCAGCATGTAAAACGAACTGGTAAGTATTTGGAAGTATAGTCAAGAAAGAGTAACAGGAAAATAGAAAAATGGCTTCAGTTCATGCAAATCTTTATGTTAAGGATGCACATGAAGATCATAAAAGTTCAGGATTGGAAGTTGTAGATCTTTATATATTTGGATTCTGATTAGTCATAAAGAACTTTAGCTAATCTGCCATTTTCAAGGCTATTAGTAATTAAACTGTTTGTTATATGGTGCTTGTCTGTAGGATGGCTAGTTTTGATTTCAAGTATGAATGTTTAGCTGTAGGTGACACAATAATAAAGAGTACGGTGTGTACTATCACGCTTGGATCTATACCCAAACGTTTTGCTGGCCCTCAGTATTGTACTGCGTTAACTATGTTCAAATGAATGTGTGTGTGTTTATCTTCTGAGCTTTTTCTTTAGAAGCATGAGGTTTTTCTTTACCTGAGTTAAAACATCAGATCTCTATTTATATAATACTCCTCAGTCCTACAAGTACAATTTTTCTTTTCTAAGTCAACAATTTTAATATTTTCTATTTTCAGTAGAGGGATATGAACAGGCAAAAGTCCATTATAAAAAAAAAAAGACCTTAGTGTGCGGCTTAATCTCTAATGCTACTACAATACTACAAAAATATACATTATTCAGTGAAATAAAGAATTTATACTTCATAAATATATCTAGCAGTACTTTCTATGTGCTACCTAAATTATACATAACATATTTTCATTTTTAGGAAATTAAGTAACTATTATAGACACTTCATTTTTCCCAAAATTTCTTTCCCCCTCCTCCTCCCCCCCCCCCCAAAAGCCCCCCAAAACAAAAACCCCACCAAAAAACCCCAAACCTGTTTTTCCATGCCCTCAATATTTTTGGAAATTTTACATCTCTAGTACAGCCTGGTGTTAAGAAGTTTGCATAATGATGTATCTGCAGTAAATCCTGTTGTATGCAATGTTTTCACTGTTGAAGTTGTGGAACTTGGTTTCTGCAATATTTTAATATAGGATTCAAAAGAGAATTGTCTTAGTAAATAAACAAACAAAAATCTCTCAGCAGTCATGGGCAGGCACTGAAAGGACTGTGCCCAAGTCGGTAACATTTTCCAGAAGTATGAAAGACATGAAACAAACATTTGCATCCTTTCAAGTGCATGGTCAGCTCTTGCAAAGCCATTAGCTCTTATTTTGCTGCTCAAGCATGCTTAGAATGCTGTTGGGATGGCAGTTGCTGAGGAGAAGGCTTCTGTGCACTAGTGCACAATTCTCAGCTGTTCTGTCCAGGAACAAATGTGAAATCCTAAAGTTACAGATATTAACCCATGGCATTTGCAGTTGCTGATGTGCCTTATTTCTGTGAGGTTTATAGTCTGTAACAAAGTATGCAGCACTTGTGTGGCTTGAATATAAGAGTGCAAGAGTATACAATGTTGTTCTGCATTCTGAAGCTAACTGTGTTAGGAATTCCCAATTTATTGTGTATAAGGGTCACTCATCTCAGTAAATTATTCATGGGTAAAATTTTGTGTAATAGTTATGCAATACAGTAGAGAATGTCAAAAGGAAACATTCAGCCAGTATTTTGAAGGTAGGATATAAAATAAAAAAAAATTAACGTAGATTTATATTAAAAAGGAATTGATCAAATTAAATTCAGCAACCATTTCCACACTGGAAATACTAAAAATGTAAACCATTTTACACTCAAGCTTTGAGGTGTTTTAGCAAACCAGCTCTAGTTTATATATAGTACTGTAATTAGTTTCTAAAAATATATGAAGGGACATGCATGTTCTGAAGTTCTATGGCTGCTGAATTGAATGTGAAATTCAACTCTTGGGACAAAATTGTGCTCCAGAATTTCAGCTCATATTGTGAAAATAAAATCTTTCATGCTTGTGAAGAGAAGTTTGAAAATGTGAACAGCATGTAATATGTTGGTGATATCTTCCTGAGTTTGAGGCAGCTTGAAATAATAGCTCTGGAAGGTGTGACCTGCCACAGCTGCCATAATGGAGTAGCTTGGGAACCTAAAGATGACAACCTGTGGCATATTGAAAATGTGGGAATAGCATAAAACCCTCTAAATATTTAAATATAGGTATGTTGTACTGATTGTATTATTCATTGTCCATTTAATTAAATAAACTACTTTTTTAAACACCTGAAACTGCCACAGAATCTAGAGATATTACTATAAAATAGAGGTCTAGCTTGCTACGGAATATGCTGAGCCTTAATTGCCAGATGATTGCCAAGTTCAGGACTGAAGGCAAAATAAAACAGGATTGTTTCCCCAGAGGAGAGAAAGAATATGAATGTAACAGCTGTGGAGGAAGCTAATAAATTTGAAAATTTGTTATTTGTGCAGACTCCCATCTGTTTCACCTTTTTTTTTAAAACTGTAAACAATAACTAAAAATAGTTACTTTAAGTGAACCTAGTAGGAACCCATTACCGTCCTCATAGGAAAGCTATATGTGATTTGTAACCTAAAGAGCTAATGGGCTGGCTTGAAACAAAGCAGCCAGAGGTGGTAGGAGAGGCAAGACAAACATAGCATGCAAAGCTAAAGGCACACAATAATAAGAAAAAATGTTTTTTGGTAAACAAACGTTGATAGGTGCTAAGAAGTGGCCCTTCAGAAAGGGTTTGAATGAGGACAGAGAAAATGCATAATCTGAGCCTTGTTTTTTAAATAATAAATAACTTGTTGTTACATACCTGCCACATTTCACTTTGTTAGTCTCTATAGTGGTAACTTTTAGAATATCAATCACATCCAGTGTACACTGGAGAATATTATTGTTACATGCAAGTGACTTTCAACTGCTACATGGCACTGGAAGTTTGCTTATTTGTTCTACAGAACACCCTAAACCCTCTATAATAGAGATGGATCAATTGTTACTGTTAGTATGTTTATGTAACAAAATGCCCTATTTACTTTAATACAAGATGAGGGAAGCCCCTCGTCTTACATTTACATACCAGGAAACCTCACTAAATACATTGTCTGTCATTAAACTGCTGCCAGAAGCAGTATGTGCTCAGCAATGGAAACCAATTATGAAGTTGATTAAATGCAGCCAACACTGAGAATGACTATACAGTACCTGGCCCATATAGTCACTGAGCATGACTATACAGTACTCTGGCGAGCCATACAAGGAAAGGCTGAGGGACCTGAGACTCTTTAGCCTGAAGGAGAGAAGGCTGAGAGGGAACCTGAGAGCAGCTGACTGCTACATCAGGGGTGTACATCAAGGGCTCAGTGAACAACCGTTCACCAGGGCACCCTTGGGGAAAACCAGGAGTAATGGCTACAAACTCCTGGAAGACTCTTTCAGGATCAACATTAGAACTTAAACTTTGATTATTTTAGTTATAAGATGACATAACCGCTTTGTGGAGAATTGCTGGCTCTGTACAGTAGAACAGATAAGGGCAAGTGTTTGTTCTTTGTAACTCCTCTGCAACTGCTTCGCTCACCACGGCCTTGAAGGTAGCAAAAAAGTATGTACAAAGTTGATTTCCAGGTGCAAGAAGGAGGTTTGTGAACTAACCTCGCCTCCCCCATTAGTTCCCATCCTGATTACAGCAAAGAAATAATGAAGTAATATTATAGCTGCTTTTCATGCTAATTTCACTATATGATCATGTGAGTTGTAAGCAACTGTTAAAAAGTATATAAGCCTCCTGATTTTGCTCTTGGGGGGGGGGGGGGACCCCTTCCAAGTGCTTGGGAAATCCATGTCACTTTGAAACTCCCCCTACAGCTGTAGTTTCTTTTGAATAAAAGCTTCTGCTGACCTGACCCAAAAGTATGCTGCGTGTGTTTCCACGACAGTCACCTTGCTGGGATCAACTGACAGTTACCAGCCCCTGGACTTTTTAAATAGGTCTGGTATACTCCCCGTTTCCTCAAAGTTGCAGCTATGTAAAATTGGCAAATACTTTGATTGTAGTCCATATCCCCACCGGAAAGAGCCCAGAGCAGCCCCCGGCTCCAGCCCGCAGTGGCAGCCCATGCAGATATGGGGGCACAATGCCCCCCCTACCCCCATGTCCTCCAAGGGTGTGTGCAGCAGCAGAATCCATCCCCCCCCCGCACTCCCAGATGAGCCCCTTGCAGCTATGTCCTACACCCCACCCCGCCCTGGCTAAGCAGTGCCTGCCCCTGCCCCACTTCCTCCCTCACTGCGGGGGCCTCAATCTGCCCCCTGTCATGCCCCTTCCCTCCCTGCACCCCTTTCCCCGCACCAAACTTACTAACCCAACACTGGTTTCCAAGCCACCAGGCTGCACTCCTGGCCCCATTCATGCTGAAGCTGTGCGCATACACGAGGCATTTATCAGCCACATTATTAGCCACATCAAGCAAAAAAAGTTGATTGCCGATGCTGTCAATTTTCTCTGTATTGGTGCTGCTCCATTTTGGGACTGATGTATCAGTGCATCTCTAGCCCCATCCCTTCACATCTGTAGCACACTGTGAGGGGGGCAGTGTGTGGACAGGTGCCCCACCTTTTTGCATTTGCTGCACTGTTTTGTTTGCCTGTGGGACATTATAAAACCCTGGTGTGCCCCAATCTGGATCACTGGGAGGAGCAGCACCCAACCTGGGCTCCACTCATCTGCTTGTAACACTACTCATGCCTTCCAAGACTCTGTCCAAATACCATATTTGCCTCTTACTTTCCCTACCAACATTACCCTTTGGACATGCTTATCCATCCATCCCTCTTTCTTGTACCTCTAATAAATCCATGTACATTTGAACTATAATAATTTCTTCTCTTCAGTTTTGTCCTGTTGTGAACTTTATCCCTCTTAATTCCTCCCTCCACGTTCCTCTGCCCAAAATTATATTTCTTCCAAAAGTACTTATACCCTTCTCCATCCCAGTAAATCAATTCCCAAGTCTTTCTGTTCGAGAAAGCAAACAGGCTAGTGAGGTGCTCCACCTGCACCTCCAAAATCTTGAACAGCACTTTTTCCAGGAAATCATAATCATTTATCATTGGTACTGGGGCTGGTTTTGTTCAATATCTTCATAAGTAACCTGGAAGATGGCATAGAGAGCACCCTCAGCAAGTTTGCAAATGACACCAAGCAGGGGGGAGTAGTAGATACACTGAAGGGTAGGGCTAGGATTCAGTGTGACCTAGACCAGTTGGAGAACTGCAGCAAGGAAAGTGTAGGTTAGATATTGGGAAGAACTTTTTCACTAGGAGAGCAGTAAAGCACTAGAACAGGTTACCCAGAGAGGTTGTTGACTCCTTGGAGGTTTTTAAGACCCAGCCAGATGAACCTTTGGCTGCAATGATCTAGTTGGGGATGGTCCTACTTTGAGCAGGGGGTTGGACTAGATGACCTCCTGAGATCCCTTCCAACCCTAATTTTCTATGATTTTAATCATCTGTCTCCCATCACCAGTTAAAGTTGCTTTCATCCACAGGCTCTGCTCTTCTTTAGCTTTTCTCAGTGCCTCTTCCATATTTTCCTGCTGTGCCACTCCGGGTAGGCCAGCCTGCCATCATGCTCCTGCCATCCTCTGCTACTTGCCCAAAGTACCTTCTGCTGCTTCTACTCTGTCTCCCACTCTCCTCTGCTCCTGGCTGACTTCTGGCGTCATCACTCATTATTGCTGCCTCCGCCATTGCTCCCACTGTCACTGTTTTTCTTCCTTTCATCTTTACCTTCGTCTACTTTCCATCTGCTTCCAGATCTTCATTTCTGTTCTTTAGCTCTTTTTCTACCTCATACTTACTTGCCACCACTGCTGTTGTTTTTAGTTTCAGGTCTCTCCTTCACTCCTTTACACTCTGCTCTACTGATCCCTTTCTCTACCTTTGAGGCATAGAAAAGACTTTCAATGCTGATGGGAACCTACCACAAGTGTAGGTTAGTGCAGGGGTGAGTAAAATACAGCCTGCAGGCTGGATCTGGCCTGCCAGGCAACTCCATCCAGCCTGCAGGTGCCCACCAATTAATTGTACTCCACCCAGCCTGTGTGCCTTGTTCCAATCCTGGTGTGCAGAAGGGCTCAGCCCAGCCAACACACAGCTTCTGGGCGGGGCTGCTGCTGCCACTGCTGCAGCCCCCAGGGGACTTGCTCGGCTTCCCTGGCCTCCAGCAGCTCCACCTCATCTCCCTGCTGCAGTGCCGCCCCCCCTCCCCCCCCCCCCATGCCTGGCGGCACATAGTTCTATTGTGTGGCGTTCCCCACCACACATGTGCAGCACCTGGCACTTGCATGCCACTGGGAGAAGCCCTGTACGCTGAAGTCGGGCGCTGCCATGGAAGCAGGGGGCAGGGTTCCCTGCCACTTCTGGAAGAGTCCTGGCAGCTGCACGTAGCAGGGAAGGCAAGCATCTCCATTGCATGGGGCTTTTCCTGGTCACGTGCGAGTGCTGGGAGTTGTACATGCATAGTGGGGGGCACTGCGCAATAGAGGCAGGACTGCCTGTCTGTATTCCTTGCCACCATCTCCAGTGCTGGCTGGAGCCATGTGCTACCAGGCAGCAGCGCCCTGAGGGCCCCCACCTGCTGCTGCTACTGTTGCCATCAGCAGCCGGAGCTGTGTGCTTTAGGGGGAGAGTATGGGGCAGTCCCCACACCCTCCCTCATACCCACACCTTGCCCCCACAACCCCTTCACATATATATACACACCCTGCAACATACCCTGTGCCCCACTTGCACACAGCCACATCCCCTCACAAACCCTACACCCATACCCCACCATAGATGCACACACGGCCTAGCCACACCACACACATGCCCCCCCACCCCCCCACACACACAATACAAGTGTAAGACTTTATTTTTTACTTATGCAATCACCTCTCTATATATACTATGCAAACACAAGCCATGACAAAAACAATTTGTAATAAAATTAAAGCATGTTATAGTAAATGTTTGACTTTTAGTGTATGATTTTTTTTTTCCTGGTTCAGATGACAAGCTCCCTCCTCTCAAAAGGAGTACTTCTGGGGGCAAGGGGAAGGGCTTCCAGTAGCAAAGGTTAGGGGTTAGGGGTGGGGCTTCCAGTCCCAAGATGGCAACCAAGGGGTGGGACACCTGTCAAGGGGCAGGACTACCCTAGCAGCCTTTGACAGCTTACCAACACTCATTAAGTGTCCCTCCAGCCAAAATAATTGCCCACCCCTGGATTACCCATCTGAAGATAGATATATGGTAGTGCTGATTTAGTGCAGCCTCCATCAGCACCTAGGCTACTTGAAGACATGGGAAAAAAACCCCCAAAAAACATGCGTTATGTGAAACTCAGTGCACTCCTATGCTGAGCCCAGCACATGCCTAGAAGAGGCAGTGCGTTAGTTTGACCCGTTTCTGCAGCATCTGTATAGATTGGGCACTTTAGTGGGGCTTTTTTTGGTGCTTTTATCTAATAGTTGACTGAATTAGCTTTAGATAAAAGCACCAAAAAGCCCTACTGTAGTTTCCAATCAATACAGCCTTTTTTTTTTTTATTTTAATTTGTATCTAAGCCAAATTAGCCAAAACTATTCCAAATCAAAGAGTCCAGAACCATAAGTGGCCCTACTACCAGCAAATATCCTCTCCGCACACCTGGGGCTTCAGATGTTTCCAAAACCTTTGGTGGGCATCCTACTTGCAGGCCTGAGCCCAGAGGCTTGGGGTTCAGATGCCCCCAAGTTTTGCTTGCCCTTAGCCATAAGGCCCTTGGAGCAAGCAAGGGAGGAGACTCCCATTTCCATAAACTGGGTTTAAAGCCACTACACCTTGGCGGGTACTGAACCATGCCAAAAGAGCAGTTTTCCTGCAGCATGGTTCAGGAAAACTGCCTTCATGGACATGGAGAGATGATATTTCCCCTGCCAGGTTAAGAAGCCACTATGCTTGATCTGAGCCTTCAAGACAGACACTGCAGAGCTGGGTCACCAGTTCTGTTGCTTACAATAAAGCAGTTTTTTGTGGGGGGGTTTGATGTTTGCAAGCAGCTCAATTATTTTTTGAAGTCATGGTGAACCACTACATCTGGAATGGGCTTCCAAGGGAGGTGGTCCTCTCCCCTACCTTGGGGATCTTCAAGAGGAGACTGGACAAGCACCTGGCTGGGGTTACATGACCCCAGCACTTTTTCTTGCTACTGAAAGGGTTTCAGACTCGATGATCCTTTGAGGTCCTTTCTCACCCTAGCATCTGTGAATCTACAAAATGGTATACATTTTTACTTTCTCTTCACTACCACAGCTGACCTGCATCTTTCTTTCCCATTGTCAATGATTCCTGTTTCTTTACCAGCCTTAAATGGCTGGCAAACATCACCAATGGACTCTAAGCAGTTCACCCAGAATCCCTGTTGCCCCTTCTCTCAGCCTGGCACATACAATTAGTGTGTCCCTACCCTCCATGAGGTGCAGCCAGACCAGGTTGCCCTGTGCCTCATCTGCATATACATTTTTGGAGCATCCCAGGATTCATGACAAGTACTGTTGGTTCCAGTCATGTGGTGGGGGGGAGGGGGGAGGTGCAGGGTGCTACTTAATACACAGATCCTTTGCGGAGGGTATCTGGAATACACTACATGCTGAGCTGTGGGGTCACTGTGGCTTGAAATGCTGTTGATTCTGGTGGGGCCCAGCCCAGTGAGCTGTAATGGTAAATCATGAGCCTTTTGGCTTTGGACAGATACCACACAGTTTATATTTTATATATAAAGAGGAACTTAAAGGGCTGCACAAAAATGTGTTTATGGAATACCCATGCTAAAACTTTCAGCAGTTTCAAAAAAGGTAAAATGCTGGAAAGAAGGCTTAATTCTGGATGAATTAAGTCTACGGGTATTATATGCAAATTATTTCAAGGTCACTTTTTTCAAATTTGATACTCACTTTCATGTGCTCAGGGAGAGCAGGGTCTGATGGTAAGGAGAAGGGGAAGGAGCTGCAGTGGGAAGAAGTTGGGATTGCAGAGGGCAAAAGGGCTACTTGACCCCGCAGGTTTATTTTCCCTGTTGTAGCAGTGGGAGGGGGACAGATTCAATGCAAACCTCCAATAATTAGATTTTATACCTGGAAAATTATAACAAATTTATGAATTTTCCTTATATAGAATCTAATTGTTGGGGCATCATCTTATGATCAAGGTCATCTTATGTTCTATTAAATATGGTATATACATACAGCATCACTGCTTGGAGCTAAACTTGGTCCTGGCTGTATTTTGATAATCAAAGAATTCTGATCCATGTAAGTCATGCCTTTTAGTGGAGTACACTTATGAGTAGTAATTCTGGATTGATATTCTCTGCTTTTGAGTATATTTCTAGCTAGGCATGTTCCAGCATTCATTGTTGTATTGAGTACATTAAGTTTTGAAATTTTTAAAAATCACATTGATATTAATGCAACAATTTTAATAGACACAGAAATGCACTGTTGAGTTTTCTTACTTTGTTCATCAAAATACTAATTTGCAGCAAGTCCTCCCCTTGGGTTTTAAAATGCTTTATAGGAGGAGTTTTCAGAAAATATTGTAAAGAACCAAAGAATCATCAGGGTTTTCAAACATTGTTTGGTTGAAATCTAAGGATGCAAATTTTCTTAGTCTTTCCTCAACATTTCTTTCTTTTTGCTTTAAAATGGAAACTGATTGCCTTAAGTGCACTGAAGTGTCATCTGGTTTTACTCTAACTTCTGTAAGTACTTTTGGTTCCTTTTACTGAAGTGCCATAGCATCTTTAACTTATTCTGCAACTGTTTCTCAGTGTAGTATAACAGATAGCCCTATGCTTCCTGCAGGATTTGTAGAATGATAAGACTCATTATTTAATGGCAAAATCACATTTTATGCATAGTTCTTATACTGGGACTCAGAGCGTCTGAGTTGGTATTAGTATATCCTGCATTTAAATGGCAGGTTCCAAAGATGTTTGCTGTAGAGTTTTCTACAGCTCACCTCTCTTTAGTAGTAAGCACTGTAATTGAATTGACATTGTGCAATCTGGTTCTTTACGTTATTTAACATTTCATGGGAGTGGGTTTTTTGTTTTTTGTGGCATTGTTCTGTGAGATGGCAGGAGTGGAATAGAAACTAACATAGTTATATAGCACCTTTTTTAGCTAAGGCTCTAAGAGTTTTACAGATACTAACCTCACAGCACCCGTCTGACGTGATGGGGTTTGTCTCAGAAATTATTGGAAGTTTTACAACATGATTTATCTAGTTTTATGGTATTGTCCTAAATGTCTCCATTTGAATTGAGAACTTGTGTTAAGTGGACTAGTTGTGTTAAGTGCTGTAAAAACTCAAAAGGATCTCTCATCTCTGAAACTCAGTCTAAGAACTTCTCAACCCTGCTGTATGTTAGAAAAGGCAATGTGTTTGCCTCTCTTGTTTGGCTTACCAACTTAGCATCCACGCTTTTTCTTCTTCTTTAATTTCAGAAACGAGTGCCAGTGCAATGCAGTCAAAAAGAAGAAAATCCAAGTAAATTACTGCATGGAAACATGAGACTTGTAAATGAGTGTGAATTTTACCAATAGCAATTTTGAGCTGTGATTTTATTTTATTTTTTAATCTGTACAGTAAGTAATTTTAATATTATACTGTTCCCAGTAAATGCAAGATGTTTGTCTAAAAACAAACATATGGTTATAAAAAATGGGGTCATTGTAAAGTCCTTTGGTTCTGCAAATTAAATCCAGGATTAGCACACTAGATTGATATGTTGTAAGGAATGGTGGGGGGTGGGGGGTGGAAATCAATTGTAAATTTATTTCTAAGCTTCCAGTTTTCATAAATGACTTAGATTACAGGGTTGTCATTTTTAGGTATTAAAATGATGTATTGTGCTGTTGTTTTAAGTACTGTATGTGAATAGCAGTGAGAGGGTTATAAACAAACCCAATCTTGTTTGGAAATGTAAATAATTTTATTATATAGTAGATCTGATGTATTTGTTGTAGAAATGGACCAGTGAAACAAAAGTAAATTTAAGGGTTTGTATAATGTGGAATCCCTAATGCTCTAAATAAATGTTATTGTCCTACAACTTGGGCTGTATTATTATTAGCAGTAACAGCATCATACTGTGTACAAGGTGATTGAATGGATTATTTGAAGCTCTAGGCCTACAAGCTCCTTATATGGAGCTTTAAAAAGGAATTTGTTTAACCACAGAATAAATTAACTAATGCAGCTGTTCCTCCAAAATAAAATATTCTGCTTCTGTCACTCTAGCATTCGATATTTGTGGGGCAGCCCCAGAAGACAGCTTTCCCCACATGGAAGTGTTCATCAAGAGGAAAATGCTGTGCTAAATGGTTTGGAGGCTTTCTGAAATCTGGTTGTTTGAAAGGTTTATCTAACTAAACATGCAGTCAGTGCTGACTTGCCCATGTGTACAAGAGAAACTAGGTGAGTCCTTTTGTTGTGGGAAGACTCCCGTGGTAAGGCATTGAGAAGCAAGTCTTCCTAAAATAGTTCATATTGGCAAAAGTTAAACTTTGTGAAACAAAATGGCAAGGGGAATGCTTTTTTGTACAGAAAATACCAAGTGCTAGTTGGTCAGGACTTGTACCAGAAAGCTGAGCCTTCTGCACCTGGAAAATTCTGTGTTATTACAGAACAAGAGGTGTGTTACCATTGTTCTAAAACTGTTATTCTTCCTGTAATAGCTACAGTCAGTTTGTACTCTTGATACTTTGGTTTCCTGTAGAAAGTTAGGTGGTGGACTCTCTGGAAAAACTGAGGCATGGCTACTGTACTGCCAATAGCAGGTAGTTTGGCTTAAGAAATTTTGCCCAAACTCTGAAGCTGTGTTACATACTTAAACTATTTACAAACTATGATGTAAACCTAAGCTATTTTAATATTCAGTTTATTTTGCTTCTGCAGTTAAACTAGTCCTGTGCCTTCTTCTAGTGAAGTCAATGCCAAAATTCCAAGTGACATTCTTGGGACCAGGCCCAGTAAGAACTCCACATAGCACACTCATTTTCCCTAAAATCTTAGTCTGGATGGGAACTCTGGGCATATTTAAAGTTTATTTTAAATTATCTGTCACTTTCTTTGTAAGTGAAAAGTCCTGGGTTGATATTTGTGAAGACTAAACTCTCCCCCTTTCCTCTCCCCTGCCCCACCCCCCGACTCTCCTCTCCCCCGCTCCCTGACTTGTGCAGGTTGTGTAATGGCGGTGCCCTGTTCTTCAGACTGGGTGTGTCTGTATGTGCAGTTTACTGTGTAGTGGACTAATTTACTACACAGTAAAGCATCACTGTCTACACGTGTGTCAATTGAGCCAGTGTAGACTAATTTACAGCACTGTCTGATAGTCCCATCAGATACAGGTACTATCCAATGGCAAAGGAAATTACTGCACTTAAATGCACATGTAGACAGTGACATCAGGATTAGTTTACTCTGGCTCAAATTGTACCAGAGTTTATTCAGTCACATTAATTACACTTGTAGACACGGCCACTGCTTACGTGACTGTTAAGGACCCAGACAGGTATGTGTAGAGTAGTGATTCATAAACAGGGTGCCATGGCACCCTATCAAGGGTGCTGCAGGCTGCCACACAATGATAGCGCTGTTTCAAATCTAGAGTCTCAAAAACGTTCTGATCTGTTGTGTTCTGAGTTGTTTGCAACAGAAGAACTGGTCTGTTGTTTTTTCTGTATTCAAAAACCAAGTGCAAACTAAGAGCAAGTGGTTTCTGAGGGGTGCCTGGAGTCTTAAAAATATTGAAACTCAGGCAACCTAGTGACAGAGGATGCAGAAAAGGCTGAAGTACTCAGTGCCTTTTTCCCTTTAGTCTTCACAGGCAAGGTCAGCTCCCAGACTGTGCTGTCAGGTGCAGTAGTTGGAGGAGGGGGTGAGCAGCCAACAGCAGCAAAAGAACAGGTTAGGGACTATTTAGAAAAGCTGGACATATCCAGGTCCATGAGGCTGAACTGGGTGCATGTGAGAGTGCTGAGGGAGTTGGCTGATGTGATTGCAGAGCTTCTGGCCATCATCTTTGAAAACTCATGGCAATCAGGAGAGTAGGGCTGTGCGAAGCTTTGGGTGCAGATTCGATTCAGAGGAGATTCGGCCTGATTTCGTGGCTGAATCCCCAAATTTGATTCGAATCAGGGGACCAATAAAAAGATCCGAATCAATTCAAAGCTCTCTGAATCTTTGGAAAAAGATTCGGAGAGCTTCAGTGATTTGGACAGTCCCCAGTGGCTGCAGCAGGGAGCTGCAGCTGGACTCGGAGCTGGTATGTAGGGGTGGGGGAGGAGGGATGGAGAAGGGGGGAAGGGGCCATGGGGGGGACCCCTGCCAGGCCCCATCCCCTGCCTGCTCCCTCAGCACCCCCATGGCTGCCCCACCCACCCCAGCTCCTGGTGCTTTAAAAAAAAGCCCCCACTCACTGGGTGCTGCCTGGCAGGGGGTTGATCCCTGCTGCCCCACACTGCCCCATGCTTCATGGGGAGCTCTGCCACGAGCCCCGCAATCCCCTCCCTCGTTCCCCCAGCCCACCCATGGCTGCCCCGCTTCAGCCCTTTTAGAAAAAAAGAGAAAAACCCTGGGACTCACCACTCCTGCAGCGGCCTCGGGGCTTCGGGGGCTCATGTAGAGCTCCCCATGCAGCATGGGGCAGTGGGGGGCAGTGGGAATCGCCCCCGCACCAGGCAGGAATAGTGAGTGTGGGGTTTTTGGAGGTTTTTTTCTTAAAGGGCCAGAGCTGGGGCAGGCGGGGCAGCCATGGCGGGGGGACTGGTGGAGCAGGGGAGGGGTCAGGAGGCTCGTGCAGTGGGGGCAGTGGGGATCGCCCCTCACCTGGCAGCACCTGGTGAGCTGGGGCTTTTTTTTTTTATAGTGCCGGGAGCTGGGGTGGGCAGGACCGCCATTGTTGGGCTGGGAGAGTGGGCGGGGGATGGGCCTGGCCTGGGTGATGTCAGAGATTTGGCCGAATTGATTCGGGACAGTGATTCGAATCACCAGATCAAATCACTGTCCCCTGAATTGGCCGAATCTGAAGCGAATACTAGCCGCTTTGTACAGGCCTACAGGAGAGGTCCTGGATGATTGGAAAAGGGCAAACGTATAATGCCCATATTTAGGAAGGAGAAAAGGAGGGTCCAGGGAACTACAGACTGGTCAGCCTCACCTTAGTCCCTGGAAAAATCATGGAGCAGATCCTCAAAGAATCCATTTTTAAGTACTTGGAGCAAAAGTTGGTGATTAGGAACAGTCATCATGGATTCACCAAGGGCAAGTCAAATCTGACGAACCTGATTGCCTTCTATTATGAAATGACTGGCTCTGTGGATGCAGGGAGACCAGTGGATATTGGTATATCTTGATTTTAGCAAGACTTCTGATACAATCTCTCACAACATTCTTGCAGGCATGCTAAGGGCTGGATGAATGGACATTAAGGTGGATAGAAAACTGGCTAGAGCATCAGGCTCAGAGGGTAGTAGTCAATGACTTCATGAATGCTGTGTGCCCCTGGAGGCTGGGGGGGTGTGGCGACCACCCACAGGCGGTGGTGGGAGCATGACGGTGGCAAGTGGGGAGCTTCTACAGGCAGCTGCAGCAGTTTTTGGCGGCAGAGAGGGATGGGGTGACGAATGCTGACCAGGAGTTGGCAACTACCCGCAGATGCCAGCGGTGGCGGCCAGCGGTGATCGGAGATCACCTGCAGACTCCGGCAGCGGTGAGGGGGGAGAGGGGGGTGAGCGGCGACCGGCTGCAGGTGCTGCCAGCAACGTCGGTGGCACTCGTTGCAGGGGGTGCACCGCCAAGCTCAGGACATGCACGTGCATCCCCTACACGTCACGAATGAATGGCTTGATATCTAGTTGGCAGCTGGTATCAAGTGGAGTGCCCAATGGGCTGGTCCTGGGGCCAGTTTTGTTCAGTATCTTCATCAACAACCTAGAAGATGGCATAGAGTGCACCCTCAGCAAGTCTGCAGATGACACCAAGATACAAGGAGTAGTAGATACGCTGGAGGGTTTGCCTAAGATTCAGAGTGACCTAGACAAATTGGAGGATTCAGCCAAAAGAAATCTCATGCAGTTCAACAAGGTCAAGTACAAAGTTCTGCACTTAGGATGAAACAGTCCCATGCACCAGTACAGATTGGGGGCTGATAGGTTGGGCAGCAGGTCTGTGGAAAAGGACCTTGGGGTTACAGTAGAGAATAAGTTGAATATGAGCCAACAGTGTACCCTTGTTGCCAAGGTGGCTAATGGTATACTGGACTGCATTGGTAGGAGTGTTGCCAGCAGGTCAAGCAAAGTGATTATTCCCCTCTATTCAGCACTGGAGAGGCCACATCTGGAGTACTGTGTTCAGTTTTGGACAAATTGGACAGAGTCCAACCAAGGGCAACAAAAATGGCAAGGGGCTGAGGCACATGACTTCTGAAGAGAGGCTGAGGGAACTGGGCTTATATTTAGTTTAGAGAAGAGAAGAGAAAACTAAGAGGGGATTTAATAGAAGCCTTCAAGTACCTGAAGTGAGGTTTGAATGACAATGGAGCTAGAGTTTTCTCAGTGGTGGCAAATGACAGAACAAGGAACAATGGATTCAAGTTGCGGCAAGGGAAGCTGAGGTTAGATATTAGGAAGAATTTTCTCACTAGGAGGGTAGTAAAACACTCCAGGTTACCCAGAGAGGTTGTAGAGTCTCCATCCTTGGAGGTTTTTAAGACTCAGCTGGACAAAGCCTTGGCTGGGATGATCTAGTTGGGGCTGGTTCTGCTTTGAGCAGGGGGTTGGACTAGATGACCTTCTGAGGTGCCTTCCAACCCTAATTTTCTATGATTCTATGAAGGCACTGGTCTGTGTGGTGTTTTGGGGGGCAGAGATACTGCAAAACTTTGGTTTGTATAGGTTGGTTCCTGCTGGGCACTTGCATTCAGTGGAAATTGTTTGCTCCCCCAGGGCTGCCCCTTTGATCAATCAGCATATCAGCTATCTGTTTTTGGGAGAAGAAATACAGTATTAGTCCTGTCCTTGAGTCCTCCAGTAAACCCTGAGGTTTTGTTTGTGCATGGAAGTTACTTGTGTATCAGTATAACTGTTCATGTGGATACCATCTTTCTGGAATAAGGGTTTTCCCTCCCCCGTTTAATGTAAGTCTTTTTGGAAGTAGTATAAGCTGTCCTGGAAAAGTGCACGCAGTTTTTTCCCTGGGGGGTGGGGAGCAATCTCCCCTTAAAAAATTGTTTTCAAGTATCCACATGAACAGTTATACTGATACACAAGTAACTTTCAGAAGGTGCAGCCTAGAATTATATTCCTTAATGGAATAGTGAATGTCTTCCAGTTAGTCTCAAGTTTATTCCTTTATACTCACTGGTATTTTTCTGCTTGCTCTCCATCCTATCCTCTCTCTCATTTTCTGCTTCCCCTTTCTTCTGTGTTTTTCCCAAGCAGTATTATTAGTTTCTTTACTCCTGTGCCACTGGTGGAGAGTTGCCTTCCTACCATTGAGTGTAGTCATCTTTTCCTGAGACCTTGCCTTGCTCAGTTATCTTTTGTAAATAGGTATAATATAAAGCTTTGCTAAAGTTAAAGCCCACAGATATTTCTGGCTTGGAAGTAGAAAGCTACTCCAGCTTTGGAAAGTAACAAAAGTCTGTCTAGTATTTTCTTGTTCATTTGTTTGTTGTGTTTAAGGGTAGTAATACCTACTAAGCTCCAGGAAAGTAATTAGCAGTATGGCTGTTAAGATCATCTGCCATTGTACACAAGACAAGTACATGCTGTACCAAGAATCATAGATTCATAGATGTTAGGGTCGGAAGGGACCTCAATAGATCATCGAGTCCAACCCCCTGCATAGGCAGGAAAGAGTGCTGGGTCTAGATGACCCCAGCTAGATGGATATCCAACCTCCTCTCGAAGACCCCCAGGGTAGGGGAGAGCACCACCTCCCTTGGGAGCCCGTTCCAGACCTTGGCCACTCGAACTGTGAAGAAGTTCTTCCTAATGTCCAGTCTAAATCTGCTCTCTGCTAGCTTGTGGCCATTATTTCTTGTAACCCCCCGGGGGCGCCTTGGTGAATAAAACCTCACCAATTCCCTTCTGTGCCCCCGTGATGAACTTATAGGCAGCCACAAGGTCGCCTCTCAACCTTCTCTTGCAGAGGCTGAAAAGGTCCAGGTTCTCTAGTCTCTCCTCGTAGGGCTTGGTCTGCAGGCCCTTAACCATACGAGTGGCCCTTCTCTGGACCCTCTCCAGGTTATCCGCATCCCTCTTGAAGTGCGGTGCCCAGAATTGCACGCAGTACTCCAACTGCGGTCTGATCAGCGCCCGATAGAGGGGAAGTATCACCTCTTTGGATCTATTCGTCATGCATCTTCTGATGCACGATAAAGTGCCATTAGCTTTTCTGCTGGCTTTCGTCACACTGCCGACTCATGTTCATCTTGGAGTCCACTAGGACTCCAAGATCCCTTTCCACTTCTGTGCCACCCAGCAGGTCATTTCCTAGGCAGTAGGTGTGCTGGACATTTTTCTTCCCTAGGTGCAGCACTTTGCATTTCTCCTTGTTGAACTGCATTCTGTTGTTTTCTTCCCACTTGTCCAACCTGTCCAGGTCTGCTTGCAGCTGTTCCCTGCCCTCCGACGTGTCCACTTCTCCCCATCGCTTTGTGTCATCCGCAAACTTGGACAGAGTACACTTCACTCCCTCGTCCAAGTCGCTGATGAAGACATTGAAGAATATCGGTCCAAGAACCGAGCCCTGCAGGACCCCACTGCCCACACCCTTCCAGGTCGATACCGACCCATCCACCACGACTCTCTGGGTGCGACCCTCTAGCCAATTCGCCACCCACCGGACTGTGTAGTCATCCAAGTCACAGCCTCTTAACTTGTTCACCAGTATGGGGTGGGATACCGTATCGAAGGCCTTCCTGAAGTCTAAGTATAAAACATCCACCCCTCCTCCTGTGTCCAGGCAT
Source organism: Alligator mississippiensis (assembly GCF_030867095.1). Lineage (NCBI taxonomy): Eukaryota > Metazoa > Chordata > Crocodylia > Alligatoridae > Alligator > Alligator mississippiensis. The sequence goes on from NC_081832.1 coordinate 23,826,800, forward strand.
TTCGTAACCTTGTCATAAAAAAATACTAGATTAGTCAGGCATGATCTGCCTGCTACGAACCCGTGCTGGTTTCCCCTCAGCATAATTTGTCCTGCCGGGCTCTCGCAAATGTGAGCCTTGATAATTTTTTCAAAGACTTTGCCAAGGATGGAGGTGAGACTGACTGGCCTATAGTTGCCCGGGTCCTCCTTCCTCCCTTCTTGAAAATGGGGACCACATTGGCCCTTTTCCAGTCCTCCGGGACTTGGCCCGTGCGCCACGAGCGTTCAAATATTCCTGCCAGTGGCTGTGCAGTGATGTCGGCCAGTGCCTTCAGTACCCTTGGATGGAGCTCATCCGGGCCTGCCGACTTAAAGGCATCCAGTTCTTCCAAGTGACTCTGCACCATCTCAGGGTCTACGCATGGTAGTTTGGCGCCTTGCTGCTGCCTCTCTACAACCCCAGTGAGAGACTTGTCTTGCCCCTCTCTTAGGAACACTGAGGCAAAGAACTCGTTGAGGAGTTCAGCCTTGTCCCCCCTGTCTGTCACCAATTGCTTCTGCCCATTCAGTAGGGGTCCTATTCCTCCCTGGGCCTTCCTTTTACTCCCTATATATCTAAAAAATAATTTCTTGTCCTTTACTTGGGATGCCATCCTCAGCTCCATGGTAGCTTTGGCCCATCTAACTGCCTCCCTACAAGCGCGAGCAGAGGAGGTATATTCATCTTTGGTGATCTCTCCCTGTTTCCACTTTTTATGTGCTCCCCTTTTGGCCCGTAGGCTGCCCTGGATTTCTCTGGTTAGCCAAGGAAGCCTCCTGGCCCCTTTCCCTCTTTTTCCTCGCATCGGGATTGTCTCCCTTTGTGCCCAAAGGATCATTTCCTTAAGGCACAGCCACCCTTCTTGGGCTCCCATCACTTCAAAATTCCTACTCTGCTGTGCATCCTTGACTAATTGCCTGAGTTCATTGAAATCAGCTTTCCTAAAGTCTAGCACTTTCACCCTACTAGTTACCTTACCCACTCGACGTCTTATGAAGTATTCTATTATTAGGTGATCACTGTCCCCCAGATGGCTACCGATCTGTAGGTCCCCTACCATGTCATCCCCCGTTGCCAATACCAGATCCAGTAAGGCATTCCCCCTAGCGAATCACATTGAGCTGAAGTTTATTTTATCTTGTTTTCACTGACTTTTTATTCTAGAAGGGGAACTGTACTTCTATGCTAGAAGGGGGACCCAACCAAACTTTGCACTTGTCAGGGATGGGACTGTGAGACTTGTTGCAGGCTTGTTACACTGAAATCTTGTGTATAATATCCATGTTGAAATAAAAAAAATATTGCTGCCTCCCTAATTAGGGAACTGCTTAACAATCTTCAGGGAACAAACAGATTAAAGTAACACAAAAATGCTGAATTGAAGACATCAATCAATTGGTCCTTTCAAGGTCTTTTTTTTTTAATCTAGGCTTCATCTTGGACTTCTACTCCCTTGACAATACATTCCTGGAGTTGTGGACATAACATGATTTACTGTTATCTGGTTCCTTATATGCTTTCCCAGAACAGACAAAACTAAGTAGGCTTTAAATATATTTTTATTTCTGTGTTCTTTCCTTTTTATATTAGATTTTTTTTCAGTCAAAGGACAGCATTACAATCTAACAACCAAAACCATATTACATACACACAGGCACACCACGTAACATGTTCCAGGCAGTCATATCCTTCAGTCCATGAACACATTGTAAATGTTTAAACAATGTCCTACAAGAAATAGACTCCCTCTTTCTACTAGGCTTACTTACATTGCTTTAACATGTAACACACAACGAGGATTTTTTTGTTAGCTTTGTTTTGAACTAGGTTTCAGTTCTACAGTATAAGTGATGTAGAAAATGTGGGGCTTTTGTCTACTCAAAACCCCTATTTTAAAAGCTGTTCTGCTATTGTAAGGCATACAATAGATTCTGACATGTAAATCAACTCCTTGACAGAACAGAGCTGATAAATTCCTAGTATCTGCTTGATCTTTTGGGGTTTATTGTTCCTAGAATATTTGTAGTCTAAACAAGCCAACTACACACAAACATGCCATTTGCTATTCTTCAGAGTGGTGGTGTGAAGGAAAGGGGAAAGAGGTGAGCAAACCAGAAAATAGTTCTCAAACTCATTTTTAAAAGGTTTTTAAGGCAACCCTTTCAAACCAAATAGCACTTTTTCTTTAGACAAACCTTTGAAAGAAAAAAATGGATATTCAACACACAGTCTATTTTGGCAAAGTGCTGGTGGTAATTATGTCTTCTTACTATGATGTTTTTGCTCACAAAGTGGTGAGAAATCAGATTTTAAGCTGGGGTTTTCAAAGGATACCTAAATCTTGTAGATACAAAATATTGGGATGTGGGGGCCTAATTCTGTCTGGCTCCTTTGAAAATCCCAGCACTAGATTTTTTTTTCCAGAACAGGATTTTTAAATTTAAATTCCCAGTTCTCTTTTGCATAGGACTTTAACTCTAGTTCCCTAATTTTTTCAAGTTCTGCAGCTGTTTTAAAAAGATACTAAACCATGCAAAATGGTGAAAGGCACATACACAATCAATACAGTATGAGGAGGTATAATGCATATAGATGAGTATAACAAGTGGAATACCTAGTTGTGGGGATTGATATATACAAATAAAATATTGCAACACTCAAATGCTACATTATAGTTATGATACAGTAGAAAAGACATTACAATGTTGCTATTACAGTATGAACTGTTCCCTAATCTCCAGAGCTGCAAAAGCTATTTTTAAATAACAAAACTGAGAACAAAAGTTGTTCACAGTAAGAATTATGTTTAAAATAGTTTGTCAGCTTTGCACCTCAGTTTGTAGGCAAGGTTAATGTGGAAAGTCAAAGATGCTTTAGGTTTCTTCTCTCGTATGACCAGTTTTCAATTTACATATTGTGGGGGAGGAGGGTTTTCCTCCACTTACAAAGAGTAAGATATCTCACCCCATGTAGGTGGAAAGTGAAATACTGCTCAGTTGAAATCAGGGGGAGTGTTGCCATTGGCTTCAAAGGAGCCAGGATTTCATTCAGTCTCTGATGACTTGCCACGATGGAAGACTGAGCAGTAGCAATAGCAGTTATTATAACAGTAATTCAAAGCCGATGCCTACTGAAAGAAGGTAGACACAAGGAGACAGGCAACATCTGCTGAATTGTACCAGTGAAATTAACATGTCCTAAGTGTCTACCAAACCAGGCCTACTATTGGGGATACTGGTTTCGACCAAGTGGTTTAGATCGGTGTACAGCCTTAATGTTTCATCAAGTGATTGATAACTGGCATCCTGTTTCTCCTTATAAACAGTGGGTTAAAGATAGTAAGAACTTGAAACTGTACTTGTTTACTAAGTAAAGAGGGTACATGGCATACTAAGAATCATCTTGGGTATCAAATGGAACTGCTTATTCTTTCACAGTTATCTTTTTAAGGAAAACGCGTTATTATTAATTCCATGAACCAACTCTTTCAAAAAAGTTTTTGCTTCTGCCGCAGGCCAGGGCACAAACTCAGAGGCAATGTTAGGCCTCTGACCCTTATTTTTGATAGTCAAGATTGCAATAACCCTTTGTTATAAGCTCAAGGAGCAGTCAGATGCTGCGTGCTCCAAGTTCCAGGCTGCCTTCTCTTGGCAGAGCAAAAGGAAGAGGCAATATCCTCTTAAATTGGGCAAATTCACAATTCTCACACAAAGGAAAACACAAGTGATATAATAGTGACACCAAAGCCTTTCCCACCAATTTTTTAATCTTCTCTATCTTATGCCTGTTACTAAAATTCCTTTCACTTCAGCAGAATAAGAGCCTGGACTATGGGTCACTAAAAATATTCAAGTGACTGCACCTTTGGCAGCTCAAAAAAATCCTAAAGAACAAGTCCAAAGGAATGGACAGAGGGGAACGTACCCAATTTGCCCTTGTCTGCCTCTTCCCTGTGGCTCCAGAACCAGTTCTAAACACAGAATGGAATTGGTTGAACTTCTCTTCCAATTGGTCAAGGCTGACATGAAATGAAGCCTTGTTTGACACATTGTTTTTTGTATAATAATCTGTCTTCTACAGGGACCAGTGATGCACCTGAACCTCAAGTAAATATTATGGTGTGCCTTATCTTGCTCTTATTTTGGGATCAAATTGGCTGGAGTAACTCCAGTGAGGTCACTGGAATTAAAAATCGTGAGAAAGGAGAACTGGGTTTATACTGTCCCTAAAGACATGTTTTTTTTTGTTTGTTTGTTCCTTGGATGTAGAAGCACTGTAATGACCCCAATACCTACACAGCTAATAATTATTTATCTACTGATTACAAACATTTAAAGATAAGATGAGAGGCTGAATAGAAGATGGGGATGAATTATCAGTTGGTAGTAGTGATATAATACTATTTTCCATTACTGTTCGATGCCAAAAAGCAAGCTTGCATTCCGAACTGGGAATGGGTGACCTACCCGGACACACGTGGTGTCTTCTGTTACAAACCAGGAGCAAACAAGCTGCATTTCAAGTCCAGGGTAGGAAAAAAAGAGGTCCCGGACCTTTTTTTCTGTTGTAGTGTGGTGCTTATGCAAATGTTAAAAATCATTCTCTGGCACAGATCCTGTTTTTTAGCTACATTCTATAGTAGCCAGATTTCATTATGAATAATACAAATAGCTGTAATATCTTTTTAAGTGACTTCTTCAATAACTGAAAAGCACAGATCTTCTCCATTACTTGCAAGAGTTTTGGACAGGGGATTATCATAAGACCCTTCGCAAATTTTTTTTTCTTTTAAATCTCAGAGGAGATTTGTATGGTGCATGGCTTCATAGAATAGGTGAATAGATTTTTCTCCCCCTCGGGGTGAGTGAAAGAGAAAAAAATCACTGGTACTAAAAGACCACTATATATTGATTTAAAATGTACAAAGAGAAATAACTATGGTCCTAAAATAATGGTCTTTGGGATGAACTATATATATATGGCAGCTACCATGAACATTTTCTTTCTTCAAACTGGGCGTTTACAAAAAGCTAGATGCTTCTGGAAGGAGATATTAATTTGTACTAGTTTCAAAATGTGGGATTTCCAGGGTATTTTTGCTAAAGGGGATGCCTTCCATAGCACTTGCATCCTCTCCCAGCGAACAGTTCTCATCACCCTTTAAATGCAAGAGGAACCTGGCCAAAATGCAGTATAGAGATCCTGTTGTATCTAATGAATATTAACATGGTGCCATAGCTGTAGTCTAGAGCTCAGTGGCTGAAATGTCCCTGATCTTTTTTTGAATTCACCACATGGAGCAAGATCAACTCACTAAGCTGCATCAGAAAGTGTGTTACACACAGTGTGGTGGAAGACATACTTTCAAGTGGGCCCCAACATGTGTTTTAAAATAAAAGGATGGTATTGCCTCTGGTTTTGTATTGGATGCTGAATGGCTGATTCTGCCCCTACTGAAGAAAACTTATGTCAGGGGGCTAAGGTGCAGGCCTGAAAGCAACACTGCATTGCCTTGTAATAGGAGCAGGCTGTCCCCACACGCAATAAAAGCACTGTGTTTGGAGAAGGGTAGGAGATGGGATGGCATTCTCCTTGACGATCCCCTTGAAAAGATTCCCCAAATCACTAAAGATGGAAGGATTTACCTCCAATCCCATGCCAGTCAGAGTTGGGTAGCGGGGAGAGGAGGGACTCTGAGAAGCCAGGATCATTCATTCACAGACCCTGCACTCCCACATTGCTTCTGACTCCAGATCCCATGAAGGGGAACTTAGCAGAAAACATAGAGTTGGGGAGAGGGGCGTTACTGTTTCCACTTAAATGCTACATGGTCAGAAGAGTAATAGTAGGGCACTCCATAACTCTTGCCCTCCCCAGCCTGCCTTGTCTCCTGTGACCTTTTAGGAAATCATTTTATCTTATTGTCGGTGTGGTGTCTGCAGCCCTGTCCAGATAAGAAAATCTGAGCCAAAAATGCTTATTTTTTTCAGTAAAGGGCTGCCCTTCTTTTCCACCATGCAATTTTTACAAAACTGAAAAAAACAAAAGTAATAATACTCCTTCCAGAACAAACAACATCTGTAGTGCCTCATCCCCTACAGTTCCCATTTTTCATCCCACCTGGCTAATTCCAAGTCATTTTGCACCAGTCACACCCTACCCTGCTTCCATTGACTCAAGAAGAAAGCAAAAGCTAGGTTCAGCTGTGGTCACTGCGAAACATGGGTGTATTCTGAGACCCATCTCTGAGCCTGTGGTTCTCAACTGGGGTGTTTTGAGAAACCCTTCTTTCCTAGGGGTGCTGTGACACAAGTACTACTACTACTATGGCTAGGTAAAACTGCCCCACATGCTCCCTGTCAGCCTAAAGCAGGCAGGAGAGTTGCCTCAAGTCTTCAGCTGTTTCTGGTCCTGCTCTCAATCCAGAACATTGCTCCTGGAAACAGGCATGCAGGACAGTTGCCCCTGTCCTGTGTGCTTGTTTCCAGGAGACACTATGCAGGGTCAATGGGGAGGCCTGGAGTATGAACCAGCTCTCCTGCCTGATCAGAGAACCTTACTGCAGGAGGAGTGTGCACATGTGCCACAGCCCTAGTCTGGCTTTACAGGAGGTGTGCAGGGCAGCTTTACCTGGAGTCAGAAGCACCTGATTAGGAATGACTGAGGTCAGTTGAGCACATTGATGGTTTTCAACTGGGAGTGGTGCCACATTCAGAGAAGTTGTGGAGGGGGCCTGACTCAGAACCACAGCTCTGAGCCCTTGGCTACCCCCTCAAAACCCCCAGGGGCTTTGATGCACTGTCAAACATATTGCTTAAAATACATGGGTAGCAATTTACACTAACTCAGTCCTACAAGAGGAGAAAGTTACACTTCAGTGATTTCCATGTGAATCATGGGGCCCACATGAATGAAGCAGGACTGCTACTAAGTGGACACTTAGTAGAACATGGCTGCTGCTAACTCTCATCCTCTGATACAGTCATGCTAATACCAATCCAAACCCGTTCCTTTTCCAAAAAGGCAGCAGCTGCTAGGAGAGCCTTTTGCTCAGATCGTGCAAAGAAAACTAAAAGGAATTCTGCCAAGTTTAACAGTCTTTCAGGACATGCAGATTAGTACTCAACAACCTCACAAAAGAAAATGCATCAGAATCAAACGGTTCCAAACTACGCACTTTTCAGAATCCCAACACACTTGTTTGTCCCTGAGTCCATGCTGTAATTTCCCCTATACACATAACAAAGAAATTGAGAACTCCACCTAGCCAGTGTGCAGGATAGGAGCATGGCCGTCTCGCAGTGCAGGACACGAACACGGCCTTCTCGCAGACAGAAGTTGCTTTGTGGGTTTGAACATTTTGTTGGGAGCATCACGCTGTAAACCACAATTGAAAATACTGAATGTAAAAACAGCTCCACACATCCACTCAGCGTTGTAAAATATTTACACAAACGCACGCACACAAGTCTGTTTTAAGCACCGTTCATTTGATTTAAGATGAAGGAGAGTTATGTAACCCCAGGGTGGAGGCTTTTGCTTGATCCTGAAAGTACCAAGACAGGAAATTTTGTAACAGGCCAGTGTTTCTAGTGATCACTCTTCTCCCATGATAAGAATATTGCAGGTCACCTGTAAGAGCAGTGTGAACATATTTTCCCCCTGGTTTACGAGGTTTCACTCACACTTTCTAATTCTTCAAAAAGGGTTAATAAGTGATTAATAGTTTTTATGCGTATGTTACAGGCACAAATAACAGGAACACAGGACTTGGAGGAGCTTCCCAGGCTGTTGTGTCCAGTTCCCTTTGTTCAAATAACCATTTATTCAGAGAGTCCCTATATGATATAGAAGGGTATAAGCCATTGTAATAGTGACCTTTTGACCTGCTTGAACAGATGTGCTGGTTCAGTAGTTAGGGATGCCCTAACATCTACATTGTTCTGGCTCCTCACCCAGCTGCAACTGGGCACCTGGTCATTTCGGCCTATTGCTTCCTCGTGTGCTGTTGGCCTGCAGAAAGTGATGTGCCGTTACCCTGCCAGCCAAAGGGGCTCTGAGGCTCAAAGAGCCTTTGATTTGAGTGAGCCATTGAATTCTCGAAACAATGGCTTGACCTTCTACTTAAAACCATATTAATAATTTATTAACCCCTTATATTTGCTACAAAGCATGACAGTGCTTTTGCTTGGTTTGCCATGTTGGCCAGGGCTGATGTGATAAAAGAGCAATACAGAACAAAGAAAAACAGATGATTTGAATTCTCTTTCTTAAAAGCAGGACTTAAGTAACAACTTTAGATACTCAAGCAAACAACAAATGTTAGCATAATGCTCACAGTCTGAGTATTGCACCCAGTGCCACTGTGCTAATGGTGCTCTAGAACCTCATCCTACAATGCTGAGGTCAAGATGATTTTGTTATTAAAATTGGTCGCTGCTGGTTTAGGCCCTAATGGAGTTGTTTCTGCTTCTCTCTGTCCCAAACCAGAGAGGGTAGCAGGGGAAGCATAGGATGATTTTGAAGAGGGACTTCTCTTACTGAAAGGTTTTCCAACAAATTAGCAGACACAAGATCCATAAAGTAGTACAATATGAATGACATTCACAGAAAGCTCTTTGCATTTCTTAGGCAACTTTGCTGCCTCCCAGCCAGTTTTCTTCTGTTTGAGCTGCAGAGGAAAACTCACAATATAACATGCAACTGCAAATTTTGCCAGAGTTCAAAGGTTTGGGAACCTGGCAAGTAAGATGTCATGTTAGATTTGTGCTTGCCAGAAGTGGGGGAGGTGTCTACTTTGCAAGTGCAGCAGGCAAAAGCTGGGCTGGGAGGCAGCAAATTACTGATCTTCAGGTACATCTATTCCAGCAAGGAAGTCTTCTGCTAAGTCCTGAAACAGCCTAAGTGCTGCTGAACACATTGACCAAAGACTCAATCTCCAAAATGATAACCCCAAATCTACATTGTGTCTTAAAAACCTCTGAAATCTGACGCAGACCTGTGAGTGCTTGGGACATATCCCCTTACTGTCCTTGCAAGCACTTCAGACAATTTTCATGAACTAACGCATCCTTCCCATTTGTGCCAGGGGTAACTCTTAAGAAAAAGGCATTTAATGTGAAACCAAGGAAGTGAAAGGATGTAAACTTCCTAGCAAGTCAAGAAGTTGCCAGTCCCTGGCAGAGAATCAGCCACAAAAAAACCCATTTGTCTTGACTCTACACTATCTTGGTGTTAGCTTCAGCAGTAAGGAACTGATCATCCATCACTCCTTTCCCTGCTTCAGCTCCTGGAGACAACACCAAGAATGTGTCAATAGGTCATGGGGTTACTGTGATGACAATGGGAAGAAATACTGGAAGTTTAAGCTCTCTCTCTTTCTCTCTGACTGCACTTAAACTACCTTGCCAAGAGATCTGTGAAAACACACTCTGATGACTCCACTGACAAGGGTGTAAAAATAAAGAGGATTAAATAGCTGATCCTGTGCCTATGGGAATTTTCCCCTTAACTAATGAAAGCAGAGATCATTTAAAATGGGTCCAGGCTACAGAATTTGGATCTCAACTGGAACTTCTTGAAAAGTGTGTGTTTGTTTTGAAGCTCAGATTTGGATTATTGGTTGAGATCCATCTTCAGTTACTTTATTTACTAAGGATTTAATCAGAAATAGCTGCTTGATGCTTCCTTTCCACTACCACAGGGTTGTATTGCTGGTTGTTAACATTTGCCCGGCTCTATTCTTTCAGTCAAAGCAGGTTCAAACTTATTTCCATGCCCCAGAAGAGCCTTCTGCTCAGTGGTGACAGTTGAGCACCCAATCTTAGTACAGATACACACAAAACTTTGAAAGGCCCTGAATTAGGATGGTTGGAGAGTTCAAGGCTGGTTCAAATCTATAGTATAGTGTGCTAAAATTCAACAACTATTTATAATTAAAAAATTAAATTAAAATTGAAACTTTAAAAACTATTTAAAATAAAATATTTGATCCTGCATTGCAGCAGGGTCCCGTGTCACCTACATTATATCTAGAGGCTACAAGCAAGGTGATATTAGCACACCTCCGTGCTTCCAGATTTGTCCATCATGGCTCCTGGAAGCTGGTCATTCTAAGTTTGTTTATTAAAATGCTTAGGAGCTCAATTATTAAAAGTTTTAAACAGACACTAAGATAGCATCAGCCCAATATTTAATATTATTTAAAAAAAATCCACAAACCTAATATGAAATGAAGGGTTCTTAATAACATTTTATCAAAGAAATTCCAAAGAAAGCAGTTCATTTGGGGATTTTGCTCTTGCCTTGCATGATGGAAACTACACTGTACAAAAGCAGTGTACAAATGTGTGTGGAAATGACTCACCAGAGGAGTGAGTGAAGTGAAAAATATGGGAAATCATGATCTTGAAAGGAGAAAAGTAATTCAGTAAATATTTACAGTTTTTCTTAGCTTGTGTATTATTAGTGTATGATTTTTTTTTATCTTGACAGTGGCTTTTCAAGGATAAAAATACTCAGGGCTAAGCTCATATTTGGTGTATCTGTATTAAAACCAAGTTACACTGGGGATGAACTGAGCTATTCATATTAGAGAGTACTCAGATAAAAACGGTATATGTTATTATTCTGACTGTACAAATGAACTTCTGCCCATTTGAACACTTGGAGCAGTATTTCCTACAGCAACCTAGAAACTATCAGAATGCAGAAAGTCAGCCCTGCCTATGACACTGGAAGAGAGGACCTGCCATATCTCTTTCCAGGAAGGCAGACTTAAGATCTACAACACACAGTTCTTGCCCCTGGGCTTGCACCTTCTCCACCACTCCTGTTTCCAACCTAGTTCCTCAAATAAGACTCTCTCCTTTCACCTTTCTTCATTTCCCAATCTCTCTCACTTCCTCTCTCACTTCACATCATTTCATGACCAGCTTCGACATACTTTACTATCTGTGTGAACACTGAACAAGCCCCTTTCTCTGCTGTCATTCCACAAATTTAACATGGCAGCTGGACAGGCAGAGTCATAGCATTGTGAAGAAGAATTTTCCTGCTGAGAACTAAGGGGTTTGGGAACCAGTAATGTTTTACTGCTTAATTTAGGAGCTTGTTGAAGGACTTTCACCATCCAAAAAGGTGTTTGCATTGAATGGCAGGCTGGCAATACTACAAAGACAATGCCAATATCCCTTGTATTATCTGGTGCCTCATGTCTTTGCAGTGAGTCCCTCTGGCCCTTACAGGTGCAGCATGGGCTAAACATTGAAGAAGAGAGACACCTTCTGCCTGAAGGATGAATAAGCCACAGAGGAGCCATTAGAGAGGAGAGGAAAGATGCAAAGGGAGATGACAGCATGATTTACATACCCTTGCTCAGCATAATGAGTCCTATGCTGCCTTTCTGCTGCCCTGTGGATGTCTGGGAGTTGGATGTTGGGATTGAGACCCCTACCTGGTCATAGAACAGTTACCAATTTCTCCTCCTGCTCTACTCCCTGGAGGCTTTCCTTGTGGTGAGACAGTTACATGGTGATGATTGGCCCCTCTCACTATCCCCCTGGGCGATGGGACTTACACAGTTCCAGTTGTTGGTTTTGTTTGCAAAGGTTTCATTTTTAGGACACTACCAAGACCTATTATTTAGACATTTCCAGATTATTGGCCTTTTGAGGTCACCCAAATCAATGAAGAAAAGAGAGCACCTTTCACCAGGAATTCAATGGTAGAGACAGCTTAAGGAAATAGTAATCAGTTTTAAAGCAGGGAGGGAATCTCTTTCTCCAATTTAAAACTTCTGTTCTGCTTGCAGTCACTTGGATAATCTACCACACAGATTTCCAATCAGCCTGCTGCCTGTGGTGAGGTTTTCCTTTTCTGCAGGATGATTTGTTTGTAAACCATCATCATGAAACATTGCAAGCAAGACATTTGGGAGTTTTTTGTTTTGTTTTGAGGTTTTCTTTGGGGGGGGGATGGGGGGGAGGGGGAATAAGGAGATTGTTTGTTGCCTAAGCTAGTGAAGAATTTTCCTGGTGGTATTGCAAGGCTGGGGTTTTTTTGTGTCCTTCTACAAGCTCCTGAGCTCCTAACCAGGTTCAACACTGGTAATCTGCTTAGAGTTTTGACATTTGTCCATTAAGCAAGCTCTTTGGAGTGGGTGGAACAAATATATTGTAAGAAAAGGTAAAGTAAATAGAAAGCACCAGAACACTAACATGGACTTTGCACTCTTTTAGAAAAAAGTAAATGCAGGATTCACAGCTCCAATTATATCACATTGGCTTGATTTCCAGAAGGGCTGAATGCCCGCAGCTCCTATGAGTTTTAGTTGGAATTAAGGGTATTCAGCACTTCTGAACATCAGGCGTTAAATATTCCCTCTGAAGATGTTCAGGCAGGGTGTCCTCTGTTTCAGCCTGGCACCTTGGAACAGAAATTTAGCTAATAATACCATACAGATGAGGATCAGTAATCATACCCCAAACCCATCTACTGGGTTAATTACATCATCCTTTTTTTTAGAGAGAAAGAGAGAGTGAAGAGGGAAATATTTTCCATTACTTTTCCTGTATCTTAGGCCAAATTGCATACCTTTGTCGTTCCAATTTGCATTTGAACCTGCTATCTCAGTTTGTGACATCACAGTTTGTTTCCATGGAGAAGAGTATGATGTCATAAAGAAAGGCACTGGTGTCACAGGCTCCTTAGTAGGATGGCAAAAAACAAAGTAAATGACAGATAATTAGCCCTCCCATGAATTCAGAATAATATTGGTGTTAAGTTTAGTGAAATGTGGAGCTAACAACCATTGCAAGAACAGGTGGAAGAACTTATGCATGTATAGGGTGTGAAGGATTGGGGAAACACCACCCATCAGGAATCAGTTCCCAGGGATAACTGCTTACATATAGGTTATTCCGTAAAATTTAGCTCTAATTTTAAATTCTGTTTTGAAATTTAAAAGTAGATCCACCATCCCATTAAGTTACATTAGGGTGACATCTTGGGTTACTCAAAATCCGCAGTGGGGAGCAGGGGGGAGGGAAGGGTGTGGAACTACAGAAGGAAGAAAATAATAGATAAGTAAATTTAGTCTAGGATAAAGGGGAAGGAGGGGGATGAAACCCAAGGATAGCCCAGCAAGGATCTGCTGCTGAGCTTTGCTAGTTCAGAAGAATTGAGAGGATTCTCTCCTGAGGAGAGGTTTATTTCAGAGAAAGGATGAAGACCTCCTCAGCTGGAGAAAGCATTATGAGGGAAGAAGTGAAGCTGAGAGTTAAGGGATAATGCCCCGCAATGTAGACTTCCTGAAGTAGTTTAGTAGTTGTACTGGCGCTGGCATGGTTGGTAGACAAAACTACCCTGGTGTTTGGCCCGACGTGAATGGCGCTCCCTGGTGCGGTTCTGCCGCTGCATAACCTTCTGACTGAGCTTGTGCTTCTCCGCCAGTTGCTTTGCCCTCTGGATCCGCCGGACCTGGCTCACCTTCTCCAAGATGGTGGCTTTCATGGTGAGGGAGGTGGTATGATGTGGGGTGTGGCGCTCCAACCGGGGTTCAGGCACCTCCCTAAAGTGAGAGACAAGCACATTAATGGTCAAGTTCACAATGCTGTCAGACAGGCAGTTGCACAGATACCCCTTTGCATATCCTAAACAAGCAGGTATCAACTGCCTATGGACTGTGCTAGATGGAGTTATTTGTGAGACTCCTGGCAGTTCCCTCTTAGTCAAATACACAAAGCATCTGCAGTGCAAGAGGAGAGGCAAGTCCGTCACCAAGCCTGGCAAAACCAAGAACTTCTCTGAAGACCATGAGAGAACTATGTAAATAGATCCTCAGTCTAATCCAATACAAAGATTACAGGCCTGCATTAATCACCCTAAATTTGCAGTATCAGCAACATCAGCTTGATTCTTAAAAATATGGATATTAAACAGGCTGATATCCCCTTAATCAGTATTAAGCTGTCTGTGTGTGTGTGTGTGTGTGTGTGTGTGTGCGTGTGCATGCATGTGGGTGGGGATACATGCATGTTTGAGACACAAACGCACACAGGGCCAGATTTAGAGGAGATTTAAATTCATTTCCTCCATCCCTTCAGCAAAATCTTTATGTTTATCATAGGCTCCCTTTGGCTTAGTTATTCACATACAGTTCACACCTGTCTCTTAACCATCACCAGTGAACAAGTCCTATTGTATCTAAATGTTTTTAAGTCACATTTGTTGAAAGCCCTTTCAAAATTACATGGCCTCCTGAATTCTGACTGAAAAACCAACTTCATCAGGCAGGCCAGCCCTGCATACTGGGTCAAAAATCTGCAATAAGCACAGCTACTAAAAGATACAGGGTTTTCCAAGATAAAGTGACTGCTGCAGTTAAACCATGTTCCTTCTCATCAGAGTAGATGAGGGGAATCATGAACAGCTCAAGCTGTCTTCATTTTCCCTCTGCTTTTAATTATTATTCATAGCAATTTTCTTTCATTTTTTAACCCACTGATTTCCATGTCCCAGTGACTCAAACAAGATCAAATTTTGGCTTTAAGGAAGAAGAGGTTTGCAAAGGATGAATTAAATAAGAACAGATGATGCTTAGCATTGCCCTCTGGCTTGACTAAGACTGGCCCATAAATTCCATCCAGAATGGGGCCATGACCATCTGTGCTGCTGTATAAATAATTATGGTCTAAGACCTGCATTATCATGGTGTTTTAATACTGCAACCTTTATGGCTCTTTGTATCTCCCTTTGGTCCTTCACTCTGTTTGTCTGCCCAGTGGATGTGCTTGCAAGATAGTTTGTTTTGATTTTTTTCAGAAACGGAGGGTGCTGCTATATGAGACATCTACTGCAGAGTAGACTAATTAGCTCCACAGTAAAACATCTCTGTTTATACAAGTAAAGCTATTAGGTCAGAATAAACTAATTAACTCTAATGTAGTAAACTAATTAACTCTCTTCAACAAGGTACTGCCCGATACAAGTACTAGGTTATGGCAGAGTTATTTACTCTGCCGCAGTGCGCGTGTAGGTGCTGACTGGGGCTGGCTGGAGCATGAGGGTGCTGCCACACTGTGCTGCCCTGACTCAATGTGCTGTGGTCCCAGGCGCACATACATGTAAACACTGCATCTGGGAGCAATAAACTCTGGTACAAACTGTGCTGGCGTTTATTGTGTTGCATTAATATTCATATGTAGACATGCCCAAAGGGAAGGAAGTTGGTGACACCAGCAGTGGAGATGAGCAACCTGAGTGGCTTGTGACCCACCATGCTGGACACACTTCCCCGAACTGTTTGTGAAGTGTGCTGCTCCTTGATGGCAGGATGTATATGCTTGGGAGAAAGGATCACTACTGCCTTGCAGGAGGAGTCCACCTGAAAAGCACAGGGCTTTCCTTGTCCTTGCCCTGTGTTATTTTCCTCCCTGGGAGGGTGGTAGTTTAGACATTAGGGACAACAGAATTCTGGAGTGGATAATTTTTGCCCTCAGAAATACAACTTAATTGCAGGACCAAGGAGAAGGAGAAGCAGAGGTGCTGAGTGGAGGGAGAAGAACTCTTAAGCAGTGCACATCCATCCTTCAGAGTGAGCATTGTAAATCCTAAGAGGGCAGCAAGAAGCAAGTGGATCCAAGTTCCTTGTCTACATAGAACATTGTTTTCAATATTTTTCTACTATAAATACCCTCATAACTTTTGAAGCAGGTGCATCAACAAACTGTTCAAACCCTTGTCAGGTTTTGGAGAAAGAAGCCAGCAAACCTGATACCTGTTAATACATAAGCTGGCAATCACACAGCCAAATGGCTTTGGGTAAATGGAGAGACAGCCATGAGGATCTTGTAGCAATTTGGCTGGAAGATGAAGCAGTTACTTCTGCAGGACATTTTCCTGAAGCAACTTTATGGATGACCAATTCTGGGCTCAGTCAGTGAGTAGCGAATATTGAGACTGGATAGTTTAGCAGACCTGGAATGATCAGCAGTGACAGAAGAACTTGGATGCAGTAGACCTTTGCCCGTGCAAAGCTCACTGCAGAGCTATCATGGTGAAACACCTACATGCAAGTTCCCCTCAGCCTGGAGAAGCACAAGGCCACCCCTCTTCTGGAAGCTCGCCACCCCCAATTGCTGTCAGTGACTAACTAGATGGTTACAATAAATTAACCATCCAGGTTAACACAACAGAGGGTCATGAAGCTTAGCAATGCACAGGAGGTTATTAATGGACGTTCATGGTCAAGAGTTCCTAACTGCGCATGAGTCATTGATGGGACCTACATGATTATTCTCTGCCCTCTTCTGCCAAATCAGACCTTGAAGTCATCAACAGAAGGTATTTTTCCATGGTGCTGAAGGACCTGGGTGGTCACTGGGGCAGATTCACCAGTCATAGGGTGGTAGGTCTGGAAAAGTTCAGGTTGTCAGGAGCTCTAGAAACTGGCCTCTCCCATTCAGTGAATTTCTGTTCTTTGGACCACTAAGAATCTCAGTGGTGACAAGATTCATTCATCATTCTAAGAGATCTGGCTTACCATCTTGCTTCCCTAGCACTTGAACAGGAGAAGTTAGCTGTTTATCTCTACCCTGAACAGCTGCAGAATGCTAGTGGAGTAGGCATTTGGAAGGCTGAAGGGAAGGTGGAGGTGCCTCATGACAAAGCTTCCAAGCAAAATCTACCTCATATTTTGCCCAGCTGCTGTGACAAGCAAGGCAGGACCCCCACTGATGGCTGGGAAGTCTGGTGGTTGTGGGATTTTCTGGATGTTATTAACACCTGAACTGTGTGCCACCTACAGGGTTCCTGTATGGTCACAGAGACAGTGTCAGGGATGCAATTGCTTCCACTTTGAGGCCAGGGTGTAGTGTTTGAAAATGAAGGTGCTGTAACCAAGTGCATTCAGTGTGTTTAGGTCAAGAGTTTATGAGGAACTAATCCCATTAAGGAAGGTTTGCCCCTAAAAGAAACTTTTTTACCTAAGGAAAACAAAACATATAACAAAAACTTTATTGATTCAGCATAATAGTGCAAACTTAAAACCCAGAGAACTGGGTACCACCTTACTTCCTCTTGGTAAAAAGCTCCTGTACCAATGGGGCTGGGTAGGTAAGTAATTTCAAATCCTTACCTATACAGGAGGTCCTTACACTGGAGGTGCTACACTGAGCTGTATGCTCATGAGGCAGAGGAGGGCCTTATTCAAAAAGGCAACAAACAAACACACCAGGAAAATGCTACTGGTTTTCAGGATGCTCCCCCCGCCCAAAGCCAGGAGTTGAAAGGACAAAATTCTTATTGAGATGCCCCATCATTTTTGTCTTGTATCCTCTTTCATAACACCTGCAGAGCAGCATAAAATGCACTGCAAGTTACACTTTGCAGCAATTCTTCTAAACCCAGTGTGTTAACAATTCTGAGGATCTAATTATAATCACTGTGTATTCAGAAATAACTCTGAAGTCTAATTTCAGTAATTTACTTCAAATTGTAAAACAAGTTAAAGCCCAGGGAACTGATCAAATCAAGAGCCAAAGTAATTTTTTCTACTGTTTTTTATGCTTTTTTCCTTATATCTGTTGTTCCAATACATACACCTGTCCTCCATGTACGTGACTTTTAGCTTTTGTGGTCCTGTCATCTCAAATGGGAGAAGATGGCTTGGTGAGTAGGAGAAAAAGAATCAAGCAGCACAGGAAGGAAGATGGGAAGTGGCATGTTTGACTGATAATACTGGGTTTTGTTAGTTCAGGGATATAAATCTTCCCCAGGATGAAAGGCTCCAGCTTGGACACCATCTTGAGTGCAGAGGAAGCTGAGCAGGTGGGGAGCACCCGATTACACCAAGAGGCTCATGGGTAACAGGGTGGCATCCAGTCAGTATGAAAAAGAGGGCTCTTGAAATCCCCCTTCATATTTCTATTGCCATATAGCATATAATATATGTAAAGCTCCCTTCCCTTTACTCCTCAATAAACACATAAACACACTGTAGTGTCAGGCTGGGTCTCTTCCTGAGTTTCAGTGGAGGAGCTTTGGATGGGGGGTCTGGAGGCCACACAGATCTTGATTGCCTGAGGAAATCCCTCCAGGTCAGACTCCAAAGCCATCTGGGTGCCATTCTGCATCGTCTCCAAATTGTTTCAAATTCCAGGCTGGAGTCAGTGAGGGCCTCCAACCCAGCTCCTCAGAGTGTAAGCAGGTTTCTGGAGCATTCGCTGGGATCCTTTTCTTATCCCCAGTATTCCTGTAGCTCTGTCAGAGCTCCTTTGCTCCATGCAGCAGTAGGCCAAGTCCCAGGAAGGGGTGGATCCAGAGGGGGTGCAGTAGCACAGGCACATCCCCTTTTGCTGCACATGAGCTCTTGGTGCAGGGTCTGCCTGAGGTCCCTGCTTTCCCACAACTCTGGAGCCCAGGGGGTGGGTGCATCCTCCCGTCTTTTCCCCTGCTGCTGAATTTAGCAGGGAAGCAGGGGGAAGGGAAAGGTGAACAGCAGTAGCATTCACCCGCTGGGCTCTCGAGCCAAGCAAAAGCAGGGCCCCAGCCAGACCCCAGCCCAAGCAGCTGATGAGCTCAGAACTCACTGCTCACACTGAGCTCTAGCAGGAGCTGGTGCTGACTGTATAGTAAGCTCAGAGGTCACTGGGCATGTACAGCACAGCCAAAGTGGGAGGAGGCCACACCCCCACTGTCCCATTCCTGAATCCACTGAGGATCCCAGGAGCACTCTCTTTTCCTGCCTTTGCTTTTTTAGCTTGTGGCATCTTGGTAATTGCTGTTCAAATAGGACTGGACCCGCTCCTTTCTCCAGAAGGCAAGAAGTTCACGACTTCCCAATAGGTCCATGCAGTAGCAGGGGGCCTGGCTGCTGTCATGGAGATGTGAATATGGGATAGCACAGAGAGGACTGCCAGAAGTGTAACTAATAGGGGTGCAACCACCCAATCTTAGCCTGTGCTAGCTCATTCCAGCAGGAGGTATGTATGTCCCAGAGCAGATTATTGAAACTGGGGTAAGGTTCCAGACAAACCAAATAAAGAATTCGTACATGTGGTCATAACGCAGTTTATAGTAACACATAACATTATCACAAAAAACACTCCTCTGAAGATAGGGCTGTATAAACTCTGGATACTTCCCTCCTTCACAGGGGAATCTTTCTTTAGGCTTCTAGCCATTTGGCGTTACTTGAATGCTAAGGGTGCTCTGTCCACTGGGTAAGGCTTCCCCCCCCCACAATACTTCAGAGACAGTAAGAGACCTAAGCTGTAATTGTAGCTCTGCCACTGACTCAGTGTGTGTGACCCTGGCCATGTCTCCCAACTCCTCTGTTCTTCTGTCTCCCTAGCTATAAAGCAGGGGTGATGTCACTTTTCAAAAAGGCTACATAGAAAAGCAATAGCATTATTATTACTATGATGCCCAATGCACCATGGTCAGACTCACCCTTCACTGATCTGCTCATCAGGGCTCTCCCTTTCCACCACGATGCTGTTGCTGGTGACATAGACGGACATGCTGGGGTGTTCAATCAGAAGGTCCTCCATAGGGTTGCTCTCCATGTTGACAGGGGCAGGGCCTTCTGCAGTAAAACAGGGGGGAGGGGTGACAAACCAACTCTCGTCCATCAAGCAGGGATCGGGCTGGGAGGGCACGGGCCTGCCGACACAGTCACTGAGTGAGTGGGGCGAAGAAGTGGTAGGTGGGGGAGACCCATGACGGGAACGGGAAGTGCAAACGGAATCCCTCTCACCTACCCGCTGTTCTTCACCTGAGGCTGAAGCGTAACTATCTAATGAGAGACAAGAGCCACCATTCACCAGGTGGGAGCAGCCAGTACAGAAGCGCAAGAGTTTGAAGCCATGCAGAGGTGGGGGAGGGCAAGCGGGGAAGGAAGAATCCAGAAGCAGAGAGACACACACACATACAATGTACAATGGGTGAGGGAGAAGGGAAGGGGGGAGAAAAAGGGGGCATTATTAGTACAAATGACACCCCAACAGCATCATTACTTTTTATATACAAAACTGTGACTGAAAGTATCAACCACCATGCAAAATAAAAGCACCGCCACAGCACAGAGATGCCCCTGCGTGCTGGAGGAACTGAAAAACATGAGAGCACCTGCAAGGAAAAGCAGTAGGGGATGGGCTCTGCTGTGCTTTGCTCTCAGGTAGACATGCTCTTGCCACTGTCCCAAGCCAACCATGGACTGTTGGGAATTAGGAGGAAAATATGGCTGAAGGTAATTTATGTCATAAGTGACACTGCAGTGATGCTTATCCTTCATCCATCCAGTCTGAAGTGCTGCTCTGCGCAGCCAAGACTGGTGCCATTTACACTCCTCTGTTAAAATCGAGACAGAAGACTCATATAATGCACTGGTTTACTGAGCTGGATAGCAGCTGTAGTGTGCATGAAGGCTAATTGTGCTTATGAAGGAACTGGAAATCAAACCAGCCTAAGTTTGTGAAGAGCACCTAGCAACTTTTCCTGCAGGTGCTAAGCAGAGCTCCTGACTCCTTTACAGTCATACTAAAAATGAAGCCTTATTAAGCCTAACAGGCCAAAGTGCCATTCGGTATGGAGTTCCTCAACCCATTTCTGGAAGGGCTGTGAGAATAACTCGTTTGTGGCTGATGGCCAAAACAAAAAATTGAGAAACAAATGTTCATGTCTAGTTAACCCAAAACAAAATCTTTTTTGTTTTCCTTCAAGAAAATGGAAACAAAAGCCAACTGAATAAAAAATACTTTCAGGTTGTTGAATCCATTTTTTTCATCTGACCTAAAATGTATTTTTATTTTTTGAGGGTGTTTTTATCACCTCCTTTGAAAAATAAATGTTCTTAAGCTACCACATGCAATATAACTTTGAAACAAAAAGTTGAAATGATTCATTTCACAAATGTCAAAACAAAACTTTGACTTTTTCAATTTTTTTCCAGTTATTTTAGGGGAAAATTGCATGTCTGGTGAATAACCTATTCACCAAAAATATATTATCTAACCTTTGTCTCTAGACTGTTAGAGGCATGATTTTTAATCATTTAGGTGGCTAGCAGTGGGAGTTACGCTCTAACAGTGGTTCCCAACCCTTTTATACTGCAGACCGGAAAACTATCTAATTTACATATTTAGATTTAATTTACATTTTTAATTTTTATGGGGTGGGGAGGGGTGTGAGGATTGGATTGGGTTGGGGTACTGCAGCCGCAGGCACAGGGGGACCCTGCAGGGGAGGGAGTTGCGCAGCCAGTGGCCCTGGGGACCCAGCTGGGGCTGCCCAGGAAGAAGGGGCTCTGCTGCCTTTCCTAGGAGCAAGCAGCAGAGCCATATCCCCATCCTCTGCCCCAGGCATTTTCCTGCCTGCATCCCCCCTCTCCCACCGGGTGCAGCCATTGTGGCGGGATAGGGCGCATGAAGCAAGCTGCCTGCCTCGCAAGAGTGCCCTGCTGCCCAGCTTTAACCCTGCATGTGACTGCTGGCGGCGGAAGTCACAACCCGACATGCAACCCGCCACAGCCCAGTACCGGGTCGCAGTGCGGTTGTTGGGAACCTCTGCTCTAGAATGCCTTTAAACATGTGGCCTTTACCTACACTCTCTGTTTCTCCTTATTGTCTATCATTTTGACTGAAATGTTTCTCCAGATCTCCTTTATTAAAAGGTATGGGCTCTATGTAACAGGAGGCACCGGGAGCTATATAAGCCCTGTACCAGAGGCAAAGACCCAGTGTGATCTGAGCAGGGCCAGAGGTAGGAGTTACCTGCTGGTTGCTGAGGGAAGCAGTGCTAGGAACCGCAGACTGGCCCAAACTTTTCTCATTAAAGGAGCTCCCTGCACTGACTGAAGAAGCTGCAATGGAGGCTGATGGACCTGTGAATAGGACTAGGGAGGCCCAAGCTGGGAGATGTCAATGTGATTTGAATACAAGTTGGGGAAGAGGCCTGGAGAAAAGCACCCTGCTGCAACTGGTCATGTGTCAGGTTGGATTTATATTGCTGGTTATAACTGTGAGGCATGGCAGTGGATGGGGTGCAGAGAGGACACTGATGATGTCTGGGGAAGATGCTGCAATCAACAAAGGATTGTTAGTCATTTGTTGGGGCACAGGCTGAGGGCCCAGTGAACTGAACTGTGCCTGAGAAGTGAAGGAATCACTGTGGTGGACTGGAGCAACCCACCAAATTAACATAACATCAAAAGTGTGGTGGGCAAGCACAGAGAGGTACCCTGGCTAATCAGGGAGGAGAAAAGACAGGATTATATTGACCTGGGACCTGGGGTCTGAGACAAACATTGCATAAACCAGGACTAAGAACAGACATTCAGAAAGCCTGAGCCTGAATTGATTCAATCTTTGCAGGTTAATCTAAATCTTTGCTAGGCTAAATCACTTTGTAACCATACAGACATCCCTTCTGGACTGAAAAAATACTGGCACATGCCTGCAGTCTCAGGCTAGAAGCCCAGGGAGGCTAGAGCAGCCCTCCCTTCCCTTCAACAGGACTGAGCTGAAGGGGGCATGGCCAGGCCTCAACAGGATGCTCTGATTAGGAAGGGGCCCCTGGACCTCCTTGATAACAAAGCATTTATCAGCTCTGTATCAGCATTTAGCACCCCATCAGAAAACAACGCCTTGTTCATTAGTTCAAGCTCTTCTTAAACAACTTTTTCCAAAGAAAGGAATGCAGGGACATTACCAGCTGATCTGTTGATTAGCTCCAAAAAGCCCTAGGCAGACACTGTCCTATCTGCCTTACATAGCATTAGCTAGCATACCAAATGCTGGCTACGATCCGTGCTGTGGGAGAGAGAAGGAAGGGATCTCTGCTAAAGCAGCGAGGGGAGAAAGAGGGTAGAGGGGCATGGGGAAGCTAGCAGACCCTGCTTTGCCTGTAAGTCTCTGCCAGAGTTCCAGCCAGGTAGCAGAGGGAAGGGGCCAGCCCAGCTCTTTGGAGCAGAGAGCCCTGCCCAGCCCAGAGAGCATGCCAGGATGCTGGGGGAGTCTGATTTAACTTAAACCAGCAAGGGGTCTGGGACAGACATTGCATAAACCCAGTTTGACCCAAATCAGTTAAGTCTGATACCACATTCAACCAGGTTTATCTCAAACCGGTTTCATCCATTTTCAAACTGGTTTATGGGCACTGAATGCCTGTTCTGTCATAGGTTTAAACCAGTTTCTGATCACTTAAACCGGTTGATGTGTAATGTCTGTCCCTAACCCAGGAGGTGCCATACCTGCCTTTAGTTGTGGTCCTGTTACATTGTAGTAGAAGGAAAGATCAAGTTATAAAGTTTTGGTATATCCAAGAGCCCTTTGGATCTTATTGATTAAAATGTTTTATGACTTTCTTGGCATCCAAAGACTAAAATAGATTATAGTCATATAGAGAACTGAATTCTATTTGTATAGACACATGCTGGACTCAGTCTAGCATTCACCTCCTGCAGGGCACTGAGGTGCGAGTGAAACCTGAGATGAATGTGCTGCTGTAGAGCCAAAAAAGAAGGGAAGAGAGAGAAAAGCATGAAGTGCTATGTGGACTCTCAGTAGCTAGTTGAATCATGTCTCCAGTTCATCCTACAAGCAATTCACCTGCTTACAGTTGGCTACTGTGGCCTAAGGCAGGGATTGACCACCTATGACCTGTGGATCAGATTCAGCTCACAGAACTATTGGCTCCAGCCCATGCATGTGGGGCTTCAGTGGCATTTGGTGGAGGGGGAAAGCGCTAGTTGTGGGCATTCTCCCAGTGCAGCTGTAGAGGCAAGCTGTGGCACTGCCTAGGTCCTAGTGCCTGTTCAGCTAATCTGGGGTGGTTTATTCCTGCCTGCAGCTGAAAAAAGTGGCCTATATGTGGCCTAAGGGACTTCTGAACTCTGGGTTCTCCTTATGCCTTTGCCACTGAATTGGTGAGGGACCTTGGGTAGGTCCCTTCATCTCCAAGTGCCTCTGTTAACCCAGCTCTGAGGTGTAAGTTTCCCCCCACAATCTACGGATTAAATATATTATGTTATTCAGCTGCTCAGAGAGAGGATATTCAGCATAATAGTTTCTTACCACAGTGCATTAAATGTGGTACATAGATGATGATGAAGAGGAAAAGCATTGTAGACTAATAATTAACATTAGGGATAATTAGAATCAAAATCCTGTATTATCTTCACTTTTGCCACAGATTTTCTGTTTTAGCTAGAGCGAATCATTAAACTCTTTATCCCTACACTTCTGAACAAAAGGCAAATTAACCCTTACCTTACATGTGGGGGAAGGCAAAAGGGCAGAAGATCATCAGGAATATTGGTATTATTTAAAAAAATTCTAAGCAACTGATAGATAGATAGATAGATAGATAGATAGATAGATAGATAGATAGATAGATAGATAGATGTGTGTGTGCATGTGTACACAGATGCACACACACACATCTCCCTTAATTGCTTTGTGACTCTGGCATTGTTTGGAGAGACGGTTAAAGAGTCAGTGCTGACTGGGCAGGGAGGGCGCAGAAAATGATACGTCACTTCAGATGACATCTTTCCAAAGGGTTTAAGGCAATCCAGAATTAGCCTCCCAAACAGTAGGGTGTCGTTCTCGGGTCACTACATGTCAGATTATTAATAGCTGCCTGCAGGCCAGGCAGGGGATTACTTCTGAACCTGAAGATAAGTTTTGAGCATTGGGGTTTGCTTTGTGGAGTAAGAGTGCTCTAGCCAAACACTGAATTATGAGTGTGAGGTCAGATTCAGAGCCAGGAAGCATAGGGGCACACTAGCGTGGAAGTTCCCAACAAGCCAGTCTCCAGCGTGGGTAAGGGGTAATGTGACCAGGGCAAGGATAACCTACATTCAGAGTGAGTTGAAGTGGGGAATGTTTGCACAAGGCACAGAGGGAAGAAAAATGGCCTATACAGGCAGCCCCTGCTTAATGCGGTTTCACTTAGCAGTATTTTGCTATAGCGCTCATTTAAAATTCATACCTCGTTTCACTTAGCGCTGAGCCAGTTTCCTTATAGCGCTCAGCAAAGCAGCAGCAGCAGCGAGAAGCGGCGAGCGGGTGGGCATGAGCTTGGGGCCCGCACTGGTGCCGCAGGGCCAGGGCCAGCAGGGGCCCAGGGTGGGGCAGCAGGAGTGGGGGGCCCGGGCTTGCACATGGTGCTGGAGCAGCTGGTGGGCAGGGGGCTGGGAAGAAGCGGCGGTGGAGAAAAGCATGAGTGTGGGGCCCCATGGCGCCAGAGCCAGCAGGAGCGCAGGACATAGGTTGGCACATGGGGCCGGAGTGGCCAGCAGGCAGGTAGAGAGGTGGGGAGAGGCAGCAGCGATGGTGAGAAGCAGAAGTAACCAATTATTTCTATTTACATTAAACCCTATGGGGAAATGGGTTTCGCTTAGCACAGTTCCACTTAAAGCTCGTTTTTTCTGGAACCAATGAAGAGTGTTAAGTGGGGGTTGCCTGTATTCTTGTTCTTGTGGTATCCAGCTGCCTGGGCCAAGCAAATTCTTGTTCAGTTCTTTCTAGTCAAGGACTCTTAAATTTT
This sequence comes from Alligator mississippiensis, assembly GCF_030867095.1. NCBI lineage: Eukaryota > Metazoa > Chordata > Crocodylia > Alligatoridae > Alligator > Alligator mississippiensis. Next base: position 23,852,372 of record NC_081832.1, read on the forward strand.
CAACAGATTTTACCTGTCTCCTTCCCTAACCCAAGAGCACTCCTCTATCCTTCTTCCACCCACACTGCTTTCCTTTCTTCACATCTGGGCAGTTTCAGAGAGACTAGCACAAGTCACCCACTACTGCTCTCCGCATCTGCTACACGTCACCAGCTGATGAATCTGCCTTTTTCTCTCTTCTTTCTCAACTGGGGCTAGATCCTAAATATTCAAGTGGTTTGTCATCGTGTCTGAGCATCACACAGCCAGCACTAGGATGGGGACAGAGAAAAAGAGGAGACCCTTTTAAATGCAGTTTAATTATCTGACCTAGTGCACTTAGAAACGAAGCAGTGAATTAAAATATTTAGCTCAGGTTAGGTGGCTTATTGAGCCTTTGTCTCTCTTGAAGTGGGCCAGTCTGGGATGCACTTGTTTATCACTGTTCTTTCAGCTCCTTGGGTAGAGGTTGGATCTAGCCGCTTAACTGTGACTGCTTTGCATAACTCCACTCTTAAGCAGAGGTCTGGAACAAACAGATCCATGACTGACAGGTGAGATGTATTAGCAGTCCTGCTGGGGATTACTGAGGGGGAGGGGCTGTTACTAGCTGGAAGACTGTAGAGCAGGGATGGACAAAATGGCAAATCTACCCACTGGCCAGACTCCATTTCCCAACAGCCCCTGCCCATGGCTGGTTTCCATGGAGATGGCAGCAGCAGGGTGCCTTGGCAGCATGGGGCCAGGGTTTCCATGGAGACCGACCCCCAGCAGCACTGGTAGGGTGTGCAGCTGGCTGGGGAGCTGCTCTGGGGCTAGGGTTGAGATCTTGCATCAGTGACAGCATGGTCCAGAGCCAGAGCAGATGTGTGATCTGCTGCCTGCATGCCCCTGCCTGGGGCGTATGGGTAGTGGATCACAGTTCTGCCCTGGCTCTGGATCATGCTGTCACCACTGCAAGATCCTGGCACTGGAGCAGCTGCCCGCCCTCCCAGCACTGCTGGCCCTAGCGGCGTGGGCAGGGGTTGCTGGGAAATGGAATCTGCTGCAAGCCCGATCTGGCCTATGAGCCAGACTTTGCCTGCCCCTGCTGTAGAGAGTACAGAATTAATTGATGGACAAGCTGTGAGCTGCAGGCCTGGTCAGCTGGTGTGAAAACAGAAAGCCATAAAGAAAAATGGAGTCTTCTGTACAAAAATCAGTTGTAGGTGTCCTAGTTAGGCTGAATCATATGTCCTCCGCTGATAGGCACCTGTAGACACTCATGCTGGTGTCTCTGTTTGATAATATTTCCCCCTCCCAATAAACCATCACATACTTCAGCTATCTGTAGAAAGAGCTGACCAGCTGAGCTAGACACACTGACAGCAGGGTGGCTAAGCATGTGCATGCTTCAAAAACCACCGGATTACCAGACTTCTGCTACTATCCTGACTTCTCCCACCCACCAAGTATGGCCACCAAGCTGCTCCAACCCCAACCCTGATCACCAAGAATACAGGGAACTTTCCAGCCTGCCTCTGTATGGCCTGTGCAGGGAGCAGGCATCCCCAGCAGTCCTTTGTTGATTGTAGCACCTTTCCCAGAATCTTCAGGGGCCTCTTTCCACCCCTGCAGCCACTTCCGTACCTCCCAGGCACCTCCTCCATTCCTTGTGCACACCACTGATTCCTTGCCTAGCACCTTCCTATTTTTTTCACTCTGAGGAGTCAGGCCACCCTTTTCTTCCTGTGTTCCCATTTCAGGGGACAGGTGCTAACTTAGTGGGACTGGGAGTGAAGTTTAAAATGCCATCAGTGCAGCACGCTCGAGATCACTGCTGGTATCTGGTCACTTGCATGAGTGAGGTCAGCCCAAAGCTTTTGAAGAAGAGGCAATGCCTGATCCTAGGGATCTTAGAGAAATTAATTCTCATCAGTCTCCTTCCATCAGGCAAAGTGTGTCCTGGGGACAAGGTTAACAGGTCTTGTTTTTGCATTGGGAGGTAGTTATTAGTCTCTTGGCAGGAGGTCTAAAAATATCTGTAATATAAGAGTGACCCTGGTTTATAAAGAGACTCTAAAGGCACATGTTTAAAGTAGAGTGGCAGGAATAGAAAGGCTGGGTCTGCAGTGTACAGAGACAGGCTTGTTTGTTTAAGTTCTCTGCATAATTTGCAAGTAAAAGGTCATAAATTGCCATTGCAAATGGTTGAGTCATCTCACTTGCAACAGAAATGCGAAGGCACACACTGTCTTCCTTAACAAAGGGAAGCCCCATCTGTGTTGGGAAACTGGCTTGCTCCTGACAGCAATGGGTCACCCTACAGTGGGTTTAGGAATAGCTTAAACGCTGGTGGGGCAGTAGTGCTTTCACTATCATTTCTCTATAGGTGTGACTGACTTGATTCCAAAGAACAACACACTCCTGCCAGAGAACAGCAGCTGGGCTCCTGATAGAGGTCTTGAGATCCCAGGAAGCCTAGTGTTCTTGGTGGAGTGCCCTTGGGTTGTTTTTTCTCTCTTGTTGGCCCAGTGAAACCCAAGCCTGCTGAATTCAGGGTATGGTACATTCAGGAGTGTGGGCAAAGTCTTGGCATGACTCGCAGGTTCCTTGTTTGATGGAAGTAACTGTTCTGATTAGCTGGCTCATGCCCCCAGAGGATATGTGATGAGTGTATCCTTAGCCAGCAGAAACAGGGACATGCAGCCAGCCTGGCAGAGTGGGGTACTGCGCTGTGTTCCTGGGTAGAGAATTTGTAGTTTGGCCCCACACCATCTGAAAAGTTAATACTGTAGAAGAGGCAAAACCTTGGCCACCAGGGTGGGAAAATGGACCTTGACTTGCTTCTGGAGGGTGGTGGTGGGGAAAGTGATCCTGTGGTACTGAGCTGGCAGAAAAGGCTCTGCAGAAATGTCAGGGGGGGGCGCTCACCATAACCTGAACTGTGAAGAGATAAGCCTGTCAGAGTTTCACCCCAATGGCAGAAAATACTCAGCAAGCTCTTGGCAGGGCTGGTTGCTGATGCAAGTTTTTGTTTTTGCAGTGTATTTCTGTTGTCCCAGCTGGGGAAGGACCATGGGGATTTGGAACAGCCTGGAAACAGGAAATAGCAGGGGCCTCTCTCCTCTGAGTATCATCTGCAAACCAAAAATGGTGCTTTCTGCACTCCCATATTCCCTACCACAGACACAAAGCTTAGTTCCAGGGAGCACCACTATATAGGGAAGGAGAGGCTGGGGGCTTGCCTCTCACCAGTGCAAAAGCAGGGCCTCCAACAACAGGGAGCTGCAAGAATGCTCAAAAGTGTGGACACGTGGTCAGTAAGGCTAAATGTACCTTGTCATGCATCCATAGATGCATCACGAGCAGGTCCAAGGAGGTGATCCTCCCCCTCTGTGTGACACTGGTCAGGCCGCAGTTGGAGTACTGCGTCCAGTTCTGGGTGCCACACTTCAGGAAGGATGTGGATAGCATTGAGAGGGTCCAGAGGAGGGCCACTCACATGATAAGGGAGCAGCAGGGTAGGCCCTATGAGGAGAGACTATGGGACCTGAACCTGTTCAGCCTCCACAAGAGAAGGCTATGGGGGGGATCTGGTGGCTGTCTATAAACTTGCCAAGGGGGACCAGCAGGCAATGGGAGAGACCCTGTTTCCCCAAGCACTACCGGGAGTAACAAGGAACAACGGCCATAAGTTGACAGAGAGTAGATTCAGGCTAGACATCAGGAGGCACTACTTCACAGTCAGGGCAGCTAGGAGCCAGAACCAACTTCCAAGGGAAGTGGTGCTTGCCCCTACCCTGGGGGGTTTCAAAAGAAGACTAAACAACCATCCTTTCCTGCCCATGGCAGGGCATTGGACTTGATGATCTGCTTAGGTCCCTTCTGACCCTACCAACCATGAAACTATGAAACTATCAAGTGAAACCTGGCATAGTCTCTCTTTGTAATATTGGGCCCAGACCAAACTGCCAATGCAATGGCAGCTCTCCCCCAGAAGCAAAACAACTGCCTGTTGTGCACACAATTTGCCATGGCAGGTTGGATGGATGCCCTCCTCACATCCAAGTGAGAAGCCTCTTCCACAATGTGGAGAAGCAACATTTTTGGGGGGCAGAACTAAAAGTAGACTATGCTTGTTAAACAGACTGACTAGCAGAAATGAGTTAGGGGGCGGGGGGAAGGCATCTGAGTAACTTACTATCTGCTTTCACCTCTGGGAGTATATGCCTGATCCAAACTGGATTTAGACACCTAAAGACTGGTGCGTATAAACTATAGAAAATCTTTGAAAAGCTGGGCCCAGGGTTCCACCTTCCACAAAAGTACCTTCATAATTTTGCCCACTTTTGTGTATTCTGGCCCAGCAATGTTTGAATTCTTTATTGCACAACTTGGTGGTTGGGGCACTGGGAAGTGGGAGATGTGGGTTTAAGCCTCCTCAAGCAAAGGGTGGGGGGTGGTTATCCTAGTCTCCCACCTGCTGTGTGGGTGCTTGGACAATGAAGCTGTTTTATGAAAGAGGTTGGCATTCCTGGGCTGTGGATCCTTAATAGCAGAAGGTGAGGTCTTGCACTGAAGGGAAGCCTTGAAACATCTGGGCTAGGGACAGACATTCAAGAAGCCCAAGTCTGAATTGATTCAATCTTTGCAGGTTAGTCTAACCTGCAAAGATCGAACCAATTTGCAAATGGATAGAAATTCACTTTTGATTTGGGAAATGCAGGCACATGCCTGCAGTGGCTCAGGTTAGATGCTGGGGGATGCTAGAGTGAGCCCTCCCTTCCCTTGTATAGTGCTGAGCCGATGTTGGGGATGTGGCAAGGCTCCAGCAGGATGCTGTGATTAGGGAGAGGCCCCCACCCTGGCCTGCACCATGGCCAGTGTGATCAAAGATGTATTTAGCCTAGTGACCTAGCAAACTTCTTTAGCACTTGTATGCTGCTGTATATGGATTGCAAGCCTAATTCAATAAAGGGACCTAAAAGTTAGGAGTCCAAGGGAACTTTTACACATGCTGCAGGGGTGGGAGGGGAAGGGGGTGGTGCTGTAATTAGAATGGCTCTGAGAGCCAGTCTAATTAAAGCGCCATAGTGTCTCATGTATCAGTGTCCCCATGCTTCAAAATGGTGGTGGTGGCGCTTGAACTAAAGCTTGTTTATTTGCTGGGCATATACCTAGTAGATCACCTTGTGGCCCAACCATTAGCAAGGCCCAACAGACTGCAGTGCTATAGACTAGAAGGTTAGGGACAGAAGTTACACATAAACTGGTTTAAGTGAACTCCCCTGCACCCCTGGCAGACCTGGGCTGGGGTCCTCACCTTCCAGTAGGCTGGTGCCTGACAACACCCCCTCCTCTGGAGCAGGGATGGGGTGGGGGGAAGTCAGGGGGGGAGCCTTGGAGGCTTTCTGTCTTCCCTTTCCCTTGGCAGTGGCTGGCACCCTGCTCTAGCACCCCCAGCTTCTGACTTGAGCCATTGCAGGCATGTGGCTGCATTTCACAAGTCAAAAGTAAGTGTCTGTTCATTGCTTATACATTCAATCTGCACAGTTTAGACTAACCTGCAAAGACTGAATTGATTCAGCCTCTGGCTTTTTGACTGTCTGTACTTAGCCAAAGAGTTCTGCTGTGAAGATCCATTGCTAGCCCTCCTCATTACATCACCATGTGGAGGCTCAGTAACTCAACAAGCATTGCTGGTGCTTTGGGAACTTAAAGCCTCAATGGATTTCAAAGCTAAAGGAAAACAGTGGGAGATTCTAAATGTACACTCTGCTCTGAATCAATGAGCCCAGCTGTGAACTACACAGTGGAATTCCAAGGCAGGACAAAACAGTACAGCAACTTCTGCTCCCTTTCTCTGCCAGCATGCTTTTAAGATCTACTTCCTCCTGCCTGGCTCCATGTACTGTGCAGGTGGGACCTCAGTGCAGCTCACCTGGCAGAAAAGGAGTGACAGAGAGACATGACCCTGAGTAGTGCAAGACAGCTTCCAAACAAGTCAAGGAAAGCAAGCGGCCAGTTTTCTGGCATAAGTCCACTGAGAAATCTAGCACCAGGCACATCTATTTGTAGGAGATATTCTAAGCATCTTTTCGATTGTCCTGCAGCCAAGCTAGATCTTGCTGCCTTCAACACATAATATGAGCTGTTCGCTCTTGCAGGGATGAGCAGGACTAATGTGTAAAAGCTCCTTCAGTCTGTTGCTTTCTTGTGATCCCTGGGTCCCGCCCATATCTACTGGCTGAGCTGGTTTGTAGACTTAGAACTTGTTGGGAGCTACAGAGTAAAAATGTGAGGATCCTGCCTTTAAATTCACTACCATCTGGTAGCTCCCCACTCCCTCCTTGCAGCCAGATCAGCATGGATCTATTATCTGCAGCACAGGAGCATTTGAGTTGAGAGGCTTTCTGTGATGAAAGGAATTTGGGTCAGGGACAGAAGTCCTGCAAGGAAAAAACCTTGTCTCAAGAGGAAGCTGTGGTTTCTCATATAAGTTAAAGGCAAACACCCAGTGGTCAGGGCAGTTGCCCAGGAAGTAGGAGACCCAGGTAATAGCCAGAGAGAACTGGACTCCAGAGCCTGAGAGTGGCCCTGTATGTCATATTATAACCAATGGAGGGATGTGGGGCTAGGGCAGGACAACTTACAAAGGAAATCCACAGTTCTTCTCATATGCAGAGCACCTGGGTTGTGGGAAATGTTCCTTGTCCCTCCTGCTTCCTCAAAACTCTTTGCCAGTCAGCAACAAAGAGACAGACTGAACAGTGCTGGACTTACAGCCCTGCTGATTTTTAGATAGAAAACACCAGGTTCAATGGCAGTACGAGCCCCAACTGCTGCAGACTAATAGTGTAAGCTGTAGGGGCTGGAACCAGCCCCGAGTCCTGAGTGCTTATACCACAAGAGGAATGGAGACATTAGTTTTCCCCAGAGCAGCTGTAGCACAGATACCAACAGGTATGCCTAGCACCTCAAGACTACCTGCCTCAGGTACCTGTATGGTCCCCATCACTACAATATGTGTGTACCTTGTTCTTTAATCTTCACAAAACTGCCATGAAGTAGGGAAATGCTATTGTCCTCATTGTACCATCACAGAGGAGATAAGTGACTTGGCCAAGGTCCCACAGGAAGTCTGTGCTGTGGAGGCAGGACTTGAATTCCAACCCCCCCCAGACCCTAGACCTATACTATAACCCCTCGGCCATCCTTCTCCCAAGATTGGAAGCATAACCAGTAGGAGCTCAAAAAGCATAACCAGTAGGAGCTCAGTCTTCTTGGCGTTATAGTTGATATTAAGGCTTAACAGAGCTAAAACAGATTTTATTTATCCTTGTTTTAGCCCAGTTTGGCTTTAAATTTAGCAGAAAGGACAAAGACTGACTATCCCTAGAGGAAGAAGATCCAAACCATTCCACTGCTGCAGTTACTTATTTCTGGGCAGAGTTGCAGTGCAGTAAGGAGAAGATGGCACTCTAGCAGCCCATTTGGGCCATGGCCAGTTTTGGGCCAGCCAGTTTGTGCTATGACATGGGTAGACTGCACCAAACCAGGGCAGCTGGCATGACTACTATTGTTTCTTTAGCTGCTGTCAGAGCTAAATGGGATAAAGATGCCTCATGCTCATCTCTTCAATACATTTGTGATAGGCAACCAAACAGCAAGTGCTTCTGTTCACTGACTTCAGATGGATTTGACTCTGCAGCCTATATGTGAAACCATATTCCTTATCCCAGCAGCTCCACAAAGCTTCCCAGAAAACATTACCAGTGGTCTGTCTTTGAGCTTGTTTGCTCAGCCACATAGTACTTAATCTTGAATTTCAGTGACTGCAGTGCACACGAGCAGCGCTGCGTTTAGAGGTCCAGTCCAGCTGTCATTGCAATCTGTGGGATTTTGGCCTTTGCCTTCAAAGGAAGCAAAATCAGGACTTGGGTGCTACGTGATATTTCAGCTCCTCTCCCATTAGCCTGTCTAGGCGTGATAAACTGGTGATACTCCTACCATAAACTGACAAGCTTCCTGATGTCATGGAGCACTACCTCCTCAAACACTGAGATGTCACATGATTTCTAGTGGCATATGTGGCAACTTTCATACCGTTTATTCATTCCCAGGTCCAGCAATTCATGTCTTTGAACAAATGTTAAAGGGCTGATGGTGAGCAGTCTCAACTCTCTGAAGACAAGGTGACAGCGCTCCTGAGGCTGCCACTACTGCTATCCATCTATCTCCTTTCAAGCTGCCCTGGAGCTGGGAAGTGCTATTCAGCCAACAAAGAGAGGGAACGCCCCACTGCAGAGCAACAGCAAGGTGTATTCAGTCTGGGAGCAGGGGCTGTAGTTTCTGATACAGGAGGGGTAAGCCCAGAGTGCTACCTGGAGCAGCTAGGCTGGGCAGCCTGGCTTGAACAGAGATGGGGTTGGCAATGTCTCACATCAGTGCCAGTAAATTTCGAAGTCAAATGTTTGGCAATCTGAATCTTGTGGCTCTGTGGGATCAGCCTGGAGATCCTCAAAGGAGAAGCTTCCTCAGGAGATTTCTACCTCCTCAGACCAAAATACCAAGAGAACTGCCTAATTTGTAGTATTTTCAGCATTTCTGCTTCCCGCCCTGGCCAAAATCAGCATGTGCAGGGCAGGAGGCCAACCAGACTCTGAAGAGCCATGCGGGCTCAGGGAGAGGTTGGGTCAGAGGGGCAGTGGCAGTAATGGGAAGGGTTGGATTGTATCTGAAGTGGCTCACTCATGCTTAGGTATGTGGAGAAATGTACCCCTCCCCTTGTTCTCTCACCTGGAAGGTCAATAATGAGCCACCCATCCTCTTCCTCCTCCTCAGAGACAAAGAGTTTTGGTTCCTCAAGGCCCTCAGGTGTGCTGCTGTCACTGAAGAAGAGGCTGGTGAGACGTTGGAACATGGCTGGGGAATGATTTCCAAAGCAAGTTTTGATGGGAAGAAAGATGAAAGCTGGCGTTGTGTGTTGGCCTCAGAACACAAAGGTGGAAGTTGCAGGCGGGTGTTGGCTAGGACGGTGAAGCTCAGGAGTCTTGTATTGGTGGACAAATCCTTCCGATGGGCAGGAATCACTTCCTTCCTAGTGAAATCTTAGCTGAGTTGAGTTATATATAGTGCAATCGTGAGGTTCTTCACTTGGCTTCAGTGCAAAGGCCTGCAAAGAAAGGAGAAATTCATTCATGCCCTCTGAAAAGCCCAGGCTTCCCATATCACAAGGGATTCAGACAGGCTGCAAGGAGGGGAAGAAGGAAACCCTGACATGGCTCAGCTACAATTAACTGCAGTCATTTTCCTTTCAGGTGTACTGCATGCTGTGCCGTAGGGCAGCGTCTAGAGTCAGGCTGCCACACTTCTTACTTTCTCTTATTTTACTGAACCCACAGCACCATACCAACCAGCCTTGTTCTTTCCTTCTCCATTTCACCCTGAACAATGACTGTTCCCTCACCTGTTCCCAAACAGTTACTCATGTTTACCCAGTTTCCTCAGTGCATATTTATGACACTATGGAAAGAATAAGAAATGGGTTGATTGAGCGTTAGAACCATGAGTTTTAGTCCTGGCTCTGCCACTGGCTTCCTGGTTGACCTTGGCCAAGTCACTTCTCTCTCTAAAACAAGGAGCTTGACACCTGCTCACCTGCATCAGGTACTTTATAGATGAAAAACACAATATTGTTCCATGTACGAGCATTATAACTAATAGCTAGCTGAGGGAGGGGTCTGAATTGCCTGAGCACCCCAAGGTCCTGTGCTTGGATAGAGCAGCTGATGTATTTATCTCTATAGAGCCAGGCTGGACACCCCCCAAGAATAGATTTTCCTGGATTCTGTGTTGTCACGGGTGTCTTTAGCTGTTTGGAGGTAGGAAGCAGAGGCCCTGTAACTTTTTTGTTCAGAAAAACTTAGCCAAACAAAATGAGGTGTTTCTAGCTCCCATGATGGTGCTGGGTGAGTTGCACTCACCAGTTACTCAGATGCTCCAGACTTTTCCACTATTTGAGTCTTGCGTGACAGCAGGAGACAATGGGGGGGGGGGGGGTGTCTGATAAATTTTAACTGTACCATAGGAAGTTAGCCCTGGCCCAGATTCTGAGTTCGATTACCCTGGTGTAAAAAGAGGAACCCATGCGTTGCAACAGTTACTCCAGTTTTATGTTGGGATCAGAATCTGGCTCAGCACTTCTAGCCCAAAGCTCTGATGAAAAGCTGGAAAGGGATTTGGATGGGCATAATGGTGCAATTGTATTGAAAAGCTGATTAGAATGTACACAGCAAGAGCTTCTAGGGGTCACCCTGATCTCTGTAAAGCATGAGGGTTTGGTCAACAACAATCACTCCTTATCAAGATGAAGCAGACAGGATACTAAATATGTACACCCAGAGCAGGCATCTGCTGAGGGACAGTCACTGCCAGCAAGATTCAGCCATTCAGATTCTTAGATTGGTAAATGTGCCTGTCTGGGTCCTCTTTTCCAGCCAAAGACACAGCTTCATGTAAGAGAATAATAAATGGAAGTTACAAATAAATAGAACCAGAAATAACCACGTCCCCTGTTTCTTTCCTGAACATTTTGTTGATATGGAAATATTCTACCCTGCTCCAATAAATAATATTTAGTGTGGATTTAGCTCTTCCCACCTGTTGATCTCAAAGCACTTTGCAAAATTAGGTGGGTGTTTCACAGACAAGTGACAGAACTGGGAACAGAGTACTTATTTCCCTATTTTCAGACTACTGCCCAAGAACTAGTCATGAAGAAGCATGTTAGGCAGGAAGAGGAGGAGCAAGAAATGGTTTATATTTTGCTATTGGAAATACAAGAAGTAATAAAAAAGATGGGGAGAAAAGCAATTCACTGCTCCATGTCCTCAAAACGTTTCCTGCTTGAGTGTAGCAGAGAGGAACCAAAGAAAATATAGTCAGTTAACTAATCCTTCTTTCTCTTCCAAATTTTGGAGCTCACATCAACTGAACCCAGATCTCAGCCACCTCAGATCTGAAAAGCAAATGAATCTGCCAAGTGCATATGAAATTTGCCCAATTTCCTTGCCATTGCATTCATAACATAAGCAAGAAGAAACATGTCTTGTCATGCAAAGGGCAAGTGCAGGCCTAACAGAGAATTGCATAGTTGCAGCCCATAAGAGCTTGTTCACTAGATCAGAGGCATTAACTGTGCGGGGGCTCTTGGGCTGCAATATGATGGTAGTGTCCAAGAGTGCACTCTTACAAAAACATCAAATGGCTTTGTGAGCCATGCCTTTTGCTTGATAAGGTTACTGACTCCAAGACATGCAAAGTACCACTATGAGTTTTTCATAATAAAGAACTTCACCCATTTTAGGGGAGGCGAGAGGCTAGTGAGGTGTGACTCAAAGAGGCTTGGTGGAAATCCATATAATTTATTATAAACCCCTGTTAATTTTTGGATAAGATTTTCTAGTCCAGTCCAGAAACTTTCAGCTCAAATAGCAATTTCTGAGAATGAAGCTATGGGACAATATAGTTTTGGTTCAGGTTCAGAGAACCTAACGGCCTTTTCTGTGAATAGTTTAAGCACCCCCATGCTTTGAAACAAGGAGATGAAACTTGACAGCCAGGTGGCCTTTGTAGCTTCTCTCTTCCCTGAGTTTCCCCTGTGGAAGTCCAAGCAACAAGGAGCAAGCGAGCTCAATCAAATGAAAAGGGAACAAGAGTTGAGATTGGAAGGGGGGTGTATAGGTTCTTAAGGTATTGATCGGGACTTGAGTCTTTTGGTGTGGAGGGTAAAAAGGGAAACTGGGAATTAGGATCAGAGGAAATGAACTGGGAGCTGAAGGGACTGGGCTCAGCTATGCAAGAAAACTTGGACAGAGAATGGTGTCAGGAAAAAAGGAGAACAGGGACAGGAGACAAATGTGAGGAGGAGGGAAGAACTAGTTGGACAAAGAGACAGGACCAGAATCTTGTGGGGGATGGATTCACTGTTAGTGTGTGGAAAAGCAGCATGCAATTATTACCACATGCAGGTTCACAGGCTTTCTTAATTCTAAGTTGTGAGCACTTGACTGTGGACCCCTAATAATGTTGTTTTAATGCAGGTTTTTGTCATCAAAATGACAATGCAGCAAGTTGGAAACTCCCCAGTATACACATTAAAATATGTTAAGAGTGCAAGGTCTGTCTGTAACTGCCTGGTTCTCCAATACAAGCCATGTGATGAAAGTTCTTCACAAGTCAACAGCTTTGAACTCAGAGCAAAGACTTTGCTTACAACATTAAGAAGTGGGGAGTGCTTGCTGGACCATGCACATGACTCCTGCAGCAGATGGGGACAACAAATGTCAATTTGATAGGCAAGAGTTTCTGCAGCACAGAGCTGACACCATGGGTTTATATATTATGATAGTGGTGCAGGACCAAACGCAGAGCCCTGTTGTGCCAATATAACAAAGTAGATATTCTTTGCTCCTCCCAAGATTACGGTTCAAATACACAAGACAAATGGACAGCTATAACACACAAGCACAGTGAATGGGGTGATTGGCTGCAAACACTCTGTTAGTTCTACATCCTGTTCTACTTTGATTTTTAATGTTTTGGGGAAAACTGTTTGAGGAGGAAAATAGCTAACAGGGTAAAGGAAGGCCCAAAGAACAGCTTAGTGGGTTATGCTGGGGCAGGTCCATCATCCAATCTACTGAAGACTATGAGTAGCTCAGGAAGGACTGTCTGGAGTTAGAGCAACTGGGGGCTGCTGTAACTTACACTGAAGGCTTTTTACCTGCTGAAGAGGCACAAGATTTAGACAGCACAGAAGTGACCTTGTGTCAACTCTCTCCCCTCAAGGCTACGTGTCCAAGAGATACAAGCCAGAATTGCCCCCAAAGACCAATAATGACAGCATTTTAGAGGGGAGTAGAATAAAAACATCTCTCCATTCCAAAGTTAAACAGACAGAATTGCTCTCCAGTTCTGAACACCCTGGCTTGTTTCTTTCTGAACTGAGGAAGAAGCATGTCTGGCACTTACCATCCAGCTCAGGGAGTCAGGCACTCATTCTACAGAGCGAGGAACTCAACCCTCAGGCAAGTCACTTTGTCATTCTCTGCTTCATTACCACCCCCATTTTAATGATAGGGAACCTAATTCCCTGCAGCTCAGAAGGGGGTAGGAGCCTAATTTAATTTGTATCAGTAAAGCTCTTGGAGGTCTGCAGATGGGAGGCACAAAGTGAAAAATTCATTTAGATGACGGACTAAAAGGAACTAGAACACATCAGGGGACAGACTTGTGGAAGCTAAAGTTGCAACCATGAGACAGTGTTATACATGCAGTTCTTTGCTTTGCACAGCTGTATATGTATTAAACTTACAAGATAAGACCCCTGTTTAAAAGAGTGGTTGTTTTTGACTGAAGTAGCCTTTTGGGAGTTTGGGCCTAGCATCAGCTATAACTACTTTTCCTTGATTTAAGTGAATAAACCACCAGGTGATGCCTTGATCAGAGAGCACATGATTAGGTGATTAGGATGGAAGTTGTGCCTGCTATTAGAGGGGTTGCCTAGGATCTTCCTTTCTCCGACAAGGGGGTCCTTTAAGTGAGTCATGCAGGTGCCTTAGCCAGGAAGAGCCTGGTGAAGGGTTGGATAAGAAGTGGAAGGGCACCTGGACAGGGTAGAAAGCAGGTCTGAGGGGATAGTGATATAAATGGATAGGCCAAAGGACTGAGCCCAGGTGTGGCCTAGAAGGACTGTTGAGCCCTGAAGCAGGAATCGAGGTCCAGCCTCAAGACACGTTGAAACAGGAAGGCCTTGTATTGAGGGGCTAATAGTGCGATGGGGAGAATGCTGTTTGGTGTGGAAAGGGCCAGAAAGATCATGGAGGCTGTGACAAAATTAATCTCTGTGGTGTGGGATACTTTTGCCCCTCTCCTCAATATATGCAGGGAACTGGAGACAAAGTCACCTCAGTGGGTCAAAGCCTGGAGGGTGGGGAAGAGAGAGTGAGCAGACCTGAAATGAAGTGGGAACTGGAGCATGTGAAAGTACATCCTGAGTAACAAATGCTGGCATAGGGTGAGCTGATCAGGGTACAAAGATTCTTCACCTTTCTGAGGCTGAGAGGGAGAAAACTGCTGAGTGCCCTGAGGGACAGAAAGAAAGGGTAACTCGTTTGTGTACACGCATCATGCTGGCCAGATGCGTGCAATTCTCCAGCCTGCCCTGCCTGCTGAAGGAGCTCCTTAGACCCTGAGCAGCTGTGGGCTGCAAAAGCAAATGAGTAGCAGCTCAGCAGACTCCTTACTGCGACCCTCTCAGGGGTTGTTCTCCTATAAATTATTTTAATCACAAACTAGGTTGCCCATGCAACTGAGCTGCCTTGTTATGACTCTTATCTCCATTTCTTCTCCTCTTAAGGCTATCTGATCCAAAACCAAGCCTGTTGTACTGAAAACCTTCCTGGTGATTTGGATGACCTTTGGGACCATAATGAGCCTCAGTGATGATTATGAATTAACTTTCAAGTTCAAGTGGGCTTGTGTTTTAAAGACTCTGTCTTCAACTAAGTAGGCTAGAAACAATTCAAAGACAGGCCACGATTCTCTGGTAAGTGGTGTGGTCACAATGCTTCAGCAGCAGGCTTCCAGATATAAAATCTTATCCATGCACAGTAGGAACATAGGTAATGTACACACACACAGATCCCATGTCAGACATCCAGTTGCCTGGATACACTCATATCCATGAATATGATTGACTCATTACTATTTATACCATGTTGCTCCATGTAGGTGCTCTGCTCAAGCACCCGCACAGGTGCTCTGTGAGGGGAGCTATCCCAGTGCTCTAACTGGCTATACCTAAAAACTTAATATTGACCTCTAGTTTTGTGTTGCTCAAAGGCAGCACTTGCATAACCAAGTACTAAATAAATGCACAGTAACCAGAGTTACTGTGAAGCAGTGCTGGCAAACACCTTTTTAGTGACACTACCATGCAGTAGCTTAATAATACTGCAGTAGCAGCCTTAGAGGAGGGCAAACAGGATGACCACCTGGGGCCCCACACTTTATAGAAATAAAAAATTAATTACACTGAATATTTATATTACCAATATTGCATTAAGAAGGGGTGCACCGATACAGATTTTTGGGGCCGATACCAATAGCTGATTTTTAAGGAGGCATATCGGCTGATACTGATCCGATTTTTGATAGCAGCCCTGCAGCTTGGAGAGCTGCCTCCAGCTGGTAAGTCTAGTGTAGTGGAAGTGGTGCAGGGCTGGGAAGGGCCATGGGGAGGGGCAGATCAGGGTCCCTGCGGTGAGGGGGGAGTGGAGCTCGGGCTGGGGTAAGGTGGACATGGGACAGAACCAAGGCTCATCTGGGGGGCATGGGGAAGGGAAGGGCAGCTATCAGTATTGGCCCCAAAACTGGGGGCATAGGGGGGTTATGGTAAATTTTGGTATGGCTGCAGCCCCCCATCCCATTGCTGCCAGCGCCTGCCCTGAGCCCAACCCCACCCTGCCAGGGAGAGCTTGGTGCAGCCCCAGCCCTATGCAGATCTGGAGGCACACGCCCCTTCCCACCCCCCATGCCCTCCTGAACTAGCAGTGGGAACAGCAGCAGGAGCTGCTGGATGAGCAGGCGAGTGCCAGATGAGCCACAGCTCCATCCCAGCTGGGCAATGCTTGTCCCAGCCCCAGCTCCACTCCTCCCTCACTGCGGGGGCCTTGATCTGCCCCCCTCACACCCTTTCCCTTCCCCCTCCCCTTCCACCACACCAGACTTTCCAACTGCACACAGCTCTTCAAGCTGCCTGGCTGTGCTCCTCACCGCCTACATGCTGCGCTGCAGCTGCACACATGCGTGGGCCATTTATCGGCCATATCAGGCCGAGTTCCAATACAGACAATTTTCTTTATATCAGTGCTGATCCGATATTGAACCAATGTATTGGTGCACCTCTAGTATTAAGATGCTTTCATTGCAGTTTCTTGGATAGGGCAAAGTGAAATTGAAAATGTCCGACTTGCTCATAGGTCATCAAAATTAAGCCCCTAAGGGGCCCCAAATGACTCTCTTGGCCCAGGGCCCCAACAACTATAAGGCACCACTGAATACTGTGCAGTACTGTATTAGCACTGTCTGTGCTGTGATGAGCTACTACGTAGTGTTATTAGGATTCTGTGCACTTATCATCTCATGTAGATGTGCCCACATTGTCACACTGAGAGACAGCCTTTGTGGCTCACATTTCATGGAAGGAGGAACAGAAAATACTAGAGGTTCAGTGCAATTGTGTGAATAATTTGTATCTCCAGGACCTTGTGATGCTGGGGTGCTCTTTCCTTAGTGCTGCCATGAGGATGGACATTTTCACATTTAACTGTCACATATAAAAATCCTTGAGGGAGCTTTTTAGTAACTGCTGTGAACTCCCTGCATGTCTGGTCTCAGGCTAAGGGAGCTGCTTCATGAGGGTTCATTAAGTACTCATCTGTTTAAGTGACTCTTTGCATTCATTATAAAATGCCGGAGAACATTATACGGAAACTAGCATTGAAGCTAATCTATGTGGGGCGCACACACATCTTGTAACAAGAGCTGCTGGGCAGACAACTTGGAGAAGAGAGAGGGTGAAATTTAGTTTTAAATTAGGGAAAAAAGTGAGGGAGGGATAATACAGTGTTCAGGTAGAAGGCTCTGCATCCAGCCAGTAACATGGTACCCAGATTTCCTATAAGCAGAAGACCATCTGCTTATCTACAGAGCTGCTGACACCCCTGACCATTGCAAGCGTTATTCTACTTGCTAGGGTTCACCCAGCTCATGACTATCTAAAAGCACATTCAGTCAAGCTGTCCTTGCTAGATTTCCTACAGCAGTCTCTCTCCAGGTTAGAAACCATTAGAGTTATCACCATAACACACAATCACTCCGCAATCTAGGTGAGAATTCCTACAAGACTCCTTAGGAGGAGCTCATCTTGCAAACTTGAATAGGCCCAGTGACATCAACAAAAATACTCCTTGTGGGTACGTATTGCAGGATCAGATCCTGTATTAAAGCTTGCAGGAAGCTCTTCATTTCAGTCTAAACTGCTGACCTGCAGCAATTTAAAAAAGTGGGTTTCCTTGGTTATGGAATGGGATCATGGCCTAAAGACATGGTCAAACCAACACCATGAAAGGTTGGTTGCTAGCAAATGCGGGTGACATGACTCTTCATCCAGTGCCAGTAGGTGGTTCCCCTGGAGGAACTGCTATCAGATGCTGGCACACTTTCAGAAATATGCTAATACTGGACCAGGTACCCTTTAGCTGATGTCCTTTATCTTGACTTTTGCACACCACCAATGTCTGACCTCACAAGCTCGTTCTTTCTGGGTCAATAAGATGGATGGCAAGACTGAGCCCAAAAAAAGAAACACCTGATACTCATTTACAGTGAACCACCTTCTGCTTAAATCCAAAGTCCAGTATCTGCTAATGCTCATGTACAGTTGTGAAGGACTGTGATAAACACTCAGAAGGCACACAATACTATAATGGAAGCAGTTATGATACCCACATACACATGCAGGCTTGGAGCACCAATGCACAAACACAGCCAGAATTGCAGAGAAAGCAGGAGAGAGATACCTTAGCAGATAACACTTGGGTCCAAGAGAGCTGGTTTCTGTGATTTTGGGTGTTACTTACAGCTGGTTTTTTTTCTGAGAGAGACTCAAGATAGTGAGAACAGATCAGTTTTTGGGTGCCCAAGATTTTAAAGTTGGTTCTTGGAGATTCTCAGCACTTCTATGTGCCAATGACTTCAAATGAAGTTGTGGATGCTTCACATCTGATAACAAGGTTCTAGGAGGCCTCAGACTAGGCATGCAGGTCTGAGATACCTACGATCTATGGCCATTTATGAGAATATTGGTTAGTGGCTCTCTTTGCATCTGGATCCCTGTCTATGAAGCAAGGATAAATGCTGCCCCTTTCATGGGTACAAAGAACAAGATGTCTGCACAAGACTCAACTGATCATCTTAGGCTTTATGGCAACCTGGTGTTCCTCACGCACTTGTGAGAGGCTGAGGTGCATTTCCCCCACTATCTGCAGATGCTCTGGGATCTTCCAGAGGCATCACTGGTGACCTTCAGGGTGGTATTCTGGACCAGAGACAGGGACAAGTTGCCAGCATTCAGATACCAGATAAGCAGCAGTCATGGGTCTAGCAGTAAAAGGCAGCAGTAAGAGTCTGTGCCTGAGTTCCTTTAAAGCTCACACAATTCCTGTCTTTGACAGTGGTTTGCAATGAAGCCAGCTTGCCCTTATTAAAGGCGGTAATGGATTTTCAGACCCTTGTCCAATCAGCTTCTCTCTCCTAACATTTAGTCACTGGAAGGGGAGAAAGGGCAGGGACTGCCTAGGTCACAGTGCTGCAAGAGGTGGGAGCAGGAAACAGGAGCAGTCAGATGGCACCTAATTGGGACACAAAACCCATCAAAGGAGAATAGGGAGGGTCAGAAGCAGATCTGTAGTTCACAAGTGATGGGGGCCCGGTCTTCCTGCTCTCACAGTGAGAACAGCTAGTTGAGATTGTCACACAGGGCATGGCTGGGCAAGGGAACAGGTGTTTCCATGGGAGGGAAGGAATCTACATATTATGGCTTGATACTGATCAAAGAAACCCATCATGATGGGCCCTTCTGGACACATGGCAGCCTCCTGAAGGGTGCTGCTTTGTTTTTATAGGGCCCCCTGCAGTTCTGTAGTGCATGCATTATGTATGGGGTGGTAATGCATTTAGGGCTTCACTCCAGGTTTACCAGGTTGGAGCACCCTCCCCCCACCCGCCACCCCCGACTTGCTGGGATCAATGAATGACTTGCCACTTAAATAGAATTATTACTGTCTTCAGCCTGGGCAGCTGCTCTTTTAACAAGGCTTCGGTACTACCTATATTTAGCTTTCTCAATAAAGCCACAATCTGGTTCCTTCTCTCTGGGTGCACAGGTACATAGTGCCTGATGGAAAGGTCCCCAAAACACCTCTATCATGGCCTAAGTGGTATAGGCTGAAGCCCTCTGACACTGAGATCAATGGACTTAGGGTCAGGCTGTTAAGGAAACTTGTCTGACGGCCTCTCCCTCTTTCCTGAGTGAGGCTTGTAGCTCTCCTGCTTCCAAACGGGAATGTGGAGGCAAGTAGCTCTCTTCCTCCAGTACTGCCCCACAGGTCTCATTCCCATTCATAAGATGCAGGCAGGAGCAAGCCCAGCCAGAGTATTTTGAAAGTATTAATTTAGTTGCAAGGTAGCAGAGACAGAGCAAATGAAGGTTGAAGGCTGGTATCCCCAGAGGCAACATTGCCAGGGCCTGTTTTCTTGCTGACGCAGGCTTTCTGGCACAGTCAGATAGTCCAGAGGTGAATGATGCATCCACCATTTGCTAGGCCATTCTACACACACCCGGTGTCTAACATATTATCAACTATGTCTATTGAATACATGGTTTCAAATGAGCCTTCTACTCTTGTCCTCCATTACATCTGCTTTCCCTTCATAATAGTCTTTCCTCCTGTTCACACTAGGACACAGCCTTCCCTGCACTGATTTCAGCATGCTTTTGCTTTTCCTTTCCTCTCTTTCCCTCCACCCATCTCAAGCATCTTTTTTTCCCTACATGGTTCTTAAATATCTCTCCTAGAAGTCTCCCATTCTGCTTCCGTCTTCCAGGTTTGTCTTCTCATTCTTTCCCA
The DNA here is from genome assembly GCF_030867095.1 of Alligator mississippiensis. NCBI lineage: Eukaryota > Metazoa > Chordata > Crocodylia > Alligatoridae > Alligator > Alligator mississippiensis. The sequence continues at coordinate 23,872,090 of NC_081832.1, forward strand.
CCCATGCATCTCCCACCCCATAACCATTCACTGTGATTTCTTCTCTTCTTTCCTGAAAGAACCATAGTTTCATAGTTGGTAGGGTTGGAAGGGACCTGAGCAGATCATCTAGTCGAACCCCCTGCCATGGCAGGAAGGAGTACTGGGGCCAAATGACCCTGGCAAGGTGTTCATTTAGCCTCCTCTTAAAGACCCCCAGGGTAGGAGCCAGCACCACTTTTCTTGGAAGTTGGTTCCAGATCCTAGCCGCCCTGACAGTGAAGTAGTGCCTCCTGATATCTAGCCTGAATCTACTGTAGACAGTGACAGCTGGCTCTGTAGGTCTGGACTTCAGGGAAGGGCCTGTGTCCTCCGTGTTTGTACATGTCTGACCTCTTGGCTGCAATGCAACAACTAGTTACTTGCATGAAGGTGCCATACCCAATTTGGTGTTTTCCAGACAAGAAGAAAAAGCCTCTGCTACAAAGAACAGAACATGCTGGCACAGGTTGGACAGAGCTCAGGGAGTAGGGCAACACAGACAGGAAAGATTCCCTACCACTTTTCTGGAGCATTGAGTCAGGCTTATTTGATCATGTGGGATATGCCCAAAAGCTGCATTGTCTATGGTTGCAGAAAGAGAACTGACACGTCTGAGTTCTTGCATTCGCCACTCACTGCATGAAGCTAAACTGTTCTGACATGTGAGATCACCTGTGGTCATACTATTAGGTTTCTCCGGGAGGTATATTAGCTTCCATGAGACCATTAACCCCACAAATTGCCCTGACATCTTCCCTAAAGATCCAGAAATCTGTAATATAAATTAAAAGTTAGGTTAAAACTGGGAGGGGTGGGGGGAAGGCTGGTGTGCATATGCAGGAAAGCAAGCAGAACTGCTCAGCTGTGTCAGATCCTACACTAACAGTTAACAGAGATTCTCTCTTAGCACAAACCCTAGGGGCTTGTGTTTTAGCAGCAGGAGATCAGAGTGTACCTCTGCTATTGCACAGTAACAATCACAAAGTTCTTTGGGTGGCCGTGATTTTGTTACAAGATCCCATTACCACTCTCCTGCTTCCCTAGCTCAGCATGGCAGGCATTAGGACCCATCAGAAATTCATCACCCTTTCACAGAGCGCTTATACAGGCAGTCCTCCACTTACAACATTTTGTGTTACAAGGTTTCACACTTACAACCTTTATAAATTGACACCCTGTTTCAACTTTCTGACCTCAGTTTCGACTTTACAACACTTGATCTGACCCCAAGCCACGGCAGCGATCAAGTTTGCTGCATTGCCCATCTCCCTGGAGAACATCTGTCCAAACTTCCTTGGACACTTTCTTTAAAAAAAAACAGAGAAAACTCCAGAAAACCCTGCAGCCAAGAAGACTCCAGAGAAGACTCCAGCCAAGAACCCTTCAAAAAGTCCAATCAAGAGCCCTTCAAAATGTCCAGCCAAGTTTCCTCAAAGAAGTCCTTCCAAATCAACGTGATTGCTATTTACAATATAAATACATTCATGTAGCTATATTACTCATCTATAATTGATTGAGTACAAAATTATGGATTATTTTTGGTGAAAATAAGGTATCGGGCCTTGGTTCAGGAGTCAATCCCCCATTTATAATATTGTTTCCTATGGGAAAATCAGTTTCGAGTTACACTGTTTTGACTTAAGACCTGGTTTTCAGGAACCAATTGTGTTCTAAGTCTGAGGACTGCCTGTATTTGTTAAATACATTACAAGTTGTCAAGAGCAGAAATCAATCAACTTCTGTCCTGGAACGCATGGTTTCTCCTAGCAACATAGGACAGAAATGTTACCATGCCTCTTTGCACAACACATCACCTCTTAAGTTTTGAGGTAAATGAAGATTTGAGGACTAACAAAGCCCAACCACACCCCAAACAGGGGACTGAAAGCTGTCTGAGGAAGGCTTGTAAAGCACATTCTTTCAGTCTAAATAAATTGCTTTTTAAGTCTTAAGGTTTGAAGGTTTTCCTCTGTGTTAATAAAAAACACAGGGCAGGAGGGAAAAGGCAGTTGGACACCTTAGTGTAGCAAGTAGTTTGGTGAAGAATTATGGGCCACTTTCTTAGCTAACGCAAGTCTGAAGATCTGAGCTCATGGATGCACAAAGGGGCTGCTGAGATGGATATTGAACCAAATGTAGCAATTGCAGAATTTTTTTTTATGCTTGTGTAACCATGAACAGCCTTCCCTGTCACACAATGTAGTATTCGTACCAGACCACATGCACTAGTCCGATCCAATCCCTGATGTAACTCCAGTGACTTCAAAGGTGTTCAATTTGGCTTGGAAGAACTACAGATGTGAGAATCAAGGCCTATGCTGAAGTCCTTAATTTGTGCTGCTTGTGAGTAGCCTTTGTTTGATGGACACAGGCAACATTTAAAGCTAAAAAATAGCCCTGCCTTGGTAGGCATCCCATACTGTGTTCCAAACATGCATTTTTTTTTAAACTGATTTTTTCTGTAGCACAACATACAACCATAGTGGTTGGCTCACACTGCAAACCATCACAAGCTAGCTCATGCCTTTGTAGGAAGAGGGTGTAGAAACAGGCCATCCCTAGGCAGGGAGGAATTTGGTTCTGCTCATTCGCAAGGGGAGGCAGGCAGGCAGGCAGGCCCTGTAAGGCTGTGGATCAGCAAAACCTTTAAGCACATGCATTGGCTTCAGGAGCAGGGCCAGATTAACCCTTTAGTTAACCCTTTTGTTCGCTGGATTAACCCTAGGCAAACAAACTCGTGGACCCCTACTTGTTTTACTCAATAATTATAAAATGTAAAATAAGCATAGCTGGGGCCCCTTTTTCACTTAGGGCCCTAGGCATGTGCCTAGTTTGCCTATGTATTAATCCAGCCCTGTTCAGGGGTTATTAAATACTTTGCTGAATTGCAGCCAAAAGGAGCCTGAATGTTTCTATGCTGTCTTTTGATGTTTCACTGTGGAGTGAAGGCTGGTTTGTACTAAGTCCATCCCTGAAATAAAGGTTATACAATGGGCAGTATGATCAAAAATATAGGTAAGCAACAACACCATGACTCCCCCCAAAACACTGGGTTGATGACCCAAAATAGTCCTGTTTAGAGTGCCAGGGAATCCGAGATCCTAGCAGAGAAGAATGCTTGAAGCTGTCTCTTCTGTTGCTCTAAACCAGTGATTCTTAAGCAGGGTGCCATGGTGTCCAACCAGGTGTGCCAATATCTACATGTGGCTGACAAGATAAACCCAGAGATTTCAAATAGGAATCCATAGTGTCACAAATATTCTGCCCTGCTGTGATCTTTCTGATTTCTTTGAAACAAAAGAACGGCTCTAATATTTTTTCCAAAGTCAAAAAAACAAGTGAAAGTGAAGTGCTGCCATTTTTCCTTAAGTCTAAAGAAGCTGAGAACCACTGCTCTAACCACTGAATTTTGCTCAAACATGAAAGTGCTTCCCAAGAAAAGTTTCTTCACAGAGTGAGTTTTAGGGAAGGAGTTAAAAACTAGGTTAGCTGAGTACATAGTACAAATAATGTAAGTTAGACATTAACAGAACTGACATTTGGCCTGTCTTCTAGCAAAAAAGTAAATGGTCTCCATGTTCTTGGTGGGCAGAGGGAAGGTGGAAACTGAGGTGTCAAGAGGTTAAGTGACATGCCCAAAGTTACACATCAAGCCAATGATGAAGCCAGTCACTGAAACAAACTTTGGACTTTCAAACCCCAGCTTTTAATTACTAGAAAAGGCTCTGTTCCTACAGATATAACTGCTACCAGATGCAGTGTGAATATACCAACAATATAATGTAGGCAGAAGTGGGCAGGGTTTTGCTACTTGTTGTTAGTTACTCAGCAGTAACTGCTCCTGTTTTTACTCTATGGTTAATGAAAGCTCAACTGTGGTAACTTACTCCTCGTCCACTGGGGGCTAATCTACCACAGTTTGACTTCCATTTATAACCCCAAAAGAGCATGCACATGGGTGGTCAGTGCGGAGTAGCTGACTGTAAAGGCCCTCATCCTTTTATCCAGTGGCAAGTTACCCCTATATCCATATACACAGATCCGTCTAAGAGGTCCTACTATTTCAGCTTGCTTCCTCTTACGTCTTTATATGCATTTTAAACGAAAATAAATAAACACACATAGTAGCCTAATAGTCGTCCTAAGTAACCATGTAATAATACATCCTGTAGTGGTCAGGCTCAATCCTGCAAAAAACAAACTTGTCAGAATGACTGATGGAGGCAAAAATTCCCTGAAGCAGTGGTTCTCAACCTTTTTTGTACCAAGACCCATTTGTAAACATTGATGTCCAGTCCTGACCCAGTGCCCCTCTCTCCCCATCTTCTGCCCCCAGGCCCCAGCCATCCAGGAAGGGCATGGGGGCCTCAAGTAGTCCCTCACAGGCTGGAACTCTGCCAGCCTGCAAAGGAAAAGCCATGGTTTCCCCATGTTTTTCTCTTTTAAAAGAGAACCCATTTTTAAAGTTTGTGCACAACTCTATCGTATATACTTGCAACCCACTTTTGGGTCGTGACCCATGGGTTGAGAAATGCTGCCCTGAAGGACATAGGTTTTAGCTTCCTGCCCTAAAGGTGCAATACTAACACAGAAGTAAACACAGTGGGGCAGATATTTAGGTGGTATAAATCACTGATTTACTACTCTGATTTACATCAGCCAATGAATTGACTTCAAGTGTTAGAACTGTGGCAGACCCTAACAGCCTGTTTTGTTACAGCGAAAGCATGGGGAGACACTAGGCTAAGATCTGGTTTATAGCCAAGGGCAGAATCAGGGGTTTATTTTAATAGAACCTGCCCATAGCAATTTGCACTAAGCAGATGACTAAGAATTAAATCATATGCCACTGAAGTTCCTTTTATAGGAAGGCCAGAGGACAGCAGTAAGTTAGCTGTTGCTTACAGTGGCCATGTTCCTGCCTCACTTGCTCACCGGGTATTTCTTTCTTTAGCAGCCAGTAGTTTGGAATAAACAAGCTGTATATTTTGCTTCCTCACTCTTGTTAAAGGAGCCCTTGAAAACAGTGGATACACACATGGTGGATAGGGATCTAAATGCTGCATCCAACTATGGTTTTCAAGCCAGATTTTATCTCCAAACTTGCTGCTTCCCTGCATAGAGATAGGGAATTGCACAATGGTGTCTTAGGCTCATCTCCTTTCTGAAGGATCAGGAAAACTATATGGTGTGTTACAATTAGTGGATATTAAAACAAAATACACCCAGGAAAGGCAGGCAGGGCATTAGTGCTGGATCTTCTACACGCTCAGGTTGTGTTTTAACTGCAGAATTAATCCAGGCTTTTACTTATGTGCTACTCCAAAGCCCCTCCTATCTACACACAAAACCCAACCCTGGCACACACAAGGTGCTTTCAGCCCAAGCTCAGTCTTGTCTGGTGTGGCTGGCTGTAGTCTAGCCCTGAGTTTGCAGCAATGATGCAAAGATGAACTACTCAAATGCCAATACTGTTTTACTGTTATTCTGTGTGTCCAGGACATATAGTGTCCCACAGCTGACTGGGATCTCGGTGTCTCAGCCTGCTTCAGACAGTTCCATCAGAGGTCCAATGGCAAACCTGGGTGAATACAGCTCCAGGTAGAAAACAGGACTTGAAGTGTGGTTATGCCAACAGCCAAGCTAGGCCAGGCTAACCTAGGTGCCAGTCACCACATTAACTCTGGGGGGGTAGAAAACATACTAAGCAGATGATCTGCTTCTTCATGAGTGAGCAGAATCCTTTCACATTCCTTCTCTTTAGCCCCATCTATGACCCTCCACAATGGAAGGTGAAGCCACTAGCAAAAGGCACTTCCAGCAACCGTTTTCTCTCTAGGTGAGAACATCCTAAGTGGCCTTCCACTCTTATGCAATCCAATCCAAGGAACATCTTCCAAGATAATGCAAAATGACTCAGGAGTGGCTTAGCTATGAAAGGGTCTGAAGACCCTAGAATTTTTGTTTCAAGCTGAGTGGGTTAGTTTCCTGCTTCAAAGGTTCCGAAGTAGAGACACTGAATCCCAAACATTTTATGGTTTTTTTTGGGTGAAACCAGAAGACCAAGGTTCTTCCTATTCTGCAGAGAGATTTAAGAGCCTAAGACATCTTTCACCTAAGTAAGGGTTGCCCTTGCTGCCTTAGCTAAAATACAGACTGTATGTTCCCCATAGATGGCAAGAGTGCAAACAGCATGAGGAGACAATGCCAGACTCAGTCATTCATGATTTAGTGTAAAGAATGCACAAGAGTCATGCTTGGTTAAGGATGTTTCCAAGAGTTGTTTTATGTGCATTTGTGCTTTTGCCAGCATGGGCCACTGTCCCACTCCCTGCGTCTGAGAAGCAGCTGCACTTCAGGAGTGGAGAAAGAAGTTCCTGTATGCAAAATTTGGGAATGAAAGCTGTTATTCAGAAGTCTGTTGTAGACAGACGTCTCTACAAGCGCCAACATGACCTTTCGTCTTGATCCCACTCCCACTGAAATCTATGGCAAAACTCCACAGTCTTCAGTACAGGCAGGATCTGACTTGTTATTTCCCCATGGCCCTTAGCTAGTAGCTCTTTCCAACACAATAAGCAAATATTCTTCTTTGTGCTCTTGACCATCATAGCACTTCGCAGGAGCGAGAGAAAAGATACACCTTTGCTATTCAGGGCTAGAAGATAATCTGCTCCCAGAGATCCACAGCATACATTGCAAAGTTGTAACACAATGCATCTTGATCCACTAGCTGCATTCAGCTATTTCCTTGCTTGCAGTGGTACAATTCTGAGTTGCAGCAGGTGTGGGGAAATAGAAGGCTCAGAGCTACCATAGTTGAAGAGAGAGTGACAAGCAAGGCAAAGAATTCCTGTAGAGTTTTAGAGAAGCTTGTTATTGAGCTTCAGCAGGTTTTGATTTCCTTCATACAGCTATAATCATGTCCATGGGCAACTGGTTCTGCCTTAGTTGGGGGAGGGCATGTGCCCCTACTGCGACCAGTCCCACTGACCGGGGGGGTGCCCCCTGTGGCCAATTCCGCTGCCTGGGAGGACCCCCATGGCCAATCCCGCAATGCTGCAGCCGCTTCTGGGAGTGGCTGCGGCAATCAGCCGGTGCTTGTGGGGGGCACCGGCACTCCCGCCTGCTCCCCAGCCCATTGTCTAAGTGGCAAGTGCAGCCAGTCAGGGGGTGCACCAGCACTCTCAGGGGGTGCACATGCACCCCCATCCACTCCCTACATGTTGCCACTGATCATGTCAAGGAACCCCATAAAAACATAATACACATGGGACCCAGTTCAATCCCCATCACTGGACTTACATCTTCAACTGTCTGATTTGTAATGCACTTGTTGGGATACCGTTCAATCAATCTCGTCTCCATTCCAGCTGGTAACTGGAGTAACTAGGTTCCCCAAGCCAGTTCTTATTGTACTGCAGAGGTAAAAAGACCTTTGATGCTTTATTCACACTTCTGAGACCAGAGGGAAAAAAAATCTTTTATCTCAAACCTCATACACAATGAACCTACCAGTGAAATACAGCTGATACAATAGTAAGACATGGCTCCTACACAACGCTGCATCCATCCAGCTGAAAGCAAATAGAATGATGTGGATTCTCCCCAAGAAAGGAAACTGTGGTTCCTCATAGGAGATTCAGTCCAGAGACTGAATCTGTCCTACAGAAAGAAGAAAGTAATCCCATTCTCACTCCTAGGCTAAGTACAGACAGTAAAAAGCCTGAAGCTGAATCGATTCAGTCTTTGCAGGTTAGTCTAAGCTACAGAATTTAAACTGAGAAACAACTGGGTATATATTTACTTTTGATTCAGGAAATACAGCTACATGCCTGCAGCGGCACAGGCCAGAAGCCGGGGGGTGTTAGAGCACACCTCTCTAGCACATAGCCAGCATGGACTGTGCATTCACTTCTTCCTGCTGCCCCCAAGGTCTCTGGGATTTGCAGTCCAGAATCACAACAACAGGACTCTGCAGAATTGCTCATCACTTCCTCTTTCTGCTTCCAGGTGTCTCTGGGATTTGTAGTCCACAGTTGCAGCCAGCAGTTTCAGTAAATTTAGCAGGGCAGGGCACTTAGGGGAAGGCGGGTTTAATGCCCCCTCCCTGGCCCCAGACCCCAAATGGACAGCACAGCCCAGCCCAGCCTAGGGCTGGAAAGCATGCTGAGATGCTGGGAGAGTATGATTTAACTTGAACCAGCAAGGGGTCTGGGACAGAAGTTTCATAAACTGGTTTGACCCAAACCAGTTAAACCTGATGCTACATTTAACCAGGACTCACTACTCAGCAGCTAAATGAATCTGTCAGAACAATGGATACACATGGGTTCTGATGTTTCTGAAAATATGGCACCAGTGATGGAGTCTCAGCAACTGGAAGCTGGCCTTCAGGCTCTCACCACTGGTAACAGGTTTATCTTAAACTAGTTTCAGTCATTTTGGAACTGGCTTATGTGCACTGAGCTTCTGTTCTGTTACAGGTTTAAACCAGTTTCAGATGGCTTAAACCGATTTATATGTAACTTCTGTCCCTAGCCCTAGGGGTAGCACTTGCCCAATCACATTGGTTGTTTGGGATTTTTTGACCAAAAAAAGGAAAATAAAATAATAAATTAAACACGTACAAGAATGAAAAAAATTCCAGCTAGCTCCAGTTTTTCAACCTTGCAGATCATAGTAATGGGGTCCTTACAATCAGCAACAGGGAAGGCTTGTGGGTAGCTTAGAAGGAAGGGAGCTACTCTGAGCAGGACATGCAAGGATATTCCTTAAGGCTGCACACATTTACAGCCCTTGCTAGATGCTTGGGGCAGCAATGGGCAGGGCAAACTTGGCCTGGGCCTGGGCCTGGCTAGCATGTGCAGCAGGCCCTCATGGTCAGGAGCACACTGCCCCATGATGAATTAGGGCTGGAGAGAATAAGTCTACTGCCCCCTTCCCTTCCTGTCTGCAAAGCAGCTGGCTGCAAAGTAACATAGCTTTGCTTGTTTGTGGAAGTGCTTGGCAGGGGGCACCTGCTCAAAGCCAACAGCTAAAGCATTAAGCTGTGCTAGCTGAACAAACAAAAGCTTCATTTTTCTTTCCTCTCCAGCACAAACACAGAGGTGGCTGGTGCCACCAAGCTCCACTGAGTGAAACAAGGTGCTGTCTGTGAGGCATCCAAGAGGACTCCAGCAAGCTCAGGCCTCAGAGCATCATCTTGGCATAAGCAAACGTAACATCCTGTTCTCTCACAGGCAGGAGCTGATGCAGTTACTGCCTGATATGGCACTTCTGCAGGAGCTTAATTTGGGCTGGGACTCAAAAGGAAACACTATTATTACAGTTTCATGAGTCATGGTATAACTTGACTTGTCTTCACCCTCATCTCTGCTCTCAGGATTCTGCAGAAAAGAAGACTAAACATCTCTTGGTTTCTCTCCACCCAATTGGCTCTTGGCTGCCTGAGAGTAGGGCTGTCAGCAGAGTTACCTTGAATTCCAACAAAACTGTTCCCCATGTGCCAATCTTCATGGCCCTTTTTCTCCCAGTAGCTCCACTCAAGGCCAAATTAATTGTTTAAAGATAAAGTTTGTCATACTGCTTCCAAAGGTACAGCTGCTCCAGACTTCTCAGTACTTTAATCTTGACTGGCTAAGACCTTCCAGCAAGTGACAATAAGGGTAAGTGCCTTAATTCATTTTTCCCCATACAGCAGCATACAAGACTCAGTTTTGTTGGTCATCATCACTGCAAATAGCCTCACAAGCTAAAAATAGGAAAAAGAAATCACAACAAAGACCCATGATGCACAGAAATCCTACAGAAGATAGGAGTGGGAATCCATTGCTTTGTAGTTACCAGGAGCAGCAGATCTAGACTCACAGCCTGTAATAACAGTAATGATACTGCTGGGAAATGGCACAGCACTCCTTAAACTTTCCATAAATACTGCACGGCAGGATGGCTACTGACGACTAACAAGAGGAAATGTTTTTCCTCAGCAGAACCAAGAATACCCAGCATAGCTGTCACTAGAGACGTAGGAGGGACAAATCGGGTGCATCCTTGTGATGATCTTTGGGAAATGCTATTTTCAAATTGTTTTGCCAAAAAAGTAACGTGCATAAGGCTGTATTCTCCCCTTGGCTGTCTGTCACCCCCAATACACCTTCCTTCAAGACAGCCCTTAAGCAGATGTTTTGGAAACATATTAACCCAGCAGGCTCTCCAAGGCCACCTGTTTGGTTTAGATGCACTATGGTGATCATTTGCAACTATAGGTCCACATCAAGACACAGACCTTAAGCACCAGAGCACGTCCCTCTGTCACTGGGGCAAAAGGAAAAACCAATAGCTGGCAGCTATTACAGAGTTGTTAGCCTCTATGAACAGGCCACCAGACAATGCACACTTTATCAGTCTTTTGTTCTTATAAAAAACTCTGGGGTGAGAAGCTTTTACTCAGCCTCCTAATATTCTGCTCACCTGGAGATTTTTTTAAAATGGGAAACATCATTATGTTTGTTGGCATCAGTGTCAGAGCAAATGTGGGAAAGTCCATTTTGCTCCTGGGCTTGGTAAGTTTGAAGGACAGTTTTACAAGGTTGGGTTAATTCATTTAGTTTATTGTTGCTGAAAACATTGATACATAAAGTCAACTGTTTACTTATTTGTTCGGCAACAGGATTTTTAATTGATTAATACCTCTCCCTAAGGGAACCTTATCTGTATCAGTGTGATGCTAAAAGTTATAGTTGATTCTTGCAACTGAATACAGTGGACGGTGTCTGAGTCCTTTGACACTACCTGGGCTAAGGGGTCTGTCCGTAGGGATTCAATTGAGGATTATTCAGAATTAATAGGGAGCAAAGAAGTGATTAATTGTTGGAAAGTCTAAGAAGAAATGTTTTATTCTTAGGATTTTAAATCTGAGGGAGGGAAAAAGTCTATTTTGCTTCAGACTGGACCATTCAGTTTCATCACTTAAGCCAACTGAAATGCAAGACATGAATAAACACTCTGCATGGTTAAAAACAAATGAAAGGATTCAAGTAAGCACCTTGACTACTTTATAGTGGTGGTAGTAACACGTGAAAGGAATGCTTTCTCTCCAAAAACATTGGCATCTTCCACTGGCAGATACCTCTTTAAGAATCCTCTCCCTCACATCTTGCTGAACCAAATGGACCATTTTTTGTACCTGAAGGGGGCATATCCTCACCTGGATGTAGGAGAAGCCAAGTTAAGTGTAAATTCCTGGGTAGTTACATAGTACAATACACACCAAGTCAAATTTGTCTCTCATGTAGCTTGACTGAGGTCAGAGGATTAATTTTACCTAACCCTTATTTTAATTCCTTGCACATGTGATGTATCTAGAAAAATATTCATTGGTGGACTTCAAAGATTGTTTCAAAAGGCAGGGATATACAAATGGGCCACGGTGTTACTTGTGAACTTTGTTTTTCTCCATTTGATGCACATCTTTAAGAATATTACTGCGCGTAACTGCATAAGTGATGAATAGGCCAATATCATATTCCTTCAAATACAAGACAACCTTGAATTCCAGATGAACGCAAATTTTTTACTCTCAATTTAAGGAAGAAAATAAAACATAAAGATACATCTGATGCACAAGAGATTTTTCTAGCCTTTCCTTGAATTTATTATGCAGGCCATTTTTAAAAGTGCATCTTATACTTAAAGGAATATAACAGGCATTATGTTAAACCATGTGAGGACTGAGTACCTGATAGTCATACTTTCAAGATGCAACAGTTCCCAATCTTGCAGTAAACTCTGTATGGTACTTCTATCTGCTTAAAATCTATTTGTACCTCAGGTGAGAATGATGATGGGTAGAATATGGGCTGTCTGTGCAAAACAAACTGCAGAATAAGAGGCAAAGAGATTCTTTGATAAAATCTATATTTTGTCTTGGCAACAGACACTAGATATTTGTGCCTTAAAAAATTCTGATATTTTGTTCTCTTTATGTTCATTCAGAGATTCCTGAACTTTGATTACATTATGAAATATGTGTTTGACTAGTAGTTTTTTAGATGTATCCATCTCTCTTGTGTTGTAGGAAAAATGGGAAGAGAATGAAAGAACATTTGTTTTAGGGCAGGATTTTTCTTGATAATACTGGCACTAAGTATGGAAGAATGATAAGCTTGAATGGGATGAAATGCACCCCTCTCCATAAGCACAGAAGCCCTACCCATTTTAACCAGGGTTCCACTGCCTACTGTGTTCTTGTCTACACTTGTATAAAAGTGCTCAGTGCTTATTGAGCTGGTTTCTTACTGACATCCATTGTTTGCAAGGGGTATTTCTTGTCATGTGAACACTGCTTTTAGCAGAAGGCAGGGCAGGGTAGCACCTTGGAGACTGACTGGTTCAGAGAGGCATGAGGTTTGGTAGGCAACAGTCTATTTTATCTGCCTGACTTCAAATTAGGATAGCTAACCTACCTCTCACTGCCTTAAGCCTTAAACTTGGGGCCTAGGTGGTACCTATTCCTTTGCGGGGAGGGGGGGTAGGGAAGGGGAGGGGAAGAAGAGGTGTGAAACTGCCCTGGGATTCTGTTTATAATGGAGAAATGTACAAAAGTGATTATCATCATGTCCAACAGCTTCCCAGTGTTATTACTGGTGGGAGCCTGAAGGCCAGCTTCCAGTTGTTAAGACTACATCATTGGTTCCATATTTTCAAAACCATCAGAACCCACATGTGTCCATTGTTCTGCAAGATTCATTTAGCTGCTGAGTAGTAAGTCTTTATGAAAGCCTGGCTCTAGTGACTTGACATTTACCACCTGAGAAATAGGTGCAAATGAAATGGTACTAAACAGGTTCAATAGCCAGAGCTTTGTCTACACAGCTTCTAAAACCCCTTCAGCTGAACAGGGAGCTGTTGTTATATGCCACAACCTTCTCTACACTGGGGAAGTTTACTCAATATTTCAGGGCCTGTCCCTGCATCTCTGTCAAGCTGTCAAGGCCTATTTAAAAGGCTCAGGACTAAAATGAAGGACACCCAGTTCAGGAATACACTTGTCCCATGTTCCAAATCTCAAATCCCAAAATCAAGTTATTCAGAAAACTTCAAATAATGTTTGTCCAACAATGCAATTAGCCACTCAACTAAATACACATAAAATTCTAGCTCAGGGGTCGGCAATGCTTTTCGGCTGAGTGCCAAAAAACCCCCGCAACCTTAATTTGTAAGATGTTGGCATGCCAGGGCAGATGGCAGGGGAGCCGTGAGGGGTCCAATCCTTGTTGCAGCAGTGCAGCCACAGCCCCAGCCCCTTCCCCACCATCCTCCCCAAGGCGCACATGCCAAGCAAAATGCTTTTGCATCATAGGCGATGCATAGGTGGGACACAGGGGGCCACATGCCCCCACTGAGAGTGAGCACTCCTTGAAATTGGCTCTGTCAGCATCACATCACGTTTGGGCAGTTTGCTGTACATGGAAGTGCCAGCACTTCCACTGTCGCCATACTGCTGGTGCACTCACTGACCGGCTGCTGGGGGACTGCCCCTCCTCGCTGGCCTGCTGCTGGGAGCCCCCCCATCATGCCCCGCTGGTGCCCCCCAGAATTGGGAGGCACCAGTCGCCCATGCTTTGCATGCCATGCTCTGGCACCCATGCTGGGGTTGCCGACCCCTGCTCTAGCGTCTGTTTCCTTCGACAGTGTCACTGACCCAAGCAATTATTACACCAGGCTGAATGGATTGCATGTAAATAGCTTCATATTGTGGAGGAAGGACACATGAAAATTTTAGGTCAGATTTTCTTGAGCAACTGAAACGTAGTTTTGAAGGATTTTTACATAGAGCTGTGTGTCCCAGAGGGCAGTCAGTAAAAAAGAACTTCCTATTTTATTTGACAGCTAATTTTATTTGACCTCACACATAATGGGTTAGGCATTATATTATGTTTAACATAAACCCTTTTTCATCTTGCTCAGTTCACTAGCTTAGATGCTTGATTGGTCGTGACATGTTAATGGTATGGAAGAAAAGATCGGCTTTGATTGATGACAGATGTAAAATTAGCTAGCACATTATATACCTTATATTTTAAAATAACAGTGCCGTAAAGTAACCCGAGTTGTGGCCAGCAGCCGGGCTGTTATTAAGGGTAATTTACTCCCCAACTTCAGCAACCTAATTGTCCTGGCTACCGGACTCTCTGGTCTGGCTCAGCCTCAGCCAGGCAAAGCCGTTTGCCTCCAAAGATCTCGGCGGACTGCACTGGTGTCGGCACTGAGCACATCGCAGCCCTCCGCACAGGTCAAGGGAGGACAGTTCAGTGTGCGTGGGTGGGGGAGGGCTGGCCTTGATGACGTCTCAATGTCAAATGCAAATCAGGCCACGTCACCATAGGCTCCCAATCCCAACGAGCCAATGGGGACAGAGACGAGCTTTTTATCCGAATCCGTTGATGAAGAAACAAACAAGGAGAGGGGAGAGGAGGCGGCGCCGGGAGCGCGCAGCCCGAGCCCGGACCGGGAGGCCCGGCCCCAGGGAGGGAGCCGCTCTGCTCCGGGTGCTCGGGCGGGGCCGGGCCGGGGCTCCGCCCGGCAGGCGCGATGCTGGTGCAATTGCCCGCAGAAGGGAGGACGCTGCGGGGCAAAGCAGGGCTGGGGCAGTTGCCCCTTCTCGCCCCCCGATCCCGTCCCAGCGCAGCCGACCCGCGGTGGGGGCGGCGGAGGGAACGAGCCAGGCACAAACTTGGCCTCCTTGATGCACGGTCCGCGCCGCCCCAGAGCTGGAGCCGCAGCCAGCTCCGCTCCCCGCTGCGCGCCTGGGCCGACCTGGAGGCGCTTCGGCTCCTCCCGGGCAGGGGCAGTTACCCCGGGGCCCCGCAGCGCTGCGCCGGTCAGCGACAGTGGAGACAAAGGCAGCTGGAGCGGGGGCCAGAAGCTGGCCCGAGACCTCGCTGCTGGGTCTTTTGTTTCCCAGCTGGGCCGAGGCAATCGCTGCTTATGCAATAAGCAATCTGCTCCCGCCGACCTGCCTTGGCATCCCCCCGCCCCCGCCCGGCGAGCCGAGCCGAGCCGAGCCGAGCCGAGGGAGGTTCCTGCGCATTGGAGACAGACGGGTCCCGAGCGCCTTCGCTGCTCCGGCCCGAGACCGCGGCTTGTAGCAACAAAAGACCAACCTCCCCCTCCTTGTCCTCATGTCTCCCGGCCTCGGCCACGAGCCCGTTCCTTCTGCTGTCCCATCCGGCCGCTGGGCACGGCTTGGAGCACAATGCACACCGCGTACGAAGCACAAAGAGCGGTCCCTCGCCGCACGCAGCGCGAGAAATACAAAGAGACCTGAAACCACCCGGCCCGGACACAGGGGTGGCCTTGAAATGCGAGGACAGGCGCAGATCGCAAGGGGCTCGGCGGTCCGCAGAGATGGTGGCCCAGGAAATGGGCCACCGCACAAAGGGGCTCGGTGATCAGTGCAAGCTTGACTTCCCAGCCCGCCTCCGCGCCCTGTCCGGAGAGGACGACACTTACCTTGCCTTTAATGTCATCGGTTGTTTTGTAAACAACAAGACCACAGGAAAACCCACAAGATTAAGTATCTGAAAGCACCGGCTTTAGGCAGAGTCTGTGAGGTAGTTTTAATTGAAATCAACAAGCGACCGGGTCAACGAAAAATCCGAGAGACAAGAAAAGGATGAGGGAGGCAGCGGTGCTGCTGGGGTCTCTGCTCTTCTCAGAAGAGATGCACCATTGCCAGGGCGGGCGGTGACAGCCGCTGGGTCCGGACCCTCCCCGGCCTGCAGAGCTGCTATTCTTATTTTCCTGTTATTGCTGCTCCCCCAGCTGAGCTCCGCTCAGAAATTAGAACGTTCAAACAGCTGATTGTGACGTCACAAAGGGGCCCGCCCGCCGCCGGAGTAACAGCTGCCGCGGAGCAGCCAATAGGAGGCCGACGTCGGTTGGGGGTTGAGCTTTAGGAATGCCTGGTTCCGAGGGGTTGGGATCTGCGGTGCTGCACGTGAATGTTGGCCCCGTGTGGAGCTGCGGAGAGGCCGCGGCGGGTTGCTGATCGCCGGGCGTGGTGCCAACAGACAGCCTTTAGTCCCGGAGTGAGCGAGGAGCCTACTGCCCCCACCGTCCCCGTCTGTGTATGATCGTATTTCCCCTCATTCGCCGAAGATTTTCAATGAGAAGGAGCGTCCTAGCGCCACGCTCGTTCAGTCCCTGCATGCTAGACAGAATCCGAGCCCCGATCTAACCCCCCATGTCTCTCCATAGACGCCCCTCTTTTTCTCTGAGTGCTCCTGCGGCAGGCAGTGCTCTCGGTCTGCTCTTTCCCACCCTAACTGGGGGTAATGATATGCCAGCGTTTGTTTTGAAGCTTGCTTTCTTGTTTGTGAGGTACTTCGCCATCCTGCCAGGAGAGGTGCTGGAGAAGCACAAGCACAATGCAAGGGCCTGCTGAGGAGAGCTGCAGTCCATGAACACATGTCTTCTTGTCTCTGTAGCAACAGGACTTGCTAGACCACCCCCATCGGTGCCATCTAATAATGAGTCCAGTGGGAAAAGGCTGCTGTGCTTTGGAAGCCCACGACAACTTCCTGGCTGGGAAGACTGAATTCTAAAGCATCTGAGGTCAGTCAGGTTCACTTGTGCCTTCCTGCACAGCCACTGTTTACAAAGAGTGAAGTAAGGGGAGAGGGGAAGACAATGATGGTAAATGGGGGAAAGGAGACCAGTGAGTTAAGAAAAAATGAGTGGAAAAGGAGCAGCAAGAGGAGATAGTCCCCTTCCTGCTGGATGCACTGTCTCTATCAGTGACAGGCAGAGCATAGTACTAGCAGAGGAAACCAGCTGGGGAGTCAGGACATGGCTGGAGTGATAAGATGGTCTCAGCTAGCCTGACTGAAAGCTAAAGGTAGTGGTTGATAGGAAGGAAAGAGAACAGGTGGGACAATATTGTGAGGATTCTTGGAGCTCAGCAGCTTCCTACACAAATTCACTTCCCTGCTCTGTGCCTCAGTTTTCCTGTCATTAAAATGTGGATAGTAATATTGTGCCTTTCAGGAAAATATGCTTTAGTTGAATACAAGTTACTGGGCTCAGTGCAGGAGTAATTGAATAGACCCCTCTGACCTGTGTTACGTGGGAACCATGATCTAATGGCTTATTCTTGCCTTAAAAGTCTATGAATTCTTGGGAAGGGCTTTGAGCACTCCAGATGAACCAGGTAAAGTATCTCCTGAACCCCATGCCCTGTCTCAATCCCTGTAGCTCAGGCTTTGGTTCTCTTGCTACAAGAAGAACAGCTCCATATATTTGATGGTATCTGAATCTACTTTGCTGGCAACAGTGCTTGGTCAAAGGATGTTATTTCATTTATCCCAAGCACTTTGCATGTTGGGGAAAGACAGGGAAGCAATGTATCTGTATAGAGTGACTATGAAAACAGTCTTGTTAGTGACACTATTTCAGTCAGAGTCAACAGAGTAGAGCCAGGACTAATGTACTGTCTTTCCTTCCCATTTGTGAGTTCCTAGGTAATGGGGCCAAATTAGCCCTAATTGCATGTTACTGAATTTATTGTCATAACTGAAATATTATTTAGACTCCAGGTACCTTCTGATCAAAGAATCTTGCATCAGTGTAAAACACATCGATTAAACACAACAGCCACATGGGATATTAACCCCCACAGAATTGAGATGTAAACTGCCCAGAGGGGTAATGTCGAAAATCAAATGCCCATCAATTTTGGAAGCCACACTTGAAATGCTGAGAGTGAGATTGTCTGAGGTGCTGTGCAACTACAGCTTCTACTTCCATGAATTGTAGTGGTGAGTGCTGAGCACCTCATGATGGGCAGGTGGACATGCGTACAAAGATTAAGGAAGCCAACATACAAGTCTTTGGTTTAGACTGACACTTCTTCAGCAACAGCAGCATTATAGATTACAGTCATGACCTACTGAAACCGTCTCCAATCTCTAGTTTAGATTACAATGCAAGCTGGTTTTGCTTTGGCTATTTTTATTAGGAATTATAGCAGATTGATGTGTCCCTTTATGAGAGAACTGTCAGCCATGTTGAGAGAGCCCAGCTGTAGGGCATTTGACTGGGAAGGGAGTGTCCTGCTAAGAGTTTTAACAAACTCCCAGAAGAGCAAGCAATGGAGGAAGAAGCAAGTTGTGAGTAGAGTGGTGGGGAGGGGGGCAAGTAGCATTGGGGCCAGATCCAAAGGGTTCTTGTCCTGCTGCCTGGGATAGGGTGGAAGGGCTTGTTTTTGTTTGTTGCTTAAAGAGCATGTTTTATTTGGGAGAGCTGGCTGAGCAGCTCCTCAGGGAACCAAACATGCCTGCAGAAGCCAGTAGGGTAGGCATTCTGCTTACTGGAGTAGTATTTATTTTAAGGCAGTGTTCTCCAACCTTTTTAAGTACGAATTCACTTTTTGAATTAAAGTCCAACCCAGGATCTACTGTGTGCCACCCACCACCCAGCAGGTCAGTCTGTGAGGGAGGCAAGGTATAGGCGGGGCAGATTGAGGCCCCTGTGGTGAGGGAGGGAGTGGGCCAGAGGCAGGGGCAGGGGACTGGGTGGTGGGAAGATCAGAGCCTGGGCAGCTCTTTCAGGTGAGCAAGGGTCTCCTGCTGCTGCACGCAGCCTTATGGAGGCCTGGGGGACACATGCTTCCCCCAATCTGTGTGCGGGGTGGAGGTGGCTGCTGCTGCATGCTGGGCTGTGCACCCCAAGCCCCACTGCAGCTGCCCTGGGAACGGTGCAACGCCATGTGTGTCCCACCACCGGGCAGACAAGGGGGTGCGGCTCAGCGTCATGCTGCTCTTGGAGTAGCTACAGCTGGGTTGCCTCCACCCTACGCACAGATTGGGGTGGGGGCATGTAGCCCCTGGACCTCCACTGAGGTGCATGCAGCGGCAGGAGTTGTCCTCCCCGCCCATGTGCCTGGATGAGCTGCCCGGGCTCCAAACGTCCCACCACCCAGCCCGGCTGGGGCCCCACTCCCCCAGTGGTAGGGGTACAGCAGGGGATCATCCCAATCCCCTGACCTGGTCCTAGCAGCAGACTGAGATCAACTGTCAGAGGCTTTGTGATCAACCAGAGATGCACTGGAAAACAACAAGAAAATCATGGATGTTTTAGCACAGGGCTGCCCAACTCTCAGGATCTCAGTTTTTCTCCCAGGTAGTTTATACTTTCTGTGCCAACAGGCCATATACTCACAAGTTGTGGGTTCCCAGTCACCACCTAGCTTTCCTTCTGTTGTTCTGCTTTCTTCCTTGTTCCAAGGGGCAGGGCAGCACAGCCCATGGAGGCTTGGGAAGTCTGCACAGCCTGCATGAAATATGGGTCAGGGGACCTGTTGCCCACACATCGTGTAGCTTGAGGCATGCAGTCCCTGGTCATTTGGAAATTGTACGACCCTGTCTTAGGACATTCAAGCTGAGGGTACTTTCATATCATCGGAGGATGCTGAGGCTCTTGCTGGGTCTGTGGGTGTCTGTAGCCATGGTTCTAATTCTAGGATCAGGGTCTTAAATCATGTCTAGGTTGTATGGGTAGCAGCACCTGGGTTTGTTTTAATCTAGGTAGCATGGGTTGTAATATCAGTGAAGATGTCATGGTAGAAATGTAAGTGAGGCTTGTATAAGCCTGCATATACATGAGCTGTGAACCTGCTCTGAATACCATGTTGCTGGGTGCCCCACAGCCATCATATCAAGAAGTTGGGTAGCCTATATGTTCAGGGGCCTGACTGCTCACTGGTGTGAATATAGGATTTGCAGTTACTTCCCCAGGTTATCCCACTGGAACTGATGGGACTCCTTGAGTAAGTAACTGCTCACTTTTTGTGAGGAAGGGATTCACAATCTGGCTTTGGGTGGCCCTGAGAATATAGGCCCAAAAATGGAACAGGACCAAGGCTTTCCATCAGCCTTACCTATATTCATGGTAAAATTGGGGTTCATGGTAAAATTGGGAAACTGTAGCCTCGATAACCCAACGGTCTGGTGGCTAGGAAACTGGTCCCAAGCCAGGACCCAGAGAGTAATAATAGATAAAACTGAGTCACCATGGTGCTTGGTGACCAATGGCATCCCTCAGGGTTCAGTACTTGGACTGGTGCTTTTTAACGTATTCATTAATGATTTGGATTTGAGTGTTAAAAGTGGACTGGCAACTTTTGCAGATGACACCAAATTAAGGGTGACTGTGGTCACGCTGGAGGATAGGCTGGGGATACAGGTTGTCTTGGACAGGTTCACAAGGTGGACAAATCAAAACCTGATGATGTTCAACACCAGGAAGTGTAAAGTGCTCCACCTGGGGAGAAATAACCTGCAATATACCAGTGCTACGCTTACTAGCACCACAACTGAAAGAGACCTGGGGATTTTGATAGACCATAGAATGAACATGAGCCACCAATGCAATGCTGTAGTTGACAAAGCAAACAAAAACACTTAGCATGCCTCTACCGATGGACCTCAAATGACTAAGGATATCATCCCGCTTTACTCGGCTTTAGGGAAGCCACAGCTGGAGTACTGTGTCTGGTTCTGGGCACCACACTTCAGGAAGGATGTGGAAAGGCTTGAGAAGGTCCAAAGAAGGGCTCTGCATATGGTTAGAGGTATAGAGAGCAGGCCATACGATGAGGGCTGAGAGACATGGGTCTGTTCAGCCTGGAGAAGAGAAGACGCAGAGGGGATTTGATGGCAGCCCGTAAGTATATAAGGGGCTCACATCAGGGACTGGAAGGATGTCTGTTCACCAGGGCTCCCCAGGGGGAGACTAGGACTAATGGTCATACATTGCTAGAAGACCACTTTAGATTAGACATGAGGAAAAACTTCTTTAGACTCCCCCCCCCCCGAGGTGGTACCTACTCTGGATATCTTTAAAAAATGTCTGGACACGCACATTGCTGGGGTCATCTGACCCCAGCAGTCTTTCCTACCCAACTGAACATAATGATCTTGAGAGGTCCCTTCCAGCCCCTAACATCTATGAATCTATGAAACAGTTTTGAATTTTAGAGTTCAAAATCTTAATTTTACTGCAGCCTACTCAAAGGATTATATACATGATATGTACTATTCAGCAGAATTAGAAGTAGCCAGTAATATTATTTAATGAAAAAATATGCAGCAGACATAGACAACAATTAATAGACTGCATACAAAACTATCTACTATGAATGTCATAAATAAAGAAAATGAAATTAACTATAGCCCTTCTCCTCTCGCTCACCAGGAGATATATTTACTGCACACCCACAATTCCATCTTGTAAAGTGCTCTTTCTGATGGGGTCTTGAATCACCCAGTGTTTGTGTCCAGAAAGCCTGTTATCATTACATCGTTCATGCTGTCCAGGGGGCTTGTTAGAGGAAAATTGGTTCCTTTATTTTCCTGTCTTATTGTTCAGGCCAATCTATAATTTAGGAAAGGGACGTTATCACTGGTTTTTAAAGCTGAAGGAAATTGAGAACACAGATTAAAAGACTTGCCTTATGTCACGGAGGAATTCTGTGGCAGAGCGTGGAATAGAATTTCTGACTCATGGTCGTGTGTTTTAACCACAACTTTGTCCTTCCGCCCTTATAAGGAGGCCACATAATGATATGAACATTCATCGTGATCACTGCATTAAGTTTCAAGTAAAAAAAACAACCCAAAACATAAATTGGCCTCTCCTTTCTCAGAGAATTTATCTTTAACAAAGCAAACAAATGAGACCCACTCATGCAGAGTCTGTATTTTGTTGCCTAACCTATAGCAGTATCATTCTTATCAGAGGGTCTGTACATATGGGGTATTAACACTGGTGAATCTGTATGGATTTTGTACATTGATATATGTTACTCTGAGATTCAGAGCGGATATATGGCCTTTTATCCCTGGGGTAACTCCTGCAGCAGTTTTCTTATAATGCCTTGGCACAAGTTGTCAAGAGAGCAGGTAGTAGACAACTTGAACAAACAGCTAACCTAGAATAACTGTGAACACACAACACAAACACTGGGGACTTCACCCCTGTTTTTTTTCAGGAAATGCCAGACCAGATTTTGTGTAGAGATTTATGTTGTGCACCTGCTCTTTTTTAACACTGGAGCAAAGGCAATTTACACTGGTGAATATATGTGTCCACACTCTCAGACTGTCAAGGCCCTAAAGGCAAGGACAGACTTATATAGGGAGTAGGGAGGCAGAGAATGAGGTGGTGAAGCAACCCAAAGTAATAATTAGGTACTAGGTCATAAGAGACAGCAGAAAAATTAGAGCAGTAGATGGGGATAGTTTCTGTAATGAAAATACAGTAAAAGCTTTGTTATCTGGCATGAGTTGGGTAAGGGGAGTACCGGTTATCTAAAAATTCAGGTTATCTGAGGGTTATACCCTGTGCAGCCAGGATCTCAGCCAGCCTGGCAGGCAAGTAAGTTTTGATCTACTTACTTTTATCTGTGCACGGGGCAAGGGTGGGCTGCAGCTGCGGGCTGGGATCTGCTCCCTGCATCTGTGCCTCACTGCCGCTGCTTTGAAAGTGGTGTAGCATGGTGCCATGTGCGTCCCACTGTTGGGTGGGCCAGACAGCGAGGTGGGCCAGTCCCAGCACTACCACCACCTGCCCAGAGCGCAGTGCAGCCCACCCTTGCCCTGCTTCATGTAGATCTATTACATTTTGGTTAATAGAGTATTCCAGTTAGTAAAATGCTGGTTAACACAGCTTTTACTGTAATACTATAATAGGAACTAACAATGGTTATGAAGGACAGCAGTCAAAAAGATGGAGGTTACATTTAAAAGTCAAACCTCACCACTGAACTAGTAAAGCCATCTTGATCATTTGTTTGTGTGTTGTAGTTTCCCCACTCCTGTTCCTGAGTCTTGTATTTTTTTATTGTAAGCTTTAGGGGCAAGGACTGCCTCTTTATGTGTCTTTGACAGTGGCCTTTGCACACAACTGTAAATCCATCATAATTACAATGAGAACAAATACCTCTATAATAGCACTGGCACAAATTCATCCAAGTCTGTGCTGCAAGACACATTACTTCTGTTGGTTGGGATGAGCAAGACTTTTTAGTATTTAGAAGAAAAATGTCAATTTTGACAGTTTCTGCTAATGCTTTCATTTGCATTTGCAGCAAAGTACCTCTGTTTCCTTTCTTATTTTTGCAATGAGAAGCAGAGTTGGTAGGGCTGCCTAAGTTAAGATTGCCTGACACTTTCTATTAAGAAAGCTGTTTGTATTTGCTTATCACTTTGCCAAAAGGTAACAGTTTGGGGAAATGCTTTCTATGTGGGTATCTCTCAGGTCAATTTTTTTTCTAGCAAGTTTCAACAAAAATGGTTCAGCCACTTTCAAGGCTGAGGTGAGGAAGCAATATGTCATTTTGCCTTGTTAAAAACAAACAATAGTTTCTTTGGGAAGTTCTAGTACTGCAGTTCTCACCCTCATTAGATCCAAGGCACCCCTCCTTAGACTGAAGGTACCCCTAGGAAAATGCCAGCCTCTTAGCAGTCACTTGTTGTTTTTTTTTAAAAACCCCAGAAAAATACTAGATCTCTGTTATAGAAAACTCAGACAGACCACAAGAGATCTGAATGTTTTTGACACTGGATTCCTATTTGAAATCTTCAGCTTTATCTTGTGAATCATGTGTAGGTGTTTGCACACCTAACAGTGCTAATATTGTTCTGCACCCCATAGCACCCTTAAAAGGATCTTACAGCACCGCAGGGTGCCACGACACTCTGGTTGAAATCCACTGCTCTAGCACCTTGGCTTTGCAGGAGGGATTGAAATTTAGCAGGCATCAAAGCTTTACCTGGGGCTGCCCTGAAAATTCACTCAGATCTGGCCAAGTTATCAGGCTGTGGAAATCTCATCTTTTACATACTCACTAAAGGCTTGCTTGAATCTGGTGGCTAAATTTGCCAGACTTTGTCTGTGCTGAGCATGCTCCATCCCAGCCTGCAGGGCACTAGTCCCAGGAACAGAGAGCAGAGGAACTGTTTCTACCTACTGACATCAAGGCAGTGTTGGGAAGATAAAGGAAGTGGCTGGATTCAAATGCAGAGGGTTAAAGAACAGTAGTGCAATGCAGGGAACAAAATAATACTTGGTACAAGGGGGCAGTGGGGTATGAGCTCAGGTGTGGGTTGTGGTTGAACAGGAATAGGAGTGGGCAGGAGCTAGGGTGGTGGGCTGAGACAGGGAGAATTGGATAGCAGTAGTGGGAGGGAGGGTGGACAGTAGATAGGCACAGAGTGGGCAGGAGTCAAGGCTTGGGGTAAGTGGACTGAATAGGTGCAGAAAAAAAGGGAAGTAAGGGACTGGGATAGGAGCAGGGGGTCCAGCATGGACTTCCTGTGGAAAAATACAATGTACTCACACTTAAAAACTGTTTATAATGTAGTCCATACATGTAGTACAAGGGGCCCCACAGTCCGAACTGTTGTACTGACATCTTTTGAATGGCAGTCCCTGCCCCAAGGTGCTTCCAATCTGAATACATTTTCAGTACCTCTTTCACGTGCTGGGCTTGTTATACTAAATCCTTCTTCATAGGGTTTCAATTTGTTGTGTGTTCTCCATCCCCCACACATGTGAGTCCTGTGATGATGTGAATGCCTTGCCCTGGCAGGGTGAAAGACTACTGAATCCAAGTTCCATTTCCATGTGTCTGTGTCTCTTTGACAAGCTCCCTGGCTCCACTTGGGGAGAATGACTTCCTGCTCTCAGGGCTGTGTGAAGAGTCTTGCCTGTTCCAGTGTTGGACAGTGCGGCAGTTGAAGTAAGAATGATGTTGTTCCTTGCAGTGCTTCTCTTGGAAGGAACTGTATAGCATTATTCAAGGTCAGACCAGTTACCCAGAATTACATATTACAAGATAGGATACAAAGTCTGAAATTTCAAGGGTACCCAAGGAAACCAGGCTTCTTGGGAAATCCCAGCTAAAATGAGCAAGGCTTGCTGGGACAGGAGCTCTGTGTGAATACAGGACCTAACACAATGAGGTATTAACTTGATGGGAGCTGCTGTGAGCTTATTAATTGAAAACAGTAATAAATATGTACCTTCCACTCCATCCTGGAAGCCTAGATCCCTGTCATTCTTAATTTGCAGTTGCTGCTCTTCATCAGATCTTGCTATATGAAAACTTTCTTTACCCAAGATGGTAAAGACCTGAGCCTCCTGTTCCACTTCTTCCATTGCTGATATCTGCTTCTCAGTTTTCTCCAGGTGGATCTCCAAGAGGTCCATCCTCTTATCCAGGCCATCCTGTTTAGTAGAGATGGTTTAGGAACCGGTCTTCAGATTTATTCAGAGTGGCCTGGAGGTTATCCTGTTTCGTGAGTTAAGGAATCTATGAGTAGTTTAAGAATTACTTGGTTTGCTAATCCCGCACTTCAATAAGCTCCTTAATATCAGCTCTATGCCACCTCATCTCTTGCAGGGAAGGAATTGGCTATCAAAGCCTGACACGTGTTTCAACAAAGATAATTGCTCTGTTCAGCTGGATTTGCCTGTTACTGCTCTTGAGACAAGGACATATAATGCCAGCCTGAACATATGAAAGGTATGGAAGATATGATGCCACCTCCAGAATACATGTTAGCTATTTTGCAATGTCAGAGATCTGGTCCAACAAACCTCCATTTCGATATTACTCTGGGAAGAGGAGGATTCAATCACACTGAGACTGACTTAGACACTTCCAACTTTTCCCAGAATCCAGTGGCTTGAGGTATGGTGTTCCAAGTGGTCCTTTAAGAGACATAAAGCCAAGACACAAGCTTTAGGTTTCAGTTCCTAAAAGTGTGGGTGGGTGGGAGCAAATCTGGAGTTCAGGTGGTTTATATCAAAGGTATGAAAGTCTTGTGCTAACCGCAGGACCGTGTCCCTGCACATTTTTCACTGTTTTTTTTCTTAAAGTAAAACAACTAGCCCTACACTTGAGTGTCAATTCATGCTTCCAGTTATTATCAATTGCCTCTAAACTCACTGATTTGAAATGACAGCAACTGTCTCCCATCCATCACGAAAGTGCCTGTGGGAATAAGGATTATAAACCATGTTTTGGATATGGGCATAAGACTTCCCAGTCTGACACAAATATGCTTGGAAATGTGTTGTGGAAAGATCATGTAACGGTGTGCAATGACTATAATTGGCTTCGCTCCATGCTACAGCCACTGCAGAATGCATTTTAATGTCTGTGCTGGAACCTCTGGACAGACAGAGGCTTCTGATGTAAGCTAAAGACATTTTTTACTCTATGAACAAGCATCCTAAGCAACCTGATTGACAGCGGTTCTTGTTTTGTACAAGCCTCTTTTTGGCTACCAGGCAGAAGGAAATATGAGACACTGAGGAGGCCACTAATTATATACCCCAGGCAATTTTGAGGCGTTTCAGTGCTGTGACCTTACACCCGCTGTGTAATACACTTTCATACATCTTACACTAAGTTTCGGGGAGCTGTAGCATAAAAGGGATACAGGCATTTTTACCACCAGATCATTTTGCCTTGCTGTGAGCTTCATTACTGTGTGCATAATGGACTGTTGGTCTTATTCTTGTTTGTGAGGAGTTTCTGCCTGACTGGAACTTTTGATAGCAGATGCAGTGAGAAGCCAAAGGCTTCATAAACCAAAAACACTGATCTCCCCACCCAGTTTAGTCCAGTGGGTTACAGTACAGGCATACTGCCACAGCTGTGGGATACTCTCTTTGATGCTGTTCATGTTGTATTTGCTGTATGGACAAATGGATGACTTTGCTTCCTAATCCTGTCCGTGAAGCAACTTCCATGACCACAGAACACTCTCACTTATTAATGTCCTCTCTTAGCCCCAAAGAAAGGAAAGGATGTGTTCTCCAACTCATGTCTTAGTCCTGGCCTGTATAAGACTCGTAGCAGTTAAACCTCCAACACTGAACCTGTTGAAGCTCTCTGTGATAAAGCCTCTTGAGTGTGACTGATGAAGGAAATCCAGAAGTCCTGTTGCACAGTTCAGCATCATCTCAAGTAAAACAGAGCTGGTTGACAAGAAAAAGTGTAAAATAATCAGAATAGTGAAAGGTTACTTTTTCTGTTGTTCTCAGCTCTCTGCTCAGTCTTTCTCCACTCCAGTCATCCTGTGATAGCAACTGCTTCCTCCTGCTTGTGTTTCATTCCTGGCATCCTGATCTGGACTCCTGTCATTCCCTTTACTATGAAAACTGAGTGCTTTGTACAACAGTTATATACTGGACTTCATTGTCTGGAAGGTGCCTTTGCTTATCTCTTATACAACTAGTGGTTAGCCTTCAGTGTCTGGACTCCCCATGGTAACACAGGTGGGTTTTATTTGCTGCACTAAAACTTGTTCCAGGAAAGGAGGGTAAATACAGAATGATTTCTATGTAAACAATGGCAGTAGAAGAGAAGGAAGGGTTAGGAATCTGAACACATAGGTGCAGATAAAACCAGTTTGAGCAGAATATAGCAGACTGAATAGGCCTTTGTAACCTACAGTCATTACTCAAACACTGATACTTCCCTCAGCTTGCAATGTGATAGGGTTGCAAAATTATGGTTTGAGAAAATGCCAATTTGTCACCACTCTTCTCTCTCATATTAATAAATGATCTCTTCCCCCATGAACTCTTCTCCCATGCTTTATGATCCAGAAATCATGATGTCCTCACTTAAATGCATCTTGTTGTGATGTGAAACATAGCAATCTGTTAGGCATTTTGGGAGAGCGCTGCAAGGGGAAACTGACCAAGGACAGTGGGACACATGTTTAGTCTTCTGAGAAATACTACAGGCTCATCAATGGCCATGCATTTTAAAGTCTTCTATAAAAATGTCCCAAACATGGTGGTTGGAGTGCAATGTAATTCCCTTGGAAACATGAAGGGTTGAGTTGCTGTTATTGGAAATGGAGCAATGGGGCCCAAGCATCTAGCTCACTGAAGCCCAATCCACTCCAGAAGTGATTCCAGGCATCCAAACCTAAATATCTCCTCCTAACCTTCCAGTGATAACTAGTACCTACATTCCTCTGCTTTTTCTTTATGGATATGGTAACCAATTGGAACATGCCTGAGACAAACATCTATCAAACAGTTTTATTGGCTGTAGCATCCTCCTTTTCCTAAAATGTTCACGTCATTCTCCATCCCATCCTCATTGAACCCTCTTTGGGGCAGTTTGTCCTAAATCTTGTACAGGCCTAACTCCCCTGGACCTTACCAGGGGATCAATACAAACAGTCCTTGCTCTAGCTAAAAGCTGTGTGGCCTCTGAAAGTCCAACCCTGAACTTCACTTTCTTCCATCCACCTTCTGTTGCTCAAAGAGAGATACAGCAGTACACATGACAGTTTGGAGGTTGAAGAAAGGCAATACCTTCAAGTCACATCTTGAGGAATGACAATTCCAGTGCTACTGTTGTGAACACTAGAAAGGCCCAGTGAAGAAAGGGATGATCACACAGCCCTGGAATTGTCATTCCTCAAGATATGACTTGAAGGTATTGCCTTTCCTCAACCTCCAATCTGTCACGTGTACTGCTGTGTCTCTCTGAGCAACAGAAGGTGGATGGAAGAAAGTGAAGTTCAGGGTTGGACTTTCAGAGAAGCCATGCAGCTTTTAGCTAGAGCAAGGCTTGTTTGTATCGATTCACAGAAGGGGGAACATGAGATAATTTGCCTGTGTTGTGTCAATAACAAGTAGCAGAGTGGAATTGAGCCCTATGCGTCCTGCTTCTCAGTCCTGTGCTCAAGCTTCCAAACAATTTTGTCTTCATTAAATGAGATTGGGAGGAAAGGGAAGTGGTGAAGCCAGAGCTGCTTCTTGCTCTTCATTTTATCTTATCATGATCTGTTTGAGCTTCTATGTTATTTTTAAATAACATTTCTAAAGCAAGCAACAGTTCACATTGTTAGTCTCCTTTGGAAAAATGTCCAACCAAATTATATATATATATATATATATATATATATATATATATATATATAAATATATATATATATATATTTTTTTTTTTCAGAAATTCACCAAATCTGACAAAAATCAACAAAACATTTTGGTCAATCCAAATCTGTAACTTTGGGTGAAAAATGTTTCAGCCCAAATATTATTGCCCTTTGAGTGTAGGGATTTGCTTATGGCTGATTTGTTTATATGTATAGAGCAAGTCTTGGTACCAGCCTGCTGATACCTAATTTCTGCCCTGGCTGAGAGTACTTGGCTAGGATGACTGCCGTAGGAGATAGAGACTCTATCAGGTAAATGGACCCTGTTCAAGAGCCAATTCTGTCCTTAGTTTCCTGCAGGCACTTCCTGCTGATCCAGGAGGGACCAGCGGGAGGTCAGAGCAGAGTTTGTGTGTCAGGGCAAAATCTGATACATGATTATCCAATAAAAATAACAGGGCACTGAAGAATTGGGACCTTTGACAACCTCTCCTTGCTTCCGGCTGGAACGGACTTTTCTTCCCTGGAGGGAAAGGACTTCCATTTTCTGAACTGACTTTCCCTACCCAGAATCTCCTTTATTTTGAACTGCTTTTGAGCACATCTGCTGACAAAGGCCCAGATTTGGGCAGTCTACAGAGAGCATATTAAAGCTGTACTGAGTTTTAGATGGCCCTTCTCTGATGCAGGGTGACTCCCTGAAACGCATTATTGCTTGTAGTCAAGATAATTCAGCAGTTTGAGCCCATTTGGGGGTTGTGCTTTGGGTGTGAGCACAATGCTCAAAGCAAAGCCCATGAAGTATAGATTGAAAATGGCATCTCATCAGGATTTGGATGAATTATGTTGTTAAAAGGCACAAAAACCTCATTTAAATTCTGCTTCATAGCTGTGTTGAGAAAAGGAGCATGAGTCAGTAGTCAAAAGCAGTGTGACTTAGCAAGGATTGCTCAGGATGGGGTTTTATCTTGCATGACTTTGACCTTGCTCCAAACACTTAGCTGCTTCTTCCCTCTGTTTCTACATCTGAGGAAAGCTGGATCACAATACATCTCTGCCTTTATTAAGTATGTTATGATCCATGAAAGAAAAGCACTGAATAACTGCTAGACATTATAACTACTTGTGCTTGAAACTTAGTAAAGTAATATTTGTTTCTTTTCATTGTCATGACAAAGGCACCCTTACTGTATGAACTGGTTTTGAAGACAGTGCCTATCTCCCTCTGTCTCTGTAGCAGTCTCTGGATGGCTTTAAAAGTTACAGCTGCCACAAAGACACCCAGCAAAAACAAGATTTTTAGTGCTATGAAAAATGACAGAGTCCAGGTCTAGTGATGAAAAGGACCTGTGCACTGTGTTTGGCAATTGTTACCAGGATAAAACCTAAACAGATAAGATGCTGTATCTTAGCTAGGGTGGAAAGAATCAGGCCTATTACATCATCGGCTATCATCTTCAGGGTTGTTTTGTACTGCTGCCCATCTCTGCTCCTCTATGGGCATGTCTACATGAGACGCTAACAGCGCAGTAGACTAATTCTACTGTATGTTAGCGAGTCATGTAAAAACCATTAGTCTAAGACTTAGTCTACTGCACATTAGCATCATTTAAAAAGCATGCACTGGCACTAACGTGCAGTAGCACCAATTACAGCACATTAAGTTTTTCAGTGTGATTACAGCAACTTAATACACTGTAATTATGTGGCATGTAGACATGCCCCATGTTAACTAGGTCGACTTACAAAGGGTACTAATGAGCATGATGGAGTTCCTGGTGCTCTTCCCATTTTTTTTAGCTTAAAGGAAATTCTGGGTAGGATTTGTGCTCAGTTGGGGGAAGGGAACAGTGATGTTCTGGGTGTGACGGAAACTTTTGTGCTAAAAGAAGGCTCTGCAACATTCCTGAAAGCTGGTCAGCTTTTGGATTAGTTGGATTTTCTCTAGAAACGTGTTCAATAGCCAGGTCCCTTCAACAGAGAATGCCTGAGCTACAGCTCTTGCTCCCCGTGTTTTGTGATTTGCACTGTCCTAGAGGGATCCAGCTCTCTCCCTAGGTGTGCAGCACCCCTTGATAGAGACTCTACCATTTCCATCATGATCCTGTCTTTGTCAAAGACTAGTTGGCAGATTTTGGCATTCCCAAAAGGTGATTGAGAATTGTATCTTGGAGTCAGCATTAGTCCTGGGAAACTTAATGTGTCTTTAAACAGGGATTTACCCCTGCTCAGGGTGATACAGGTCAACACAAGTTCAAGGGCAGCTTTCCCTTCTGTATCAGGGGGTCGGACTCGACGATCTACTGAGGTCCCTTCCGACCCTAACATCTATGAATCTATGAATCAGAGGCTCAGAGTTTGGATTGCATTACACCAGGAGCCTAATGTGAGTGACAGGCATTTTAAAGCTGTGGTTGGAGGCCTGATGATTGCTGCTTGTGTGAAAGGAATGCTGGCACTTTTGGTTGCAGTGGATGTTTTAGGATCAGCTCCTTAGGTTTGAATAGGATCTTGTTCACAGGAGTAACTCCACTGAAATCAATGGATTCTAGCTAGGGCAAAGGACTCTCCTTTGTTTCACTGCTTCACTGGGCAAGAGAGGAAAAGAATCCTGACCAATAAGGAAAATGCAGCTCAGTGACAAGCTGCAAACAATCTATTTCTTTGCATTATCCATCCAATTCTGCATGTGCCTTCAGGGATTGCTGTGCTGTCCCTGCGCGCACCCCTCCCTCCCCCCCAGCTGTTTGTCTGGGAGCACTGGATTTAAATGAGCACCCCCCCCAACCTTTATTTCTAATTCTCTTTTAAAATTTAATTCCAGTTAAACTCAGGCATAGCATAATAGCAGCTCTACAAAGAACACAGCCATAATGAACAATGCTTGCTGGGTTAGTCAGTGTGAGGCAGTGCCTGAGTGCTGTACTAGTTCTTGTCCTTTTAACATAGTCCCATCAATATGCTTAATTTGACTTTAAAACACTTGTGTAGTAAGTGGGGAGGCATCTCCTCCATTCAAATATAAGAACAATTAGGAACAAATAGGTCAAGCTTATGTTTTCTGTTCAGCATTTGGGGTACCTTTTCCTATACTGACCTCATCGCTCCTGATTTGCATGTCCCAGTACTGGTGGATCTGCAGCAGTCACAGAACTAGAGATGCTTAACATCTTCAGTATCACCATTGATCCAGAGGGATGCACAAGGGCTTTTCAGGTAGTATTAGGGGATGGGAGTTTATACCTCTTCTCCGTCTTCTCTAAGTAGCACAAGCTAATTATTTTAATTGTTTTTGCATCTTATTAAAAACTGGGATCTCCATGTATTCACTGCTGTCTCCTACTATGCAGGGAGATGGGTCCTTTTCGGAGGAAAGAGTCTTTTTTTTAATGGATTATCAGCACTGTCTTTTTCAGCACCTAGATTTTCCATGAAGGTCTCCCTTCTAAATCTGATTTGGCCCAGCTCTCTTGGCTGATGGGATCCTACAGTGGGGAGAAGACAGGCAGCCCTCTTTCATGGGGATTTTGGTACTGTAAAGCAAACCAAAAATTTCAGACTTCTCCCTGACAGGGTGGAATCCTGGCCCTAGGATGGTCTCTCTGAGTGCAGCTGCAACCCACCAGAGAAGGCCCAAGTTTTTTGGCAGAAGGAAGATTGCATACAGCTGCCTGCACCAAGACCTGTCCCAAACAATGGCTTAAGTTTGCCCCATTAAGTAGGAACTCTTCCCTTTCACAATGGTGAGACTTTTATTTCCTTTGCAGTTTCGGTGGGAGATGGATGAGTTTGCCCTGCCTGTAGACTTATAATGTTCTTGATTTATTAATACTCTTCATCTATGCTGGGTTACCCAGTCCTGCACCTACAAGCTGTTGTGGGCAGATGCTTGATTGTTAAAATAACTGCCTTTGTGCTTGCGTTTTATTTTCCCTCAGCCCTGGCATATTCTGTAAGGCTAGTTTCACTTCACACCCCATCATTAGTACTGCTCCTCTATTGGCTCCTCAGGTCCTTTTTGAATCAGAAGCCTGGGACTATTGATTGCCAAAATGAACTTTAAAGGCTCATGATTGCCTCTGGTAGCTTTGATTTACTTTATCTCCTTTATGCTTTGGTTTAATAGGGCCTTTATACGAAGGAGAAAAGCAGGAAAAAGCAGGGATCTGTGCATACCAGAGAGAGCCTTGAATTAGAAAGACTTCTCTCCTACATGTTTCCCTACCTGCCTAAACCTCTCTGTTCAGAGATCTCTTAAGATGGCTATGGGAATTCCAGGCAACTGACAGGCTGCTAGCTGAGAAGACATAGCATCCTTTTAGCATAGGATCTCATGACTTGGTGCAGAGATTTTTTGATCAGTCATATTGGGTCAAGGTGTTTCAAATTTCCTTTGGGCGGAAAGGTCATGAACACTCTCCAGGGTTGGTAACACTGTTCCCATCTGCCCATCACCTCTGAAAAATGAAATCTCTGAGGCAGATTTAGGATTTTGTGTTGTTGGTTTGCTCAGGGTGAAACCCTGGATCCTTTTAAATGAATAGCAGAAGCTCCCATTGAATGTGATGAGCTGAGATTTGGATGATAGGGACAGGGTCAACTTTTCCAGTGCTGAGTACAACACTGGGTATGAACAAACACTATTGGGGCACTTATTTGGTTCAATGAACCGAGGCCTTAGCCACCCTGAGCTAGTGACTGTACAACTAAATCCCTGTAAAACCTTTTTCCTGTGCCTTTCTGTGTTGGAGCAGAACTGCGAGATGCTGGATGTGAAAGAGCCACACCTGTGATCACTGAGGTGGATTTTTGATAATCTGTCCTGATGTTCCCTTGTTTACTTCAAAAGTAGCCCTAGCCTGTATTATGAAGTTGCAATGGTTGCTGGTCTGCTATTTCCATTACCCTGTTATAGTGAGGCTGGCGCACATGCTATGCTGATAAACAGACTTGCATGTTGGATTGTGTAGGACAAATTGTAGCAAGCTGTGTCTGTGTGCTTGGCTCTTGCTGCTGCCCAGCTGCCATGTCAAGCTGCTCTGATGGAGCCTCCTGGTGACTGACTTTGTCACGATGTGACTGCATATTTGATATGGTCCCAGTATGACTGTATCAAGCACATTGTCTGACTCACAATACAGACCCCTTCTTTGTAACACTGTATGTACTTATGTGATGTGGCAGAACTGCCTTACCCCTTCAATGATCATGCAGAACAGACCTGGGGCTGGCTAATGATTCTCAGGTTTGGCCAGTAATTTGAAATCTTCAGTCTTAGCCCAAGGTCAGAGAATGAATAGGCTCAAAGACTGAACCCTCTTTTGATGCCATGAGGTTGGAAGGCTGTGAGACATGAAGGGTGGGGTCATGTGGGAGGCAGCTGGTACTGGTGCTGTATGCTGTACATCTCATGAGGAGAAGTAGGAA
Organism: Alligator mississippiensis; assembly: GCF_030867095.1. Lineage (NCBI taxonomy): Eukaryota > Metazoa > Chordata > Crocodylia > Alligatoridae > Alligator > Alligator mississippiensis. The sequence goes on from NC_081832.1 coordinate 23,906,517, forward strand.
GGGTCATTCTCCAGGGCTGCCAATCTGGCACCTGCCCAAGGCATCATGTTCATGAACAACAGTCCTGAAAGAACATGCAGGTTTCTTCCTATTCTGATACGTGTCAATGGGCTTTGTTGAAGGATGTGCTATTGAAAGTGAGGGGTGAGAGAAACAGACAATCTAGTATAGCAGAAGACAGTTTACTTTAGTCTGGAGTATGCGACAATCTGGACATATGATATCTATTTCCAGCTTTCTCAGTGACCTGATCTGTGTCTTGGGTCTCTTCCTGTCCCTCTGCATCCATTTCCCTGCTGACCTTTGTCTGCTTGGCGTCTTTGCTCTTCAGAACAGGAGCAGGAGCTGTCCCTCTGTGTGTGTGTGTGCTGCCCAGGACCCAAGGGCATCTAGGCACATTGTAATAAAAAGTTATCTTAATAGCAATAGTCCAGAAAAGGGTAACCAGAAGAATGCGTTTAGGAAGATGGAAAACTAGAGAAGGGATCTCTGGGGATGGAAGAGAACCCAGGGAAAGGGAAGCTCATTTTGCAAGACCTCTCTCTGAATGGTGTCTTTTCCCCCATCATGGTTTCAGCAGGTCAACTGGCACTCTGACCCCAGGTACTTCTGAGTGGCACTGCACTGTGATGCTCACCAGAAAGAGGCAGGTACCTGTTTCTAGTTTGCTGATGTCCTCAAGCCAGCTCTCATAGCATGGCTGCTGGTGAGATGCAGGCTTGTACAGTCCCACTGAGGACTGAAACACAAAAGAACTTCACAGTAAGTTAAGGATCTTGGGGAGCTATTATTGTCCTGGTCTGAGTGGCCTCATCTATCTAGGGGGTAGAGATTTCTATCTTAATCTGCTTGTGTTGAGAAGGCAGGAGTGAATCGTCTATGATATGCAGTGTGCTCATGCATACCCATTGGTGTGCATGTGTGCACAGGCCCACATGTGTGCCCCTTACTCCTCCACCCACACTTTCTGCACTGAAAAATGTAACACTACAGGACTAAAATTAGCTTTGGAGCATTTGTAATCATGCCAGTGACATTTCTTGGCAGCACTGAAAATACCATAGGGGAGGAAATGCAATGTTAACCCATTCTGCACAGTCAGCCCATGTCCTGAAAGGTAAGTAATGTAAAAACAATGAGATCCTCTGTACACAGGGACCAAGTAGAGTAGAGGAGTGGACACTGGGCTGGGACTCTGGAGATGTGGGTTTTGTTCCTGGCCATCTCAGTGACTTGCTGTGTGACCTTGTATAAGTTACTTAGGGTTGGCCATGTCATGCATGTGCTTATTCAGGGGGAAACCAGAGTCCTTTTACTGCCTTGTAATTGCCAAACATAGTGGCAAGGATGGGAGGGAGAGCAGCTGCTTGGTAATTCAGGTATGTAGGGATTGAGTGGCAGTGGGTGGAACGTTGTCTCCACCTCTTCCCCTGGCCACTCTCCACAGGAGGAGAGTTACTTCTCTCGTTATGGGGGTGGCAAAGCTTTGCAGTGCCCATAGCTCAGGGAGGATTACAAGCTATAAGGTGGCTTGTCTTTAGTCTCTGTGGACTAGTTTCCTCATTGCTGAAACAAGGATAACACTTAACATTTTAAAGCTCTTTGAGAAAGACAATGACCAAGTGATATCAGCAGATCTCTTTATCTCTGCACTTCATGCGCCCTCTGTGGAACGGTTTTTCTGAACTAATGTTCTGTCAGTCCCTTCCCCTACCACAAAAATACTGTTTTCTCTTTCAGTCACTGCAAAGAAAAATACTGCCAGCTGCTTTTAGTTCCAACCAGTATCCTGTAGATGGGGTTTCTGAACACACCCTCTGATATTACTGGGAATGGTCCCAGTAAGAGATGAAGGACAGAAATCAGGACAGGTTACATCTTGGAGGATTTCAAATGGGTTAATGGAGGAATGGGGGGAAGAGGTAGGTGGAGTGACTTGGAAAGTGTCTGGAAAATGAGGGGTTTCTCTTCTGGCTCAGAGGTTCAACTCCAGGTCAGGTCAAACTAGAGAAGAATTATCCCCTCTGCTGGGTGTGTGGTGTCCTCTATGAAATGAGTTGATGGTTTTAGGACTTTGTAGCCCAGAGACCTCAGCATGGTTTGGAGTAATGAAGCCTCATCAGTCCCAGTAGGGAGGCTGAACCTGGACTGGACAGTAGGGGCTCAGTTCCCATTCTCCTTTGTAGAACTTGACTGGCTCTGGGTTGAGAGGTGTAACCACTCCAGCTGCTCTGGCAAAACAAGGTTGCAAAGAGAATGGGCATCAGCTCAGGCCTTGTCCCTAGAGCTAAATGTGATTGTCTTCATTGTCTGTATGCAAAGAGCTGTATCTAATTTGAGCTCCTTCAAAGGGGCCAGGGCACTGACTCCCACCCCTGAGGAGTGGGAGTCACACATTTTCACTCACAGAGAGGAAAATGCAATGCGAGGAGCTACTCAAGGAAGCTTTTAGAATGCAGGGACCAGGCCATTCCTACCTGCCTGCGGGTGCACATTAAGCAGCTATTCAGCTGCATGGCTGTTCTCGTGAAGGTCACAGACACATGCCCTTGGATATGGCCTATAAATAGTCCTACCTGTAAACATGGCACTAAAGGGCAACCAAATTAGGGCAAACTGCTTGCCAGCCTGCCATCCCAGGATGGTGCTGGCCATGACATGCATTCTCCTCAGTCACCTGATGCTCTGATCACATGGTCCCTCTGCATCTTTGTTTGATGGGGCTGGATTCTGAGCCCCTTAATCAGATGTGACCTATCGCCTCTGACATACTGGCTGAAGCTGTGAGATTGTTGACCTTGAGATTTGGTCCCCAGGGATTTACTGTGTGGAAGTGCCTGATGAGTTTGTTTAAGGACTGTCCTGGAGTCAGTGTTCCAGGGCAGATTCGGGGAATAGCTGTGGCTGAATTCTAGATACCCAGGAAACGTTTGACCGGCAATTTGACCTGAAGCTAGTTGGAGACTTGCCTGCAGTGAATGTAATTTTTAGTGACTGAATAATAATGAAGTAATAATGCATATTGTTACATAACCTGGCAAAACTACAGGCCACCCTTCAGCAGGAAGAAACCTCAGGCAGCAGAGCAAGGCATGTGAAGTTACAGGTGAGGAACAGCTGACCGGGCTACACTGGCCTCTGCCTTTTACACATGTATCCTCAGGATTATGTAGTGTAGAACAGAACTGAGGGCCCTGAATCCCTTCTGAAGCGGAATCACAACAGTTCCTCTAGGACAGTGGTGTTCAACCATTTGGGCCCAGGGGCCAGATGAGGGGTTCAGGGCTGGTCCACAGGCCAGATTGGACCCTGTATGCCAGGATCAGGCCCCAGTGCCCTGTGCCACCTCCAACTGCTGGTATTGGACCCTGCACCACCTCTGTCCACAGGATCAGGCATTGGGGCCCCGCGCTGCCCTGCCTGGTCTTGTGTGCTGAGATCAGACTCTGGGGCCCCACGCTGGTCCCATATATCAGGATTGGATCCTGCACCAGCCTGTGCACCTAATTTAACATACAGGGCTATGACAGATGATGCAGCACGTGGATTGGATCTGGCCCATGGGGTTGAGCACCCTGTTCTAGGACGCCTGGATTGGGACATGGTTTGGCCCTGTGAAATTAATTTGTCATCAGCTGTCATGAGGCACTGGTCACAGGTGAGACTGTCATGGGGCACTGATGAGACTGGCTCTGACCACTTCTTCTAGTCTTCTCTGAGCATAACCAGTGAGTTCAGTGTTATTGTGAGTAAGTGGTGACGGTTATTTTGCAGACTGTGTCTGTGAACTCCACTTGTTGCATTGGTTTATTCCCAGCCAAAACATAAGCTCATTTCAGTGATGCAGAATAAATACTGGTACCTAAAGGCAACCTGCCTTGGAAAACAGAAGAGGAGTTGAGTGAATTCTGGTGAATATTATGTCTGTCCTTGTTTTGGGTTTACAGAGAAGACAAGATAGAAGGAGTGTTTAACAACCTAGTTAGTGTAATATTTCTCTGTGTGTTTATAGTCCTTTCTATCCAAGGCTCTCAAAGCAACCTGCAGACACACTGAACCCTATGAAAGCCCTATTATATAGGGAAGTAATATTAGTTAACAGATGGGGAAACAGAGAAGGGAAATGACTTGCATAGGTTCACACAGGTTGGTAGCTTAACTGGATCCAGGTAACTCTCCGTGACCTGTTCTAACCACTTGACTATGCTACTTCTAACCCATGGTTTCTGCCAGGACTTCTCATTCCACATATGAAAGCATCCAATGTTTCACAAGCACACAATTCCTGATTGGTATGCACTGTTCTGTATTCAGCAGGAAGCAGTGGCTGGACAGTTGCCAGGCAGTTATTTTATTGTTACTAACTGGAAGAGTGCTGGTAGCACAGAGCATTGGTGGGTTCTTGGATGAATGGTAGGACAATCTTTATTTGGAACAGGAGTAAGGCAAAGCATAATGTAATTTTCACAATGAGACTGAATATACTTTCAGTTTTACTATCATCTTACAAGCAGCGTGAATGGTATTGCACTGGTGTTACCGGATCCAATTCCTCTCTGAGGTAATCCTTTGTCTTCAGTGAAGTTACACTAGAATTATTTTGACCTGGAGTGTTTAAAGTGCTAGAATGCCAGATGAATTGCTACAGATCCATTAGGATACACCAGTAGTGTTGGCATCAGCCTGGTCCCCCTAGGTGTGGAACTGCTAGGGGAAGGGTGATGCAATAATGCTGAAGGGGGATTTTCCAAAGAGAAATTCAAATACATAAGAGGAAAACCAGTGTAGCACCAGTTGGTCCCTGTTCTTGTTGTTATCACTTTGGTGCCTGCATGTCTCCACTCCAGTGCGTAATAAGGATGGCAAGGATCACAGAGATGCTTTCATATGTGGAGAGACTAAATAAGCTAGGATTTTTCAGTTTAGAGAAAAGACGACTGAGGAGAAATATGACAAAAGTCTATAAAGTAATGAATGGGGTTGAGAAACAAGGACTTGTGGGATGAGACTTGCTGTATGCAGCTGGCACAGGGCGTCCCCTTGAGGGCTGTGAAAACCTGGCTTGTCTGACATAGAAAGCATCAGTCCTCAAATTAACAGCAGGAAATGCCCTGGGACTTGGCTAGTAGCATACCCATTCTAATGTGGGAGGCACTGGGGGCTGAAAATGCTGCCTCTTTCCATTGTACCATTGGCATTAAATCCACAGCATGTGACACTGTCGTTTTAGTAGATATCTAAAAGCTGAGCATCCTTGTGTCCATATTGATATTGAAACATGATATTAAGAAACAAAATAATAGAATCTATTATCCTATGCTGATTTTATCTTGTGCTGCTTCTGTCACAGTTAAGGTTTCTGCATCCTTGGATATGAAAAAGTGGGAAGCCAGAAATGCACTTCTGTCATAGCAGGGTCAGGCCCTTTCTGGCTGCTGCTGCCAATATTTTTTCCATGATGATTATGTGTACAGTGGCACAACAGAGCCCTAGTGTGCTCCTTACAGCATGTGGCAAGACACCGCTTTGAAGGGTCTGACCCAATTTTCAAATTTGGGAGCCCAAGTCAAGGCTATTCTAGATCTACATACACAGGCTCCAGTGGTAACAGGCACCAAGGCTGTGACTGGCCTAAATATGTAAGTAATTTCACAGTGCAGGTAAATGAGACCTGAGCTGCAAAGTCTCTCAGGGGTTTTTGACAATCCTGCAGTAAACGACCAATCATGTGGCTTCCTGCAAGTCTAAGAATCTATATGCACACTGTAGCACTTTGGGTCGCTGCCTGGTATTTGGGGGTGTAACACTCTATAGTCTACACGCAGATGTTAGCTGTCTGTCACAGCAGCCATGGGGAGTAGATCACTGATGCTGTACTTGGGGAGAACAAAAGCACAGAGAGAGAAATGAGGTGGGTTGTTCAAGGCTTGTGGTGGATCTGGGGTTAGTGCTCAGTTTTCAAGATTTGGGCTTTAGATTTAAGGTGCTTCAGAGCAGGGGCTGCTTTCTTTCTTAAGTGCTCACAGAGTACCAACCATGGCAGGGCCCATCCTGCTGGGGACTCTGCACACCATCACCTCCTAAACAATAAATAACAATATAAAAAATGTTAAACAGATGTCCCAGGAAGGCAGACATTTCTCCTCTTTCTTCAAGCTTTGAACTGCATGGTAACCTCACTCACATGATTTTGGTTTGAGTTACTGATTGAATTACCTGAACAAGAGTCCATGCTAGGACACAGCACACTGTGTGGCAAAGGTAAATACTGATTCACACAGACATTTCTGGAACATTAAATACTCCTGAAACGTCTAGGCCACCTTCAAAGGTTCATGAAGTGGCAGTGCTAAGAGAATTAATCCAAACCTCTATTATTCACAAAGAAGTCAGGACTTTATTTAGTATGTATTATTTTATTTATTTATTTATTGTCTTAGTCCCTGGATTTGACCAGTCAAACCACTCTGTGAAAATGTGCAAGATGTGTAGATTACTATATTTTACATTATGACAATACTGATTGCATTTATTAGCCATGATGAATGGGCCCCAGCTTTCTAAAAACACTTTGTATATGCACACACACGCACAGAATTATAGAGAAGTAGGGATGGAAGGGACCTCTGTAGGTCCTCTAGTCTAATCCCCTGCCTGAGGCAGGCTCATCCCTATCAAAACCATCCTGTACAAACCCATAATCTGACCTCTTAGTAAAGCTACAGTCAGTTCTTACACAAACACAAGGCAACATCATAACCTGCCACAGGTAAAGCAGGGGGACCATGGCAACCAACATCCGGTTGCTGTAAAGGTTGCTAATATACGCTCAGGAGATCCCAGGTAGACAGCCATGCCTCCAACTACAGAGGAAAGCATAAAGGCACATATATATAATATGTGTATGTGTGTATACACACACATACATATATGTGTATATGTGTGTATGCATATATGTATATATACATATACACACACAGTGCAATAAACTTTAATGTCCCCAAATACAGTGGAAGTTCATTGGCAGTAAAATAGATTGAAAACTACAAGTGCTTAAAATTTGTGACATAAGCAGTTTCCACCCAGAGTGGCTATTTTTGCAGACTTGGCTCACTGTCCAGCAACAGCTGCTTCCACTCCAGTGTGTAACAAGGATGACTTCCAAACACCTTTGTGAGGGAGATTTTGTTATCAGTTCCATTCTTAACACCATCTTAATGCTGATCTGAGAGGAAATACAAAACATTTGGTTGTGCCTTTTTTTGCTTCTTCACAATGTGCAAGAAAGCCCGAAGCTGTTGTTGTCAGGAAAAACAAAAGACTACCTTCTTCTTCATCCAAACAACATCCTTTTCTTCCTTTTTCTCTTTTATTTTGTTGTACATTCGAGCTATCAGAACATAACATAAGAACATAAAAATTGCCATTAACTGGGTCAGATCATAGGTTCATCTTGCCCAGTATCCTGTGTCATCTTGGCAGTGTAGATCCCGAAAGGGAGATTGAACTGGGTATAACCAAGGTTTTTTTCCTCTGTTCTTCTCTCACTTGCAGCTTCCAGTATTTAAGATTTAGGAAGTTCTAATTCAGAGGCTATACCCCTGACTCCCACGCTCAATAGCTACTGATGCCCCTTTCCTCCATGAATTGTCCAATACCTTTTTGAATCTGGTTAAACTGGCAGCTTCCACAACATGTGGTGGCAATGAGTTCTGCATTTTAATTACACACTGGGAACATCTACACATGCATCTTAAGCAAGTACTAAATGACTGTGCAGTACTGTGCAGCCCTGATGCTGCATGGCTACTATGTCATGCCACAGTTTGTGTCTGGTGACGCTATGTCCCTGTGGCAATGAGCTACCATCAGAGCTGCCCCAGCAGGCTGCAGGGCCCGGGGCAAATCAGCCTGTGCGGGGCCCTGCCCTTGCCCTGATCCCGTGTGCCCCGGACCCAAAGAAGCCACCACCCTTGACAGCGGCACTGTTGGTGGTGGTGGGCAGGGTGGGTAGCGAGCGGTTGGATGTGAAGCCAGCGGCGGCAGCATGGAGTTGCTGTGGCCACTCCGCCCAGCTTGCAGGGTCCCCCAGAGCACGAGGCGTGGGGAAGTTGCTCCGATTCTCTGCCCCCAGGGAAAGCACTGGGTACCATGATGTAGCTCATCGCTACGGTGATGTAGCATCTCATGTAGACATGCCCACTTTGTGAAAAAGAGCTTCCTTTTGTTAGCTTTAAACTTATTACCTACTACAGCAAAAGCTCTGTTATCTGGCACCAATGGAGAATGGGGGGTGCCGGATAACCAAATATACTGGTTACCTGAGAAGCATCTTTGCCTAGTTGGGTAAAGAGGCCCCTCCCGCCGTGTCCGACGCATCAGTGTGCTGGGGAACAGGCACCGCGCTGCCCCTCCCCTGGCATCAGAGTGCCGGAGGACAGGGACGGGGGTCCTGCATAGGCTGCTTTGCGGCCATGGACCGAAGTGGGCCTTGGAGAAACCAGAATACATCCCTTTCTATTCTCTCTTCCTTATCATGTGCTTCCCTCAAGCATCTCTTTTCTAAATAGGCCTATCCTCAGAAACAATGAGTTTTATATTCCCTGTTTTTGCTGGAAGTCCCTGGAGGACCAGAGAACTGCATGTGAGTTTCCTCAGCCCTTTTTTAAGGGATGGGTATGCTACACCCTTAGCAAAGAGAACTTTACCGGAAAGAGACTTCCCTTTGTTGCAGTTTGAGGCCACTAGGTGCAATGGCTTCAAACTGCTGTAGAGGAAACTTCTGCCTATGAGGGTGGATAAGCATTGGAACAGGCTACCTAGAGAAGCTGTGGAATCTCCACCCTTGAAAATTTTCAAGAGCAGGTCGGACAGACATTTGGGTGGGATAGTTTAATCAGGGGTGATCCTGCCTTTAGCAGGGAGCTGGACTAGATGACCTCATGGGGTCCCTTCCAAGCCTATTTTCCTATAATCCTATGAACATTTTTATTAGGTGTTTGCCAGCCATTGGTGTTAAATAAAATAAAACAAAGCAAAACAGAAAGAAAATCCAAAACATTTTAAACAACTTGAAAAAAGTTATACTTAAATCAGGTTTCACTGGCTGAATACCCATGATACCAGTATTCCTGTTCATCATCTAAAGAAACTTCCAAGAATAGCAGGGCAGACAAGACTTGAATTTCTAATGTAAAAACAAGTGGAGAAAGAGAATCCTTAAAATAAGGATTCCTTTTTCTGTTTTTTTTCTCTATATATTTATAAGGAAACCAAAAATAGCACAAATCCTAGTTCTTGTCTCTCTTTTCAAATCACCTTTAAATATTTATAGAGGGTTATTAGAAAATAAAATTCCTGTTTCTCCCCTGAACTGGCACTACAAGACACAAAGGAAGAGGACCAGTAAATCAGTGCATGGACTGAAAATAGAACAGGAGGGTTATCTGAAAAATGCACTAAATATAGACAATAAAGTTAGACCCCAAACTACAGCACTGGTGAGCTCTGCCTTCCCCTTTCCCTCATATAATTAAATGTCACTTGCAGAGAACTGTGAACTATTATGCATTCTTTATAGGCACACAGATAGAACCAAGGATCTGCTCAGCTGTCCAGTGTCAGGCTACTGCATATTTGTATCAGTGGAGGGACTGTGACCATTGTAAATGATAAGTTGTGAATGTGAAGGATGCAGGGGCTTGCTTGCATCACAGAAGCCTCTTGCTGAAAACATAGCCTTAAGTGGTGAGAATCTGGGGTAGGTTGCAAACTCATATCAGATTTATCCAAAGGTTGTATGACCCTTCCAAAGGAACCTGGGTCCTGTTTCAAGTGAATTTCAGATAATTGGTTCTAACACCACAGCAAGTCCAGAAATTCCAGCTCTGCTTTGCTAGGAGTCTTGGGCCTGAAATCTGGGATTTGTGAATCTATGGGCGCGTCTACATGTTGACCTATGGCGAAACAATGACGCGCTACGTCACTGTACAGCACACTATGTATCATGCAGGTCTACATGTGATCACCAGGTACATTGCTGTAGTGGCACGCTTGCCAGTTATAGTGCGCCACTATGGTGACATAGTGGCAGAATCTAACCATGAGCTGTGTGCAGTAACCGCCCATACTTCGCTGTGCTTTAGTACTTCCAAAATACAGCAATGTGTAGACATACCCATTATGGAGTAAAACAAGGAAATGTTCACCTAGAAGAAAAACTTCCATTTTTTATGCTAACTCGAAGAGTGGGAATGATGGGTAATGATAGAGAGGACAGTCATAGGGTCTTTATAGGGAAATTTCAGGAGGTTGGAATTTTATAGGTTATATTAGGATAAAGACCCTAACAATTGCATACCTAGGAATCTAAACGTTGGTCTGGGATTCCTTCTTTCGTGTGCTTTCCTATCCAGTGCTTTCTGGTTGAACCTAAGTCAGAAATACTATAATATGATAAAGTTTAGTACCTTTGACCCATAGACCAGAAGCCTTTAACCAAGTTGACTAAACATCATTGTCCTGGTTTCACAAATACCGGGATGCAGAAAGGCACAGGCCCACATTTTAGAAGACTCCAGCCAAGAACCCTTCAAAAAGTCCAGAAAAGTCACCTCAAAGAAGTCCTTCCAAATCAATATGATTGCTATTTACAATATAAATACATTAATGTAGCTATATTATTCATCTATAATTGATTGAGTACAACATTTTGAGTTATTTTTGGCGAAAATAGAGTATCAGGCCTTGGTTCAGGAACCAATCCCCCATTTATAACATTGTTTCCTATGGGAAAATCGGTTCCAAGTTTCAACGTTTCAATTTAAGACACAGTTTTCAGGAACCAATTGTGCCATAAGTCCAAGCATTGCTTGTATCATAGAATTATAGAATCATTTAGTCTAACCTCCCACTTAGAGCAGGACCATCCCCAACTATATCATTCCAGCCAAGGCTTTTTCTAACCGAGTCTTAAAAACCTCCAAGGATGGAGAGTTCATAACCTCTCTGGGGAGCCTGTTCCAGTGTTTTACTACCCTCCTAGTAAAAAAAATTCTCCCTAATATCTAACCTAAACTTCCCTTGTTGCCACTTGAGATCATTGCTCCTTGTTCTGTCATCTGCCACCACTGAGAACAGTCTTCATCCTCTTTCAGCTAGTCTGCTAGAAGGCTACTATTAAATCCCCTCTCAGTCTTCTCTCTAGCCCAGTTCCCTCAGCCTGTCCTCAGAAGCGATGTGCCCTAGCCCCCTAACCACTTTGTTGCCCTCCGCTGGACTCTTCCCAATTTTTCCACATTCTTTCTGTAGTGGGGGGCCAAAAGCTGGACACGGTACTCCACATGTGGCCTCACCAGTGCTGAACAGAGGAGAATAATCACTTCCCTTGATCTGCTGACAACATTCCTATCAATGTAGCCCAATAGGCCATTAGCCTTTTTGCCAACAAAAAGCACACTCTTGGCTCATATTCAGCTTATTATCCACTGTAACCCCCAGGTCCTTTTCTGCAGAGCGGCTGCCCAGCCAGTCAGCCACCAGCCTGTAGCGGTGCATGGGATTGTTCTGTCCTAAGTGCAGGACTTTGCACTTATCTTTGTTGAACCTCGTGAGATTTCTTTTGATCCAGTTCTCCAATTTATCTAGGTCTCTCTGAATCCTAATATCCACAACTCTGTTTGACTTTAGGTGGAATTGTGTGGGGGGGGAGGGTGGGAGAAGAGGGGGAGGGGAATCTGAAACTGGGCCCAAGGCATCTGAAGCTGAGCATCCAGAAACTGGATTATCATGATTAATAATCACAGACCATGTCTGAAAGTTTTGCCTATATTGCTTGGGAAAAGAACTGATCCTGAATACCAGTCCAGTTCTCTCTGCTGCTCTAATGGAACCTGTTACTTTCTTGATCCAAAGCTAGTGCTATATTCACTGGACTATCTATTACTTATAGGGTGTATCTACACATGCAGTTAGCATGACACAATAAACTCCAGCATATCTTGCACCGGAATTTATCACTCCTGGGTGCCATATTTACACATGTGCCTGGGACCGCAGTATGTTGAGCTGGGTCAGAGTAGCCCTGGCTGGTAGGAGGCTGGGGGAGGGGGAATGGCAGCCTGCCAGCCTGAGGCTGCTCTGACCTGGGTCAACGTGCTGCGGAGGGGCTGGCTGGGGCACGAGGGTGGAGCTAACTGGCAGATAGCTACTGCACTAAAGCCCCCTCAAGCCCCAGCCAGCCCTGTCACTGTCTATATGTGTATTGCAGCGCTTTAAATAACACTGCCTTAGAATAGTACTTGTCTTTACAAGTGCTAACAGCAGAGTTCATTAGTTTACTGCAGCCCAATAGGGCCACACAGATAGATGCTGAGACTCTACTGCAAAGCTAGTTAGGTAAATGTCTTGTGTAGATGTGCCCATAAAGTATTAGTCATTAGCATCTGGTCCCAGCTTGCACATGAACAAACCTGAACCCCTGAATGTTTCCTCAGCATGTCTGAATTCTGGACACAGTGCCATTGTCAGTTTGAACTCTTCTTGAGAGGTTCAGGCTGGGTCTCATTCTCTATGAGCCAGTCCACTTAACCCTGTTTATAGCATATGTCATAGGACTTTCTATATATGTATTACATGAACAATGCGTGCCTCCTGAGTCCGGGGGGGGGGGGGCACAGCAACCACATGCAGGCAGCAGTGGTGGTTTCAGTGACAGGGGCATGGCGATGGTGAGAGGGGACCACCCACAAACAGCTGTGGTGACATTGGTGGTGAGGGTGGGCTGAGCAGGGACCGCCTACAGGCAGCTACAGCGGTGTCGGCAGCAACGGGGGAGGTGGCGGGCAGTGGGCAGTGAGTAGAGACTGTCCTCAGCCACCGTCTGTGGTGTCACCGGCGGCGAGCACGAACCACCCGCAGAAACCGGCAGTGGCTTCGACAGTGGCCATCTCAGTGGGGGCATGTGCCCCTCTGTGCCCCGACTACGTATCACCTATGATGTATTATATAACGCAGGGCATATAAAAGCATTGCTGGGGTGTCAGCTCTTCAGGGCAGGAGAGTCACCTTGACCCATGCTGAGCACTGTAGAAAATTATGCTCCTGTGTGAATGCTTCTCCACAACATTAAGGTGGCACTTCTGAGTAGTTTTTGACCCAACTGCTTCCTTTGTCAGCAACCTCAGCCCATGGGCTAGATCCAGCCCACCAAGTGATTTTATCCAGCCTGTGAAGCCCAGGTAGCTGTGGCAGGGAGATGCTCTGAGGACTCAGCTGTGGGATGGTTTTCTGATGGTTCAGCAGCTGGGAGGTTCTGCATGCATGGCTGCAGTGGTAGCTGGGTGGTAGGGAGAGATGGCATCAGTGGCAGCCAGGTCAGAAGCGCTGGCATGCCTCAGACTGAGCTGCCTTATTGTGGCCTATTGCTTCTAAAATGTTGCCAACCCCTGTCCTGGAGCCATCTGCTCTCTGTGGCATTTTCAAGTTGAGGTCTTCTCTTGGAGATACCACAGATACCTTTGGCCTCAATTCACACAGTTGTACTTTGGTTTATAGTCATGGAATAAGTGCTTCCAGGAGGTGAACAACACAACTTGCTGGGACAGGCCAGGAACAGCTTCAGCATCACAAGCTCATTTGACCTAAATATAACCCTGTGGCTGCAGTTATTATCAGACCCCTCTCACTTTCAGTGGAGTTGGGAGGGGTCAGCTTTGAGTTTCTTTCTCTCTGTGGCTGGTTTGTAGCCACCATGATCTCACCTCATCCCCCTCCCCGTTTGTACTCACCTCCCCGTTTGTACTCCTCTGAACTGATTTGTTACCTTTTACCTGGCTGCTCAGAAAAGAGCAGGCTTTAATGAGGGGGGACGCAGGAGAATTGCTTGTGTAGGCATGTGTCTTAGGACACTGACCCTGTTCTTTATGGTTAAGGGGTTCTGAGGCAGCCGCTATGCTTGGTTGAAGGGTAGCGCTGTTAAACAGGAGCCCAGAAGGCATTAGGAACCTCTGTACCACTTCCCCACTCAGGTTCAGATACAGGGAGTTATCACATGGAGTTACCATGATAAATGGGTGCCTGTCTGGGAGGAAAGGCTCAGAAAACTTTGAGTTATTGGATTATGCTGGATTCTCTCATGACTCATGAAAATGGACATTAGTCATGAGATTGCCTAGAAGTCTGGGATTTCCATAGTCTTCTCCATCTCAATGAGCCCTTGCACCTGCTTCCCTAGTAAAGAGGGGCCAATGGGCCTGGTAGATCCCTTTGAGTCTAGCAGGGAGAACAGGAATGATCAGCAAAGCCTAAACTTACCCCTATTATATGGCTGTAGGTGGTGCTTGATGCTCTGAGGAAGGAACACAGAGGTGCGTAGACAACTCTTGTGAGTTCCTTCTGGCCACTCTTGCTTCACATGTGTGGGGGGAAGGGATATCACTGCGCCTTACATTCTGCAAGTCTTCTCTGGACCAGTGGCCTGGTGTATGTAAATCCCGAAGGCTCAATAATTGTTGCCCAAGTGACCAGTCAGACCAGCCAGCGTGTTATCCATTACTATAGAGCAGTGATTTTCAACCTTTTTCCATTTGCAGACCCATAAAAAATTCTGAATGGAGATGCAGACCCCTTTGAATTGTAAGTGTGGGTATTCATATATTTTGATTGATCATAGTCATCTTTCACACACCCGTTAGACAACACTCTGTGGACCCCCAGGAGTCTGTGGACCACAGATTGAAAACCACTGCTATAGATGGTTCATTAAGCATCATTTGTTAGAACTCCTCTTTTTTAAATAATCTTGCAAGGAAACAGAATAAGTACTATATGATTTAGGTGAGACACTTCAAATAAAGAAGAGTAACATGCTAATGATCAGTGACCCACCTGAAAAATAGATCTCAAATAACTCAGAGGCTACAATTTGTTTTGACAAATTATTTTAAGGCTTTATGAATAATAAATTTATCTCATAGATTTCATAGACATTAGGGCTGGAAGGGTCCTCGGAAAATCATCAAGTCCAGCCCACTGCCCCAGGGGCAGGAAGTCAGCTGGGGTCAAAGGATCCCAGCAAGATAAACGTCCAAATGTCTCTTAAAGGAGTCCAGAGTAGGTATTTTCATCACCTCTGGTGTCAGTCTGCTCCAGGCCTTGGGGGCTCGGACTGTAAAGAAGTTCTTCCTTATGTCCAGCCTGAAACAAACCTGTAGCAATCAGGTTTGGTTCACGAAGAAGTCACAGACAGAGATGCTAAATTCTTTAAATAACACATATGTGTGTCCTTGAAGACTTTAAAAAAAATATCAGTCCAGTTTGAAGAACACCAGCCACAACCAGATCTTTTACACTGTCCTCATTATGCAGGTAATTCTAACAAAAAATCTGTCCACTTCTGTTATTTCTTTAAAGGTGTAAGGGGATATTTTGGAAGCTCCTGTACTTTTATAAATGGATTTAAACACATGCGTATCCAGGAGTGATCTAGGGGTGGGAGATGAAGAATGACAGCCAGCTCTCCTGAGGTCTAGTTTTAGCTCAGTGTCTCAGCCAAGTCCTTCACATCTCTTTGTCCCTATTAAGCCATCTGGCAAACAGGGATGACAATCATTATTGACCTCTCTAGACAAACAATAAAGCACTGTAGTTTGTTAGTGCAAATTGCTGTTGTTGAAGAACATCGAATGTTTTGAATTCTATAGAAATAAATGGTCAAGATTTCTGGAGGGCAGGTGGGGTGGGAATGGAGAAAAATATTTTCATGGATTTTTTTTTCTTTCTGTTTTATAACTAGCTATAGCATTTGTCAATTTTTTTTCAACATTTGAATGACCAAAAAATGGAAGGAAGAAAAACACCTTTGGCAGATTATTTTTTGTCTGGGTTTGAACTGACTCTAATGACTATTTAGCTCTGTTCACAAGTGCGTACATAATTCCTTTGAGCAGGAGAGCTCATTTACCAACATTAGCAGCACATGCGTGGTACAGACTCTAATGTCTGAGATCCAAAGCCTACTCTGATCTCTTAAGCCTCGAGAGTCAGTCTACATGTTATTGATTTTGTTTTGATAAAAGCTTTGTAAACGTAAGGCAAAGATTGTTTTGCACAGATGGCGTCTGACACACATGGAAGACACTCCCATTGTCATTCCTCCCTGTCAACGTCACAACACCCCGTGAGTATCAGAACTCCTTTGAGGAATGTGACAGGAGGTGCCAGGTCGGGTTGGGACTGCCCAACAGGTTCTGTTTCTGATGGTCATAAGCCACCTGCCATTCACAGAGCTGCATTGTGAGTGGCTGAATTACTGTCCTGCAGGTATCTGGCAAACAGGTGATGTACATGTACAGCACAGAGGAGGAACTAGGAAAGAATCCCTTATTTACGCAAACAATTGAACAATGTATGAGCTATGACTTGCTGTGTACTCTTGGGTGAGCTTTACTGCAGAGACAAAATCAGGATTCCCTATGAAGCATCAGTGTCATGAGGTGCTGGGGAGGTGAGATGAGGTTTATGTTATATTTTGAGGATGATTATGTTCTCTTTGTGCTGATACAAACAATTACTGTTGATCACCAAGCAGCAAAAGAAATGGAAGATATAAATGGGGGGGGCTTGCAAACTTAACTTGTTGGGTTTTAGTTTTGCATAACACGACGTAGGGGTGATTTAGATCTGAACCCCATACTGCCCCGTCTCTACAACACGGACGAGACAGGTCACATGGGCTCCTGGGTTCTCCAAACCAGCCTGCCTCTCACTGATTGCCCCTTAATGGTTGCCTACCTTCCTGTGCTCCGTGTTACAATGACACACTGTTATTAAATGGCAAATGTTGCACTGTACCACTCCCTTATTTTGCAGCCTAGGTCTGTGGATCTTGGCACACCTTACCTGAATTAATACGGCTTCAGCCTGACGCCCTGTGATATCATTAGGTTTGTTGTTGTTATTGCTGTATGTACAGGTACAGGGAAGCAGAGGGCCTTGCCCAAGGTTACCCAGTGAATCAGTGGCTGAGTAAAAAATTAACCTCTGAGTCCTGACTCCTACTACCTTGCTCCATCCACTTTCAGCCCACTTCTAAACTGATATAAGAGCTAGATTCAACTAGATTCAGAGTGCTCGGCTCCCCATCCAGGTGGAATAATGGTTTCAAGGAGACGATGCCTGTGCTAACTGTGAAGCCTATCAGTATATACACACTTCAGAGGATCAGGGCCAGAGGACTCAGTACTCTTTCAGTATCCAGCCCCAAATCAGGAATAGATTCACTGCAGTCATTGTGGCCCCACTGCTGCAAAGTGAGTATAAGTGAGGTTGGAACCAGGCCCTTAAGGCATGTCTGCAACACCTCTGGACCTTGCTAATGAGCACTTCTGGGAAGCATGGTGCACACATCCCACATGCACTGAGTCTTCAGATATGAAGCTGCCTTAGAGCAGCCCAGCCATGTGCCACTAAGCACGCCTGAGAAAGGGAGCTAACTTATTGCCATGTACCCAGTGCTACATTCATGCATCCATTTTGGGTGGGGGGCATGCTGGAAGCAGGCATGCTGTGCTTTAGTGGCATCCCCTCACACAGGGATCCATCCTTTGTGTTTGGGTTTGGGCTAGTACCATGCTGCAGTATCAGATGCCTTTGTTGCATCTGATAGCACCATGCAAAGTACAGCAGTGTCAGAAAACAGTCTTTTAGCCGCTGGCCTCAACATGCATCTACACTAGCCACTATGGTGCACATAGAGAAAGATGAGAGAGCTCCCTCAGGGTGTGATATTAAAAAAAGGGGGTCACCCAAAATAGGGGAGTCCAAAAAAGTAAGGAGCAGATCTGTCTCCCCCACTTCTGGTTGCTTGAGTGACACAAAGCCACCAGTGACCTACCCTACTCGTTCAATAGCAAACTCTTCACATAGTAGTGTAGCAAGGGCTGTGGTTTCAATATCATCTTTTGATATTATTCCCTGGTCTCATCTTTATTAAAACACTCACATGAAGCGAGATACTGAAATAAAGGCATAAAACGGATTTCTGGGGAAATATGGGCATAAAACTCCATCTTTCTGAACCAACAGGCTCATATACACACACCCACACTCACTCTGAATGAATGTTCAGGATTTATCCTACTTATTATCTGGATATTGCTACAGTGTTATTTATATTTTTTGGAAGCCAGCCTTTACTCCCTGCTGTTCTGGAGCTGAAGGCCAACATTGTCAAGTGATGCAGCCACTAGCTTTGTTTGCAGGTCTTCAGGTACCCAAAACATGAGGCTGACTTAACTTGGGCAATCCTGGATTTGCTTAGCGCTGTAATAATCTAGTCCTAAGACTATTTTTTTACCTCTTTGCAGCCAAAGTTGGGGATAAGCAAGCTATTAATGACATTCATTTTCCAAGCAGAATAGGGAAAAACAGGGTGAAGGTGCAACATAAGCTTTTGTTGTCTAAGGATTGTTTTCTGATGTACCTCACTTAGCATCCCACTGCATTTTGCATTGCTTCTGACATCTTGCATGACACTGGGCTAAGGTCAAATGCAGTATCAGCCATGTTTGTTATCAGAGGATAGACACAGTGATCTTACAGTTTGTTTCCATTTGTAACAGATATGGTCTTCTTGGGTTTTTGCAACCTGGCTTGGAATGTTTGCTGAGCTATTGAACCGGACCACAGTACTAAATACAGCAAGAACACACATCTATATATATCTATTACTATAACTCTGCTCTGTGCAGGGGTCTGGAAATTACATTCACCTGAACTGAATTCAGGATTGGGGCCATTAAGGGGGTGTGCAGCCACCTCCACCCCCAGATCCTGTGCTAAGAACAGCTCAACTGGACCTCAAAGTCCCTCTCCAAGCATCTGAGATGTTCTAAGCAAAACGCATGATGCCTCATCCAGGGTCTAACCCTGTGGAATGACTGCCATGACTTCAGCAAACATATTAGCAAAGGAATGAGGCAGCTAGCACCACCCTGCTCTCACTGTGTCCTGCCCTTGCTGACACAACAAAGGTCAAACAACTGTTTGGCCAGCAAGTGTCAGCATGCTAGGACTTAATCTCATACAGTGCTGATGTGAAATAGGAACATTTGCTGCATACTGTAACACTGGCATTTTCTCTTATGTGACTAATGTTTGGAGCTCTGCTCGGAACCAGGAAGAAATCAGTGTACAGAACAGCATTTAAATATAGCTTTAATGTAAGCACATTCTTGTGAAGTCAATGGGACATAGGTACTTAAAAATTAAGAGACCCAATGAAGAATGTCTTGTATTCAAAAGCTTGTCTAACTTTATCCTAACTACATAGTTGATCCAATAAAATATATCACCTTAAGAAATCCACGCCTCTTGCATAATTTCTGGACCATCATGGCTACAACATCACTACCTTCAAAATTAAGTACTTATTCAAGTGCTGTCCTGAATCAGGAACATGATGTCCAAGACGATATTTTTTCTTGATGCAGCACCTCTTCTCAGAAATCTGAAGCTAATTTATAAAGATGAAGGAATTTGCAAAATACCTCAGTGAGATCTGTATATAGGGTTATTCCTATTTCATGGCTAGGCAGAGAGGGATTGAATGACTTGACAAAGGTCAGAAGATGTGTTAGTGACAAAGGCAGGATGACAGCCCAAGTATCATGGCTCAAGATGCCTTGGCTTAGCCTGGCTGAAGCCCAGAGCAGCCGTGTAATGGTGGTTCATCAGACTACACAAGAAGTTGATCTTTGTGTAATGCTGGGGCAGGGGATGGGACAGTGCGAGTTCACATCTGCCTGGTTTTGCTTGTTCCTTCTGTTGCTGAGAGTTTATGGAACCCAAGTCAGAGGACAGACTCAGCCCAAAACAAGAGGAAGGAAGATGAGGGAAAGCAGGGGAGAATTTATGATCCAGGCAGATATGAAAAGCCCAAGGGGTGTGACGAGTTGAGAGGTCCTGGGGGACAGCTACTGCTCCTCCTCTTTCTACAAACAACATGTACCCATTGACTGTGATTCTATCAATTAGTGCAGTGAGATGCTACATACTGATAGAGAAATTGGCATTTTCTTTTGTTCCTCTCCTTCCTCAAAATGCTCCCAACAGTGACTGGCAGCAGCCAGGCCTGCCGTCCTTAGCTGAGACTTGCCTCAATAAAAGGGCAGGGTTTGTTCCTGGCATGACCCACCCAGGGCCAGCCTAATCCAGCAAAGCATAAACCTTAAGCACATGGGCTTGGATTGGAGGAGGGGAATACTGAACTTGTGCTGAGCCTCCCTCAGTCTCAGCAAATGTTAATGCCTTCCCAGGAGAGATGGAGGCCTTTATCTACAAAACAGCCCTTTAGAAAGAGCAGAGCATGAGACATTTATGCCACTTGTGGATCTGAGGACGAATATCCAACTGATGAGAATAGGCCCTTCAGAATTTACAGTGGCAAATGTATTAATGATTTATTTTCCTCTTTTCTACAAGGTATCATCATTCAGGTGTAGTGTCTACATATTGGTAAAATTAGCAAGGCGAGGTTAAACACACCCACACACGCACACACTAAGCTATAGGACCTTGAGCTATTAGAAGCCCTCCAGGAAGTCCAGCTTGAAAAGAGCAGCCAGCCAACATGTGTACTAGAGTCAGCACAGTGCCACTATGGGCTGTCCTGGGGGCTCCATGTCACACCTGACCCTGCCACTCAGCACAAACCAGGCTGTACTTGAACCTGTTAAGCTGGCTCCAGAGTTGGCTCAGAAGTCCAAAGCCAGGTAGCTGTTCATCCAGCCTAGCAAGGATGCAGGAGTGCTTGGTAGTGGCAGAGAGTTTCTCCCCTTCACTGTCACTGTGAGCTAATGATATTCTCAGCTGGATGGAGAACGTGTGGCAGTGTCTGGATAGGACTTCTTATTCCCCACTAGTGGTGGCAAGGGAATCCCATGTGACCTGAAACAGTGGCAAGTCTGACATGTGCTATGCCTGGGTGATGATGACTCTGATGAGCCTATTTGCTGCACTCTTCGGATGCCAAATGTTAGGTTGAAGGATGTTGACTCTGACTTGTGACCATATCAGCTTCACTGGCTTCAAAGTCTCTACGATAAACAGCCAGATGGCAGACTTTTCCTTCAATTTTAATCAGAACAAAACATCAATGCCCTCATTTTTGTTATCCTTGCTGTAACTCTACAACCCAGATGCTTGAGGAAAACCCAGGTTTCCACAAGGAAAGAAACATTTCACTGCTCAGTTGACTTCTTCATTCTCCCTACATGGTGCAGGACGTGCCTGTGGCAAACTAGCCTTTCCCCTCTTGGCCTACGATTGCACATTGGAGGTTCTCAAGCTCAACTCATTTCTCTTTACAAGGGATGGGATGGC
Organism: Alligator mississippiensis; assembly: GCF_030867095.1. Lineage (NCBI taxonomy): Eukaryota > Metazoa > Chordata > Crocodylia > Alligatoridae > Alligator > Alligator mississippiensis. Next base: position 23,927,898 of record NC_081832.1, read on the forward strand.
AGTTAGTCACACATGCTCCAAGGGGACCTTGGCTTTGGATCCTACTCCCATACCTGGTCCATAGCAGCCCTGGGTTGTTAGCTTTTGACGCATGCAGTATGGCCTGGTCTTTCCCCTTGTTATGCCGGGGGTTGTATCCCTGCCTCTGCCACTACTGGGCACTCCTGCATCCTTGTCAGGCTGGATGAACAGCTACCTGGCTTTGGGCTTTTGAGCCAACTCTGGAGCCAACGTAACAGGTTCAGGTGTGGCATGTTTTGCTGTATGTGGCAGGTTCAGGTTAGGAGGCATTTTGTGTGTGGGAAGTGAGCTGCAGGTGGTTTGGGGATAAATAACATGTTAATGCAGGGGCAGGCAATTATCTGGGCTGGAGGGTCACTTAAGGAGTTTTGGTAAGCTCTTGCAGGCGGGGGAGGTGGATACTGACTTGAGCTGTGCAGCAGGGTGGGGACAGTAATTGATTCCACCCCGCCCTGGGCCTGTCTGCCCACACCCACTGCTGGGAGTGCCAGACAAAGTGGTGGGCAGGTGGGGTCTCCATGGAGACCAGCCTGGGACCCCTGTGGGGAGGGCATGCTCAGGGAGCAGCATCTGGGAGTGGGATGGACAGGTGAGGCTGGGATCATGAGGCTGTGATAGCATGGGGCCAGAGCCTGCGGAAGAGCGATGGTATGCTCCCCGCACATCCCTGTGATTGGCACCTGTTCTACGGGAAGGGACATGTAGGGAGTGGATCACAGCTCTGCCCCAGCCCCCAGCCCCACACTGTCACCACCCTATGATCACAGCCGTGGCCGCATCTGCCTGTATCACTTCCAGATGCCTCTCCCTGCTTGTGACCCCACCCCATCCATCCTGGTTCGTTCTATTGGCTGGAGTCCCAGGATTGTCTCTACAGAGACCCTGCTTACCCGCTCCATTTGGCTCCCCCAGCGGTAGGTGCAAGTCAAAGGGGCTGGACTGCCTGGGCATCAGGGCTGGGACCAGTGGCAGCAATGGTGATGGAGATACTGGCAGCAGCAGCTGGGCAGAGTGAGCCACCAGAAAGACAAGTCCTGCCGCTGCACCACGTTGTCCCCACCCCACTGGATGCCTCGGGGGCAGTGGGGCCAGCCATGTGCACCACAGCCCAAGCTGCCTCCCACGCTGGGGCTGGTTGGGGCCAAGGGACCTGCCGTGAGCTGGACAGAATCCCTTAGCTGGCTGATTCCAGCCCCTAGGCCTTTGCCCATCCCTGTCTTAATGCTTAATCTTAATGAAAGCAGAAGGCCTGGTCTCTGAAATTCTCTCACAGATGGCAACAGGGCTGTGGCTATAGATGACTGTAGATATACCTGACTCTAGAAACAGGACTGTGGGTGGCAATCTTCCCTGAGTGCAAGAGGTGGACTGTACCCCTCATGATGTTTTCAGTGTATTTCTTCCTTCTCATGTATCAGGTATGAGGGGCTTAGGCTCAACTCCAGGAAGAGCCGTCTTGGAAGGAATCCTAATTCCTGGGCCTTTACCCTTCTGCAAATATAGCCTGATGCCTGAGCTACCAATTTTTTAGAAAGGGATGGAGGAGGCAGCTGCCCTAACATCCCTTTCAACACCTCTCAACAAGGTGAATGTTCACAATTGTGACTTGCTATTGCTAAGAAGTGTGCTTCAGATTCTGTTCTCCTTTATCGTGTCTGGCCTTCAAATACCTTTCAATCCTGAATGAAGATAAATACACATGTTGCCCTGGCCTGGGGGTCAATTCTAGGTGAGACAAATAGCAGACACCACCTCTCAGCTCTTGCAAAACTTATGATACTTTTCCATTTTGGAGGGAAAGCCCCTCTGCATAACACACAAGCTTTTTCTGGAGATACACCAAAGACAAACTGTTGAGTGGTTTGTTGGCACTGAGATGTGTTTGTGCCTTTCAGCCAGGAAGGTAGCTAGTGAAAATCTTTGCAGTAGTGATGCAGACATGAGTAATGCTTCAAAGATTTCAAATGTGTTCCTGTGTCTTGTCTAGTTTCTAAATGTTGCTCAGAATTAAACAAAGAATGTGCTGTGATGGCCTGTGGTACAGCTTCAGCATGGGAGCTTGGGCCTCAGGTGATTATGTATCTATGAGTTCTTAGAGTGTGGTCTCAACATGATGCTTCTGGTGAAGCCAGGGTACCAAAGTACCTGTTAAGGGGAGAATGGACCTGCCCAGAAATAGAGAAAGTCAAAGCCCAATGCTGCGGGCCTGCCCATAGCCCCATCTCTTCCACCCAGATGAATGTGCCCTGCCTGCACATGTCCCAGACCCATCTCCATGGAGGGGGAACCCACCCACCCACTCCATCTGATACCCCTGGCAGTGGGTGTGAGGCGTGTGGGCCAGGGTGTCTAGGCAGCGAACTAAGTCTGGCAGCTGCTGCAACATAGGCAGTGGCCACCAGAAGGAGCTGCTGTCACAGGGGTTGCCAGGAAGTGGAGTCTGATCGCCATGCTGCCCCAACCCTGTTGCAGGACTGGCTGCACATGCCATGGCCTGGGCTGCTCCCCCAGGCCTGGGCCAGGTGGGGCTGAGGAACCTGTCACAGGCCAGATAAAATCCCTGGGTAGGCTGCATCTGGCCCATGGGCCATATTTTGCCCGCACTTGTGCTAGATCTATACCCCATTCTTCAAAGGCATCAACAAAGTCTTCTGATTCATAAGCACTGCAGGATGCAGTTGGCTAAAACCCCTTTAACAGGCATACAACTATGTCTGCGAACAGGAAGTCACCTGGCCCATCACCTTGTGTGTCCAGAGTCCTGGGTGATGAGACATGCATGCTGTGGGTGACTGACAGGAGGACGCCTAGCTCTCAGTGTGGTGCTACACTGGACACAGCTCCCCACAGTTAATGAAAGATGTGCATGTGACCCCAAGACATCCTATGGGCTAATTCACACTATGAGCTAATGATATTCTCCGCTGGATGTACAGTGTGTGGCAGTGTCTGGATAGAACTTCTTATTCCCAGCTAGTGGTGGCAAGGGAATCCCATGTGACCTGAAACAGTGGCAAGTTTGACATGTGCTATGCCTGGGTGATGATGACTCTGATGAGCCTATTTGCTGTACTCTTCTGATGCCAAATGTTAGGTTGAAGGATGTTGACTCTGACTTGTAACCATGGTGTAATAAAATCACCATGCAGTGCAACACACTGTGTCTGCAGCATGGGTCAGCTATGCATTGAGCAACCCCAATCCACGGGGCTCTTTGTGAAGCCAACTACTGCTCAGCCTGGGATAGGGAGACAGAATTGGGACTTTGGAAATTAGTCTCCACAGCAGTTTGGTGGGGTGGGTAAATACTGCTCCCGACTTATGCATAGGTGAAAGGAAGCACACGAATGAGGCCACAGATTAGAAGAAGCAACAGTGAAACTCTGGAATCATTCCTCTGTGCTCCAAGCATTAGGCTGCATTCCACTTCTGCTTACAGAAGGAACTCTTGGCGTATCACTGAGGTGCAGCACAAGTCCTGTAACCAAGCCTGTCCAGCCCTGGACCTGGGAAAAGGCATCTCCTTTCCTTTTCCCTGCATGCCCCTCCTCTGTCACCTGGAGAGCCAGACCTCACCCAAACTTCTGTTTGCAGACCCCACTACATGAGCAAAAGGGGAATATCCATGGCTGGTGCTTTGCTCCTCAGCTGTCTCTCTCTCCATGACTCACTACTCTCTTGAGAAGGGGAGAGCATCCCAGGCACAGAGGTCAGTCTGATTCCATTGGGGAGAGGGCAGCAGACTATAGTGCTGTGAACTGGGACAAAGCAACTGCTTCACAGGTGTTAGAACTTAGTGTTAGAATTTAGGAGGTTGCACTGAAGTCATGAAAATGGCTTGGACAGGAATAGCCCGTTCTCTGAGGAGACCATTTATGGAGTACAGCAATTTACAATTTTAAGCAAAAGACAAAGAAACTACAGAAAACTTTGCCTAAGTTAAGACACAACAGAAACTTTGCATAAGTCTTAAATAGTCCTGAGGACAGAGTGCCTCCCTGCAGCTGGACAGATATTCAGTAGTCTCCAGGGTCCACTGTTCTTGGCAGGTGGAGCAGAGGTCCACAGTCCTCATTTTTTGCTTGCTCTTTAATGGGTTGTCTGCCCCACTTCTCTCTCTTGCCTCTATGACAATGGCATATCTTTTGCCCCTCTCAAGTTGGTTGTCTGTTGGGTTTATAGTGTCCCTGGTTTTATTAGAGGTAGACAAGGTTCTTTGGGTGAATCCAATATCTTTTATTAGACCAACTTAAATAGCTGGAAAACAATTTTTAAGCAAGCTTTCAGGTTCAAAAACCCTTCATCAGGTTGAGGAAGTTTCAGCAATTGCTGTGTGCTCTTCCTGGATGGAATGAAAAGTAAAGAAGCCAGAGGCTGGGCTGGTATGCATACAAGATAGGTAGTCAGTAAAGATGTAGATTGAGGAGTCAATGGGTGAGAGACAGGCGCGGGGGGGGGGAAGACAGAAGGTGGATGAATAGTGGAGAAGTACCTGGGAGTCAGATGTCAGGCAGGTTATAGTGTGTCATAAATCCAATGTCTATATTTAGTCCATGATTTTTAGTATCCAGGAGGTTGATGAAGTGTAGTTCATAGGCTCGTCTCTGGGAAGTGTTTTGTAAGTTTTCTTTGAGGATCAAGACTGAGAGACTGGAGAGAGAGTGGTTTTCTTGTGAGAAATGTGCCCCCACCGGTAACTGGGTATTCCTGTCTTTGATAGATTTCCGGTGTGCGTTCATTCTGGTGCGCAGTTGTTGTTTGGTCTCTCCCATGTATTTTCCATCAGGGCATTTGGTGCATTGGATGAGATATATTACATTTCTGGAGGTGCAGCTGAAAGATTCAGGAATGCTGATGGCTCTGTTGTGGGGTGTAGTAATGGTGAGGGTGGTGGAGATGTGCTGGCAGGTTTTGCATTTCTTGTCATGGCACGGTCTGGATCCATTTGGTGTGTTCTGGGCTGTAGGAAATTTGCTTTTGGTGATGAGGTTAGCAAGGTTCGGTGCTTGTTTGAAGGCTAGGATGGGTGGCTCTGGGAAGATCTCTTTAAGAATAGGGTCTCTTTCTAGTATGGGTTGCAATTGTTTGAGGATTTTCTGTTCAGGTTTGAGGGAGGGGTGATATGTCATAACCAGTGGTGTGCGATTTATGGGGGGGTTTCTTCTGTACTGAAGCAGTTCTTCACGTGGTATCCAGGTGCCTCTTTCAAATGACACTCCTCCAGAGAGATAGATCGCACATTTAAAAGAACCACATGTATTCAGCATTCCTGCATTTCAAAATGGTGGCGGGTGCACTTTAGCTAAAGCTTCTTGAACAAGCTTTAGTTAAAGCGTCCCTGCTGTCATTTTGAAGCATGGGGCGCTGAATAGATGTGACAATGTGGGCACTTTAATTAAAGCAGCTGTCAGAGTCACTCTAATTAAAGTGCCCCCCTCCACCCGGAGCATGTGATGCCCTTTGAAATCTAATCTGTTGTAGCCCCTTGCTTCCCTAGATCACATAGGTTATCTACTGCTTACTTAAGCTGCTTGCTCACCCCCTCCCCCCCCCCCTTTTAGGCTACATAGGTTATCAACTCAGCATGTTTTCCCATCATCTACAGAATTAGTTAAAGGGTCCCAAACTGTTGTGACTATGCCATGCATTTGCCAACATAGGCAAGTTCACCAGTAAGGTTCAATAGGTTACCTCCAACAGAGGTATAAGGGACTGATACCCATCACCCATGTAATGTCAGCTACTAGAGCCACTGAGTCCACCATTAGTTATAAAACCTGCCAACCCCGAGGGTCTGGACTGACATGGTCAAGACGGCAATTTAATCAGCTTTTTTTTGGATTTACAATCCTAAACATTTACTAATAAAAGTCAGTATGTTCTTCATCATCTCCTAACTATGCATCCAGGAAGCTCTAATGGGATTGGACCATGAGTGGGTGTATATTCTGGCTGGGTGTGGATATGGGTGTAAGATTATCTCCACCATTTTACTGATGGTAGCTGAATGAATCACTCCTGGTATGCTATAAAGAAGGGCTGGTTGTAACAACAACCCATTCACACAGGCTGTTCCACCCTGAGGCTCCCTAGGCCCTGTGCAAACATCCCCATCCATGAGATACATTAAGCACATCATTAAAACCCTTACAACAGATCATATACCAGTCTATTTCAACACCAAGTAGGCCAGCAACTAAAGCACCCTGCTCAGGCTGGGCTCTTTGTTCCTTGTAGATATTGCCCCATGTTGGGACATGATGGAGACAATTCTTCAGTGCCATAGAGCCCTTTGTATCAACCACCAGGCAGTTGTGAGATATCCACCCCATGTATGGGAGAGAAGACCCGCAAGGAACAGGCAATGGAAATGCCAGGCTGTGCTACCCCCAGCTCTTCTGTGGTGCTGCAAAGGGGCCACTACAGCAAGGTGAGAGGTCAGGCCAGGCATCAGGACTTCTGTGACCCATGCCAGGCACTGAACTATCTCCTCAGACCCAAGCTAGTTGAGGTACCAGCCACATCCTCTCAGCCTCACTCAGGCACAGGTGAATTGAAACTGCCCCCCCCCCCCCCCTTTGGACTTCCTTAAACATGCAGCAAAGGGCTTTATTTGGGATCATCCTGAGGTTAATACATCCCTCTCTCTATCTGCCTACCTAGTGCCCATGGCCACGATGCATGTTCTTGCTCAGTCCGGCCCCCAGCTGGTACCCTCGCTGCAATGCCCCCATCCATCTTCCACTTCCTGGTCCTAGGTCTGATCATTGAATTGAGAAACAGCAGGTGGAAGGTGGGTCTCCTGGGGAAAGCAGGAAAGAGTGGTATGATTTCCAGCCACTGGGTGGGTGGATGAGTCATTACTCCAGGCAGGTGTCTTGCCACATCCTATTCCCTGCTGCTGGACCTCTCCCCGGTCTCCGACACAGCCCCCTGCAGTACTTGTAATAAGACAGGTGGGGGCAACCATTTACCAGGAACCTGTCCCACTCTCTGCTCTTTTCCATACACCTCTGGCTCTATGTCTGTGGTGCATCTTAGTTTCCTGTCTATCTCAAGGCTGAATCTCAGCATAAGTGGTGTGAATGTTCTGTTGTCTTTTTCTTGCATCCTTGTAATAGGCTAGAAATATTTTTCCAGAATTGTGCACAAGCGATGGCTCTTTCCATTGCTGCATTGAGGTCTTCCTTTGTACAGGTCTCACCAAGGAGTGAACAAACGACCAGGTGCTCCATGGTCTGCACACGTAAGTATTTGTATTATTAGAGTATCCCTATTTAATGATGTTTGTTTCTGATCTCCCAGTTTGTGTGTGGAGGCAGCTCAGGCATTATCATGTTGACCAGTCTGGATCAGTCCCTCTGGGAAGATCCTTTTGGGGTTCCAGGTCCATTTCAGGGTATCTGATTGTGCATAATCTTTCCTTCCATAACCTCTGTCAAACCCTGTCAGCAATCGTGTCCAAGGGCACAACACTGGTAACAAAACTCTTTCACACTTTAAGCCATTTGGTTATTTCTGTGTAACCACAGAGTGGATGCCTGGGGTCTTTCACCTGCTGTGATCTTTCTTTTTGGCTTGCTACCTTTCGTCTGGTATCAGGTGGTGCAATGCCAGCCAGTAAGTACAGGCTATCCTTTGGTGTTGGCTTTCCTGTTATTTTATGACAGCTGTCGTTTAGAACTGGGTCTAATTTCTTGGCATGAACTGATCATTCCCATCCTGGGCATGCATACTCTGCAATGGAGTAACACAAGGCTATAGTAGTGGTTCATAATGTAGCTGGGTTTGCTCCCCACTTTGAGGTGACCAGCTTTCAAAGTATGTTGTTGCAGGCACTTGACTTTCCCTTTCATCTTCTTTATGTGTGCTTTGAAAGTAAGTGTTTGGTCCACTGTAACCCCTACATACACAGGGTTTGGGTAATTAGTCAGTGGGATTCCATCCCAGGTGCTGTTTAATTTCCACTTGGTTTCTCTGTGGCATAGGTGAAAAGCTGTGACCTGTGTCTTGGTTAGGTTGGTGTGAAGCTGATTCGTATTGTAATAATCTGAGAGGTTGCTCAGTGCACTTCAGTCTATTCTTGACAGTGGGGAAATCCTTCTTTTGTGATGTGATGCATAGATCATCAACGTATATAAAGCTCCTCATATTGCTCTGTGTATGTGATGTTTTGTGATGAGAACAGACCCTGGACCTCTGCCCACCTGAGGTCAGCTATAGTTACTGTGATGGGGTTGTTTCAGAGACTAGGGACAGAGAGGGTCTTCTTGGGCACCTATACACGTGCTGGACGTCTGCTCCGATGCATGCTACTTAGCATGTGTTGGAACAGCATGTAAATTACACCATGTCATATCTATTCAGTGCCCCACTCTTCAAAATGGTCAAATGAGCTTTAGTTCAAGCACCCCTGCCACCATTTTGAAGTGCAGGATGTTGAATACACGACACTGCAGTCACATTAATTAGAGCAGCTCTGAGCCGCTCTAATTAAAGCACCCCCCCACTACACTCACTCACGCACGCATGCACGCCCCCCCCCCCCCCCCGAGCATGTGTATAGATTCCTTACTTCTTGTGTCTCCAAAGCCCTCTTCAAAGCTTGCTCCAACATCGTAACTAGGCCTGCAGTTTGGGTTTCCACACTGCTCACAGAATACCGTCTCCTATCAAAAAACCCCCAAGATTAACTCAAAGCCTCTTGCAGCTGCTTCCTAACATGGACTTCTCCCTGAACCCCATCTCAGGCACCTGCCAAAGAGGACTGTGATGAGGTCTGACACTGAAAGCCATGCCTAGCAGGCCCCACAGTAAACAAAGCCTTTACCTTCCTCTTTAAAGTGGCTGTATTATATTTCCACCAGGAGAGGGCACTGGAACCAAACTTTCCGTACGTACAAGGCATCCGCTGCACTGGCTGGGAAGTAGAGAAATCCAAGAGACTGCTTGTGTCTTTTTTTCTGCTGTAGAAATGTGGTCAGAGTGACTTCAACCCCACATTCCTGCACTGTTCATGTGTCCGAGAGCTTTCTCACTGGTTTCAGCATAAGCGATCTCCAGCCAAGGTGAAGGCGAGTGTAGTAACATGGAGGTGTGGCCTACACAGAGAACTTGTGCCAGTTTAACCAAGTCTGGTTCTAAATCATTTTAATTAAACTGTTTCCCTCTGCCTACCAATCCACTGATTTCTAAGTGGCCAACATTAATTATGAGTAACTAATATTCAGGTAGTTTAATTCAGTTTGTTATAAAATTAATCAAAGTGGATGGCAGCCACTGATACCAGTCAAAGAGCATCCACACAAAGAGGTTCCAATTATATTGTAATGTGAGTGTAATGTATGTAAAAGCAAGAGGAGCCAGGGGGTGGTCCGCAGAGTTGTGCTGACTGTTAATTTGGACTACAACTCCCAGAAACCCACAGGGGCTGGGGGAAACAGAAAAAGAAAAAGGAAGCTTGAGGCTAGAGGAAGGGGAAGAGAGAGTAGCATGAACGTGGAACCTGATCAGCCCTGTACAGAGGGTTGAACAGTGGAGTGGGAGATCTCACTGGCTCCGTCAGTCAGGACTGCTGACTGAAGGAGCTGGACTCAGGCGGGAGAATTAAGGTGCTGAGTGTACGTTATCACAGTGTGGATGTTTCTTTACCTTTTACCTGTTCCCACTCTTTGGCCCATTGGCTTGTTACCCTAACCCCTATGATTTTCTATAGAAGTTGGAACTCCCCCTTGCTTCTTGTGCCAGTTTCTGGGGCTGCAGGTTTGGCACAGTGTAACTACATCAATTTAGAAATGGAGTTCGTTAAAGCAGTGAAGTCTGGTGTATCATTCAGGCCACAGAGTCCTTCATACACAGGATCAGCAAGCAGTTCACAGACACTACAGATAGAAGAAGGGGTTTAAAAAGAATGTCAGGTTAAATATCATATATATAAGCTCTTCCTTAGCTGTGGTACTCTTTCGCTATAAGGAAAAATCCTATAGAACTCAATAGAAAATTGTTCCTTCCCTAGTATCATATCTGTCTTTCATTTAAAAATTCAAATCAGATCTCAACATCTATATCTTGCTCTAGGCTGCTCTCTTCTGTTTCCCTAACTCCCCCCATATATGTCCATAAGGGCTGCTCCTGAAGTGCTTAGGGAACATGAACTGCTTGCAGAAGAAAGGTAGCAAACATTTGTACATTAAAGGAGATTTCAATCAGAGTTAACACAGCAGAGGGTAGAGAATGGATCCAGGCAGATTTGGACAGGTTGGAAAAATGGGCAGAACAAAATAGGATGCAGTTCAACAAAGACAAGTGCAAAGTGCTGCACCTGGGCAAAAAGAACCACCAGCACACTGGTGAACATGAGTCGTCAATGTGACGAAATGATCAACAAGGCTAACTGCACTTTATCATGCATTAGCAGATGCATGACAAACAGGTCCAGGGAGGTGATGCTTCCCCTCCATGCGGCACTGGTCAGGCTGCAGGTGGAGTACTGCGTCCAGTTTTGGGCACCGCACTTCAAGAGGGATGCAGAGAATCTTGAGAGGGTTCAGAGGAGGCCACTCGTATGGTCAGAGGCCTGCAGGCAAGGCCCTATGTGGAGAGACTGAGGGACCTAGCTCTCTTCAGTCTTCGCAAGAGAAGGCTGAGAGGTGATCTTGTGGCTGCCAATAAATTCATCAGGGGAGGGCAGTAGGGAATAGGAGATGCTCTATTTACTAGGGCACCCCCTGGAGTATCAAGGAACAATGGCCTGCCCAGGTCAGGGGGTCAGACTCAATGACCTACTGAGGTCCCATGCGACCTGAACATCTATGAATCTATGTGCCTTTGGTGGGCTGAGCTCAGGATTCTTGGTTCCCTGGGCCCATAGCCTAGGCACCATGTCAATCCTGCCTAAATCTGCAAGCTTTATTTTCCTGGGTCTCAAGGTCAAGTCAGCAGGCAGCAGCTAGACATGAACTCAGGGACCAGTTACACCCAGGCTGCAGTTCCAGTCCCAGTAAAAGCCTACCAGGGGCATCAAAGACACAACAGGTTTTCAGGTACCTCTGGAAATCTGAGATACATATAAGTGTCCATCCTATTACCTGCCCCCAAGGACCCTCTTCCCTTCCTCCTGCTATTACAATTGCATTGCAATAATGCCCCAAGCACAGTGCAAGTATATAAGTGTCTTTGCCAATTAAGATTAAACTTAGCTCCCTTCCTCATTCAGCCTGACCAATCTGGCATGTGTTAAAGCCCAACCTGCCCTATCTCCATTCAAAGCATGTTAATTAAAACCTGTGTTAAAACTACACTTTTATCCTGTTATGGACAAGCCCTTTGTTGCTTATCCAGAGAGCACTCAGCACAAGAGATTTCTCAGAGCTGCTGTGACAGAATTAGAAGATAATCATCATTGCAGAAATGGCTTCACTTCAGCACCAGAAGTGCCAGGGTCATCAAGATGACTGCCCTTTTGCTGATGCTTCAGTTAAGAAATGCCCCCATGGCCTCCTAGTGTTCACTGCTGCCTGCCGAGCTGCTTTGCCTATGATGGTCTAAATCCCCAGGGAGGTGTACAGACCCTAGTGAAGCTTAGCTGTCATATTCTCCTTCCTTTCTGGCAGCACATGACTGACTTCCCATTGCTGTTGCTCCTGGCTAGGGGTTCAGACCACGTGATGGACACACCACTGAACAGAAGTAAGGAGAGTTTTCTGGTCCTTCATGCACAGTCTGTGAGCTGGGCCCAACTCTGCAGGAGATGCATGTCCCAGAAAAGCCATTATGTAAAGTGGACACCAATTGTGAAGGCTTCTGCTACATCATAAAAAAAACAATGCAAAGGTCCAAACTGTGTTTTGTTGAAGTTCATGGAAAATCCATGGAAAAAAGTCCAGGTGGGTGAGTAACCTTGGGTTACTCTTGAAGGAGTAACTTGTGTAGAGTAATATGATATGGTATATCAACTTTTTGGCCCTGCCAGCCAAATAAGGGGTGTAGGGCTGGTCCTCAGGCTGGATTGGATCCCATGTACCAGGTGCAGGTCCTGGAGACCAATATCATATCTGTCCCATCTTGTGTGGGGGGATCAGGCTCCAGAGCCCCACACCACCTGCATCCAGTCCCATACACTGGGATTGGGCTCTGGGGCCTCTGTGCTGCTCATACATGCCAGGATCAGGTTGCGTGTCAGACTTACCCCACTGGGTCATGGCCTACAGGGCTCCTCATGGACACACAGGGAGGCCTGCAGGCCAAATTACAAGGTGCTAGGGGCCAGATTTGGCCCATGGACCAAGGGTTGGGCACCCTGTGATACAGAGTACTTGAGTATCCTTCAGTCTTTTCTTCAATGGGTCAGCCTGGAGGATTCAGACAAGGTTTTGGGACTGGTCTCACACTGTGGACCTCATGTAGGCCAAGTTTTGGGAGTTATGTAGTTCGTTCAGTTCAAATGGAAGCTAGCAGGGTCTGGACTGGATAGAACTGAAAGAAAAAGGGCCTGCCTCAGCAAGGGTTGGACCAAGACAGGTAAGAGGCTTATCTCAGGGGGCTGGCTGGAGTGGGGAGTAATAGGCTGGCTTGGGAAGGCTGGATGAAAGGGGAGTGAGGCTCCAGCTAGGTACACCACTCAGCATAAGAGAGAGAAACAGAGAAACACCATCAAGCTGAGTGTCAAACTTTTCTTATGTAGGCCAAAAGAGGGTTGGGTGGCATGGCTGCTTTTATCCTAACTGCTACATAACACAAAGAGGTACAGAGAGAGAGAAAGATTGGAAATATAAGACAGGGGGAAAGATTGTCAGGCTGCAAACTGCATGTAGCATTGTACTAATTATCACCAAGAAAGAACCTAGGCAGCCAGGCTGGGTAAAATAGGAGTGAGGATCCCTGGGAGCTGTTTATTATGGGACATGCTTTGGAAGATACAAATCAGGCTGAGCCACTTGAAAAGCTGCAGAAGGTATGGAGAGTGAAGCATGACTGTGCAGAACAAAAAAGAATTGTTGCTAAGAGCCCAGACCTGTAAGCCAGTTCTCATTTTGCTTATCCCCTTGGCAGACCCATTCAGTGGTTCAATAGCAGCCCCTGCTCTTCCTGGAAAACAGGACTAAGAGCAGCCATGACACTGCCAGCTACTACTCACATTCATGCCTGCTAATGCAGCAGGGGCCCCTGACCAGTTGAAACCCTATGCAACTGCATGGTTTGTACTGCCCTCATGCCAGCCCTGAGTGCACAAGACCCAGCGGAGAACAGGACCCCATCGTACCAGGCATTGCATAAGCACAGAGTAGTAGGCTCTTTCCTCCCTGAAGCTTATTTCCCCATACCCATGAGTCTAGGCTGTGGGTCTGTACAATTGCCACTGTACAGTTGTGAGGAGCCTGGGCTTTCTTCTTGTACAAGGGGCTGTAAGAAGAGCTTATTGTAAATCCACAGCTGCCAAAATGCAGAATATGGCTGGATCTGGCTCGCTAAGGGATTTTGTCTGGCCTATGGCGAGTCCCTCGGTCCTGCCTGGCCCAGGCATTCGGGGCAGCCCAGGCTGCAGCACGTGCAGCCAGTCCCACCGCCCCTGGGTGTGCAGCAGCCAGACTCCATTTCCCAGCTCTTCCTGGCTGCTGCCATTGTCAGCTTCGGCCCCTGCCCCTGCCCCACTGACCAGGCACTTTAGCCCATCAGCCCCCCACCCACCCACCACGGGGAGTCGGGACCCACATGGGCAGGGAGCTCAGCTGGGCAGCTGGGATGGGGCCGTGGTCCAGTGGGGAGCAAGATGGGCCAGTGGACAGGGCTGGGGAGACCCTGGGATCTTGGGGCAGTGACAGCATGGGGCTGGGGCCAGAGCTTGGGTAGATAAAAATCAATGGGTTTTTTTTAAATAAAAAAATTGGATTTTTTTTATTTAAATCAGATTGTTTTTATTTAATCATACTTCTTTATATTTTTGTTAAAATGCTTTAAAAAAATTAACTTATACAAAGATGGTTTTAATTTAAGATATGTTACAGCTCAAAGATATCATCTTGGAATAGAGATTATAACTTTTAATTATATACTATTTGAGACAATATAGTCATGTAACCATTTTAGAAGTTTTATAAATAGGTCACAACAGGCCATGGACTATATCGGGGCCCTATTTTATGGGATTCCCAGAGGCTCCTCTATAGATTAGTAAGGATTAAAGAAAACCACTCTACCCAATGGGACTCAGTGCTCAGTCTAGAAGATCCCATTAAGCATTAGGGCTGTGGGAAGCTTCGGTTCCTGATTTGATTTGGCAGAGATTCAGCCCAATTCGGTGGCTGACTCTCCAAATCCGAATTGAATCAGAGGACCCTTTAATCTCTCTGAATCAATTCAGACAGATTTGGCAATTCGGATGTAGATAAAGCTTTAAATTATTTTTCTACATACCTCTTGGTAGCAGGGGCTCTGAACACTACGGTGCTGGGGCAGATGTAGCATCCCCACAGAAGCGCGGCAGGCTCCCCAGTGCACTCAGCAGCAGACACAGAAGTGGACCGGAAGCACTTCCAATCTACTTCCTGGTCCACCGGGGAGTGCACTGGGGGCCCCCCTGCATCCCTCTGGCTTGGCGACTGGTGCCTCCTGGGTCTGGGGGGGGCACCTGGGGTCCCCCCGTGGCTGATCACCAAGCCGGGGAGGCATGTGGGGGCCCCCAGCGCGCTCCCCAGCAGACCTGGAAGTGGACTGGAAGTACTTCCAGTCTACTTCGCTGCCAAACATGCTGGAGAGCCTCCTGTGGGATGCTCCATGCGCCTCAGCATCACCGCTATCATGAGCCATGCTGCTACCTCAAGGTATGTAGAAAAAACTTTTAAAGCTGTGCCTGTGTTCTAATTGCTGATTCACCAAATCAGCATTGAATCTTCAGATTTGAATTCAGCTGAATCGAATCAGGGACAATGATTCGAATCAATGGATCGAATTACTGTCCCAGATTCGGGCCAAATCCAAATCGAATAGGGCCCATTTCACACACCCCTATTAAGCATCTCTGTGATGCTTAGTTTCAGTTCTCAAACTGTGGATTTGTGTCTCCAGAGATCATAGGCAGAACAAAGTCTTTTTGGGTAGATGCGATACCTTTTATTAGACCAATAAAGGGAGCGATCCTCAATGCAAAAGCTAATTCTATCCCATCTCGGAGGAAAGGCAGCAAGAAGGCACAGCAGCCCCCCTGGCTTTCCAGGGATCCAGCAGACCTCCTGAGGCTAAAAAGAAAGGCCTACAAAGGATGGAGGATGGGATTCACCTCCATGGAGGAATATTCTGCACTGGTCCGGTCCTGCAGGGAGCAAACCAGGAAAGCCAAGGCTGCAACTGAACTCCAACTAGCTTCAAGCATCAAGGACAATAAAAAGTCCTTTTTCAGATATGTGGGGAGCCGTAGGAAAAGCAAGGGCAACACTGGACCCCTGCTAAACCAGATGGGACAACTGACAACTGACGTCCAGGAAAAAGCCAACCTATTAGTCCTCCACGATCCACTGGCTGGAAAATTGGCTCCGGGGTCAGACCCAGAGGGTAGTAATTGATGGAAGTCACTCATCGTGGTGTCCTGTGACCAGTGGGGTCCCCCAAGGTTCTGTCCTTGGACCCATACTGTTCAACATCTTCATTAATGATGTGGACACTGGAGTCAGAAGCGGACTGGCCAAGTTCGCCGATGACACCAAACTTTGGGGCAAAGCATCCACACCACAAGACAGGCGGGTGATCCAGGCTGACCTGGACAGGCTCAGCAAGTGGGCGGACGAGAATCTGATGGTGTTCAACGCCGATAAATGCAAAGTTCTCCACCTTGGGAAGAAAAACCCGCAGCATCCTTATAGGCTCGGCAGTGCTATGTTAGCTAGCACTATGCAAGAAAGAGACTTGGGGGTCATCATTGACCACAAGATGAACATGAGCCTGCAGTGTGATGCTGCGGCTAGTAAAGCGACCAAAACGCTGGCTTGCATCCATAGATGCTTCTCAAGCAAATCCCGGGACGTCATTCTCCCCTTGTACTCGGCCTTAGTGAGGCTGCAGCTGGAGTACTGCATCCAGTTTTGGGCTCTGCAATTCAAAAAGGATGTGGAGAAGCTTGAGAGAGTCCAGAGAAAAGCCACACGCATGATCAGAGGTCAGGGAAGCAGACCCTACGATGACAGGCTGAGAGCCCTGGGGCTCTTTAGCCTGGAAAAGCGCAGGCTCAGGGGTGATCTGATGGCCACCTATAAGTTTATCAGGGGTGACCACCAGTGTCTGGGGGAACGTTTGTTCACCAGAGCGCCCCAAGGGATGACGACTAGGTTGAATGGTCATAAACTACTTCAAGACCGTTTCAGGCTGGACATAAGGAAGAATTTCTTTACTGTCTGAGCCCCCAAGGTCTGGAACAGCCTGCCACCGGAGGTGGTTCAAGTGCCTACATTGAACACCTTCAAGAGCAAACTGGATGCTTATCTTGCTGGGATCCTATGACCCCAGCTGACTTCCTGCCCTTTGGGCAGGGGGCTGGACTCGATGATCTTCCGAGGTCCCTTCCAGCCCTAATGTCTATGAAATCTATATTAAATGGGTACTTTGTGTCAGTCTTTCATCAGTCCCATGGGATGCCCTTGCCCACTATGGGACAGGGAGGTCCGGGTGAGGGAGATTCTCTGCCTTCCATCAGTGCTGACCTCATGAAGGAACACCTCGAAAGACTGGATACCTTCGAGTCAGCTGGTCCTGACAATCTACACCCCAGGGTACTCAAGGAGATGTCGAGCATCATACCCCAGCTCCTGGCAAGGATCTTCGAGAACTCCTGGCGCTCTGGTGTAGTGCCCAAAGACTGGAAGAAGGCCAATGTGGTGCCTATCTTCAAGAAAGCAAGGAAAGTGGCTCCAGCAAACTATAGGCCCATCAGCCTGACCTCTATCCTGGGGAAGGTCTTAGAAAAGTTTATTAAAGAAGCCATCCTTAATGGACTGGCCGACACCAACATCCTGAGGGATAGCCAGCATGGGTTTGTTGCGGGTAGGTCTTGCTTGACCAATCTCATTTCCTATCACCTGGACAAGGGAGAAGAGATTGATGTCATATATGTTGACTTCAAAAAAGCCTTCGATCTGGTATCTCATGATCACTTCTTGGCGAAACTGGCCAATTGTGGCCTTGGGTCCACCACGATCCACTGGCTGGGAAATTGGCTCCGTGGTCAGACCCAGAGGGTGGTAATAGACGGAAGTCAATTGTCATGGTGTCCTGTGACCAGTGGGGTCCCCCAAGGCTCTGACCTTGGATCCATATCGTTCAACATCTTCATTAATGATGTGGACACTGGAGTCAGACACGGACTGGCCAAGTTCTCCGATGACACCAAACTTTGGGGCAAAGCATCCACACCTGAAGACAGGAGGGTGATCCAGGCTGACCTGGACAGGCTCAGCAAATGGGCAGATGAGAACCTGATGGTGTTTAACACTGAAAAATGCAAGGTTCTTCATCTTGGGAGGAAAATCCTTCAGCATCCTTATAGGCTCGGCAGTGCTATGCTGGCTAGCACTACAGAAGAAAGAGACTTAGGGGTCACCATTGACCACAAGATGAACTTGAGACTTCAGTGCGATGCTGTGGCTAGTAAAGCAACCAAAACGCTGGCTCGCATCCATAGATGTTTCTCAAGCAAATCCTGGGACGTCATTCTCCCCTTGTACTCGGCCTTGGTGAGGCTTCAGCTGGAGTACTATGTCCAGTTTTGGGCCCCACAATTCAAAAAGGATGTGGAGAAACTTGAGAGAGTCCAGAGAAGAGCCATGTGCCTAATCAGAGGTCAGGAAAACAGACCTTACGACAATAGGCTGAGAACTATGGGACTCTTCAGCCTGGAAAAGCGCAGGCTCAGGGGTGATCTGATGGCCACCTATAAGTTTATCAGGGGTGACCACCGGTATCTGGGGAAACGTTTGTTCACCAGAGCTCCCCAAGGGATGACGAGGTCGAATGGTTATAAACTACTGCAAAACCATTTCAGGCTGGACATAAGGAAGAATTTCTTTACTGTCCAAGCCCCCAAGGTCTGGAATAGCCTGCCATCAGAGGTGGTTCAAGCACCTACATTGAACACCTTCAAGAAAAAATTGGATGCTTATCTTGTTGGGATCGTATGACCCCAGCTGACTTCCTGCCCTTTGGGCAGGGGGCTGGACTCAATGATCTTGCGAGGTCCCTTCCAGCCCTAATCTCTATGAAATCTATGAAACCAACTCAATATTTGGAAAAATTGTTCTTTGCAAGCTTTCATGCCTAAAACCCCCTTCTTCAGGCATAGGGAGAGTTTGTTTTCTCCAGAGATAACATCTTTGTTAACAGCAGTATATGAAGATGAGAGCTAACAGTCCTGATTATCCATCCATCAGCCCTATTGTCTCTCTGCAAGTTTGTGTACACACAATCAAGCCCTTACCTTTCTCTAAAAGTGCAAAGTTTCAAGAAGTTAAATGAATAAAGATATCAAACAGCAAGAATGCACTTTCTGTAGAACATAATGATTAAATCAAGGCTTCCTGGCCAGTGATTAAATCGTGATTTAAATCACATCCCTGCAATGGGCACCAGTTCTGTGGGAAGAGGCATAGAGGGAGCAGATCATGGCTCTGCCCCTGCCCTGCATTGTCACCGCCCTAAGATCCTGGCCCTGGGCCTGGCCCCAGACACAGCTCCCCATTTGCTTGCGATCCACTCCCTGCACCTGTCCCTGGAACTGGAACCCCATCCCACTGTGTGGGCTCTGAATTGCGGCTCTGCTCTGGGCCCCAGTTCCATGCTCTCACTGCCCTGTGACCCCGCCCTGTGATCCCAGCCTTGCCCTCCCATCCTGCTCCTGAACACTGCTCCCCACCTGCCCAGGGGCCCACCCCACACAGGCAGTTTTGGTGAGCTGTTGCACTGAAGGGTGGAGTTGCTGACCTGGCCCATGACAGCTCAGCAAAACTCCCTATGTGGCCCAAGGGCCCAAATAATTGTCAACCCTTGCAATAAAAGCTCTACCCAGTCAGGACCCTGTTTTGGTAGCTGCTGGATTCACAAATAGTAAGAGACAAGCCTTGCTTCAAAGAGTTTGCTGTTTAATGATAGGCAGGCAAAGGGTGGGAGATGGGAAACTGAGGCACAGAGCGAGAATAAGTGAGTTGTCCAGGGTCAAAAAATAAGGCTTTGTCAAGACTCAACCCCAGCTCCCCTGGGGTGACTTCACAGACCCAGATCTCTTCTAGACAGTCTGGAAAAGTGATTTGCTTCAGCTGCAGAGCTGCTTCTACATGGTTCATTGTAACCTCTCTCAAAACTGCTTTGAAAAAGCTTTATATCATAAGCATATACTGTCCTGGCCTCTAGAAAAAAATGATAGCGGGATCTGTGTCAGCGCAATTTAGTTTCTACCTATGGAAATTATCCTGCCAAAAGACTCCTTTTTCTCTTACCTCCTTAAGTACATATTAAAGATCCACCTTCTGAAGTCCATATTAAAGATCTGTGCATCAAACAGTGATGTCTGCTGCCTGTTCTCTGACAGCACAGTGCCATCTGATATTTGTGGCAGACAACCTCTCACTCTTCCCTCCAGGATATTTAGCAAAGTTTCAAACCCAGCATGTGCTAAGTGGATAAAGGAGCACCCGAGTGTTTGCATAGTCTTTTACACCAGAATGACTAATCCAGGTCCAGGCCATTTTGTGATTATTCTAGCTGCATGCTATTTTGCGAGGAGTTCCTGCATCTCAGCTCCTAGCTACCCACTTCACAAAGCCACCTTTGCAGCCATCCCTTTTTAGCCCTTCAGCTGGCAATTTCAGCAAAACCAGACGAGAGAAATGCAGAGTGTATGCTTTCAGTAGGGCAGGGAGACAGAAAGATTGAGGCGGCTTCTTCTCCAGTTTGCCAGTGCTTAGGGTAGATCCATCCTGCTATGACTCCAGTACAGTATGGACATGCCTGAATGGACATGAAAGTAGCTAGCATGGGTACTGTTAGTGGTGGAGCTCAGCAGAGTTTAACTGCCTAAGTATTAGCCCAATATCTTTTATATGACCAACTAAATAGTTGGAAACATTTTTCTTAGGAAGCTTTCAGGTTTAAAAACCCTTCGTAGGCTGAGGAAACACTTGCAGTTGGTGTGTCTGCTCTTCCTGGATAGAATGAATAGTAAAGAGGCCAAAGGCTGGTATGCATGCAAGAAAGCCAGTCAGTGAAAATGTAAATTGAGGAGTCAGTGGGTGAGAGGGGGATGAATGTAGCAGGTAAATAGTGGAGAGGTACCTGGGGAATCAGATGTCAGGCAGGTTATAGTGTGTCATAAATCCAATGCCTGTATTTAGTCCATGAACGCTGCATGCCCCTGGAGGCTAGGGGGGCATGGCGACTGCCCATAGGCAGCGACGATGGTGGCGGCAGCAGGGGTGTGGTGGAGGCGAGTGGTGGTGGGGGGTGGCGAGTGGCGACAAGTCCCCACTCCCTCCCCCAAACATAGCATACTTTTCCTGGTCGCGATGAGTCTTCTGCTGCTAGTGGGAGCAAGGAGATGGGAGCAGTGTCTGCACCTGCACCACCTCCACTAAAACCAGTAATAACCACCAGCACCAGCATGGCAATCTCTACCCCAATTTCAGTTCCCAGCATGAATCTTCCAGGGCCAGAGGTGGAGCTGGATTTGGAAGCAGAGGAGCTGAGTGCCATTGCTAAGGAAATTCTGGGGAAGGAGGGGGAATCTGAGTTTGTGGTTCACACCCCTCGAAGTTCCCTTAGAAGCAGGTCTCTTCTGGAAGGCACTTTGGAGGAGGTTGTGGGGGCAGGTGACTCAGCTCCTCCTGTTGCTGTGCCTCTGCTTGGTGAGGAGGGGGATAAGGCAGGATCCCCACCCTCAACCCCCCAACCGGAGCATCAAGTGGGGCAATGGTGGGTAGTGTAGTGTGGGATCCTTTTGAGGTGGCAGATGATCCCAAGTATGCTACCTGGCAGCACTGCCAAAAGCAGATCAGCTGGGGCAAGGAGGTGAAACACTTCACTGCCACAGCAATGCTGCTGCATCTCAGGAGGCAGCCCCCCCTTGCCCTTCTTCCTGCTCAGCCTGGTACCAGTGAGACCATGTGCAAAAATAGGTCCCCCTCTCACTCCAAAGCCCCCATCCCCAAGAAACAGAGGCAGGCCATCCTGGACCAGTGGGAGAAAGGCAGAGACAAAGGGGGACACGTTCCCAAGGTGAGCGAGGTCATCCAGAGCACTGGGGAGATGCTTGCTTGGGATGGCCAGCCCTTCTCCTTTGTTAAGCATCCAGGGTTCAGGCACCTCATGATACTCATGGCCCCATCCTACCAAGTGCCCGCATGCACCACCTTTAGCAGGATGGTGGTGCCCTCTGCGTATGAGGCATGGAGGGAGTACTTGAAGGATGAACTGTGGAAGGCAGGGCCGCAGGTAGCTTTGTACTTCACCTCGGACATCTAGAGCAGCCGGGGTGGAGATCATGCCTATCTCTCCCTCACAGGGCACTGGTGCGATCAGTCAGGATGTCAGTGGGCTCTCCTTCAAGCAAAGGTAATGGATGAATCTCACACAGCAAGGGAAATCATGGTGTCCATGAGCCGTATGCTGTAGGGGTGGCTTGTTGGGCATGGCGAGCTCACCTGCGGGTTCATGGTCACCACAATGGGGCCAATATGGTCAAGGCAATGTGTGATGCCAACTTTGTGATGCCTCCTCACTCTGTACCTATTTGCCTTTTTAATTTGCTTTCAGAACCATTTAATGCCCTGCTCTCAGAGCTGGTGTCGGCAGTTTAGTTTATCACCAGCCAGCAGGGGAAGAACATCTCCCTGCTGAACTCCCATGCCAGGAAGAACTTGGAGGCATGGGCTGGGGCTGTGGGGAAGGAGAAGACCCCAGGTCCTGGGCATGACCTAAAACTGCACCCTACCAGGGTCAGGAGGCCTGGTAGGACTACCGGTGGCATGGCAGCCCCAGGAAATGCCAGGACCGCAAACCTCCCTGGTGAAAGGCAGGTAGGGGGTGCCTGATAACCTCCAGCCACTGCACACACACAGTCCTGGCTGGGGAAAGCCCAGACCAGTAAGATCTTTGAGAGGCCTGAGGCTTACTGGTTGCAGTGGAGTTGAGGGTGAGAACAGGCAGACAGCTTAGATCTGACCTGAGGTACCTTTGACTGGTCTGTGCTGGGGCCAGGACCCAAAGGGGGACTGAAGAGCCAGGGGCCCACCACAAGGAATGCCCAGAGCAAGAGACTCAGTATTCTGACTGATCTGAAGGTGGGACCAGGGCCTAACAGGGAGCCAAAGGTCCCAGAGAAGGGACCACAGCCAGAGGGGGTGAAGGATGCATGGGTGAAGGATCTGCGAGGCATGGGCCGCAGCGTAGGGAAGGTATGGAGATGCAGAATTGATGTCACTCATAGACATCAGGGGCCTAAATGGGCAGCCTCCCACTTGGGTAACATCTGAATCTTTTTTCCATTAAGGCATGGCAGATGAAAGAGGGGCGGGCGATTGGTCCAGAAACAGATGGGCGGGCTGATATCTAACTGGCACCGGGAAGGCCCCCCGTTATAGGCTACCATCCCTGCTGCATTTATCCTGCTCTGCCTTAACACACACAAGGCAGACAAGGTTCTTTAGGTCAATCTGATATCTTTTATTAGGCCAGCTAAATAGTTGGTAAAATATATCTTAGCAAGCTTTTGGGTTTAAAAACCCTTCATCAGGCTGAGGAAGCATCTGCAGTTGATGCATGCTCTTTCTGTATGGAATGAATAGTAAAGAAGCCAGAGGCTGGTATGCATGCAAGGAAGCCAGTCAGTGAAAATGTAAATTGAGGCATCAGGGGGTGAGAGACAGGCTGGGGGGGGGGGATGTGGCAGGTAAGTGGAGAGGTACCTGGGGAGTCAGATGTCAGGCAGGTAGATTATTAGGGGCTGGAAGGGGCCTTGCCAATCAGTGGATCCAGCCCACCTGCTCTTGGCAGGAAGACAACTGGGGTCAAGTGACCCCAGCAGGGTGACTATCCAGTCTCCTCTTGAAAACCACCAGGGTAGGTGACTGCACCACCTTTGGAGGGAGTTTATTCCACAGTCTGGACACCCTGACTGTGAAGTTTTTCCTGGTATTAAGCCTGAAATGGCCTTCTAGGAGTTTGTATTCTGTGGTCCTGGTCTTCCCCAGGGGTGCCCTAGTGAACAGTTGTTCACCAAGCTCCTGATGCACTCCTCTGATATAGTGGCAAGCTACTATCAAGTCCCTTCTCAACCTTGTCTTCTTTAAGCTAAAGACGCCCAGGTCCCTCAGCCTTTTCTCATATGGCTTTCCTTGCAAGTCCCTGATCATATGGGTGGCTCTTTTCTAGACCCTCTCAAGTTTTTCCACATCCTTTTTGAAGTGGACACTGTACTCCAACTGTGGTCTCACCAGTGCTGAGTACAGCTGGAGTACCACTTCCTTAGTCCTGCACGAGATGCATCAGTTGATGCATGCCAGCATGTTATTTGCCCTGCTGGTCACCACATTGCACTGATGGTTCATATTTATGTGATGGTCAGTCATTACCCCTAGGTCCCTTTTGGCCATGGTGCAAATCAAGCTGTCATCACTGAGCCTGTATGTATGTTGAGGGTTGTTTGCCCCCAGATGGAGCACCTTACACTTGGAAGTGTTAAACTTCATCTGGTTCCAGTCTGCCCAACTCTCTAGCCTGTCCAGGTCCACCTGTATCTGCAACCTATCATCTGGCATGGCCACACTGCCCCATAACTTGGTGTCATCCGTGAACTTGGCCAGCGAGTTTTTCACTCCCCCATCTAAATCATTGATAAAGATGTTGAAAGCACTGGTCTAAGCACAGACCCCTGAGGGACACTGCTGGCCACTTCATGCCAGGATGAGACAGATCCGTTCATGAGAACACTCTGGGTCCTACCCTGTAGCCAATTTCCCACCCACTGAACCGCTGAGCAGCTGAGCCCACAATCTTCCAGTTTTGTCACAAGGATATCATGGGATACTAGATCAAAAGCCTTTTGGAAGTCTAGGTATATAACATCTATTTCATCTCCCATGTCCAGGTGGTGGGAGACCTGGTCATAGAAGGAGATGAGATTGGTAAGACAAGTCCTACCTATGACAAAGCTATGCTGGCTGTCATTCAGAATCTTACCTTCTGCAAGCATATCGCACAGATTCTTTAATGAGCTTTTCTAGGACTTTCCCTGGGATAGAGGTTATGCTAATTGGCCTATAGTTGCCTGGGTCCTCCCTATTCCCCTTCTGGAAGATGGGAACAATGTTGGCCCTCTTCCAATCCTCAGGGATTTTTCCTGCGCACCACAAATTCTGAAAGAGCTTTGCCGGGGGTTCCGTGATGACCTTAGCCAGCTCCTTCAGCACTCTCAGATGAAGTCCATCTGGTCCTGCTGACTTATAAATGTCTAGCTTTTTTAGTTGGTATTGCACCCAGCTCAGCATCCACAGTGGGAAGGCTGCCATTTCTGGTATGCCTCTTATGAGCCTTATCTCGCTTGTCTTTCCCCTTGGTCCAGTGAAATACCGAAGCGAAGCATTCAGTGGGCATTCAGGAGTTCAGTTTTGTTCTGAATGTCGGGTACCAGCTGTCCCGAGGTGTTAAGCAGGAGTCTCACACTTCCATTTGTTTTCCTTCTACTGCCTAAATACCTAAAGAAGGACTTCTTATTGTCCTTGACTCCTGTGGCTAACCTAAATTCAGTCGCCGCCTTGGCTTTCTTGATCATTTCCCTACAAGTGCTGGCCACTAATGTATAGTCCTCCTTGAGGATGGTCCCTAGCTTCCACTGTGCATACAAATTTTTTTTCTTTTTTAAGAGGACCGCAATGTCCCTATGAAGCCAGGAAGGCTTGCCAGCCCTTCTGCTACCTTTCTTCTTTGCAGGAACAATTTTCTTTTGTGCTTCGAGGATCGTATCCTTAAGCAATGACCATTCTTCGTGCACCCCGTTCACCTTCCCTTCCTGGTCTCACATTGCCTCCCCTACTAATGCTCTGAGCCTGTCAAAGTCAGCATTTTTTAAGTCCAGGACTTCAATCCTGCTGGTTGATTTGTCGACCTTGCGGCAGACAGTGAACCTGATAATTTCATGGTTGCTGTTGCCCAGGTTACCTTCAATGTTCAAGCCACACACCAGATCATCTCCCTTGGCCAAGACCAAGTCTAGGAGAGCATTACCTTTGGTTGGCCCATGCACTTCCTGGGTCAGGAAACTGCATGAATGATGTGATCTAGCCAAGTGTTCCTCCCAATCTGTGTCCAGGTAATTGAAGTCATCCATGACAACCAAGTCCCTTGCACGCACGGCCTTTGTCAGTTCTCAAGAGAACTCCAGATCCAGCTCCTCCCCTTGGTTCGGTGGCCTGTAGTAAATGCCTACAGTTAGGTTTCTCTCACCTCCCCCCCCCATAGCTTGACCCAAAGGGTTTCAATCTGCTTATCTTTGGAGCCAATGTCAGCCTGCACAGAGGTGTATTGCTCTCTCACATAGAGAAGAGCCATGGGGCTCTTCAGCCTGGAAAAGCGCAGGCTCAGGTGATCTGGTGGCCACCTATCAGTTTATCAGGGGTGCTTATCAGGATCTGGGGGAACATTTGTTCACCAGAGCGCCCCAAGGAATGACGAGATCGAACAGTCACAAACTCCGCCGCGACTGGGTATAAGGAAGAACTTCTTTACTGTCCGAGCCCCCAAGGTTTGGAATAGACTGCCGCCAAAGGCGGTTCAAGCACCCACTTTGAACACCTTCAAGACACATTTGGATGCTTATCTTCCTGCGATCCTATGATTCCTGCTGACTTCCTGCCCCTGGGGCAGGGGGCTGGACTCGATTATCCTCCAGGATCCCTTCCAGCCCAAATGTCTATGAAATAGCCCTCTGCCTTTTCTCCTACTTTGTCCCTTCTGTTCAGGGTGTAGTCCTCTACAGCTACACTCCAACCATGCGAGGAGTCTCACCAGGTCTCCGTGATCCCTACCAGGACATACTGCCCACCAGAGAGCAGGAGAGCTAGCTCCTCCTGCTTGTTTCCCATGCTCCTGGCATTGGTGTACAGGCAGCTGAGGCCCCCAACTGACACCTTCAATTTCCTGAGATGCTGTGGGAGAACTGTTTGATTAGCATTTTCAAAAACAGTTGTGTTAGTGTCCTCCACAAGGGAGCTTTCCAGTGTGCCAGTCCCTGGGCATGCTCCACTTTGAGTTTCCCCACCCCCCAGCAAAGTCAGTTTTTAAGCCCTGTCCAATAGATCAGCCATCCTGGCTGAGAACAGGGACTTACCTCTCTACATGAGGTGAATTCCAGGCTGGGGATGTGGGGGGAAGAGAAGGGGGATGAATGTATCAGGTAAATAGTGGAGAGGTACCTGGGGAGTCAGATGTCAGGCAGGTTATAATGTGTCATAAATCCAATGTCTATATTTAGTCCATGTTTTTTTATATCCAGGAGGTTGATGAAGTGAAGTTCATAGGCTCATCATTGAAAAGTGTTTTCTAAGTTCCCTTTGAGGATTAGAACTGAGAGTTTGGAGAGAGAGCGGTTTTCTTGTGAGAAATGTGCCCCTACAGATAATTGGGTATTCCTGTCTTTGATAGATTTCCAGTGTGCATTCATTCTAGTGCACAGTTCTTGTTTGGTCTCTCCTACGTATTTTCCATCAGGGCATTTGGTGCACTGGATGAGATATATAACGTTTCTGGAGGTGCAGCCATAAGATCCAGGAACGGTGATGGTTTTGTTGTGGGGGTGTAGTAATTGTGGGAGTCCTGGAGATATGTTGGCAGGTTTTGCATTTCTTGTCATGGAATGGTCTGAATCCATTTTGTGTGTTTTGGGCTGTAGGAAGTTTGCTTCTGGTGATGAGGTTAGCGAGGTTCGGTGCTTGTTTTAATTTACAAAACACTTTTCACAGATAGCCTATGAACTTCACTTCATCTACTTCCTAGATACAAAAACTCATGGACTCAATATAGACATTGGATTTATGACACACTATAACTTGCCTGACATCTGACTCCCCAGGTACCTCTCCACTTACCTGCCACATCCCCCCTCCCCCCCACTCCCACCCCACTCCCAGCCCATCTCTCATCCCTTTAGGCCTCAATTTACATTTTCACTGACTGGCTTTCTTGCATGCATACCAGCCTCTGTCTTCTTTACTATTCATTCCATCCAGGAAGAGCATGCACACCAACTGCAGATGCTTCCTCAGCCTGACGAAGGATTTTTAAACCCGAAAGCTTGCTAAGATATATTTCTCCAACTATTCAGTTGGCGTAATAAAAGATATCAGATTGACACAAAGAACCTTGTCTACCTATGTCCTTAGACCAACACGGCTACACCCAACACCCCTTAACACACACAAGCAATACGAGTTTTGCTTTCAACGGTTTGAGGTGCAGTTTCACAGAATCCCTTCCACCTATCTCCTTGAAACTTGACAGGGTTCACACCCTCAGAAGGGGCTACCATCCCTGCTGTTTTCATCTGAATATGCAAAAAAAATGACAAAGTTATGGATATTTTAGTGAGTCCTCATTATAGTCTATGGCCAAATCACTGAATCGGCGCTGAAACTCTGAATCCAATTTGGCCAAATTGAACTGGGACAGTGACTCGAATCACTGTCCCTCTGAATCAGCCAAATCCAAATCTGAATCAAATACTTGCCGCTTTGCGCAGGCCTAGTATCTATCATGTCCTTCACCCAGTGGACTGGTGAGCAACCCTTGTTGACACCATTGAGATATAAGGGAGTCTGCAGGCTCTGTGGGGAACAGATACAAGACAAACAGCTCTTGAAGGAAATGAAGAGCAGAAGGACACCACTGCGTGACAGTGGGCACATCTGCACATGCTATTACTGCGCATGAATAAACTGTGGAGCTTACTGCTGTGCAAGGTCAAACAGTCACAAACTCCTCCATGACTGTTTCAGGCTGGACATAAGGAAGAACTTCTTTACTGTCCGAGCCCCCAAGGTTTGGAATAGACTGCTGCCGGAGGTGGTTCAAGCACCCACTTCAAGACACATTTGGATGCTTATCTTACTGGATCCTATGACTCCTGCTGACTTCCCGCCCCTGGGGCAGGGGGCTGGACTCGATGATCCTCCGGGGTCCCTTCCAGCCCTAGTGTCTATGAAATCTATTAAATTTGTTGCTCCTGGATGCGCCATTTGAACATGTGCTTGGGAACAATGAACTCCAGAGCAATAAGCTCCGCAGTTTATTCATGCACAGAACTGGGAGTTGGGTCGGAGCAGCCTTGGCTGGCAGGGGGGTCTGTGCAAGAGAGGGAGGGAAGTGAGGCTGGTTGGGGCATGAAGGAGCTTTGGTGTGGGGCTACCAGGCAGGCAGCCCCTGCACTGAAGCACCCTTCTGCTGCAGCCAGTCTCTGGCCTCTACACATGTGCTGCTACATAGTTTTTTACTCTGCAGCAGGATAGTATTTGTAAATAGTATTAGTAGGGGTATACATGTAGATGCTGAGATGTTTACTGCCCAGCTAATTAATCAGCTGTGCAGTAAACATCTTGTGTAGATGCGCGGAGTGAGCGTGAAGCAAGAGAAGCAGGATGGGCCAAGAAGAGGAAGCTCCTCCCTCCTTTTGCACTCATGGCCCAGATAGATGGAATCTAAGGGCAAGGCCATAGAGGGCAGCATGGATGGAGGTGGGTGGCACAAAGCATCCATGACTTATCTGCCAACTGTCCCACAGGTGGCCTGCATTGCCTATGGATGCAGGGTGATGAGGTGGGCATAGCCATGGCATCTACCAGTTGGGTTTTCCTAAATCTCCAGCCACAAGTGGAACATCCTCTTCCCCTAACAGGAGGCCAGAAGCAGCAGCTCCATCTGTTTCCCTGGAGGATCTTCTCTTTGTGATGAACAGAATGGCATAGAGCTACGGCTGACCGCAGGGAGCAGCTGCACTGCCAAGGAGTGTTTAGATATTTATCTGGTCATGAACCTCAAGATGTCTGTAGAACAAAGGAATAAGGGAAAACCATGTGTACCTACATTCTATGCCCAGCATAGGAGAAAACAGGCTGGAAATGCAACACCAGACACTGGGCAAGATGGGCCATGCTGGAGTTGCTGCCTATGGAGGCTCCATCCAGTCCTAAATACAGCAAGGTAAAAATGAGATTGAATTGGGTCTGCAGGAGCTTAGAGCTGCATTTCCCTCACCTGGTCCATGGATGCTGCACATGAGTTTGTTGTAGTGATAACCTGGCTTAGTAATACAGAGGGCTTCTGCCCAAGTGTTCCTTGGTGCTATTCAGCAGCTGTATTAGGAGGGAAGCTGCATGGAGCAGCACTCCAGGCTGGAAGCACTACTTGGGGCAGCCTTAATAAGTACTAATGTGCTGAGTAGGTTCCCCCGAGCACCAGGTTTCACACAAGATGTGCATTATGATGATGACAGCCAAGGCACAGGATCTCAGGAGAAAAACCACATGGAAGTATGGTTAATAGTCTCAACACTAATGCTACAAGAAAACCAAGCTGAGCAGTGCACAAACATCCAGGGAAGGTAATGCAGCTGGAAAGCAAACAAGGGGCCTTGACTAGTAGCTGCAGAGGTTCCCATGCAGGGTGAGAACAGACCACCAGCTGTGTAGAGGGTGGCATGTCAAGTTAAGGAAACTGGTGAGGCAGGAGGGAGAGCAGAGCCAGCCTTAGGGAAAATGGTGCCCTGGGTGAACTTGTATTTTGGTGCCCCCCATCCCCAAGTCAGTGGTGCTGCTGCAGACAGAGGAAGGCTGGCATGGGCATGGGGAGCAGCCCAACAGGGAGGCAGAGCTGCCCATAATGTCCAACCTGGTTCCTCTTGGGTAGCAGCTAGAGATGACAGGTGGGTTGGGCAGTGCAGGCAGCTGCCCCCCCACATTGCACCTCATGTCCCCGCCTGCCTGTCAGCCACAGTGCCACTGACTTGGGGGGCTGGGCAGCTCTGGAGAGGGGCAGAGAGACCAGTTGAGATTTGCATCAGCCAGTCAGAGGGAACTGCCCATGGCTCTTCTGAACTGAGGATGAAGCATGTGGGCCAGGTTGCATTGCTACTACCCAAACCATGCCTGTTTTGTGCAGATGTGTAGTTCCCAGAGCTCATGATCCATCCCTTTCCAGCGTTAATTTCACATTATAACAGTTGTACCCAGAAAACAGAGCTCACAGTACAGTATTCTCAAGGCAGCCATCACACTGGGCCTTGCAGCCAGAAGGCCGACCACG
Source organism: Alligator mississippiensis (assembly GCF_030867095.1). Taxonomy (NCBI): domain Eukaryota; kingdom Metazoa; phylum Chordata; order Crocodylia; family Alligatoridae; genus Alligator; species Alligator mississippiensis. The sequence goes on from NC_081832.1 coordinate 23,958,237, forward strand.
CCTGGTTCCAAGAGCTGGGCTGCAATGACTGTTGGCTGCCAGTTGGACCATCTCTGCTTCCAATGGCTTAGCATGCCAGGTTTCTGGGTCATAGATGGGCAGCTCTGCCAGCTGTAAAGGAAGAGTGCCAGCAGTAGCAGGATGATGGGTGGGAAATTGGAGCATGAACCCTACTGCCTGGGAGGTACCAAAATGGAGCTAAGGGACCTCCCTGTCCCATCCCCTAGCTTGCTCTCTCCCCTGCATCCTGCTTCCTTGCTCTGGGTCCAGCAGCAGGGAGGGCAGAGAAGCAGCGTGAAGTGCAGAAGTGCCCCTGGAGATTCACTGCTGCTGAGATGTCAACTCTTTCTGCTGCTGAAAACTGGTGTTTTTTGGCCGCTCAGCATATCAGCACCTAAAAAGAAAGTGACATGTGCTCCAGTAGCAGCAAACCCCTGGCTGTTCCTGCACCACACACCACAAGTACTACTCTGCCCTCTGCACTGCTGGAGCCAGAGCTAGAGTCAGGCACCCTGAAATGCAACCCCTTCATGATTGTCCAGGAAGTGAGGGAGGCAGGTACAATTCCTTCCAGTGCCTGAGGTAATACAAAGCCACTATTCCCATCTCCTACACAAACGACCTCACTACCAGGCCACAGGCTATTTTTGGTACTGAAACTCTCCATCCCTCCTGTCAAAGCTGCTCCACTGTGCATAAAAGAATTAAAGATTCATTGGGCCAGAGAAACAGAATTAAAGATTCATTGGGCCAGAGAGAGCATGCAAAAGCAGAATGAGCACAACTCCATCCTGGTCCCTGCTCCCAGGATTGTCTCTGCATTTTATCCGGTACATTTTATCATGTAAAATGCAAAAATAGTTTCCAGTGCAGAGAATGGAAAGCAGGACTTTTCCCTACCCAGTAAGGGTTCTAGCCATTAGTCTACAGAGTCATGTTGCCTTTTGTGCTCTCAGGCTCAATGAATCTCAAGTTTTTAAACTACACAGCAACACAACTTTATCAGGAGGAGTAGCACTGTGAAAGTTTTCAGGTTCCCAATTTTGGACTTGGGTGTCTAAATTCTACCTAAGTCCCAATTTAGGCATTCAAGTTCTTGTTTGGGCCTGACACCTGCCTTGTCCCCAAGATACACTAAACAGTCTAGTAAGTATCTTGATCCAAACACCAAGCTGTTTGCTTTTGCAACTGTCTCAGCTCCTTAAGAAAATCAAGATGGAGCTCCCATTTATCAACCCTCATGTAATCTCCTATGAGCAGAACCAAGGGCAAATAGATGACAGAGGCAGCTTTCCTCAGTAAGGAGGAAGCCAGGAGCAATGTATTTAATCTTCTGAAGAGCTGCTCTCACCTGCGGCAGCATGAGGAGAATCTCTCTTGTTCCAGCAGGCTTTTTAAAATAGGAGTGTGATTGCTAATAAGACTCACCTGGGCTCAGGCAGCATCATTTGGCACATCAAGACCACATTGTATGTTCTTCAAACTGCTCAGCCCTCCTAGGCCTTTCAAAAAAAATGCTGCAGAGAAACCAAAGTGCCCTGGACCATGTTCTTACCATTCATAGATGCTAGGGTCGGAACAGACCTCAATGGATCATGGAGTCCGACACCCTGCCCATGGCAGGAAAAAGTGGGAAAAATGGCTAGGGTCATGTGACCCCCAGCTAGGTGCTTATCCAGTCTCTTTTTGAAGACCCCCAAGGTAGGGGAGACCACCACCTCCCTTGGAAGCCTGTTTCAAATTCTGGCAACTCGTTCCGTGAAGAAGTTCTGATATCTAGCCTAAATCTACTTTGTCACCTTGTGGCCATTGTTTCTGGTTATGCCAAGGGGTGCTCTGGTAAACAGAACATCTCCTATTCCCTGCTCCCCCCCACACACCCACAGTGAGTTTGTATACTGCCACAAAATCCGCCCTCAGCCTTCTCTTGCAGAGGCTGAAAAGGTCCATCAGCCTTTCCTCATAGGGCCTTCCCTGCAGGCCTCTAACCATATGAGTGGTCCTCCTCTGGACCCTCTCAAGGTTGTCCACAGTCCTCTTGAATTGCGGTGCCCAGAATTGGATGCAGTACTCGGGCTGTGGCCTGACTAGTGCCGCATAGAGGGGAAGCATCACCTCCCTGGACCTGTTTGTGATGCACCTACTAATGCATGACAAAGTGCAGTTAGCTCTGCTAATTACTTCATCACATCGGTGACTCATTCTTCTTGGAGTTGACAGTGACTCCCAGATCTGTTTCTGCCACTGAGTTGTTGAGAAGGTCATCCCCCAGTCTATAGGTGTGCTGGTGATTCCCTCTCCCTAGGTGCAGCACCTTGCACTTGTCCTTGTTAAACTGCATCCTATTGTTCTCTGCCCACTTCTCTAATCTGTCCAGGTCCGCCTAGATTCGGTTTCTTCCCATCAGTGTGTTTACTTCGCCCCATACTTTGGTGTCATCTGTGAATTTGAAGAGTGCTTTCCATGCCTTCATCGAGGTCGCTGATAAAGCTATTGAACAGCACCAGCTCAAGGACCGAGTCTTGGGGGACCCCACTGCCCACATCTTTCCAGGTTGATATCAACCCGTCCACCACCGCTCTCTGAGTATGATCCATAAGCCAATTTGCCACCCACATGACTGTGTAATAGTCTATAGCACAGCCGTTCAATTTGTTTATGAGAATAGGATGGGATACCATGTCAAATGCCTTCTTAAAGTCCAAGTAGATGACATCTACCTTGACTCCTGCATCTAAGCATTTAGTGACCTGGTCATAGAAAGAAACAAGGTTAGTCAGGCAGGATCTACCTGCTATGAACCCATGCTGGTTGCCCTTCAGCATTGCATTACCCACTGGATTTTTACAAATGTGATCCTTCATAATTTTTTCAAGAGTTTTCCCAAAGATAGAAGTGAGACTAACCAATCTATAATTACCCAGTTCCTCCCCTTCTTGAAAATAGGGACCACATTGGCCCTTTTCCGGTCCTCTGGGACCTCATCTGAGCACCATGAGTGTTCAAACAGTCATGCCAGGGGCTCTGCTATGACACTGGCTAATTCTTTCAGCACCCTTGGATGGAGCTCATCCAGTCCTGCTGACTTAAATGCATCCTAGCAAAGAGACACTTGGAGGGGCTGGTCAGCACTGACAGTTGGTAGACTGGTGTTCCTCCTGCTTCTGTCAGTAATGCATTTGGGAGATGCACTCCATTAATCTGGAGTCACCCTGATCTCAAGTCAAGACAGTACGTGAGGGCAGAATTTGGCTCAGTAAGCAAGTCTATCATTAGTGGAATAATCTGGTCAACAAAATACCTGCTAATAGCCATGTGTGTACACGTGCCTGAAAAGAGCATCCATTGGTTGCAAACAGCTCTGCATACACATAATTTGAACAAGGGCACTGCATTTTCTAATTAAACCATAGTCTTTTATTTGGAAATTGTGAATTATTAACTAATCCAGGATCCCCCAACAAGGAAACTGCAATTTATAGAGCTGCATTACATAGCTACACAACAAATTGTATAGCAACTCTATGTTAAGAATTTTGGACTAACAGCCCACAGTCAGAGGGGTTCTTTACCTTTCTGATTCAGGCAAATCTGTGCCTTGGGTCAGGAATCTCATGTTTTCATATTCCTTTGGGCTCTTCAGCTTTGTTTCCCATGTCAAGAGTCTCACTGCACTTTGTGATGACAGACTCCAAGGTATTTAAATGGTCACTGTCTACAGCTGGAGATGCACGTCCTGTAGTGAATCAAAATGGGATAGTTTGGGTAGTGTGGATAGCCCAGGGGATTGGCCTTTGGGTACAGTTTCTCATCTATAGGCCACTTGGTTTGAACCTGCACCAGGCCAAGAGTAACTAGAAATCACTGTAGTCTGGTGGCTGCTTATGTGAAATAAGGGGATAGGGGGCATGAAGGAGATCAGAACAGTGTTCAGTCTACAAGGGAAGGAATGAGGCATATTGACTAAGAAGGGACATGAAGCTGTTTTCAGCTGCTGTCTGTGCTGTGGATAAAATATTCAGCTTGGGCTTCATGAGCTTTTAATCTGGTATTTTTCACAAACAAATACCTAAACATTAAGAATGTGAGTGACCCATCCTATGCTCTCAGCAATCACATCTCCTGCCCTGAAGGTGACCAGACATTTACAGTATATGAATCAGTATCAGCTGCCAACAAATTTTTTTGGTGTCCAGTATTCCCTGACAGTAGCACAAAAGAGTTTGATTAGGCCTCTTTGTACACACTAATCTGCACCTTTCCTTTCTTTCTGTGTCAGCTTCACAGATGTAGCTGCACAAGATTTGATCACATACTGCCACACAGTTTCAGAGAAAGAGGAAAAAACAGCACATCCTGCATCTTTGTGTAGCACAGAAACACTTGGGCAAAGAGGGAGTTATCTTTGAGTGCAGCCAATAATCAGCCTACTCTTGAAATCACAAGAAGTCATAGCCTTGATAATACCTACCCTCATTAAAAGTATTTATGTTACTGTAGAGGTTTTTTCATAGTCATAACACTAGTGCATTACCCTCAGATGACAGATGATGAAACTGTGTACCCAAGATCAGGATCCAGCCTGCTGCTCTCCCTAAAAGTACAGCTGCACAGGCAGTTGAGTAATATACAAGTTTAATCCCTTATTGAAATGTAGTATGCTCTTTGTTTTAATTCATTTTAATTAACTTCCCTTGGTGCCAATGTTTGATTCACAGTATTGTTAAGACAGTCTCAAAGAGTAATGCCCCAAAGTTTATCAGTATGTGGACTAGTGGGAAGAGAATAATTACTGATGATGTCTGCAAGCACTGGCTCTTTGGTAAGAAGAGTTTTATTCCAGCTACAATTCCCTCTGGATTCCATGTGAGAAGAGACCACACATGGACAACATGGGTTCATGAATCACTGCATCCAGGCTCTTAAATTGCTACAGCAAGGTCTGAATACATATGAATTTTGGTATATAACCATTTGCAAAACCATAGAATGCACCTGTAATACCCACTTTGGGTCCAAAGCTAATACCCATAGCCTTTGAGATTAAAGAGGAAAACAACAGGCAGCCTAACAACTCTTCAATTAAGTCATTAGCTGCTCTTTCACAGGTGCTCCCTCTCTCCCTGTGTGGGCCTTGCACATGGGCAGTGTTGCCTACCTGGGCTTGCTGCTCCCACCTCAAAGGGCCCTGGGAACGGTTCCCAGCAGAAGCTGTGTCCAAGCTGCAGTGTTATCAGTTAACTGTTTAACCGATATAATGAGAGGACGTTAAATGGATAATTTCTTTAAAATTATATTTAACATCCCTTCTCTCCCCTCCCTCCCCCCACAGCCAGCCTGCCTGCAGCTGCCCAGCAGTGCTCCACGTGACCCCAGTAAAGTGAGCTCATCTGACCCCAGTAAGGTGAGCATCCAGGCGTTTCTTGAACATACCCAGAGTAGGTGCTTGCACCACTTGGGGTGGGGGTGGGGGGGTGGAGTCTATTCCAGGCTCTGAAGACTCCGATGGTAAAGAAGTTTTTCCTTTTGTCCAGCCTGAAACAGTCTTCCAGCAGTTTGTGACTGTTAGGCCTCGTCTTCCCTTGGGGTGCCCTGGTGAACAGATGTTCTCCCAGATCCTGATGCATACCCCTCATATACTTATAGGCTGCCACCAAGTACCCCCTGAGCCTTCACTTCTCCAGGCTGAAGAGTCCCATGTCCCTCAGCCTCTGCTCATAAAGCCTGCTCTCATGACTTCTAATCTTTAGGGCTGTGCAAAACAGCACCATTTTGTTTAGACTTCCATTTCACCAGGACAGTGTTTCGTTTGGTTTCGAAACCACTGTTCTGTTTTATTTCGTTGAAACTTCTGCCGTTTCACCCATAGGCTATAATGGGGAAGCACGAAACAGACTATAATTTTATCATTTCTTGCCTGATTCAGATGAAGTTTGCATGGGTAGTGGCGGGCTTCATGGCCTCGGAAGGGGCTAAGTTCCAGGAGGTAGGTGCAGGGGTTTTTAGGAAACTGCACCTCAAAGTGTTGAAAGCAAAACTTGTGTCACATGTGTGTTAAGGCACAGCAGGGTGAAAACTGCAGGCATGGTAGCCCCTTCCGAGGCCATGAAGCCTGCCCAGTTTCAAGGAGATAGGTGTGGGGGTTTCTAGGAAACTGCACAGAGCAAAACTTGTGTCACTTGTAAGTGTGAAGGCACAGAGGAAGCTCATTTCAAATAATGCATTTTATGCTGTTTTTCCATCCCTCCCCCAGAGCACTAGGATTGGAAGGGACCTCAGGGAAGGATCCCAGTTACTGGGCAGCTACACAGTCAATGTCAGAGCAGTCCTTCCTCCCCGCCCTCTCCTTTGTTTCTCTTTAGCTGCAAGCAAGTCCAGCTTCAAAACATTTCGACTGCCCTCGTTTCGTTTCAAGGCTATTTCGAAGCCTTTCATTTTGTTTCAATTTCGCCGTTTCAAAATTTGCCAGGGAGCGGAAAGGTTTTTTCATGAGCTTGAAAAATAAGTACAGATTTAATGAGGCTGAAAGATTAAGAATAAATATTCCAGAGGGTTATGGAAGCTGTAGAAGACTGGCAGCCAGCATGCTAGGACAAATAGAAACTGAGTGCCATGTGTGTGGTGTGGGAAGTTGAAGGAGACCAGCTCTGTGATGCAACTTGTTGTAAATTCATGGAGAAATGTAAAAAGAGTGGTGCATCTGGCCATGATGACAGAGGAGGAACTCACACGTCACATGGGGACTGTGAGAAGGGACTGAGAGAAGGCCAAGGTTGCGAATGTGCAGGGCAGGGAGTGGGGTTTATAGAAAGCCACAGGGTCTGAGTGAGCTTGAATTCACGAGTGGAGGGTCTCAGCTCCAGATAACCTTCCTTGGATTATTCAAACATTGAGCGGGCCGGACTGTAAGACATAGCTCCTCTTTGACTGCCTGGCACTTTGGAAAATTTCTCCCAAGAAGCCTTCCCTGGTGTGACAGCTGAAATTATGTCTGTGTGATACAGGTACTTGCTGAAGGCCCTATGAAGATTAGATCAAGTGTTTTTTCTATATTTGTTTAGATATTAAGTTGTATGTTGTTGCTAAGAGCCTAATTAAAGTTTAAAATGTAGTGAGGCCTTGTATAAAAGTAAGGCCTAGTAAATTTAGCAAAGCCTTGAAGTAGTAAGGCCCTGTGGAATAGTTAAAATTACCTTATCAAAGGAATGCAAGGCTTGTACTGTTATTGGTCAGTCTAAGGACAGTTGAAATAAAAGGAATCTGAGTGGTTGTACGTTATCAGAACCACTCAGAAGCTTTAAATTGGCTGAAATATCTGGAAACCGTTCAGAAGGAAGATACAGCTCTGTAAAAAGGATTAGTTAGCTGTTGCCTGCATCAATGGGCCCGTGGACCTCGAGGAGCCCAAGAACTGCATTCCAGTGTCGTTCCCGGTACCCCTTTGGATAGTGCCGTTCAGGGATGCCTGACTTCGCTGAACTTTGTGGAAAGAGCAGCTTGCTGTGTATTAGGCATCAGAGGGGACTGCTGATAAGTTGCCGACGCAAATTGCTTTTGTCTGTCATTGTTTGTCTTGTTACTATGCGTAGTTGTGTTTTTGTTAAGTCAATAAATCTTTCTTACCTTTCTACCTCCAACCTTACTCTCAATCCCGAACCCACCGCAGGTGGCTGGGACACCTGGGATCCTCAGTGTTTAAAAAAAGGGGCACTGACTATAACAGCTACTAATAAATATATGCTTGAGTAGCGGCTTTCCTCAGCCAATTAATTGCACCTAACACTCTGTGTTTTGAATAAAGAGGAAAGAGAAAAACAATGTGGAAGAAACTATGAGTAAGTCACATTGGTCTGCGTGGTTTATATGCAATTCCCACTAATGCTGCTTTCTTTAGTGTTACTTAAAAGAATCTGCTCTTAAAAGAATTCTCAACCTAGTCTGTGTAACTTTACTTACCCAGATGCAAATCAGGAATAAGTGAGAATCAGGCCTAGAGAATTTAAAACAGATCATTAGAACTCAAGAGTCCTCTGCTCTAACACTTGAGTCTCTTGGGACATGCATTGAAAGGTGTCTGGGTCTCTGCAGCTTAAAAAGATTTTGTGCTCTCTCATGGCTCACTGAACTCTTTATGAGCAGCAGGATAGTAACGATCGATCCTCCTGTCAGACAACACCTATGGCCTTAACATGTTAGATGATTATCAAGGCTTAGATGAAGCCAAATATCATCCTTCCATGCAATAAGTTTCATCACAAATCACTCAGGATCCAGAGAATATGATCTTCTTCTGCTTCCCATAATCTAGGGCAATTTTTTTTTGCACAGGATCATTAGTGCATGCTCTAGCCAGGACTCCTCTTCAAGAAATCTCAGTGTAACCCCCGAAACAACCAGGAAATGTTCTCTTGCTATTGAATCCTGGAAGATGGTGCACATAGACAGCCTAATCCTGGACTGGAACTGAAACTCAAGTCTCCTGCTGGCAGTCAGCTGCTTTCTAGCCAGCAGTATGGGGCCAACCCCAGAACCAGAGCCACACTCAAATCTCTAGAAGGTTCTGCTAAAAGTACACATGAGATCCCTGGGCCTATCTGCAATATCCTTGTATTCGAATAATCTTGTGACCAAATGAGCAACTGAGGCAAAGTCTGCTGAGGACAGTAACCAAACAAAGGACTTCTGGAGACTGCAATAGCAGCAAGAACTGGACATGAAAGTTTTCCCTACGAAGTACTGCAAGCTGCAATTCAAGCACAACCTCTAATTGGGGACAGATGCCTCTCCAGCTGTTGATCTGTTCCCTCCGTTGTTGTTTTTGTTTGTTTGTTTTTAAGCACATCAACAATCATAAAAATAATTCAAGTTCCATACGGCTTAAGGGGGGGGCCTTTCAAAATGGATTCCATCTGTCCAATCAACAATAAGACCGAGACAAGTTTGAGCATCACACAGTAGATGATGCACTGTACTCACTTCCATTGCCTTGGTTTAGGACTAACATGGGTAGGTGCTGTTTGTAACATCACAACTCTTCAATGGCTGGCTTCAAGGGCTGCTAGGATTCCTGTGAACAAGCATACAAACCAATGTACCTCCTGAGGAGTCAGGAACATGAGTCTGAAAGGGACCTCCTGGGTCCATTGTTATCTCAAGAACCGCATCATATAAACTTTTCCATACATTCATCACTCTTATTCCTCACTCCCCAACATGACTGTTAAGGGATTGCTTTGAAGCATGACCTGGCTTAAGAGAAATGTGTGTCACTTGATTTTAAGGTTCATTACCAACGGGTATTTTAGGATCCCCAACTACCAATTGCCTTAGCAACTATTATGTGCCCCTATTCTCTGGATTAACAAAGATGTTTAAGTTTTATTCCTATTGGGTGTGGGGTTTTGCCATAAAGTATTCAGGATTGACATCTTTCTCAGTCACTGCGTCAGTTCCTGGAGTTTGTTCCCAACACAAGGTCGCACTTTCAAATTAGTCAAGAACTGCAGCTGGTGCAGAATGTGGCTGTCTGCGAGTTAAGCTGTGCTGTGTAGAGGACTGCCTGCCACAAGTACTTTGGGATTTGCAGGAGCTGCCCAGTGATTTGAGTGACTTGCTCCTTTCCCAGGCTATTTTGATAAAAAGGCAGGCATGATCTGGGACAGGCTAAGGGGCAGAAAAGACCAGGTTGGAAGGTCTGGACTAGGGCTGCAGACATGCTATGGGATGTTTATGTCCTTATGGAGGACGACATGACTTGGATTCCCACCCAGACAGCCTATTAGGACAGTAGCTTGTATATGAATGCTCATCTTGCATCCAACATTTGAGAGAACAGCAAAATCCAGCAGAGTAAATAGATTCCAAGTTCCCCCACAAATGTTTTTATAGTGAATATTTCCTCCAAGTTACACTCCAAACAGCTGAACACTCCAAGCAATGAGGAGCTCTTGGTGCTGGCTAGTTAGTGATAATACCACATCGCTAGGGTTTGCTGAGATACCCAGCTTGTGCCGGAGGGTTCCTTTGCTCTCCTTTCTTTGCCTAATCTCCCAGGAAAAGCTGTTTGCAGAATCAGTTGATCCAGCTGATCACCAAGAGATAAACATCTCCATCCTCTGGCAACCATGCTTGTTTCTCCCAGAGCCCATGTAACATTCTTTCCTGTATCCCACTTACACAATGTCAGCTAGCAATGCATCCTGGCTCTTGTAGCCAGGACCACATCCAGAAAGCCATTTTGGTTCTAAAGTACAATGCTTTTGATGTCTGTTTGCTCATTAGGGGATAAAACAGTCCACAGAGAAGGGCTATTATTTTTAAAGGCACAAACATGACCCCATGTTCCTGTTGTGTTTTGCTGTACTCAGGTTTTTACTGAGAATGCTCCTCCCCCATCACCACATAATCCACACAATAAGTGAGGCCTTTGAAAATGCTCTGTTCTGTGTCAACTGCAATGCAGAAGGCACACTAGCATGGGCCTGCTTTTCTGAGCACAGGACTGCATAAGCTAGCTCCAACAAAGAGGAAAATTTTTGCGGCTGAAGCAGTGGAAGTAGACCCAGGAGCTCTTGGGTTCATTCCTGCTTGTGATGCAGACTCTCTTAAAAGAGAGACACTAAAATTCCTTTCCACACCTTTTGGGTCATCTATTTAGGTTGTAAGTGCTGCAGAGTCCTGGTTCTGCCTTGGGGGGTGGGGACTCTACTATAATAAAATACATGAACCAAGTAATATTCCAAAAATATTCTCTTGGGCCAGGGATGTCAAAGATATGGCCTGTAGACTGAATCTGGTTCATGGAATCGTATCATCTGACACACACTGCTCCTGGAGGGACCATGAATTTGAGGGTGGGTCCCTGCTGCATTCCCATGTACAGAGTCCCACTGGTAATGCATTTCAGCAACAGAGGGGCAAGTGATGACTTTATTGCTCCCCACAGCTCCCCGTCACCACTTGCCCTGCTGCCACAGGTAGGCTGGATCTGGCCCATGGCGATTCCCATGACCCAGATCTGGCCCAGGATGCCCAGGGAGTTTGACACACCTATCCTAGACCAATAAGTACAGATGAGATACCAGCCTAAATCTTGTATCTGCTACTTTAAAGCAAATAAGTCAATGGGAATTTTGACTGAGCTGAGACAAGATCCAGCTCAGAGATAGTCTGTTGTTCTGCAGTGTCTTATACCTCAGTACAAAGATCCCCTTGTTACAGTAGACTGGAGATCTTTGCCTCTTTTGGGTCTAATCCTGTAGCAAAGTGAATATCCCTGGCTCCCACAGACCTCACAAAGGAGCTGAAGGCACTAGATCATTGCAGATTGCTCCCTTTGAGTACAGCAAAGCAATGTAGTGAGATATTCACCATCAATGGACTGCATTGGAGAACTACTCATTTGGTCCAATAGAAGACATCACGTCTACTCAAAGAACCTTACCTGCCTGTGCTGGAGAACACATTTTTACTACTTACCTAGTAGCATTTCTTTGATTCTCCAATATTAATATTTAGGGGTTACATTCTGGCTTTCTAGTTATAGAAGACTGCCTCTTTCTTGGAATAATCACATAGGTTTCAGCAGGATTTGCCATGAAGCATGGAACAATTCACCATGAGAAAGGTTGGCAGAATCAAGATGAATTAATTACTCTAACGTTACCCAAATTTTCAGTACTGGCATGACAAGGTTCCCAGCCTGGCTCCGACCTCCTCACCCTTGCTTCTGGAGTCTCTGGGTCCTTCCCCCAACAGTTCTCATCTGGCACAACCTGATGTTATGATTTTGTAGGAAGACCACCCCCAGGAGGTAGATGTGGGTTGTGGGGTAGGTCCTTGGCTGAACCTAGGCCCTTCCTGGCCTCAGCTCACTTTTAATCTGGCTGTGTTCCACTGCACCAGGACCCCAGGTCCTCAGGCTCTAGCCCCTCACAGGCTCTGGGCCACTAGGCTCCTAAGCAAGTCCACAAAAGCAATGCTCCCCAGTCTTTGCTGTCAAATATGCAGTCCTCTGACACACCACACTTTTGCCTCTGGACATATCTAAACTTCTGCCTGTATTCAACACCCAAGGGCTCTGGGCCCAAGGAGTGCTCTGAGCTAAGTGCCTCTGCTGCAGCCTAGTGGTCTCCAATCTGCCTTTTACAGCCACTATGGTCCACATGCAAGTCAAAAATACAAGCATCTGCTCCCAAACATAAGGCCTGCTAAACACAAGCTCACCTGTCAGGATTAACCTCATCCCACAGTACCACAAATGCAAAAGGTTCAAAGTACTTATCTTAGGGCACTTGCAGCATAGAGCTAGCTCTGTCCTCCTATGGCAGACAGTCCCTTTCACTAGGCAGCATGGACTGGCTTCTTCCTAGAACACCACCTCCTGTAGCTTGTACAGTCAGGCTGCCCCTTCTGGACCAAGCCTTGAGCTTTTGAGCCTCTCCCTGGGTCACATAACCCTCTACTTCCGCCCCCAAGCCTGCCAATCATAGCTTACACCTGGGGCAGAACGGCCATCTTATTTAATGTCCCCTTTTCCCATTTAGTCTGTTCAAGAGGCTGGGCTGACCAGTGGGCCTTAGGCTTCCCCTCCTCAGTATGGGGTAGGGGGCCTGTTGCCTTTTGTTAATCGGTAACAGATGTAGAGAGTTGATCTTAGACAATAAGTTAAGGTGTTTTTTAATGCTTTCCTGTAAGAATCAATTAGTTGGATATTATACTCTCTCAACAGTAAGCTAGTAATAATATGCTCTGAAAATGCACTTGTAATGTGCCTTTTGAATTGCATTTGTCCACAAGTGCCAAGGTATTGGCCATGCTCTTTGTAAAATTGATCTCCGTTATTAAAGAGTCCAATATTCTCCAATGGATCTTTTGTGTCAAGACAAAGAATTCATTTTCTTCATTGCGGGACACTGATGGCTTACTAAAGCTATTCAAAGACACTTTATTTTAGTTAAAAATGGTTCTTTTTCATGATGAGGCATATTTTTGCCAGGCACTTATCATAAAGGAGTACTGCATGAGCACCACAGCTTGTATCCAGATAGTGGCACTGATGGATTTTTTTTGCCTATTGTATCATAAGGGTCTGCCAGTAAAGAAAGAGGAGAATAAAGTTTGAATACCATAGGTCCAATTCATTGTTGCTCTGCACTTTGGGGGTCATTGATTTCTCTGGTTCAAAGATGGTGTAAAATTATAATGAATAAAAGTGGCAATTTTGTGCTAGTGTAAATAATGACAAGAAGCATAAAGTAAGGATAAATCAGACTCTGTCAGTAGAGCATGGATCACAGTGATTTCTGCCACTGCCCCCTCATCCAGTTATCACTGAAAACAAGAAATATTTGCCCACAACAAAGAAAAACATGCACAAGTATCGAGAGATAAATCTGTATTCTCACCAACTTTATTTCCAAGGGATACTGAATCTAATTTTGCATTTCAAAAGGTTACAACAGCATTGACCTTATATTCTGTAAAAGGAATGACAAAAGTTGACAGTACTGCCAAAAAAACCATTCAAACTATATAATTAACCATTACAAAATCATGTTAGCAATGTGTAATACTTCTAATGGAATAGCTAGCCACCTTGAGATTCAAATGGGCTTTTACTGAATCAAGTAATAGAAATGACTAGCCTTTTATAATGACTAGTGTAAGTAGAGAAACCCGTAGCATCATTTGCAATAGAAATGAATGCAATATATTAGCTCAGAGAGAAGGGTTAGGCTTAATATTTTTCAAAGAAAAATATGCACATTTGCTTGCCCTTCGGCCTGTATTGTGAACAGATGTTCATCAAAAGCTAACTTGAAGAGGTTGGAATCCATTAGAAGATGAACTTCCAGAATAAGCTATTCGAATGTGAAAATAAATGGTTGTCAGAATAAATAAAGGACTAGACATATTAATTGGGAGATTCCACTGGGGGCCTAATAGGCAGAAGAAAGCTTTCTACTCCAGCCTAGAATCATGTAATTTGCTTGTTACACATACAGAGCTAGAGGCTGGCATTGATTCTACAGTGTGGCAGCAGTGACGGAGCAATCTTCAAAGGCACACAAAGGCAGTAGGAGTTATGTGCCTAGCCAGCTTTGCAAGCCTACCTTAACTGCTGTAGCCAATGAAATGGGACTATGGACATGCCAGGAGGGAATCTGGACTGTGCAACAGGCAGGGTGTCAATTGCCAGCAGGCTGTTCCCAATAACAATGCAAGAATTCAAACATATGCATTGTTCTGTGGGCAGCGGGTTGCATCTTATACTTCTTTGTCATCCTTTTCACCCTTTGCTAGATATGGGTACAGATCACATCCAATAGTTCAGGTCATACTGTGAATGCAATCAGGTGCACACTGATGGCCAGTCTAACTATTGTGCCATCTAACCCTTCTCACACATGATTAGACTAGCTTAAAATGCCAGGAGCCAATGACAACCCCCCTGCATTAGTGTTGCCACTGCGCCATCATTAGTCCTGCCCATGTAACAGTACCATGCAACACTTTCCCCACGTGCAGTTAGAAATGTAGATTTTTTTTTCCCTACCGGGTATTTTTAGCTGGAATGGGATGATTCAGTTCCAAAATACGAATTATGCAAGGGCTAGTGCAAATACAAGTGATAATTAGCCACTTAAATTTCCGTCTCTCTCTGTTGTTCATGGCACCTCATCTTTGCATCCAGAATGAAAATCACTCTGCACTTGTCATATTTTGGAAGTGGGAATGGAATTTTGGAGGATTCTTGTACTGTAAAACGAGCAAGAACTGATGAACTAGACAATCATGTAGGATGAGATCCTCAATAGATGTAAAGCAGCATAGCTCTATTGAACTCACTGGAGGTGCTCTTTGACACCAACTGACAATCTCACCCATCAGTTTAATTTATTCTTTCATGCCTGTTTTGCATTCCTAGGAGGCCAACTGATTGGTTCACCATCAGGCTAAAGACTTCCAGTTTAACCACTACAGTCTACTGCTGGTGACTGGTGTACTGTAATCTCTCACTTTTTCCCTCAACTGTTGAAAAATCTGCTGCTCACTAAAGTGAGTCGAAAAACACTTGCTAGAAGCAGAACTAAAGCTAGCTACACAGGCTTACCAATGTATCCACGCCATTACAACTCTCATGATTCTTTCACCCTGTCTAGCCAGCAAGAATGTCTTCTAAGTAGTGTCCTTTGCTCCAGATTGTTTAGCAGTGAGGAGCAAACAAAGGCCAAGAAACTAATTTTTGGTGAAAATGAGCTAGAGCTTGAACCCAGGTCTCCAATGATCCAGTAGAAAGTCTGCTGTTTACTTCAAAGGGTTTTGGATGAGGTCCCAAATGGTCTACTCGTGCTATCTAACAGCTGGTGCAGAGGGGATAACAGTGATGAATTATAAACAGAACCCTGCACAATCAACTCTATATGAGGTGACAGGTTCCCCATGAAGTTACCGCCACCATGCCAAATGCTTGACAAGCCTGCCCACAGAAACGTGGTTTAAGGGTTAGGGTCATACCTAGCTCCCCAGCTTGCTGAGACATCAGCTGCTTTTGGTACCATACACTAGTTAATAGATGTTTATACACATATTGCTTTAGAGTGCACACACCTCATGTTACATGGCTCTGGAACACCCAGCAGAATCTTCTTTTGTCCATAACGATTCCATTAGTGGAAGATACCTTTAGTGTGCTCTTTTCAATACCAGGAATTGTCCCTAGACCATTATTCATGCTGCTCTTCTCCTCCTTCACCAAGAAGGGCTGGTGTAGTCCAACCTGCTCTTTAGTTATATTTATTTGTATACAAGCATGTTGTCTGAGCTGAGTTTAAAGATGTTTCTTCCAAAAGCCATCACAAACCAATGAGAATGGTCAGAGTAAGTCACCGAAACTTTGTGTATGCATGTCAAATGACAGATATTCAAAAAGCAGCTCTTTAGCTTTATACTGAATGGGATACTCCAAACTTATTTCACCAGAAATACTCTCTACTCTGTCAGCAACAGTAAACCCTATGCTACATGCAGATCCGCTTCGTTACCTGATCTTGTATCCAGAGATTTGCCTCTTTTTATTGAATAACGAATTCTGCAGTCAGTAAATTCCATGCTTTTCTCACTGACTTCAGTGAAAACTCTTCTATGACTTCACTGAGCTTATATGATAGGAAGTTGATACATGTTTTTGTCCAAAACTTTTTACCAAAAGTGTAGATTTGGGTTGACTGAAACACTTTGAAAATTTGAGTCAATTGTATCTAGTAGGAGGGGGAAAAAACCCTGGAAAAAAAATCCAAAAAGGTAGAAATATTTTGTTTTAACATTTTTTTTAAACACAAACATTCTGATTTTCCAATCCAGAATGATACCATATTTCAAAATATACTTCAGTTCTATTTAAAATACATTAAGAGGTTTTAAAAGCATAAAACAAAATGGTTTTTTGGTTTGTTTTATAGAAATACAAATGTTTTGTACTTGAGTTGAACAAAATATTTTCCTTAATTTGAAACAAATTTTCTTTTCTCTTTTTTGGTTTGCAGAAAATTTTTGAAAAATAAATTCTTTGGGGGCAACCTGAAAACATTTTTAAAATTTCTTTTGAACTGAAAACTCAGTTACTTGCATGGACAAATATAATGGGAGGAGATTTGAGGGGGAAAAGCAGAGCATTTGGCCCAGAAATTCTAAGAATTCTGTTTTTCCCCATATTTTTGAAGTGCCTGGCATCCTTGGGGCAATAACAGTAAGTGGCATTATTTCTTAGCTACATGGAGGGGGGGAATAAGTTACATTATAAAACCACCCTGCCATTCATCACAAAGAAATACATTCTGCTCAAGTCTAGAGGTTTAGCTGACAAAAACAGGCTGAAATAATCTCTTTCCCTGGGCTTGCTTATGTTTTAGACATGCACATGAGCAAACACAGTCCGTGTGGCAAGAAAACCTAGCACTGCGAGAATGAAACAGTCATTGCCTCTTCGTGCACATAGGACAACAGAAATTAAATAGTTTTCACCCAGATCCCCCATCATGATAGCTCTGGACAAAACACAGGTCCCTGCCAAAGACTTCCTTGTCTGCACTGACTAGCAGGACTGAGCCAGGCTGCTACTACAAACCCAAATCACAATGCACTCTTGTGGCTGCCACGGTGTCTGTGGTAGGAACCTAGAGCCTTCTTGACAAAGCCTAATGTGCCATCAAGCATTTTCCGGCCGAAACATCTCCTTGAGGACAGCCACGCAGGCAGGAGAAGAGAAATCCCCCTCTGCAGCGCTGCTGGCGCGCTGGGAGGCAGCTTTCAGCATCCGCTTACTGAAGAGGTCCTTGACCCCCTGCCTAAATTTGGGGTCCCAGGCACTGTAGATGGCCACGTTCCAGCAGCTGTTGGAGGTCAAAATCCAGAAGGCATAGAAGGAGAACTGGCACCACTGGTAGCCCAGGACGGAGCCCACCACAAAGACAGCGATGGGGCTGAAGGAGGCCGAGAAGGCAAAGGTCAAGATGCCGATGGTCTTGGCAGCAGTGATATCTGAGAAGGAGAGCCGGTTGCCCCCCTGCACCTCGCTGCCCAGCTGCCTCCGGGCCTTACAGTAGTGGCGAATGGCGGCAAAGGTGATGAAGTTGATGGCGAATGTGCCCCCGAGAAGGGAGAAGTCGAAGGCTGGGAAGAGCAGCATGACGTTCCAGCTGGAGCCGGGCAGCCTGGCCTCAGGGAAGGCATAGTTGCACATCTTGCTGCAGGGACTGTAGCGCAGGGTGATGTCCGGGCTGGAGAAGAGGGGGACCACGGCCAGCGAGAAACTCATGGACCATGAGAGCAAGATGAGCCAGACAGTGCGGCGCTTGGTGACCACCGCCTTCTTGTGCAGGGGCTTCAGCACTGCCACGCTGCGCTCCACCGACAGCAGGAAGATGGTGCTGATGGACACGAAGGTGCAGCCAGCAAAGATGGGCCCGGTGATGAAGCAGGGCAGAGACTGGCCCAAGCCCGAGGCGCCCACAGGCCCCTGGCTGGCAGCCAGGCCGCTGGCCTCCCTGTACACGGAGTAGGGCACCACCACCAGCCCCACGGTGAGGTCGGCCAGGGCGAGGGAGGTCTTCAGGTAGCCCTGGGAGGTCCGGAACTGCGGGGCGCGCAGGAAGACCAGCAGGCTCAGCACGTTGCCCAGGGTGATGGCCACGATGAGCAGCACCATGAGCGCCAGCTTGCACGCCTCGGCCGGCAGGCGCGGGCCGGGCGCGGGGCCGCCGGGGCAGCTGGCGTTGGCCCACATCGGGACAGCCTCAGGGCGCGGGCGGCGGGATCGGCGCCTCCAGCAGCGCGGCGCGGCGGCCGGACGGGGCGAGCATCCCGTGCGGGCTCCGGCTCCGGCTCCAGCCCGCGAGGTCCCGGCCCCGGCTCCGCCTCGCCCCGCGCCCGCCCGGCCCCTGCGAGCGCTCCGTGCCCCCGGGACGCGCAGCCGAGTCCCCGCGGGCAGCGCCGGTCCCGCCCCCGCGCTCAGGCAGAGCCACCCCGGCGGGCGGCGGGCTCGGGGCCGCCGCGACCCGGCGGAGGAGGCGCGGGGTGACCGGGCCCCGGTCGGGGGCTCCAGCGGGAGGCGGTGAGTGCGGTCCGTCCGGCTCCTCCGGTCGGGGGCCGGGGAGGCAGCCTGGAGGAGCCCCGCCCCGGGCAGCCCCGCTCCGCCGGAGCCCGGGGGCGAGAAGTCCGGCAGGGCTTGCGCAGCCTCCTCCGGGCGGTGCCGCCTCCGGACCCGGGGACGCAGTCTTGGCCCCAGCCCGCCTCGCCGCAGCTCTGAGCCGCCTGCCCCAGCCCAGGACCGCTGGGGCTGCCAGTGCCCGGCCGCCGGCCGCGAAGTCCGTCACCTTCCGCCTGTCTTCCTTGACCAACTAAACTCTGCCTTCCACTCCCCGCCCTTTAACAGCAGAGCCTGAGGGCACCAGCGCTTCTCCTGGGCCCGTCTCCTCTGTCACCCATTGGACTCTTCTTCTTGCCTCAGGTCTCTATAGCCTTGCCACTGTTCCCAACCTTTTTTGTTTTTTGCAAAAATATGTATTTCTATATATATAAATAGCTTATATGTCAACTTTACCTCCAACACTCTGCCAAGCCGCCCCTTTGGTTCACGTGGCAGATCAAAGCCCGCTTTGACAGCTGACCCATTAAAAACCTGTTATACAGTTCACACTGCATATCCACGCACCCATCTCCATACCCATATCCCCACCCACTGCCCTCCTCAGAGGGCAAGTCCCTAAAATAGTCTATGCCAGACCCCTCTCCACCATATAAAGTCTGCCATTTGTTTCCCATTGTTCTTATCTGTCCTCCTGTAGTAGCAGTACATTTCACTTAGTGCGGGTATCCCATCACTCCCTACTGGAGACTAAAAAAGTTGGGAATCCCTGCAACCTTTGTCACCTGGATAAAGACACCATACACCAACGTGAGCAGCAGGGCTGTGGTGAACACCCAGGTCCCTGACAGCCCCAATTGTGGTAGAATTGTGTGTTAGGCAGGGCTGCCCGCTCTCCCCACTCCTGTTTCTGTGTGCAATGGAACCACTAGCACAGCGACTCAGGCAGGACCCCAGGATCAGCGGTGTGAAGATCCCCAGGAAGAATGAGGAAAAGATGAAAGTCGTCATGTACATGGATGACTTGAACATCATATGCAGGGACAAACAAAGAGCACTACACACACCCAGGTATACGGAGCAGCAGCAGGGCCAAGCTCAATGTGAGCAAAAGCATCCGCTAGTCCTAGGTAAGCTTGGGGACCTGTTGCTCCTGGGGGTTTCCATCCCCTGGGAGGGGGTAAAGATCCTCGGGGTGGAGTTTGACTCAGAGCTGAGGGGTCAGAGGGCATGGGAAAAGATGGAGGCCAAGGCCAGACAAAGACAAGCTATGGCCAATGCTGTAGCAATGACATTTGGCACCTGGGGCAAAGCCCACAGCAGCAGCCTGCCATCACGCCATGCACAGAGCTGGGGGGCACACCTTCCCCCGCATGCTTGCCTAGGTGTGCCTGCAGTGGCAGGAGCTGCCCTTCCTCCATCCCTGTGTCCCCCTCAAATGAGCCACTTGCAACTCCGTTCTGTGCCCCGTCCCGGCTGGGCAGCGTCTGTTCACACCCCTTTGCTTCGGCACCTGGGGCAGTTGCTCTGCTCAACCCCCTGCTACAGCACTATGGCAATCGTGCTGCTTGGCAATGTGAGGGGGTGGAACTGATGAAGGCAGTGGTCTTGCCAATGCTGCTACACACCACCCTAGTCTTTCCCCCTCAGAACAAGTTGTGCGCAGAATCCAAAGAGCCATGTGTGTTTTCTTTTGGAACTCCACATGGGAGAAAGTGGCAAGGACCAAGCTGTACAAAGTGAAATGCTCCAGAGGCAGAGGGATGCTAGATGTCCTTCTCTTCCTCTAGGCCAAGTACACGAGCCAGGTGTGCAAACTGGCAAGAGGGGTGGAATCTAAAACAGCCAGCTTTGTTAAGTATTTTGCTGGGCAGCTACTGCGACAGTGGTAGGTGCACACGACAACCAACAGGAGCCCATGGATCATGATTTCCTCATGGTTTTACGAGATCCTGAAGTGCTTTTGGGAGAAATACAAGCTGCACAATGTGACCCTGGTGAACCACCACAAGATACGGGAGGTGGTAAGGGAAAGAGACACCATATTGCCTATAGACTTACTACCTGGTGACAGCTGCCAAGCCATGTGTGAGCAAGTCTTCCACAAGGACCTGCAGAAGGAGCACAGAGACCTGAACTGGCAGGCAGCTCACCGGGCACTCCGTGTGCAACCATGGAGAAACAGCGCAGGGCAAAGAAGTCCATTGAACTGCCTGAGGCAGACCTGCCACTGGCAGGCAGAAATGATCGACCACCTCTGACTGCCCGTACATCAGAGATATGTGAAAGAAAGTCATTCTGGTGGTGACAGGTTCTCTACAGGTACCTGACCAGACAGCCAGGGACCCCAACAGCTTCCTTCGGCCAGTTCATATCCTGCTTCAGGTATGCACTGTGGAAAACCAGCTTATAAACTGACACTTAGACACATAAACAGGAACCTGCTCATAAACAGACACCCAGACCCCACAGTTGAGGATTGTATTAAAATGGGACTAAGTAGAATATATTGGCACTGCTCCCAGCCTGGAACCTCCTGTCTGCTCCCACGTAGAATCACAGAATCATAGAAAATTAGGGTTGGAAGGGACCTTGGGAAGCCACATCTAGTCCAACACCCTACTCAAAGCAGGACCAGTCCCAACTAGATCATCCCAGCCAAAGCTTTGTCTAACTGGATCTTAAAAACTTCTGAAAATGGAGGTTCCACCACCTCTCTGGGTAACCTGTGCCACTGTTTTACTACCCTCTTAATGAGAAAGTTTTTCCTAATAACTAAGCTAGACTTCCCTTGCTTCAACTTGAGACCATTGCTCCTTGTTCTGTCATCTGCCACCACTGAGAACAGTTCAGCTCCATCCTCTTTGTAACCACCCTTCAGGTAGATTCATAGATGTTAGGGTCGGAAAGGACCTCAATAGATCATCGTGTCCGACCCCCTGCATAGGCAGGAAAGAGTGCTGGGTCTAGATGACCCCAGCTAGATGCATATCCAACTTCCTCTTGAAGACCCCCAGGGTAGGGGAGAGGACCACCTCCCTTGGGAGCCCGTTCCAGACCTTGGCCACTCTAACTGTGAAGAAGTTCTTCCTAATGTCCAGTCTAAATCTGCTCTCTGCTAGCTTGTGGCCATTATTTCTTGTAACCCCCGGGGGCGCCTTGGTGAATAAAACCTCACCAATTCCCTTCTGTGCCCCCGTGATGAATTTATAGGCAGCCACAAGGTCGCCTCTCAACCTTCTCTTGCGGAGGCTGAAAAGGTCCAGGTTCTCTAGTCTCTCCTCATAGGGCTTGGTCTGCAAGCCCTTGACCATACGAGTGGCCCTTCTCTGGACCCTCTCCAGGTTATCCGCATCCCTCTTGAAGTGCGGTGCCCAGAATTGCACGCAGTACTCCAACTGTGGTCTGACCAGCGCCCGATAGAGGGGAAGTATCACCTCCTTGGACCTATTCGTCATGCATCTGCTGATGCATGATAAAGTGCCATTAGCTTTTCTGATGGCTTCATCACACTGCCGACTCATGTTCATCTTAGAGTCCACTAGGACTCCAAGATCCCTTTCCACTTCCATGCCACCCAGCAGGTCATTTCCTAGGCAGTAGGTGTGCTGGACATTTTTCCTCCCTAGGTGCAGCACTTTGCATTTCTCCTTGTTGAATTGCATTCTGTTGTTTTCTGCCCACTTGTCCAACCTGTCCAGGTCTGCTTGCAGCTGTTCCCTGCCCTCCGGCGTGTTCACTTCTCCCCATAGCTTTGTGTCATCCGCAAACTTGGACGGAGTACACTTCACTCCCTCGTCCAAGTCGCTGATGAAGACATTAAAGAGTATCGGTCCAAGGACCGAGCCCTGTGGGACCCCACTACCCACACCCTTCCAGGTCGAAACCGACCCATCCACCGTGACTCTCTGGGTCCGACCCTCTAGCCAATTCGCCACCCACCAGACCATGTAGTCATCCAAGTCACAGCCTCTTAACTTGTTCACCAGTATGGGGTGGGATACCGTATCGAAGGCCTTCCTGAAGTCTAAGTATATGACATCCACCCCTACTCCTTTGTCCAGGCGTTTTGTAACCTGGTCATAAAAAGAGACTAGATTAGTCAGGTATGATCTGCCTGCTACGAACCCGTGCTGGTTTCCCCTCAGCATAATTTGTCCTGCCGGACTCTCGCAAATGTGAGCCTTGATAATTTTTTTAAAGACTTTGCCAAGGATGGAGGTGAGACTGACTGGCCTATAGTTGCCTGGGTCCTCCTTCCTCCCCTTCTTGAAAATGGGGACCACATTGGTCCTTTTCCAGTCCTCCGGGACTTGGCCCGTGTGCCACGAGCGTTCAAATATTCCTGCCAATGGCTGTGCAATGATGTCAGCCAGTGCCTTCAGTACCCTCGGATGGAGCTCATCCGGGCCTGCCAACTTAAAGGCATCCAGTTCTTCCAAGTGACTCTGCACCATCTCAGGGTCTACGCTTGGTAGTCTGGCGCCTTGCTGCTGCCTCTCTACAACCCCAGTGAGAGACTTGTCTTGCCCCTCTCTTAGGAACACTGAGGCAAAGAACTCGTTGAGTTCAGCCTTGTCCCCCCTGTCCATCACCAATTGCTTCTGCCCATTTAGTAGGTGTCCTATTCCTTCCTGGGCCTTCCTTTTACTCCCTATATATCTTAAAAACAATTTCTTGTTATCCTCTACTTGGGATGCCATCCTCAGCTCCATGGTAGCTTTGGCCCGTCTAACTGCCTCCCTACAAGCGCGAGCAGAGGAGGTATACTCCTCTTTGGTGATCTCTCCCTGTTTCTACTTTTTATGTGCTCCCCTTTTGGCCTGTAGGTTGCCCTGGATTTCTCTGGTCAGCCAAGGAAGCCTCCTGGCCCCTTTCCCTCTTTTTCCTCACGTCGGGATTGTCTCCCTTTGTGCCCGAAGGATCATTTCCTTAAGGCACAGCCACCCTTCTTGGGCTCCCATCACTTCAAAACTCCTACTCTGCAGTGTGTCCTTGACTAATCGCCTGAGTTCATTGAAATCAGCTTTCCTAAAGTCTAGCACTTTCACCCTACTAGTTACCTTTAGGTAATTAAGACTACCTTTAGGTAGTTAAAGACTGCTGTTAAATCCCCCCAGTCTTCTCTTCTCCACACTTAATAAGCCCAGTTCCCTCAGCCTCTCTTCAGAAGTAATGAGCCCCAGCCCCCAAACCATTTTCATTGCCTTTTGCTGGACTCTTCAATTTGTCCACATCCTTTCTGTAGTAGGGAGCCCAAAACTGAGCACAGGACTTTAGATGTGGTCTCACCAGTGCCGAATAGAGGGGAATAATCACTTCCTTTGATCTGCTGGCAACACACCTATGAATGCAGCCCAGTTTTCCATTAACCTTCTTTGCAACAAGGGCACACTGCTGGCTCATATTCAGCTGATTGTCCACTGTAACCCTCAGGTCCTTTTGTGCAGAGCTGCTGGTTAGCCAGTTGGTCCTCAGCCTTTACTGGTATATGGGATTGTCCTGTCCTAAGTGCAGGACTTTGTACTTGTCCTTATTGAACTTCATGAGATTTCTTTTGGTCCAATCCTCCAATTTGTCAAGGTCTCTCTGAATCTTAACTCTACCCTCCAGCATATTTGCTACTCCCCTCAGCTTGATGTCATCTGCAACATGCTGAGGGTGCACTCTATGCCATATTCCAGGTTGTTGATGAAGATATTAAACAAAACGACCCAGGACTGATGCCTGGGGTGCTCTACTTGATACCAGCTGCCAACTAGACATAAGGGCCATTACTACCCTCTGAGCCTGATGCTCCAGCCAATTTTCTCTCCACCTTACAGTCCAGTCATCCAGCCCAAACTCCCTTAACTTGTTTGCGAGAATGTTGTGGGAGACCATATCAAAAACCTTGCTAAAGTCATACCACATCCATTGGCATCCACAGAGCCAGTCATTTCATCATAGAAGGCAATCCCTTGGTGAATCCATGCTGACTGCTCCTAGCCAACTTCTTCTCCTCCAAGTGCTTAGAAATGGATTCCTTGAGGATCTGCTCCATGATTTTTCCAGGGACTGAGGTGAAGCTGACAGGTCTCTAGTTCCCTGGAACCTCCTTCTTCCCTTTCTTAAAGATGGGCACTATATTTGCACTTTACCAATTGTCTGGGACCTCTCCCAATCACCACGAATTTTCAAAGATAATGGTCAGCAGCTCTGCAATCACATCAGCCAACTCCCTCAGCATCCTTGGGTGTATTGCATCTGGCCCCATGGACTTGTAAATGTCTAGCTTTTCTAAATAGTCCATAACCTGTTCTTTCAGCACTGTCAGCTGCTCACCTCCTTGCCAAACTCTGCTGCCCAGTGAAGTAGTCTAGGAGCTGACCTTCCCTGTGAAGAAGGAAGTAAAAAAGGCATTGAGTATTTCAGCCTTTTCTGCATCATCTGTCACTAGGTTGCCTCCCTCATTCAGTAAGGGATCAACACTTTCCCCGATTTTCCTCTTATTGCTGACTTAAGGGCACATCTCCATGCCCTGTAGTGTGGCCTTTCACTAGCTCTGAAGTCCCCTCCTTAATCACTGAACACTGACTCCGTTGAAATACTCAGCCACCCTTCTTCACTTGGCCAGCTTCAGTTTCTTTGTCTTCCCAAGCGCTTGGGCTTCCAGACCTAGGGCCTGAGCAGAATGCCGCTACCATTGTACTTCTGAAGAGGTGAGATCACACCATCCCTATCCAGAGATGCAGACTGCATCCTAATTCATTTCAGGATCTAATTTGGCCTTGCCCACCATTGTTTCTAAACCTTTCTTGAATATTCTCCATCCTGGCTTAAGGCTGGTACCTTTCTCCTCTACTCCCTATCCTGTTAAATACTTTTAGTGTTAGAACCTGAGCTTTCTCCTCTGGAGCTACCCACCACTTTGCAGTCACAATTAGCTTCTTGATTGTGTTTTGCAGCCTGTGCCAAGCTCTCTGCTGTCAAAGCGAATGGTGTCTGAACTAGCTAGTTTAAGTATGGCATGTGTATGTTTACAATACCCGATATGAACAGGATTCTTGGGTTGATCAAAAAGACATGTTCAGTCCTGCTTTCCGTACCTGTGTTCGTCTCATCTGCCACGACTTGATGGGAGTAAACAAAAGTAACATTAACAGGTGAAAGCTTCCAGTTTTTAATGATGACTACAACATGCTGCTCCCTGCACTGCTGCTGTCTCTTGCAGCTGTCATGGGTTCAGGCCCCTGCTGGTACAATGCATTGGCACAATCTGTTACACTTTGTTAGGGTTTGGAAAGCCCCAAACTACAACTCATCCTGCCCTCCACCGAAAAAAGGAAAGGAACAGCTGCTCACTGTCTCACTGCTGCGTATGGCTGTTAGTAATCTTCCCTCTTCCCTCACCCCTCCCAGGGATGAGGCGAGCTCTCAAAGGAGATACAGTTGCCCGGGCCATTGCATAAGCATCCAGCCCCTTTCTCATGGCATTCAAAGTCTCTTATTTTGACATCGGGTACCTGTCCTGGAGATCACCATGCTGACTTTGCTCCTGGCGTTCCACAGGCACCACCGTCCGTCGTCTTGGAGGGAAAATTTATCTTCTTTCCCCAACCTGCACCTCCGCGGAGGATAACTGCTTGTTGCTTCAGCTTGTTCTCAGCTGCAGTTCATTCAGTTTCTGATTCCTTTATACAAGGTCTTTAAGTGGCAATTAATGCCCTCCTGGCTGGCCCCACCGCCGGTCCGGAAGTCCTTAATTAGCAATCAACAAGTCTGCTACTCAGCTACAGCACCAAGCTGCGTGTTCTTAATGGGCAATTAAACCGTCTCGGGCAGCTCTGTCACAGGGCCACTGGCTCCCTGTTACACACCTCTCTCTTTAGTCGGAGTGCCCTTGTTGATCTTCCCATCAGCAGCATCTCTTCATGTTCTCTTTGCCCACTTCCTGATCTTTTCTGTACCTCATCATCATTAGTTGTATATTAGGACAAAAAATCTGCTCTGACGTTCTTCATTCCTGCTCGATATTCTACTGAAAAATGGAAAGGCTGTAATGCAAGAGGCCATTGCATTATCCGCGAGTTATCAGTCTTTGCAGCTTGTAACCATTTCAAGGGTGCGTAATCTGTAATCAGCACAAATTTCCAACCTAATAAATAGTACCTAAACAGTTCGATTCCCCACTGGATGGCCAGGTATTCACGT
Organism: Alligator mississippiensis; assembly: GCF_030867095.1. NCBI lineage: Eukaryota > Metazoa > Chordata > Crocodylia > Alligatoridae > Alligator > Alligator mississippiensis. Next base: position 23,985,076 of record NC_081832.1, read on the forward strand.
TCTATTGTTGAATATCTGGTCTCTGCCTTCAAGAATTTTTTGCTTGCATATGCTATGGGTCGTTCTTCTCCCTGCCACTTTTGAAACAGCACTGCCTCCATAGCACACCCTGAGGCATCTGTATGTAGGAAAAATGGTTCCTGAAACCAGGGCATGTATAGGATGGGTGTCCTGCAGAGAGATTGTTTGGTCTCCTCAAAAGCTCTTACTGCGGGTTCCAACCAATTTAACAGTCAAGGTTTTCCCTTCATCATGTTTGTAAGTGGGGCCATGATCTCTGAAAAATGTTTGATGAACCTTCTATAATAACCTGTGAACCCTAAGAATGACCTAAGTTGCCTTATGGTCTTGGTTAACCTGTAGGCTTTTATGGCTTCTACTTTATCTGCCAGGGGCTTTATCTGGCTCTGTCCTATTTGAAAATCTAGGTATTTGGTCTCCTCCTGCCTCAAGCTACACTTCTTAGGGTTTGCTGTCAGCCCTGCCTTTCTTAGTTCTTGCAGGACTGCCCGCAAATGCTGGCAATGTTGTCCCCAGGTCTGTGAAAATATTATAATATCATCAATATATGCCGAGGTGTAATTTTGATGGATAAGACGTTGGTCTTATCCCTCAAACGTTGGAACGAGGCTGCCGCCCCGTGAAGGCCAAACAGCATGCGTTTAAATTGAAATAAACCCTATGGCATCCCAAAGGCAGTCTTTTCTTTATCCCTATCATTCATGGGTATTTGCTAGTAACCCTTTGTTAGGCCCAAGTTTTCTATATATTTGGCCTGCCTGATCTTCTCCAAGATTTCTTCTATCTGGGGCATAGGGAAGGCGTCAAAAGTCGCCACTTCATTTACCTTTCTAAAATCTACACAAACTCATATGGTGCCATCCGCCTTTGGTGCTATCACCAGTGGGCTCTGCCATGGGCTCTGGGACTCCGCTATGATTCCTGCCTCTGACATCTGGGTGATTTCACACCTCACAGTTTCCCATAAATACTGAGGTAGCCTCCTTCTGTGGTCTCTTATCACACAGCCCTCGGAGGTCCTAATAATGTACACTACCCCCTTAGCTTTCCCAGGCTTGGCTTGGGACACGTCAGGGAATTCCCATATTAGTTGCATTAATTCCTGTTGACAGTTTATCACCTATCTGGGGTTCTCCTGGCTCCAATTCAACTATTCTGGGGTCCCCTACTTCATCCAGATCCCCTACATCTTCCTTCATCAACCATGCCTCTCTACCTTTCCATTTCTTTAACAGGTTAATGTGATAGTTCTGCTTCCTCCTCACCAGTTTTGTCCTAAGGACCTCGTAATTCACAGGCCCCAACCTGGAACGGGTCTTGCCACTGGGACAGTAATTTATGGCTGTTGTCTGTCAACAACACTAAAACTCAATCCCCTACTTGAAGATTCCTCTCCTGGGTATCATAGTTTAGTTTTTGTCTTTGTTGTCTCAGTCCCAGATTCTCTTGGGCCACCTCCCGAACCCTCTCTAAGTGTTCTTGAAAATCTTGCACAAACTGGGGCTGTTCCATTCTTTCAGGGTGCCCCTCAGACCATCCCTCACATATAATATCAAGTAGCCCCCTCAGCTTATGTCCATAGACTAATTCAAATGGGGTGCAACCCGTGGAGGCCTGTGGAGTTTGTCTGACAGCAAACAATAGTGGGGGTAACAGAGACTCCCACTTTCCCAGATGTCTCTGAATGCATGCCCAGAGTGTACCCTTCAATGTTCTATTAAATCTCTCTGTTAATCTGTCCATCAGGGATGATAGACGGAGGTTTTGAGCTGTTTTATCCTGAGAATCTTACACACTCCCCTCAGTACTCCTGACATGAATGTCTTTCCTTGATCTGTTAGAATTTCCCAGGAATCCCCACTCTAGATACCCATTTTATTAATTCCTCTGCTACCTTCAGTGCTGTAACATTTCTCAACAGTATCACTTCTGGGAAATGCATAGCATAATCTATCATAACCAGCACATATTGATACTCTGCTGCACTCTTTGGGAAGGGTCCTGCAATATCCAAGGTGATCCTTTCAAAGGGACACTTTGCCTGGGGCATTGGCATCAATGGGACTCGCGTAGGTTTATAACTTGATACCCTCTGACACGCTGAGCATTCCTTACAATATTTCTCCAGTAGCTTATAGATACCAGGCAAAAAAACCCTTTATTTCAATCATGTCTCTGTCTTATCCTGGCCCAAATGGCCTCCCATGGGCAATGTGTGAGCTATTTCCAACAACCGTGACCAATATGGCCTCAGGACCAAGTTCTGTGCCACCTCCTCTCCTCCCTTGCCTTTGTCCACCCAATACAAAATTCTGTTTCTTACCTCAAACTGGGGTAGCACCTCTGCCAACTCAGGTCTAAGTACATCTTCCTCCCTAGGTTTTCTTCATAGATGTTCTGAAACAACAGCTTCTGCTCTTGGTATTCTCTGAAGTGTCCTCCTCCTATTATCTCCTCCAAATCTATTCCTATGTCTTCGGCCCCATCCATTTCTAGTGCTGAAACCTTGGCCCCAGCCAAGACTCCTTCAACCTGCCTCACATAATCTTGGGTGCTAAGTTCCCCCATTGCTTTTGTGACCTCTTTTAAACCTCTTTTAAATGAGGCCAGTCAGTTCCCAACAGCATAGGACAAGGAAGCGACTCGTCCAGGCCCGCTGTGATTTCTTCTGTTTGGTTTAATATCATTATCCTCAATCTCTTCCTCTGACAGGTGTATGAGGCTCCATAAATACAGACCATATTTACTGGGGTCATCAATTCTCCCATCACTGGTGTCACTAAATCTGCCCTTAACATTGTTTGGGTGCATCCCATATCAACAATAGCGAGCACTACTAAGACCCCCTATTTTCACTTCCACAATAGGCTTAGCCTTGAGCTGTGGCCCTTTGTGCCTCCTGAAACTGCAGTCCATCTGCTCTTTGTGAGGAAACTCGTAGGTCCCTTCATTCCCTCCTTCTTTGTTACAGTACCTCGCTATGTGCCCCCTCTCTCCACACCTAAAACACACCACTTCCCTTGTGTCCCAGCTTCTTGTTTCTTTAGCGCTTAGCCTGCCTCCCTCATTCCACCACCCTCTATACCGACTTTCAGCTGGGGCTGGGGGTCCTGTATTCCCCATCCTCTCTGTGGCAAAGTGGGCTTTTCTCAGGCCAGCCATTGCTGGCCTCCCACCTGCCTCCGGGCACTCTGCCCGCCTGTCTCACCCGCCATGACTTGCTGGAAAATTAATAAGCTGTTAAATAGGGTGGGAGGATGCCCATTTTTTTGCCTCGATGCCAGGGGGCGCTATCTGCAGCTCCATTCCTCCCCTACACCACAGCCCAAACCTCGCAGATGGCATTCAGATGTTAACAGTCACCCCAGCCTCACACTAGGCTCCAGAATTCTCCTGGCAGGACCCTCCGTTAATCCCTCTGTTCCGGTGGCCTACGCCGCCTTCATCTGGGCTGCCAAGCTCCTTGTAGCTGGCTCCCCTCTTGAGCATGGTCCCCACTCAGGACCTTCGGCCATACACAGGCCCTGGCCTCACCTCAAAGGCCAGGCGGGGTCCCAGGCCCATGAACCTGGGTGCCCCTCGCGGTGGGTGCCTAGCCCTTTTAACCTTCTTGGTCCTGGCCCCAGCATGGGCCAGTCGAGGGGGCACTCTACCTCCAGCCTCACTAGCCCCACACTCTCTCCAGGTCCCCTTTCCTGGATGTGGGGAGCTGGGGTACCTCACACCATGACTGGTGCCCCAGGGTCTCACAGGGGACTCTCACTCCCCCCCGGGGCAGCAGGTCGTGGTGCTACTATGGATGTTACATTTGACCCACACTCTGCCTCCCAGCAATGGAGGACTTACCAGGGTCAGGACCTGCCTCTCTCACTCTGGAACTGAGCCCCGTTCACTCCGCCCATGGCCCAAATCTCAGTCTCAGGCATCTGGAGACTCACCTGGGCTTACTCCCCTTACTTGGGGCTCCACTTTACCCCCCTCACTTGGGGCTCCAGATCTCTGCCCCTTACTAGGGGCTACTGATCTCGACCCCCTTCACTGGGGCTACCCCCTCACTGGGACTCCACAACTCTGCCCCTCACTTGGGGCTACCACATCGCCCCTTACTTGGGGCTACTGATCTCGATCCCCTTCACTGGGGCTCCAGGGTAGTGGGGTTTGCTCCCTGATGGGCTCAGGTGGCCATAGCTGTGCCTGGCCCCAACTCTCCCTCTGGGGGTCTCGCACCCCTGCAGGGCTGAGGCAGCCTTGGCTGTACCTGGCCCCACTTTCCCCCTCAGGGTCTCAAACCCCTGCAGGGCTCAGGCAGCCTTGGCCATACCTGGCCCCAACTCTCTCTCACAGGGTCTCGCACCCCCACAGGGCTCAGGCGGCCTCGGCTGTACCTGGCCCCCACTCTCCTCCTTGGGGCTTGCACCCCCGCAACTACCTCCGATGGAATGCAAACCCACCCAAAGGTGAGGGCTAGGGTTAAGGCGTCCCTACCCGCCTTCCACCAGGGTGATAACTGGCCTGGCATTTCCTGGGGGCTTCCGCACCACTGAGAGCCCCACCAGGCCACCCACTCCCAGCAGGGTACAGTTTTAGGTCATGGCCAGAACTAGGAGCCTCCTATCCATCCCCTACAGTTCTTCCCTTACCTCCAGATGATACCAGCTGCCCTGCAGCCAGGCGATGTTGTTGCCTGACCTCCAGCAGCAAAACTGCCCTGTTTATATGGGCAGCCCTAGGTCCAAAATGGCTGCCCTCATCAGGCGCCTGTCGGCTGCTAGCTTCAGGCCCTTAAAATGGCAGGCACCTACAGTGCCCTGCCACACTCACCCTCTGTGCTGGTTCGTGGTCTAACTCAGTGTTGGTATAATCTTCCGCCACCCTGAAGGTCTCTGTTAGGGACCGGGGCTGATGCCGTTTCACCCATTTCTGGATGTTTACTTCCAGGTCCCTCACAAACTGCTTCAGCACTACTAAGTCGACTACCTCTTCAGCAGTTTTACCATCAAGCTGTATCCACTGTGTGGATGCGTCCCTTAAAATCTGTTAGCTAATACCCTGGGCCATGATTCTTCTGTTTTTTTCCTTGCCCTAAATTTCTGCCTGTAAGTTTTTGGGGAAATTTCTAACCTATATAGTATGGATTTTTTCACCTTCCCATAACACCTTGCTTCTTCCCATGATAGGGCTCTATATGCCGCCTGTGCTGGCCCAGTCAATAAGGGACCTAACTGCACTGCCTGCTCCTTTCTGTCCCATCCTGCCGCTATCACAGCTCTCTCAAAGCCTTCCAGGAATGCCTCTACGTCATCAGACGCTGTTATTTTTGGCAGCCTGGTCTCCTCCACCCCTGTGTGAATCGCTATGGATCAGGCCTCTAGCCTCTCACTAAGCTCCTGCTGTCATGATAGTAACATTATCCTGGCCTCTGCCTCTTGAGCCTACACCTGCACCCACACTAGCTCTTCCATTTGGGCCTGTTGCCCCTGTAATATTCTAACCGTGAGGGTATGAGCCTGCTGCCAGTCCGCCAGCGGCTGCAGATCTATGTTCATTGCCTCCATTCCAATTTCAGGTTTCCCAGCCAATGCACCAAAACTTTGTGAGCAGGATTCCTTGGTTGATCAAAAAGACATGTTCAGTCCTGCTTCCCATACCTGCGTTCGTCTCGCCTGCCGCAACTTGATCGGAGTAAACAAAGGTAACACTAACAGGTGAAAGCTTCCAGTTTTTAATGACTACAACATGCTGCTCCCTGCACTGCTGCTGTCTCTTGCAGCTGTCATGGGTTCAGGCCCCTGCTGGTACAATGCATTGGTACAATCTTTTACACTTTGTTAGGGTTTGGAAAGCCCCGAACTGCAACTCGTCCTGCCCTCTACTGAAAAAAGGAAAGGAACAGCTGCTCACCATCTCACTGTCAAGTATGGCTGTTTGTAATCTTCCTTCTTCCCTCACCCCTCCCAGGGATAAGATGAGTTCTCAAATGAGATACAGTTGCCTAGGCCATTGCATAAGCATCCAGCCCCTTTCTCATGGCATTCAAAGTCTCTTATTTTGATATTGGGTACCTGTCCTGGGGATAGCTATGCTGACTTTGCCCCTGGCATTCCACAGGCACCACCGTCCGTCGTCTTGGAGGGAAAACTTCTCTTCTTTCCCCAGCCTGTGCTCTGCGCAGGAAAACTGCTTGTTGCTCCAGCTTGTTCCCAGCCTCAGCTCCAGTTCCCCTTCCAGGGGACCTCCTCATTCAGTTTCTGATTCCTTTATACAAGGTCTTTAAGTGGCAATTAACACCTTCCCAGCTGGCCCCACCACTGGGCAGGAAGTCCTTAATTAGAAATCAACAAGTCTACTAGTAGGCTCCAGTGCTGTGCTGCGCATTCTTAATGGGCAATTAACCAATCTCGGGCAGCTCCATAACGGGACCACCACGGGTTACACCTGACTAGTCTCCCCGGACCTTTTTCCCTGATTTATTCTAACATCCAAACTCATTATACCCCGCAGAGGAGTTAACAAGTTGACCAAGGCAAAACTTCAAGAGAGATACAGGAGGTCATGAATAAAGAAACCCTAGAAAGAACTAGAAGTGGGTAGCTTTGCCTGAGATTTATGTTTGCTGTTACTTAAGAATGAAGGGAAACTTTGGGAAGAGTGGCAGTGGAATTAATTTTGAAGGGTAAACACACATATGTATATGCATACATGTGTGCACACATGATCATGCACCTGTTCTGTGTTAAGAGCAGGACTCATCCATCCTTTCCTCTTAGTGTCAGGGTGATACATTGCTCTTAGCACTGGAGGAGCAGTGTGTTCATAAATAAATAAAACCAAGAGCAAATCTTTGACAACAACATTGGTTCTAATGTTCAAGGCATTAAGTGAGCTGCTTCTGGGCTCATAAAAACTATGTCAGAGCCTGACTCCTTTCTTTGTAAAATTTTCTGGGATATCTTTTATATATCAGAAAAAAATGTGTTCTATGCAGTTCTGCTATAATAGCATATCAGTAATGATGCTCCACTGGACTCCACTTAGTGGGATGTCATACCTAGTGAATGCAAGTCATTATGAGTGTCAGTGGCTGCATCTGCATGAGATGCTATTGCACAGTGGTTACCGCACATTTATTTAGTATTTGTATAAGCAACTACTAAATAAATGCACAGTAACCAGAGTTACTATGCAGTAGTGCTGGTGAATGTCTTTTAAGTGATGATACTGTGCAGTAGCTTAATAATCGCATATTAGTACTGTCCATGCTGGAATGCACTACTGTGCAGTATTATTCAGCTACTGTGCACTCAGCGTCTCATGTAGATGTACCCAGGGATGATTACAGCAAATTGTTGTCTTAAATATGCAGTTTTATTGATAGAGAAGCTTGTTATTTTGGTATTTATTCCCCTTTGAAGCTCTAGCAATTTCTCTCTCCTCTTTTTTATCTTTCTGCTTTCTACTGTCCCTTATCTTTTTTGTGGCTAGCATTAATTATATTTTTTTCTTCTCATTTTCCCCTACCTGACTCTGATTCATCTTCTTGTTTAACAAGTGTAGTTACATTGCTATCAGTAGGAGTTACTGTAGATTTACATCAGTGTAAGTGGAAGGAGAGTCAGGCCCATCTGGTCTGTTAATATTAAAAAATATTAAATCTGCAGATAAACTTTTGAGTAAAGGCATTAGCAGCATACTGCTCAAAATGACCAACCTTCTGGGATCCAAATCCAGGGCATAGCCCCAGAGGTCTGCTTCATAAATATCTGGAACCACTTATACCACTTTCATTTCTAGGAAGTGTAATCATTTTAGTCCAGTGCAGTGGGTGGCCATTTCCATGGCTGGAAATGGTATGGCCATTTTCATGTGGTGCTGTGCTTGGTTAATTACCTCCATGCCATTGGAAATATCTAGGACAGCTGCTTTCAATCAACACTGCAGTCTGGGCAAATTTGAGGTAGAAGCTAACTAGCCTGGGCATACTGCTATGTGAATGTGGCCATGCTGCATCTGGTCCAGGAAGTGCTTCTTGCAGTGATAGGCAGTGTTGTACTGCATCCTCTCAGCAGATGTAGCAGGACACTGCCTGGCACCCTGGTAACATTCAGGGACTGAGGCAATTCAGGACTGGGTTTTAAAATCTAGGCAAAAGCCCCATTTCAGGGAATCATGAGGGAGACCAGGGCACAGCCCTGGAATCTAGACTGTTGCAGAAAATTCAGGATGGCTGGTTGCTGTGGCATCATTTAGTCCTCCAAACTCACCCTGGAAAGTCAGCAACAACAGTGGAACCTGGTGAGCAAGACTCAAACACATGTCTCTTTCAAGTGTATAGTGGTAGAAGTTATAATTTAGAGACATTCTCTTAATTAGAAGACTAGAGGACTTGGGAATTGGGAGATGGTCCCACAGTTAAGGGAGTTAGAGAGAGAGAGAGAGCAAGCATCTGCAGAGGTTGCCTACTCACCCACAAATAAAGTTCATTGTTTAGTTCTTCTCATTCATGTATACTTGTGTTTACTGAACCTGATGATCACTATGAAGTGGATTCATTTACAGCTTTGCAACCGTGTGAAAGTGAATAGAAAATAAAAACTAATCCATGAGGTGCCTCCTCATCACCTGCAGGCACCTTTTGCTTTAACTGACGTGTGTGATTGCAGCTGAGTGATTGATTTCACTTTCAGTATCCAGGGAGCTCTTTGAAGAGCATATTACACTGGCACACAATTAAAATGTTTACTTGAAAGGCTTCAATACCTGAACTCCATTTATGTTGGCAGAAAGTGGGTGTGCTGTTCAGACCTTCATTCATAGTGGATTGCTTCTCCTGGGACACTGTCCAGGAATAGCCCCACTATAATGCACCATGAACAGGTCCAGGGAGGTGTTGCTTCCCCTCTATGCAGCACTGGTCAGGCTGCAGCTAGAGTATTGTGTCCAATTCTGGGCACTGCAATTCAAGAAGGATGTGGACAACCTTGACAGGGTCCAGAGAAGGGCCACTTGTATGGTTAGAGGTCTGCAGGGAAGACCCTATGAGGAAAGGCTGAGGGACCTGGACCTTTTCAGCCTCCACAAGAGAAGGCTGAGGAGGGATCTTATGGCAGTATACAAATTCACCAGGGGGGTGGGCAGCAGGGGATAGGAGATGCTTTGTTTACCAGAGCACCCCTTGACATAACCAGAAACAATGGCCACAAGCTGATAGAGAGTAGATTTAGGTTGGACATCAGAAAGAACTTCTTCATAGTTAGGGTTGCCAGAATCTGGAATGGGCTTCCAAGGCGCCTTAACCCCTTGCCCCCACCACCGGGTGGGTAACCCCAGTGTTTGAGGGGCCCAGAGGGCAGACCCTGGGAGAAAGTGAGGGGCTTGAAACCCGACCCGGACAAGAGAGTACCCTCGACTGGCCCATGCTGGGGCCAGGACCAGGAGGATCAAAAGGGCCAGGGGCCCACCGCAAGGGACGCCCAAGAGCCAGGAGACTGGGGTCCCGACTGGCCTGGAGATGGGCCAGGGCTAGTAGCCAAAGGTACCGGGGGGGACCACGCCCGAGAGGGGAAAATGGCTTAGGAGGGCTAAGTAGCCTGGATGAAGGCGGAGAGGCTGCCCGACTGGAGGGATCATGGATGGGTCCTGTAGGATGATTCTGGGGCCCAGCGAGGGGGCCGGTGACTAGGTGAACACCAAGATGCCATCTGCGAGGCTTGGGCTGAGGTATTGGGGAGGATAGGAGCCGCAGAGAGCGCCCCTGGCATCGGGGCACAAAAATGGGCAGCCTCCCGCTTGAGTGACATCTTTAAATTAATCAATTAACACCAAGGCATGGCGGGCGAGAAGGCGGGCGGTTGCCCCCAAGGACAGGTGAGCAGGCCACGGAGTTCGGCCCTGAGGAGGCCCCCTGTCACAGGGTCCATGGACCACATAGTGAGTTTTGGGGATCTGTCATGGGCCACTGCCTAGAGCCCATGCCAGGGCTGCCCTGTGGCTCCTCCCTGCTGCTGCCACCACCAGCACCACCTCTGGGCTGCTATGGGCTTCTGCACTCAGCGAAGCAGCAGCAGTGGCAAGGAGACACAGGGCAGTCCTGGCATGGGCTCTGGGCAGCAGCACCAAAAAGGGTCCAGCAGCAGCAAGGGGGAGGTGGCCGTGCTCACTACCAGGTCTTGTTTTATTCTCATGCCCAGCAGCAGCTCCTGCCCACCTGCCACCACTGCTGCTCATCATTGTTGGGATGGATGGGTCCAGAATGGGCACTGCAGGGGCCCTGACCCCCTGCATAGGACAGGTCAGGGCTGGGGCCAGGGCCGTGAGCTCAGCCTAGGACACAGGCCCTCCCTGCATGGGTCCTGGCCAGTCTCCATGGGGCTGGGGCTGGTGGTGGCAGCAGCTGGAAGGAGCTGCTGTTGACAGGGCTGCCAGGAAATAGAGTCTGGCCACACATCCACCTCAGCTTTGCTGCATCCCTGGGGGTGGAGGGACATGCCACAGGCCGGATGGCACCTGAGCCAGGTGGGACCCAGGGACCTGCCATGGGCCAGAAAAAGTCCCTCCACAGGCTATATTTTTCCCGCCCTGCCTTAGGAGCTCATTTCCAGTTGGTCACCAACCAAATCCCATCAATATGGTTTAATGCTATGAGGAAGGCTAACTTCTGGCTGATGAGGTGTTATTTATCCTTACAACCTTTTGACTTCCCTATACACCATTGCCTGGGGTCAGTGCATGTGAATGCAAATCTCTTCTCCTGAGAAGCAAGGGGGGGATAAAGGAATGGAAGTGTGTTCCATTCTTGTGGGATGGGGGTGGATGTGTAGCAGGCTGCAGGTGGTAAGAAAGTGATTACAGATCTTCCTAGGAGGACTGAGCCAGCTGATAAGGATAATTGGCTGGTCCAGAGGAAGTTAAAAGCTCCCAGGGGAGAGAGAGGGAAGGCTGTGAGGATAGAAGCTGCAGCAGTAAGCCATGGTACTTTCTTCGGGTCTTGGAAAAAACCACAGGGTTAGGTTTAACCCCTTACTATTTGTACCTGATGTTTGCAGATTTATGTTTTATGCCAGGGGTCAGCAACAACCTGAGCTCTAAGCAGCTGCTGCCAGCCACGGAGCCCAGGCTGTTCCCAGCAGGTGGCTGGGTGGCTGCAAGCCCTGCTGCAAGCAGACCGGGCTCCTTGCACCAGCTGCAGCCAGGAGGCTGCAAACAGCTGCTCCAAGCTCCAGCATGTTGGCACTCTGGCACTTTCCAAGATAGACATTGTGTGTTCTTCAGCACTCCGGCCAAAAAACGTTGCCTACCCCTGGTTTATGCTGTGTTCTGTGGGCAAGTTCACCATGGGAAACAAAAGACGGCATGGCGCAACCAGACAACCTGTTACATGATTCTTATGCTTGATTTGCTTTGTTTCCTTTCCCTTGCTAGCTAGTTTCATGCAATGTATGATATGAAGAGTGTACCCCTGATAGCCTTGGGCGATGATTACTTTCACTTCTGCCTTAAGGGAACAAGAAAGAGCCAGGAAACAAAACTGAAAGGGGAAACCTTTGGAAAGGCTGCTGTTCTGCTATAACTCTAGTAACAACCCTTAAAGGAACCACTATCTATATGCTTCCCACCCCTGCAGTTTGAGATCTCCAGAAGAAGAGCACTAAACTTTCAATTTTAGGGGTAATCAGAAAGCATAAAGATGAACAATGGTGATAAGTAAATTCTCTGAAGAGGAAGATTTGAGTGTTTTCTTGTTGTATCCAAGCAGTATGCCCCCTCCAGCTAGGAATGATTTGTAAAATTCACAGTAGCTGCTACAGAGGCTAAATTTTCTTTCAAATATAGTCAGGAATGATTTCTTGTCATATCTTTAGGAATGATCCTAAACTCAAGGAGGTTTACAGGTGTCAAAATTAATTATATTTGTTAAATACTTTTTCAGTGCCCTAACTTGAAAGTTAAGTGAACTCTCAGTATGAAATTACACATGTATTCATTGCTTTCCCCAGAACAACTTTTTGATTCATTCCTTTTCAAACACTCAGGATTGGATAAGCTTTTAAATATGTTTAGCCATTTTAATTTTACATATTTCATCACCATATTTTGCTTTTTCCTTTTTTCTTCTCATATGCTAAAGCAAAATAGGTGGCCTTTTCCTGTTGTGGGAAGAAAAGAAAAGCCATTCTCCTCCTTTCCTCCATGCATTTTTTATTTGCTTGCCACAGTGAATTTTTGAGTCTGGAATGCACCTTGCTTGGACTGATGAATGATGATGAAGAGGCAGAGGAGGAAGAGGATTACAATATAACCAGAGGCCCCATTGTGCTAGGTACTGTAGAAACATGTGCCAAGACCTGGTCCTTCTGCTGGAGACCTCTCCATTCTGCATTTTTTATTCAGTTTGTTTCATTCCCTTTTCTTCTAGTCCTTTGCCAGTGACTCATGAGCCATTCAGCTCCCCCCTTCTATTTCTTGCGACAAAGGGTGATGTGTCATACAGCCTTTGGCATCACTTCACAGACAAAAGCTAGATGCCTACTGATGCAGGCAGTCTTGAATGATGCTGTCTCTCTTCAATAAAATCCAGCATTATACCACTGATGAAGAAGAGTGAGGGTCCATCTGACTCTCCAGCACCGCTAGCAACCGTTTAACAGAAGGGAAAGCTTAATGTAGATGTTTCTCAGCTACTTATGTTTGTTCACAGAGTTTTGCTGCTGGTGCTACCCTCTACATGTAAGTTCTGCTTGCTAGTGCATGGTGCTTAGTGGCCATCACAGTACACAAACAAGAGTAGTACTTAGAACCATGTCAAAAGCAAACACTGTGGTGCTGATACATTCTGCCCTGACCAGCCCCTGCTTCCTGCATCCTAATCCTAGCGCTCTCACACGGTTCTTTGGATACAGCTCACCCCTGGCCCACTGTACCTCTCTGGCTTCTCCAGAACCAATCATGCCAGAGATCGGGCGGTTTTGTTTTGGCAGCAAAGCAGGGAAGCTGAGACCATCTAAATGATTTTTTCCATAATGATGGTGATGATGATGATAACTGTTGTTGTTGCTACTGCTGCTACTGATAATACTTAGACCAGTGGTTCCCAAACTGTGGGTTGCAACCCCAAATGGGGTCACAGCATCAGCAGATAGGGTTGCATGGGTTGACGGCTGTGGGTTGGGAGTGATGGGCCATGCTGAGAAAATGTGGTCATAGTGAGGAAATGGGGCCATAAATGGGGTCATGCTGAGGAAAGTTTGGGAAGCACTGAGTTAGACCTTTAAAAGCAAATATTATGGACCACAGAAAAAGGATCTACCAGTGGGCTGGTTTACACACATATGTACTAGATCCTGAGCTGGCATAAATTGGCTTAACTGTCTTAATAGAGTCAATCAGACAGCTCCAAAAAAGACTTGAAATGGGTTTACATATGAACTTGTCATTCCAAAGGACTTTAAAGGGTGGTGTGTCTGTGGAGAGCACATAGACTGTCTATTACTACTCAACTCCTATGTCATAGAATCATAGAATCATAGAGTGACTGGAATGACTGCAGGCACCTGGGGTCAGGAACAACAACATCTCCCCTTTTGAGGTTTGCTCCTCACTGGAGTCTCTGGAGTGCCGAATAGGGGAGCTCCAGGCTGCGGTGCAGAGGCTGCGTGCCATCAGGGATGACGAAGAGGAGATTGACTCTTACTGCCAGACTCTTCACCTGAAGAATGAAGAGAGAAGCTTGAGGATGGCTGCCAGGACAAGGGTGGACAAGAGAAGTTCCCAAGAAGTTCAGCTATGGGAAGCCTGGATGAAGGCTGTCTCTGGCCCCAAGGCATGCTGCACCAGGGTCACCGCCCCCCTGGAACTTCACAAGAGATACAAACTCCTCGCAGCACCAGTAGAGCCAGCTGAGCCACAAGTTTCAGTACTCAAGGAAGAAATGCAATTTGTCACCCCAAGGAAGAAACACAGAGTGATCATCATGGGCAACTCTCTCTTGAGGGGGACAGAGGGAGTGATCTGCCACCCTGACCCCTTGGCCCATGAGGTCTGCTGCCTCCCGGGAGCCCATATCCGGGATGCAGCTGAGAGGATCCCAAAACTTGTCCGGCCCTCTGACCACTATTCCATGCTCCTCATCCACATGGGCACAAATGACACGGCTCAGAGCAATCCCAGTCCAGTTATGAGTGACTACAGGGCTCTGGGGGCAGGGCTCAAAGTGTTGGGGGCTCAGGTAGTTTTTTTCTCAATCCTTCCGGTTACAGGTCACAGGCACTGAAGGGAGAGACAAATTGATGAAGTCAACTGAAGACTGCGGTGCTAATATCATTGTGAAGGCTTCGGCTTCTTTGACCATAGTCCACACTTCAGGGCATTGGTCTGTTGGGAAGGGACGGCCTCCACCTCACTCCAATGGGGAAGAAGCTCTTCTCGGCCAGAAACGCTGACCTACTAAACAGGGCTTTAAACGAAGCTTGTTGAGGGATGGGCAGACTACCACCAGTGCAAGCCCACCAAGTGTCAAGTGCAGAATCAGTAGGTCATGCAGCACAAGGGGATTCACTCCTACCCCAGCCCAAGGATGGGACTCTTCTAGGAGTGCTGAGAAGCCTAGGGCTTCTGATGGTAGCCTTGCTTGCTTGTACACAAATGCCAGGAGCCTGGGGAACAAATAGGAGGAACTGGCCTTTCTGCTAAACAAAAATCAATAAAATCTCATAGGAATAACGGAGACCTGGTGGGACTCTACCTATAACTGGACCACAGGTATAGATGGTTATACCTTGTACAGGAGGGACAGTGTTGCTAGAAAGGGCTGGGGTGTAGCTTTCTATGTGAAGGAGCAGTACACTTCCCTACAAGTGGAGTTTGGCACCCAAGAAGAGCAACTTAAGACCCTCCAGGTTAGATTATGGGGGGAATGTGGTAAAGGGGATATAATGGTAGGAATCTACTACAGACCTCCTAACCAAGAGGAAGATTTTGACCACACATTTGCTAAGGACCTGGCAGAGGCCGCACACTCTTGATGCATGGTTGTCATGGGGTGACTTCAACTACCCTGACATCTCATGGGAGGAGAGCTCTGCCAAATCCGTTCAGTCATGTAGCTTTCTCACCTGCATTGATGAACTCTATTTGTCTCAAGAAGTCTATGGGCCAACAAGAGGTAAGGTGCTCCTGGATCTGGTACTGGCAAAAGGGGATGATCTAGTGAGCAACCTGAGAATCAAATGGAAACTGGGAGACAGTGATCATGAGTTGATCACTTTCTCTATCCATCGCAAAGCTGGCAAATCAGTCAGCAATGCAGAAATCCTTGATTTTAGGCAAGCCGACTTTCATAAGCTCAGGAGGCTGGTTGCTGAGGCCCTGAGAAACCATGACCTGATAGAGAGGGAAGTCCATGATGAGTGATCACTCCTTAAGGATTCAATCCTTGAAGCACAAGGGAAGTCCATCCCAGCCCAGGCAAAAGGGTTGGGTGACCCCTGTGGCTAAATAGGGAACTCACGGACCTCCTGTATATGAAAAAAGTAGCCCATGAGGGATGGAAGTCAGGTAACATCACCAAGAAGGAGTATTCAGCACTGGCCCGCACTTGTAGGAAGCAAACTAGGAAAGCCAAGGCTGAAACTGAACTCAAACTAGCTATGGGAATCAAGTGCAACAAAAAGCCCTTCTTCAGATACATAGGTAGTTGGAAGAAAAACAAGGGCAACATAGGACTCTTGCTAAACCAAATGGGGCAGCTGACAACTGACACCCAGGAAAAAGCGAATCTCCTTAATGATTACTTTGTGTCGGTCTTCCACCAGCCCAAGGGGATTACTCTGCCAAACAAGATGCAGGATTGCCAGGGTATGGGTGAACACACACCCATCATTGCTGAAGATCTCATGAGGGAACACCTTGAGAGGCTGGACATCCACAAGTCAGCTGACCCGTGTGAAATGCACCCAAGAGTGCTAAAAGAACTGGCTGACATCATAGCACGGCCAATGGCGAGGATATTTGAGAACTCTTGGCGCTTGGGAGAGGTTCCGGAAGATTGGAGGAGGGCCAATGTGGTGCCTATCTTCAAGAAAGGGAGGAAGGAATATCCAAAGAACTATAGCCCAGTCAGTTTGACCTCAATCCCTGGTAAGATATTGGAAAAAATAATCAAAGAAACCATTAACAAGAGGCTAACGGAAGGCAACATTCCAAAAGAAAGCCAACAAGGCTTCATTGTGGGTAAGTCTTGCCTTACTAAACTCAATTCCTTCTATGCATAGGCAGATTAATGCACAGGCCAGGTGGGCACAAGCCCAGGGGCCCCTACCAATTCAGGGCCCTGGCCCAGGGATCCTCATCAGCAGGGAAACAAAAGGAGGGTTTAAAACTTCATAGATTTCATAGACATTAAGGGCTGGAAGGGACCTCGCAAGATCATTGATTCCAGCGCCACTGCCATAGGCAGGAAGTCTGCTGGGGTCAAATGATCACAGAAAGATATGCATCCAAGTGCCTTTAGAATGAGTCCAGAGGTGATACAAGTACAAGAGGTGCTTGTATCACCTCTGGGGGAAGTCTCTTCCAGACTCTGAACACTTGGACTGTAAAGAATTTTTCCTTTATGTCCAGTCTAAATCAGCCTTCCAAAAGTTGTGGCTCTTAGACCTAGTTATCCCTTGGGGTTCCCTGGTAAACAACTGTTGGGATAAGAGGAGGAACAAGTTGAGGCATTGTGGGTTAGGACACTTGGAGGTCAAGGAGAAAGGAACTTGGTGTTGGGGGGTCTGCTACAGGCCACCACACCAAGAGGAAAAGCTAGACTTGGAATTCTTGAGGCAGCTCTCAGAGGCCGTACAGTCTAGGGATGGGGTTGTCATGTGGGGACCTAAACTACCTCTCTGCTGGGAGAAGCAGTCAGCCAAATCCAACCATTCATGTAGGTTCTTAACCTGTGAGCAGGATGTTCACCTAACGCAGGAGGTATACGGTCCCACTAGGGGGAATGCCTTACTAGACTTGGTGTTGGCTATGAGGGAGGACCTGGTAGGGAAGCTGCAGCTTTGTGGTCACCTTGGGGACAGTGACCACCAGTCAGTCAAATTCACCATCCAGTGTGGGGTGTGTAAGATAACTAGTAGGGTGGAAGTGCTTGACTTTAGGAAGGCTAACTTTAGTGTGCT
This sequence comes from Alligator mississippiensis, assembly GCF_030867095.1. Classification (NCBI taxonomy): domain Eukaryota; kingdom Metazoa; phylum Chordata; order Crocodylia; family Alligatoridae; genus Alligator; species Alligator mississippiensis. The sequence goes on from NC_081832.1 coordinate 24,002,262, forward strand.
TAGGAGTCTAGTCAATGACACACTGGAGGATAAGAATATTGGCGAGATGGGAGTCCAGGAAGGGTGGTCGCTCCTAAAGGAAGCGATCCTTCAGGCTCGGAGGGAGACTATCCCAGTATGAGGGAAAAGGGGGAAAGGACCCAAAAAACTTCCTTGGCTAAACAGGGGAATCCAAGGGAGCCTAAAGGCAAAAAAGAAGGCATATAGGTGGTGGAACCAAGGGGAAGCTACCAAGGAGGAGTATACCTACTTGGCCTGCACTTACAGGTTGGCAGTTAGAAAGGCCAAAGCAACTACAGAGCTGAAGTTGGCAACACAAATTAAAGGCAACAAAAGGGTTTTTTTAGGTATGTAGGGAATAAAAGGAAGGCACAGGGCAGCATAGGAACCCTACTGAACAAGAAGGAGCAATTAGTGACAGAGGGGGAACAGGGCTGAGCTATTTAATGAGTTTTTTGCCTCGGTGTTCCTGAACAGGGCTCAAGATAAGTCTCCTAATGGGTTCTTAGTTGGGCATCAGAGGGACACCAGCGCACCAACTGTCGATGCTGACTTGGTGCAGAATCACTTGGATGGACTGGATGTGTTTAAGTCAGCAGGCCCAGATGAGCTTCATCTGAGAATACTGAAGGAGTTGGCCGGTGTCATAGCAGAATCACTGGCACGGCTGTTTGAGCACTTGTGGCACTCGGGTCAGGTCCCAGAAGACTGGAAAAGGGCCAATGTGGTCCCTATTTTCAAGCAGGGGAGGAAGGAGGATCTGAGTAATTACAGGCCTGTCAGTCTCACCTCCATCCTTGGAAAGGTCTTTAAAAAGATTATGAAGGATCATATTTGTGGGAGTCCAGCAGGAAAAATAATGCAGCAGGGAAACCAGCCTGAATTCATAGCAGATAGAGCATACCTGACCAGTCTGGTTTCGTTTTATGACAGGATCACAAAATGCTTAGATGCAGGAGTAGAGGTGGATGTCGTTTTCTTGGATTTTAGCAAGGCCTTCGATATGGTATCTCATCCCATTCTCATAAATTAAGAGGCTGTGACACAGATGTTTATGCAGTCTGGTGGGTGGCAAATTGGCTTAGCATTCACACCCAGAGAGTGGTAGTAGATGGGTTGGTATCAACCTGGAAGGATGTAGGTAGTGGGGTCCCGCAGGGTTTGGTCCTGGGACCTGTACTCTCTAATATCTTCATCAGTGACTTGGATGTGAGTGTGAAGTGTACTCTGTCCAAGTCTGCAGATAATGCTAAATTGTGGGGTGAAGTGCACACTCCGGAGGGTAGGGGATGATTGCAGGCAGACCTGGACAGGTTAGAAAAGTGGGCAGCACACAGTAGGTTGCGGTACAACAAGGACAAGTACAGAGTGCTGCACCTAGGGCGCAAAAATATCCAGCGCATCTACTGGCTGTGAAGTGAACCTCTCAGCAGCACAGAAGCGGAAAGGGATCTTGGAGTCATAGTGGACTCCAAGTTGAACATGAGTCGTCAGTGAGACAAAATCATCAGCAAAGCTAACTGCATGTTATCATGCATCAGCAGATACAGGACAAATAGAACGAAGGAGGTGATACTTTCCTTCTATGTGGCATGGTCAGATCACAGTTGGGAGTACTGCATCCAATTTTGGGTGCCATACTTCAAGAAGGATGTTGATAGACTCAAGAGGGTCCAGAGGAGAGCCACTCATATGGTTAGGGGCTTAGAGGACAAGCCCTATGAGGAGAGACTGAAGGATATGGACATCTTCAGCCTCGACAAGAGAAAGCTGAGAGGTGATCTTGTGGCCGCCTACAAATTCATTAGGAGGACGCAGTAAGGGATCGGAGATGCTCTGGTCACCAGGGCACCTCTTGGGGTAACAAGGACCAATGGTCACAAACTGATAGCAGATTTAGGCTAGATATCAGGAAAAACTTCTTCATGGTAAGGATGGCCAAAATTTGGAATGGGCTTCCAAGGGAGGTGGTGCTCTGCCCTACCTTGGGGCTCTTTAAGAGAAGGCTGGATAGGCATCTGGCTGGGGTCATCTGACCCCAGCTCTCTTTCCTGCCTAGGCAGGGGCTTGGACTCGATGATATGTTGAGGTCCCTTCCAACCCTAGCATCTATGAATCTATGAATCTATGCTCTCCCAGATCCTGGTGTACCCCCCTTATATACTTATAGGCTGCCACCAAGTCCCCCCTGATCCTTTTCTTCTCCAGGATGAAGAGTCCAGCAGGGAGACAAAAATAGCGCCAAGTTTAAAACCCCAGCTTTCACATTTGGTTCCCTGCAGCTGGGAGTGAGGCTCTGTGGTGGGCCAGTAGGGGGTGCTCCTGAGTTGAGCTACCTCACTGCACCTGACCACCTTCCAGGCTATGAGTGCCTCCCTGGGGGCACCTCACGTCTGGCCAACTGCCTTCCTGGAGCACACCTGCTAGCCTGGGAGTAAAAACTGCCACCACTCAAGGCTGGGCTTGATTCTGGCTTTGCGTCCCCTGGGTAACACAGGCCTAGTAGGCCTTGAGTGTACTTGACTCACTTCAAGTACTTGAGGGTGCTTCCCTCAGTCAGAAGCACAAGTAGTGGTCTTCTTAGTCAGCTGAACCAAGGGGACCCCAAGGCATAATCTAGATCCATACCCAATAAGTCTCCCACACTAGGTACAAAGGAGAACTTTATTGGTTACAAGGGGTAGGGTTAGAATAGGGTACAGGGTAGAGCAATATCAGAGAAATCCCATAGAGCAAACTGGCATGGCTGGGTAGCCTTTTATCACGCATCTCAGTTACTGAAAGCTATATATCTGGTTAGATCTCAGGTAGCTTACTCACAAGTATCATCTAGAGGCAGGTAGAGATTCCCTCTGGAGGCAGGCAATTCCTTGATCATGAGTTTTGAGAGAGAGAGCAAGTTTCAGATAGTCCAGGTCTTCTCTCTCTGAGTCTTCCTCATGGTTCCTGCCCCCTCTTCCTGGGCAGTCCTTAACTTATATAGCCCTTATGACCTCATTTACCTGGCCCAACAGAGGCCAGTACCTGTTGGCTGTCAGCCAACCAATTTTAAATGCATCACTAGTTGTTGAGCAGACTGGCAGTTCCTAGCTCCCCAGGGAGCCCAAGCCCCTCACCCAGGTATGTGATGCCAGTCACGTAGGCAGAAGGAGCAGGTTTCCCCTCTCCCTCAGGAATGTATCCAGCTCAGGTTACCTAAAGAGATAGGGTAAGGTGTGTATCCTCTGCTAGGCCCATCCTAACCAAATTGTCACAAAGCAGAGTTTTTTCAGAGAAACAGAGGTGGCCTTCTGCCACAGGCTTCTCCTCCAATGGGGCTGGGAGGGTCAGGCTGGGGCTGGGCCAGCCAAGAGTGCCACGCTGCACCTCTGCAGGTGGGTGGCGGCGCTGGGGGAGCTTTGCAGGGGCTATAGCTTCCAAAAATTCACCTTAGCCCCCTGTAGTCACCCCTCCCAGTGCAGAGGCGTGGCACAGTGCTCCTGGCCTGACCTGGCCCAGCCCCATGCATGTGTGCAGCTGCATGGACATAGCTCTGCGCCTGCAGGTCAGTGCAATGGGGGCCGGGTAGGGAGAGAGACAAAGTTGCAGGTGGCTTGTAGGGGGGAGGGGGAGTAGGGGAGAGGGCTGCCTTATAGTGATCGAGAGAGAGTGGGGAAGGGGGGAGGTCCTGTGGGGGGAAAGTAGGTGGCCAGGCTGAGGGGGGTGTGCGCATGCCTGTGTTTGTGCATGTGTGTGTTTCTGTGTGTGCGTGTGTGCGCATGCATGTGTGTCTCTATATGCCTGGGTGTGTCTGTGCATGTGTGAGTGCATGTGTGTGCATCTCTGTGTATGCATCTGTTTGTGTGTGCATCTCTGCGTGTGTGCGCGTGCATCTGTTTGTGTGTGCGTGCATCTGTGCGCATGTCTGTGTACACATCTGTATGTCTGTGTGCATCTGCATCTGTGTGTGTGTGTGTGTGCGCGCGTGTGTGTCTATGTTCATGGAAGGGAGTGTGTTTGTGTCTGTGTCCATGTGCAGAGAGTGAGTAGAGTGCACACCCATCTGCATCTCTGTGTGTGTATGTCTTCGTGTGCATGTGTGTGTGAGCATGTGTGCCTGTGTTCATGGCAGACAGAGTGTGTTTGTGTCTGTGTGTCCATGTCCAGAGAGTGATTGAGAGTAGAATGTGTGCATGCCTGTGTGTGTATGTTTGGCCATAGCGGGGGAACAGGGGTAGCAGGGAGAAGAGGTGGGCATGTGCCCTCTCCACCCCCAGCCCATCAGGGTCCACCCAGCCTCCTTCACCAGTACCAGGAGAGGAAGGAGACCTTCTCCCCACTGCACCCCAGCTCCTGTGTGGGGAGGGGGCCTCCAATTTTGTGTTTGCCCAGGGCCCCAGTACACCTTAATCTGTCTCTGCTTCTATGACCAGGTGACGTATCACCTGGACAAAGGAGAAGAGGTTGATATAATTTATTTGGACTTCAAAAAAGCCTTTGACTTGGTCTCCATGAAATCTTCATGGTTAAACTGGGGAACTGTGGCCTTGACGACCTTACGGTCTGATGGCTCAGGAACTGGCTTTGTGGTTGGACCCAGAGAGTGATAGTCAATGGAACCATGTCAACATGGTGCATGGTGACCAGCGGCATCCCCCAGGGCTCTGTACTTGGACCAGTACTCTTTAATATATTTATAAATGTTCTAGATTCAGGTATCAGAAGCAGACTGGCTAAGTTCACAAATAACACCAAATTACGGTTCTTCCTACCCAGGTGAAGAACCTTGCACTTCTCTCTATTAAACCGCATCTGATTTCATTCCGCCTATAAATCCAGTCTGTCAAGGTCATCCTGGATATTTGCCCTATTCTCTGGTGTGCCTGTGTTTCCCCACAGCTTAGTATTGTCCGCAAACTTAATCATTGAGTTTTCCACCCCCTCATCCAAGTCATTAATGAATATATTGAATAGCACAGGTTCAAGCACCAATTCCTAGGGGACACCACTTAAGACAGCCCTCCAGGAGGAGGCCATCCCATCAATTACCACTCTCTGGGAGCAGCCTCTAAGCCAGTTGCCCACCCACCTCACTGTAGACTGCTCCAGCCCGGTACTCTCCAGTTTGTTAGAGAGAAGCCTATGGGAGACAGAGTCAAAGGCTTTACTCTCAGGTGCAGGTCATCTGAACCAGCAAACTTGAAACATCCAAATGTTGTATAAGATCCCTGACCTGTTCTGGGTTGGTTTAGTGTAGTCTGTTGCCTTCCCTATTGTCCCAGGGGCATTCAGATAAAAGAGCCCCGAGCCGTACCCTGGGGGCACCGGGGACAGGGAACATGCATAAAAACAAAAAAACAAGAAAACTACTCACCTGCAACAGGACGCATGACGCCACGGGAATGAGGACTAGAGCCCACGCGGGTTACAAGCCACGCCTTTATCCAGCTGAAGCCAGCTGGTAACATCACGGGCAATCACTGGCCGACAGAAATAAGAAGGAACACTGCGGGAGAAGCGGAAAGAGCAGGAGAAGTGGCAGAGGCTCTCCACACCGCCGGTGGCCAGTGCCAGTACAGTGAAGGAAGATCTGGGCAGGGAGCAGCAGCGGAGATGGCAGGGTCTCCCTGCTCAAGCGATGGAGAACTCAAGCCCCGAGGACTGAGGGACACCAGGGGTGGGACACCTCAGCCAATGCTGAGGGACAGCAGCACCGCAAGCTGCACTTGGCGGCATGAAGGGAGCAACAGCCCGGAAGAAGGGGCCATAGCAGACCCAGGGGAAATGACGAGTCATGTTCCCGAATACTCCCAGGTATCAGGTATAGGAGATGGATTGGCAGTAGCGGAGGCGAAGAAACTCCCAAGGAGGGGTGTCAAGGGGACCCCATCGAATCTTGACAGTGGGGCCAGGGGAACAGCCCTATAGGCCACCCAGATCCTTACTTTGTTTTGTTCATTTTTCTTTTCCCCCTTTTTGGGGCGGTGACGAGGTACGCAGGCCTCATAAATTGAGCTTCTTAGTCTTGAAGGGCCCCAGCACAGGGAAGTGTGTGTGGCTGGGGAGTGCTGGCATTTCAGCTTACTTCCTTTTTTTTGTTCTTGTGTTCCTTTTTTTGTTTCCCCCTTTCTTTGATTGCCCCAGAGGGTGGGGCGGGGGGCATAGCGTGAGGCCCCATCACAGAGGGGGTAGAGACCCGGTCAATGTAACTAGTAGGCCTGTGGGCCACCACAGGCATAAACACTCAGGACATAAAACCTGAGGGAGGCACCAAGGCCAAGGAAATACCTACACCGGAGGGACAGCCGCCTCAAGACCTGGTGTCCTGCTGGAGGTTGGCGTGAGGCTGGGATGTGGGGGAGGTGGAGCCCCACGAATGGCTGTCAAGCAGAGTACCCACCCCTGAGGGACCTCCAGTGGCTCGTCCCCTACTGGTAGTACATTCAAAGTCATGGCAGGCAAGTTTGGGGGCAGCCACCGAGGTGATAGAGACCTACCTCAGGGGCCGCACGAAGCATCGGCATGTCCATCACCAGCCACTCAGGCTAAGGCGGCGCGCAAATGGGTGTTTGAGGCCAGGTGGGCACACCTGTGTTCCCTGGGCCTCTGGTCAGGTGAGCAGCCCCAGTTGGATTTCAGGAATACCAACGCAAAGTATGTATTTAGGAATTCTGCCTTTTTGTAGGCATTGACTGTGGGCTACCCCTGGGTATTCAGTAGGGGTCCCACAGTGGAACCCGATTTTTTCTTGCTCCCTATCTATCTGTAGAAGGACTTTTTGTTATCTTTTATATTGGTTGCCAGTTTGATCTCCATGCCTGCCTTAGCTTTCCATGTCTTGTATCTGAAGGCCCTGGCAATACAGGTGTATTTGTGTATTCCTCCATGGTTGCTGAGCCATTCCTCCATTGTATATATATATATTTTTTTTTTTTCAATAGCTCCTTAATATCCCTGGTGAACCAAGTGGGTCTCCTTGCTCCTTTTCCGCTTTCTGCCCACATGGGGATGGCCTGTTTTTGAGCCATGAGAATTGCCTCCTTAAGGAAGCACCACTTTTTCATAGCAGTTCTTTGGCTAAAACAAAGCGAGGAGATCTTTGTGCACTAATAGGAATCATTAAGGCAGAAGCATTATTCTGTATCTTATATATCCTGGAAAGCTCCCCACTGTCATGTCTTCAGTGTCTTTGGGGTGACAACTGGACATTTCTAAGCTGATGTGTGGTGTATCCTGTATTCTGAGAAATACAACATCTCACCTCTTTATTTTTTTAACCTTTTCCTTTTTTCTTTCCATTGCTTCCGCAGGCAAACCTAGGCCAGTTACTGAGCAGACATGAAGCTAAGTCAAAGGTCTGAGACCAGCTCAGTGACCCTCAGGACCCCTGGACTTCCACCATTATTTGCTCCAAGGCTGCTCAGCCTTCCCCTCTCCTCCCAGTAGTAGCATCCAAAATTTTGTCTCTTTGTACACGGCAATGAGGTTTCTGAGAAGTGACATCAGCATGCCTGGCACATTACAAGCGTGCCAACTGATTGGGAACTGGAAAGACTACATCTGTCTGGGTGTGGAGGTTGCTTAAGGGATGCACGGTTTCACTTTCTGAGGGCTTCAAGCCAGAAGATGTCCTTCTACCTGGATCCTCTTGTCTTTCCTTACCAGGTCTGTCCACTCTGTTAATGAGGAACAATGACTGTGCAGGCTAGTTCACCCCTTGCCCCATGAAATTGCAAAACACTCAACCAAATTCCTCAAATTGGACCTTGGAGCAGGGGGCTGAAGTCAAGTGGCCAACACAGTGGACTTTGGATCTCAGGTACACTAACTGAAATGGTCTGTTCTAAAACCCCACCATATGTCAAACCCTGGGAAGGCTCAGACACATAATCAGAATGAGATGATTGCTCGTTCCAGTGGTGAGATAGATCCTACTCTGGACTCACCTGCAGTTGGAGCAGGCAAATCCTTGTTTTCCTTCTGCTTCATTATGAATTCACAGATCTAGGTTTTCCATTTGCCATGGGAAAAATGTGATAAAACATGGATTTTCTTGTTTTAAGAAGAAAAATGAAGATTTTCTCTTTTTTGAGAAGAAAAAAGTGGGGAAATGGCAGGTTTCCCCTTGCAGGCTGGCAGAGTTCCAGGAAGCTAGGCAGTGTGGAGAGCAGCTCCTCACAGATATGTCACGGGTGGCTTGTCCAGAGGCCAGTGGGGAAGAGCTGGCTCCCCACCACTGTGCTCACTTCTGGGGGTGGCATGGAGGGCATGTGCCCCCCAGATTTGTGCATGGGGCAGAGGCAGATGTGAGCTGGCCGCTGCAGGCTTTGGGTTCTCCACCCTGCTGCCCTTCCCCTAGGGACCTCTGTGGCCCAGCAGGCAGGACCTGGCACAGCAGGTCAGCAAGGGGCAGAGAGGCTTGGTGCCACTGCCAGGAGCACTGCGTCACCATGGCAAGGTACCCCCTGCCCACCCAGCAGCAGCAAGGGTGGCAGCACGGAGTTGTGCCCCCCGCTACTACCAGGTGGGCAGAGAGTGCCTCACCATGGCAATGCGGGGCTCCTGGCAGTGGCAGCAAGCATCCTGGCCTGGTACTGCTCTGCTGTGCCAGGTCCCACCCACCAGGCCATGGAAGCAGGGTGGGGAGCCCTGAGCCAGTAGCAGGCAGTCCACAGCCACCCTGTGGCAGGGCACCTGCAGTGCCTGCCACTTTGAGGTTTCTAGTTGGCAGTGAAGCAGCCATCAGGTGAATGCTAGCCTCATCAAGGCTAGCACAAGACCCTAGGAGGGCCCTGGGATTGGCTGAGGGGGTGGAGCAGCCTCCATTTTAACCCAGGCCCTTAGAGAGAGAAGCAGCAGTCTGAGCTGAGCAGTTTGTGACCAACTAGAAAGAAAGAAACATCTCTCTGGTGGTCCAGGAAGACCTGGGAGGTAAGGCCAGGAGGTAAGACCAGGATCACTGTCCTGGTTTGATTTGACTGAATCCAAATCTGAAGATTCGATGCTGATTCGGAGAACCAGCAATTCAGCCATAGACACAGCGAGCAGCCCCGGGAGGACTCTGGCACAGCCCCCTCAGCCCTCCAGGGCATGCTGGCAGGCCCCTGATTTGCCTGCTGGATGACAGGAGGCTACGTCTGCCACCTGCGGCCAGCGGCGTCCCTGGGGGGGATGCAAATTGGGGAGACCATCCCAGGCCCCACGCTTTGGGGGGGCCTTGCGGAGCCAGGCAGAGTGGCTATGGCAACTCTGCGCCACTGCTGCCAGCTTCGCATCGCTCACTGCCAGAGCCAACCTGAGGAGGATTCATAGATTTCACAGACATTAGGGCTGGAAGGGACCACGGAAGATCATCGAGTGCAGCCCCCTGCCCCAGGGGCAGGAAGTCAGCAGGGGTCATGGGATCCCAGCAAGATAAACATCCAAATGTGTCTGAAAGGTGTTCAAAGTGGGTGCTTGAACCACCTCTGGCGGCAGGCTATTCCAAACCTTGGGGGCTTGGACAGTAAAGAAGTTCTTCCTTATGTCCAGTCATGGAGGAGTTTGTGACCGTTCGATCTTGTCATTCCTTGGGGACCTCTGGTGAACAGATGTTCCCCCAGATCCTGGTGAGCACCCTGATAAACTTATAGGCGGCCACCAGATCACCCCTGAGCCTGCACTTTTCCAGGCTGAAGAGTCCCATAGCTCTCAGCCTCTCATCATAAGGTCTGTTTTCCTGACCTCTGATCATGCATGTGGCTCTCCTCTGCACCCTCTCAAGCTTCTCCTCATCCTTTTTGGATTGTGGGGCCCAAAACTGGACACAGTACTCCAGCTGTGGCCTCACCAAGGCTGAGTACAATGGAAGAACGACATCTTGGGATTTGCTTGAGAAGCATCTATGGATGCAAGCCAGTGTTTTGTTCGCTCTACTAGCCGCAGCATCACATTGAAGGTTCATGTTCATCTTGTGGTCAATCATGACCCCCAAGTCCCTTTTGTCTGTAGTGCTAGCCAGCATAGCACTGCTGAGCCTATAAGCATGCTGCAGGTTTTTCTTCCCAAGGTGGAGAACCTTGCATTTTTCGGTGTTAAACACCGGTTAACACCGGTTTCAGTGTTCGGTTCTTGTCCACCCATTTTCTGAGCCTGTCAAGGTCAGCCTGGATCACCGTCCTGTCCTCAGGTGTGGACGCTTTACCCCGAAGTTTGGTGTTGTCGGCAAACTTGGCCAGTCCGCTTCTGATACCAATGTCCACATCATTAATGAAGATGTTGAATAGTGTAGGCCCAAGGACAGAGCCTTGAGGGACCCCACTGGTTATAGGGCACCATGATGATTGACTTCCATCAACCACCACCCTCTGGGTCCGACCATGGAGCCAGTTCCCCAGCCAACGGATCATGGTGAGGCTGCAGTTAGCCAGTTTTGCTAAGAAGTGATCATGGGATACCAGATCAAAGGCTTTTTTAAAGTCAAGATATATGACATTAATCTCTTCTCCCTTGTCCAGGTGATAGGTCACCTGGTTGTAAGAGGAAATAAGATTGGTCAAGCAAGACCTACCCGCAATAAACCCATCCTGACTATCCCTCAGGATGTTGCCACTGGCCAGTCTGTTAAGAATGGCCTCCTTGATAATCTTTTCTAAGACCTTCCCCAGGATAGAGGTCAGGCTGATGGGCCTGTAGTTTGCCAGATCCACTTTCCTCCCTTTCTTGAAGATAGGCACCACATTGGTCTTCTTCCAATCTTCCGGCATTTCACCAGAGCACCAGGAGTTCTCAAAGATCCGTGCCAGAGGCTGAGCTATGATGCTTGAGTACCCTGGGGTGTAAACTGTCAGGGCCGGCTGACTTGAAGGTATCCAGCCTCTCAAGGTGTTCCTTCACAAGGTCAGCATTGATGGAGGGTAAGGAATCTCCCTCACCAGGGCCTTCCCATCCCGTAATGGGCAGGGATGTCCCATGGGACTAGTGAAAAACCAATGCAAAGTACCCATTTAGCAAGTTGGCTTTTTTCTGGGCATTGGTTGTCAGTTGTCCCATCTGGTTTAGCAGGGGTCCAATGTTGCCCTTGCTTTTCCTCCAGCTCCCCACGTATCTAAAAAAGGACTTTTTATTGTCCTTGATACTTGTAGGTAGTTAGAGTTCATTCGCAGCCTTGGCTTTCCTGGTTTGCTCCCTGCAGGACTGGAGCAGTGCAGAGTATTCCTCCTTGGAGGTGGATCCAGTCCTCCATCTATTGTAAGTCTTCCTTTTTAGACCTAGGGAGGTCTGCTAGTTCCCTGCAGAGCCAAGGGGGCTGCTGTGCCATTTTGCTGCCTTTCCTCTGAGATGGGATAGATGCAAGGCCCAGGGCAATTCAGTTTGTGTGGGGATCTGCCCCCGCTCTGATTCCATGTGCCCTGGATGCGAAGAAGCTGGCGGCGGTTGGGGGGCACAGGGAAGTGAGTAGCCAGACAAAGCCAGTGGCAGTGCAGAGTCACCGCAGCCACTCCACTGGGCTCTGCGGGGCCCCCCAAAGTGTGGGGCCCAGGGCAGTTGCCCTGATTCACCCCCTGCAAGGAACGGCCCTGGCTGCCACTGGCCCCAGGTGGCAAAACCAGCCTCCTCTCATCCAGCAGGCAGATCAGGAGCCTGCCCACACCCCCAGAAGGGCTGTGGGGGCTGTGCTGGAGTCCTCCCTGGGGTGCAGGCCCCCCATCTGCCTGCTGGATGACAGGAGACGTGTGCTGCTGCCTGAGGCTGTGCCCAGCACCGGTCTATCATCTGGCAGGCAGATTGGGGGCCTGCAGCCCCGGGAGGACTCCAGCAAGCTCCCAATCTGCCTGCCAGATGAGAGGAGGCGGGTGCTGCCGGCTGGGACTGGCACCAGGAAGATCAGTGCTGCCGCTGGCCCCAGGCAGCAGCACCTGCCTCCTGTAATCCTGTGTGCAGATTGGGGGCCCACCGGCACCCCCAGGAGGGCTGCGGGCACTGTGCCAGAGTCCTCCCAGAGGTGTGGGCCCCCAATCTGCCTGCTGGATGATAGGAGGCAGGTGTTGCCGCCTGGGGCCAGTGGCATCACCGATCTTCCCAGTGCTGGGTACAGGCTGTGCCTGGTGCTGGTCTGTCATCTAGCAGGAAGATTGGGGCTCCGCACCCCAGGGAGGACTCTCGCACAGCCCCTGCAGCTCTCCTAGGGGTGTGGGCAAGCCCCTGATTTGTCTGCCGGATGAGAGGAGGTGGGTGCTGCCAGCTGGGATCTGCGCTGAAGCCATTAAGCCTGACTTCGAAACTCGAAACACTTTGAAACTTTCCAAATGTTTCATTTCTAAGACTTTTGTTTTGCTTCCATTTCACTGTTTTGAACTCAAAACGCATTGAAACAGCTTCAAAATGAAATGCCAGGTGAAATTTCGCATAGCCCTAGTCATTCATTTCTTCCTTTCTCAGAGATCAAGGGCCTAATTTTCAGAATTGCTGAATTCCCCATGCTCCTGTTGGCTTTCATTAACGCCCTTTTCATTTGGCTCTTTGTAGAGGGAAATATGTCATTGGCTAATGTAGATTAAACCCTGTCCTCACTTCCTTTGCCTTCTCAAATGGCACAACACAACTATGGAACACCCATGGTAAGCAACTGTTGCAGAACCGACTTCATTCTGTAGATGTCTGTTAGAAATTGACTCAGAACACAAATGACAGTCTGAACCAAATGCAGCCAAGGGGCTGGAATATTTGGGGCTGTCTCTTTTTAACAGAGACAAGCCAGTCAGCGAACCAGTCACAGCACAAACTGCAAAACAATTTGTAGTGCTTTAGAAGGAATTCACAACATTGTTTTTTGTCTGCTTGTGCTTTCTGATGCACTGGGGTCCAGAACTGGCAAGCAGCAAGGCCTCCAGGGGCTATAGCCTTGATGGCTGAGCTGGTACTTGAGCTTCTGAGAACGGGAAAAATGCCTAATGGAAAACACGGTTTCCACAATGTGCTTTTGCTGTTTTTTTTTTCTTTTTAATTTTGTGCTGTGAAAATCTAACCTAAATATTTCATTGGTGTTAGAGTATTTTGGCACATTGAGCTGAACTGCAATATTTTGTTCCAGGTCAGTTCAACATTAATTGGTATCTGCATGAGCTGCTTCGGTGCCTCATGGGAATTGTAGTTTGTATATCACATGCTCCCATTTTCTCCTACATGCCAAATTCTGTGAGCAGTCCACAACCCCCATGATGTACCATGGCCTCCCCTGTGGCTGAACCACTGTTGTGCGTCACAGGGGACCAATATCCCCAGTACAATGCTTGAGTGACAACTTGGTCAGGGAGTCCAGCCCATAGGGAACGAGGCATATAAAATCTTAGTCCCATGGGGCACCACAGCAGCTGAGGTGGACACAATGCAATGTTGACTCAAGGTGGAACTAAATGGTTCAGTTCCATTTGACTGACTGCAACAAACTCTGTTGATGGCTCAGCATCAGAATTTTTCCAAACTTTCTGTTCCACATACAAAAGGCTATTTTTGCTGCCCGGCCTGACTCCTAAGGAAAAGACTTATCAAAGTAGCGAAACACTCTTCTGGACAGGAACTGAGTTTTCCAGTGAGGGCCTTGTAGACCTTATGCTGTAAGCCAACTGATTTAGTGTTGTTCGGCTTAGCGTAGCAGTCACACAGTAAGGCAAAAAACTTGTTCTGACTGCCCCTCGTCTGTACAGCTGTGACTTGCCACTAGAGGCTTGATTACCAGGGACAGGACTAGGAGCTAGGGGAAGGACAGAGCTGCTGCTCCTGCCAGGCAGAGTGCTGCAGCCCTGGAGCACCTGGCAGCTGTGGTGCCTCCCACTGCCACTTGGACTGGCTCTGCTCCCAGCTGTGCTTCTGCTGGGAGCAGAGCCAGCCAGTCCAAGCAGGGGGTGCCGGTACTCACATTGGCACTGCTAGGAGCACAGCAAGCCAGTCTAAGCAGGGGAGCACTGCGTCCCCATCACCATTCACACTGGTGTGAGCAGACGGTGTGAGTGGTGGCATGGAGGCAGTACCCCCCCACTTGAACAAGCTTGCTTTGCTCCCAGTAGGAGCAGAGCCGGTGTGAGCAGCAGAGGGAAGCATCACAACCATCAGACACTCCAAGGCAGCTATGTTTGCTCTACCAGGTGTTCCCACTGTGCCCTGGCATCCCTGCTCACTCACTGCTTCTTGGGATGCTGGAGGACTTCAGTGGGTGGCGAAGCTGTGGAGAGTAGCCACAAATTAATAGAACAGGAGCAGAATTAGGCAGATTACAGATAATCTGGCCCTGGAGTGGCGTAACGTTAAATCAAAAGTGAGTGCTTTAAGGCACTTAACAGGTGTTAGTGAGCAGTCAAGTCCAGGGGTTAATTGCTCCAGAAGCCACCTAAAATTACCATGTAACAAGGCCCTGAGTGGCACTCTACAAATAATGGATTGTTTGATTCAGTTTGGCCAGGCCAAAACCTCAGAAAAAATATTCTGATCTGGGGTCAACTGGATATGGGAGTTCTTTATTTCCATTACTCTCTTCCTTATATTTTAAACGTAGGACAGTTTCAAAACAAAAAAATGTCTTTACAAAATAAAACATTGAAGTCTTTCATTTACAAAATGTCTGTACCAGTGCTTTACTACCTCCAAGCACAAAAGTTTTTGCTAATATCTAACCTAAACTTCCCTTGCTGCAACTTGAGACGTTGCTCCTTGTTCTGTCATCTGCCACCACTGAGAACAGTCCAGCTCCATCCTCTTTGGAACCACCCTTCAGGTAGTTGATGGCTGCTATTAAATCCTCTCTCTGAGTCTTCTCTTCTTCAAACTAAATACTGTAAACCTGGTTCCCTCAGCCTCTCCTCATAACTCATGTGTCCCAGGCCCCTCAAAATTTTTGTTGCCCTTTGCTGGACTCTCTCCAATTTGTCCACATCCTTTTTGTAGTGGAGGACTCAAACCTGAACACAGTACTCTAGATGTAGCCTCAGGGCTGAACAGATCACTTCCCTTGACTTGCTAGCAACACTCTTACTAGTGCAGCCCAGTATGCTGTCACCCTTCAACGCAACAAGGGCACACTGTTGACTCATACACAGCTCATTGTCCACTTTAACCCCCAGGTTCTGTGTGTCCAAAGATGGCTATGAGGTCTACCTGGGATCAACAGACTCTACTGAAGCTCAGATGTGTTGCTGTATGGGGTGAGTGGTTGGTTCTGAGTTCGTGATTTGGTCTGTGACATGCTATTTCTGCTGCTCCCACTTTTCCATATCCTGTTACTGTTGTGAGGTGTCGAAGTCCTGAGGTCCCTGCAACAGACTCTTCTTCCATTTGGGGCAGTTGTGGGTGGTAGTCTCCCATGAGTTGACATCAATGTTGCATTTTTTTAAGTTGGTCCTGAGGACATCCCTAAAGTGCTTTCTCTGCCCTCCTCTTGAACATATACCTTGGCTGAGCTGTGAGAATAAAACTTGCTTTGGGAGTCTGGGTTTGGACATCTGGAAGATGTGGCTGGCCCAAAGAAGTTGATGCTGGATGATTGTTGCCTCAATACTCGTGGTGTTTGCATGCAGGAGAATGCTAACATTGGTGTGTCTGTCTTCCCACTGAATTTGGAAGATCTTCCACAGGCAGCGCTGATACTTCTGCAACCATTTTAGATGTCTCCTGTATGTTGTCCATGTCTCAGCTCCATACAGCAAGGTGGGGATCACGACTGCTTGATTAACCATGAACTTGGTTTTGGATCTGATGTTGCGATCTTTGAACACGTTTCTTCAGGCATCCAAAAACTGCACTTGCACATTTAAGGCGATGTTGGATTTCTTCACTGATGTCAGCCTTCTGCGAGAGGTGCAGGAACTCAACCTTCTAGTGTACAGTGTGTGCTATATACAGTACTAGATGGAGTAAATGTTAAGGATGCAGGTTCTCATGAGTGCAGACAGGGGGAGCAATTCAGACACTTATATTTTTACCAAAAAAACCATGTCTCTCTCTCTCTTTATGTATAAGGTTATATATATCTATGCTCTACCTTTTACATCACAAAAGGATTAAACGTTTCCCATTACAGAAATCTGTATCTTCACTGTAGGTTCACCCGAACCTGTTACAATATCTGCAAATGTGCGAAATGCATACAAAACAACGTCAGTCCATTCTGGTCCCTCTGACCAGTCCTTCCTTCATTTCCACCCTTGCCCTGCTTCTGGGGTTACATACTCAGTTCAAGCGGACTCTCTCTCTTTGTTGCTCCAGCTGCTGCTGCTGCTGCTGTTGCTGTCCTCTGTTCCGCTTGTCTGTTCCTCCAAAGAACAGGGAGAATGTGGAGCTGGGAAGTGCCCCCTTGCCTTAGCTCCCTGAAGCCTGCTACCCACCCCTATGTAACCCCTTCTAGTGTCCTCTCCTTTCTTGCTCCTACAATTCCAACTCCCTCTTCCCTCTCCCACCATCCATCCCATGGTCTCCGTCCCCATAGTCTCCCTTCCCTTATCCTACCACAAACCTCACTCTTTCATTCCTAACCACCACCACCCCACTCTGCAAACCTATGCAATTGCAGTTTATTTCTTTTCAAAACCTCTTCAGGCCCTTCTGACTTTTTTGTTGTATTCATATACCCCTCCCCCCCCAAACGACTTAACAAACAGATTGTAGCAAGACATCTTTCTCTGTTTTTTTTAACTCTCTGCCAAAGGTTATATTTCATCTGAGGTTGGCTGAGTGCAGGTCAAGTTCAATGGCTATA
The DNA here is from genome assembly GCF_030867095.1 of Alligator mississippiensis. NCBI lineage: Eukaryota > Metazoa > Chordata > Crocodylia > Alligatoridae > Alligator > Alligator mississippiensis. The sequence goes on from NC_081832.1 coordinate 24,018,967, forward strand.
GTACACCTCCTTGAGCTACTCAGCTTACTTGGAATGAAGTAGACCAAAAAGCCTTTCAGCTGCTCTTTCGGCATGTGCACAGATCAAACCAGGGGGATAAATGTCAAGACTGTTTGGTGCACAGAGCTGTGGTCTGCAGATATAGGTAGATTCTATCTATCTGAAAAACAGCTGTCTTTTTAGGGGACTGTAGCCCAAATTTGGACCAGTAGCCCTACATTGCTTCCCTGTGGAACACCCCAAGTGGCCGGGCAATCTGAGCAAGGACATGGATTTTACACTTGACCTTTAAACAACAAGGGGGTCTCGCTCTTATTGAGCAAAGAGCTGCCACTCCATTATAAACCTGGAAAGCTTATTTCAGGCACATCTAAATCACCTCCTGAGTGATCCTGGCCCCCCTGCCAAGAAAAAAAGCCCAGCCCCTCATGATTGTGCACCCCAAACAGAGCTCCTGAGCCTGGTGCTAGGTCATGCACTCAGGCCACTCCAACTAGGTTGCCCTGCTAGTTTGCACTTCTGGACACATGGGCTGTAAACAGCAGTCTCCCTTCAGGCAGACCTAACTGATCTGAGTCAAAACTGGAGATGGAAGAGAAGTGGCACAGCCCTTTTAGTCCTTCCAAGATGCATTGCAGCTCTCTGCCAGTAGGTAGCTGGGAAGAGCACACAGCCTGACAAGCTTGCCCCTGGAATGACTTGCAGTTAACTTGTATGAGGTAGTTCTCCTGAGAGAAATGATTTGTCAGTTTATACCCAAGCGGAGCAGACAGGAGCGGGTAAGGGTTACTTCTCAGCAGTGCATCCAGACCTTCTGAGAGACAAGTTTAGATGCATCCTCTGAGTCTCTTTTTGTTTCCTATTCTCCAAACATAGTGAGACACTCCTGGCTCCAAATCCTTCTGAAATATACATAAAATGGAGCAATAACCTCAGCAGTGTGCTTGTGGGTCTGCATGCTAGGGGATGTGCTGCTTACTCTAACTTCATGATATTTCAATTCCTGTGGTTTAACTAGTGCTTGAGCCTATACAGTCAAGAGAAGTGCTTCCTAGGTTATACTCAGACAAACAGATTGAGAGAAGAATTAATGTTTATGTGTTTGTTAATATTACTCTTGTAAATTGTATTACCTGCACTTGGAGACTTGGTAATGCATAACATCCAGCACAACTCTGCTATTGAGAGACTAGGGGGAGAGTCATCTTGGATATACTAGAGATAAAGCAATAGGGAACTGCATTGATACAGGAGCAGGCCAGGGAACAAAACTTTGTGGGCACAGGCGACATGTAGTGGGGTCCGGAGGGGGGATGTCACCCCCTGAGACTGGCCGCCACCAAAGCTGCTGCTGGCTTCTGCAGGCGGCCGCCACTCAACACCCTCATCTCCCCTTGCCTCCAACACTGCCCCCAGCATCTGCGGGCGGTCCCTGCTTGCCACTTGCTGCTGCTGACACCATTTTATTGATATATCTACAATTTTAAAGCAGTTTGGAAGCCTACCAGTGCCCCAATCACTATAATAAAATAAATTCTAAATACATACACATTTTGGTATTTGATTTGGGGTTTTTTATCATGGAAAATCAGAGCCTCCCTGCCCCCTTCACTCACTAGGATGCAGGTTCAGATCCCTCACCCCCAAGCCACAGGCCCCTGGGCCTGTTAGTGCCCCTCAGTCCCCACCCACAGCCCCCCCACCCTGCTGGTGCCCCTCACTCCCAACCCACAGCTGCCTCAGCCCTGCTGGTGACCCTCGCCCCCCCCAGCCCTGTCAGAGGGGGGTCCCCAGCTGCCAGGGCTATGTGGCCAGGGACCAGGTGTGCAGCCCCCTGCACCTCACAGCAGCGCCTGAGCCCTGGCTGCCAGCTGTGGAAGGCAGCAGCTGCTTCAGCCTGAGTGGAAAGCGGAGCGTGGAGCCCAACTCCCCCTGCCCTACAGGTGCCACGGCCAGAGCACAGCCTGTAGAGGGGGGCAGGTGCAGGCTGCCTGCTGCAGGCTTGAGCTCCCTGCCCTACTGCCCTCCCCCCAGGGCCTCCACAGCTCAGCAGGCAGAACCCAGTGCTGCAAAGCAGAGCGGGGAAGCTTGTTTCTGTCACTGTGAGCCCTGTGCCACCCTGGCAAGGCATCCCCTACGTGCCTGGCAGCAGTGAGGGGCACAACTCCACACCACTGTCTCTGCTGCTGCCAGGCAGGCAGGGAGCACCTCACCAGGGCAGCATGGGACTTGCAGTGGCAGCAGCAAGCTTCCCCACCCAATCCTGCTCTGCCCTGCTGTGCCAGATCTTTCTCACTGGGCTGAAGAAGCTCGGGGGGGCAGGGGCAGAGAGCCCCAAGTTTGCAGCAGTCAGTCAGCCCCTGCCCCCACCCTACACACAAATCTGGGGGGCACATACCTCCCCCTGGCTCCCTGGGAGTATGCACAGTGGCAGGGAGCCAGCCCTACCCTCCTCACCCCTGAATAAGCCACCCGTGGCCCCATCCTGCTCCCTGCCAGGGCCCTGTGGCTGCATATGGCCCCAGGCCATAAGTCCTACACACCATCCAGCTGGGCAGCAGCCCCAGCCCTGCTGAACTACCTCCCTCCCTCCCTATGGGAGCCTCAACCTCAACCCGCCACTTACCTGTGGGAGCTGCTCTCCAGGCTGCTGGCGGCCTGCACATGGTACCCCCTGCCTGATCACCCTCACGCTCCCCCAGCCCCTTCAGGAACTCTGCCAGCCTGCAGAGAGCTCTTTGCAAACATGGAAGATCTGTGTGATTCTCTGTTAAAATGAGAAATTTGTGTTTTTCTCAGTTAAAAGGGAAAATCTGCAGTTTTTTTCCATTTTTCCATGGGAAATGGAAAACTCGGATCCCTGCTAATATATAAGCCCAAGCCCTTTGATGGAGCTTTGGCTGCTTAATATTTCACAACCTACAGCAGCTATTACTGGTCTCCTTTGTGCTTAGCTCCTCCCTGGTTTTTGTGTTTTGGATTCTGGCTTCTGCTTGAACTCTGGATGTTGATATTGCTTACTGACTAGGACTTTGAGTTGGTCTCTCTCATTCTGACCCCAGCCTCGGCCTTTGGTCTGGATCTTCTTCTGACTCCGGTACTTGTTTACTCAGTTTTCCTAAAGACTGCCAAAAATAATCCAATCAATAAAAAAATAACGGCTGGGAGTATGAGCCCCATCAGTTGATAAAGTCTTATGGAAAAAGGGTCTTGCAAGCAAACTTGATTTCATATTTTAATGAAACCACAAGTGTGGCTGATGAATACAACTGAATTGATGTAGTTTGCTTAATTTTTTCTAATGCACTGGGCTTGGTAGTACATAACATCCTGATTTAAAAAATTAGCATGCTGCAATCTCAGTAAAGCAATTATTAAAAACTGACTGATAGATCTCAACAAACAGCTGCCAATGGCAAATCATGAGGGATGCTTTTAGTGGCATCTGTGGGACCTAGCACCAGGCTCAACATGACTCAAAATTGTTATTAGTGATCTGGAAGTGAATATAAATTCATTGCTGATAAAATGTGAAGATTGCAGAAAGATTGACGGGATAGTCGGTACTGAGCAGGACAGGTCAGTCACACAGAAAAGTCAGGATTACTGGGCCTACCCAAAAAAGATATGTTTTATTACATACACAGCCATGCACCTAGGAACAAAGAATGCTGGCCATACCTTGAGCATGAGGCATCATATCTTGGAAAGCATGCTGGAAATCAAAGCTTGAAAAACAGAGAAATTAGGCTTGTGTGTTTTGATAGTGAGGGGTTTAACCTTTGAAACAAACTACCAAGAGAAGGGATAGATCCTCCACCTCTTAATGTCTTTCAGATCAAGGTTGGATGTCTTTCAAGAAGGTATAGCTTAGTCAAGCACAAGCTTTTGGGTTCAATATAGAGTTAACCACCTAAAGACGAACAGCTTGAGTAATGCAAGGATCCAGATAGCTGATAAATAGTCCATTCTAATCCAAATACCAACACATCTATAAACCGCAAAGGGGTCTGCCTATGACCTAAAGCTGAGGCCTACAGCACTGCTTGTGCATCACACATCTCTGGCCAGCTGGACCTCTGTAGTCATGGAGCCCCAGACCCCTTGCCTATACTTCTCCTGTCTGCTTACCACTTCAGAGTACTCAGGACCAGTTTGGGGAATAGATCTCCCTTTGTGTCGACTCCACCTACCTGCCACTTTTGCATTGGCTCCATGATGGATTTCACTCCTGTTCTGTTTTTAGCTATTGCTCCCATTATAGCCAATGCAAATTATTCTTAAATAAGGACATCAAGCTGTAGTCTTGGATGGCTGTGAATACTCTTCACCATGCAGGATCAGGCCCTGATTATTTTTTTAAATCTCTCCCCCAGTATGTACAGCCTATTCAGTGCTGAGAGTAGGTGCTGGAGTGACAGCCCTGGAATCCAAAATCTTCCATCCATTGAAGAGATATAACTTAGCAAGTTCAGGAAAAGCAGCTATGTTACTACATGCTTTGAGGGGCTGATCCATTCTCAGGGTATCAGAGCTGTTCTGTCCTGGGCTGCACCCTCATTTGGAAACTGACTTCAGTGAACTTGCATGAAACACCAAACAACTTGAAACCTGCTTACCTACCCAGCAACTAGATTCAAATATTGGGCTACAAGTGGTTAGCCCTGCAACTGTATCAGTGTCATGGCCTCACAATCATGTACAAATAAACCAGAGCAATTGTTGTGGGTTTACCTGTTCCTGTGCTGTTCTTCCTCCTGATGCTGTGGGAAAGATCCACACAAACAAAAAAGGAAATGCCAAAGATTATCTATACCATCTCCCTGCCAAACCCAAGACAGAACCAAGTTTCACCTGCTTATTTCCATTTGGTGTATGCCTGGCCCTACCTAGTCCTGCAATCGAGCAACGTAGATGGCTTTCAGGGGTTAGCAGTCTATGGTCCTCAGTGTGGATCCAGCCAGCAAAGGAGTTAGACTCATCCCAGGAGGTTCTAAGCCAGGCCCAGGCAGCACCTATAGAGGGACCAGGTATTTGCAGCTCAGGTAAGCACAGGCAGCTTGAGCTCTGGGGAGGGAGGGGGGAAACAGTAGCCTAAAAATATAGCCATTGTTGCAGTGGCAGCTGACCAAGCCAACACCATCGACACTGCTGCAGCTGGTACTGCTCTCTGTGCTGTGGCGGCCCCAGGGGCAGGGCTGTCCTGCTACATCAGATTGGCTAAAAGCAATGGGGGGCCAGGTCAAAAGTTCCAGCTCAGGGAGGTAAATGATCAAAAATGCTTGACTTAAAAGGGTCCTGGGCACATGCCCAGTACCACTCTCAGACTCTCTGTCTCTTACCCTTCTACTAAGTCTACCCAGTCTAATTTCAGACTCAGGCATGCAATGAGTGGGTGTGAGCAGGTGAGATGTGTTTCTTTGCAGTGGTCTGGGGTTCAGCAGTAGGGCAGTGTAGATGGTCCCCAGATGCTCATACAGTGGAAGCAGTAAAACTGATGGCACAATTTTAAGACAGAGGAGGGACTCTTTTTTAGTTGTCGGCATCCCTTAAAATACCTTCATGGCTTATGCCCTGGAGAAGTCAATAGCCGCCCTTCACTTGCTAAAAGCATTGTGCAATGACCTTCTGGCTGAAGGCATCATCCAATTTTACCTTCCTATAATGTTGCTCTTGTTGGTGTGGTGAAGAAAATTAGTTTAAAAGCAAAAATCAACATGATTATTTATCTTAGCATAACAAAAATGCTGATTCAGAACTGCAAATGTAGTGTATGTCTTTGGACAGGTGGACAATAGACACAGAAATCAGCCATGTTCAGGAGTGTTGTCATTATACAGGAAGAGAAAGATGTAGTAAAGATGCTTTGGAAACTACATGAGGGCTGTCCTTTTGTTCTGTGTTTATGTAGCACCCAATATAAGGAGTTCCAACCCCTTTATAAGAGTCCCAGGAGTTACTTCAATACAAATATAAGATAAATAATAATATGAATAACTGTATGGAACTAGCTGCACCTCTATCTCCCCCCTGTTCTCTTTGAGTGCCCCACGATTCAGCTGCAGCTGTCCTCCCTCCCCCCCACACACTTTTTGGCTCTGATTAGCTGTGATATGCCGGTGACCTGCCCATGCTGTTGCCCTACACTCCCAAACTATAACCCCTCCCAGCCATGCTGGTGCCCCTCACTCCTGACCCGCAGCCCCCTGGCCCTGCCAGTGTCTCTCAGTCCAAACTCACAGTGCCCCATTCCTGCCAGCCCTGCTGGTGCCCCTCACACTCAACCTGCTGCCCCCAGGCCCTCAGTATGTGGGGCAGGGGGGTGGGTATAAGTGATGCCACAAGTAATGTGTGGTGGGGCATGGGAGGTACATGCCCCCCCCAGATTTCTGCACCCAAAGAAGGGCAGTCTGACTGGACTAACCCTGGCCAGGAGCCACCTTCATGGCCCAGTGGGCAGGACCTGGCATGAGAGGGAGCATTGTGCCACCAAGGTGAGGCACCCCCTGCCCAACTGGCAGCAGTGGGGGAGGGGGACACAACTCCATGCCACTGCTACCGGGAGCCTTGTGCTAGCTGCACTGCCACAGCCACCAAGGTGAGGCGCCACAGCAGCAGAGTTGTGATCCCTTCCTGCTGCCAGGCAGGCAACGGGCACCTCACCTTAATGGACAAGGCAGTGTAGCCCTCCTGGCAACTGTGATGGTGACAGCACCGAGTCTCCCCACCTCACTCCACCCTCCTTTGCCAGATCCCACCCACTGGCAGTGGAGGCGGCTCCTGCCCAGTGTCAGTCCAGCCAGGTTGCAATCCTGTGACCTGCTGTGGGTGCAGAAATATGGGGAGACATGTGTCTCCCCATGTCCCCCCCCCATGCATCACCTATGATCCCCCCACCCCACTACACATTGCCTATGCCGACCTGCCCCATAGACTTACCTGAAGGGAGCTGTGGGAGCTACTCTCCACCACTCTGCCTGACTTCATTGCTGACCACATGCATGTGTGCATGCGCACATGCATGTGGTACCCCCTGCCTCTGATCGCCCTCCTCCCACTCACACCAGCCCCAAGCAGCCCCTTGCAGGTTGGAACTCTGCCAGCTTGCAAGGGGAAACCCGTAGTTTCCCAGGGTTTTTTCCTTTAAAGGGGAAAATCCACATTTTTACATGTTTTTCCACAGAAGTGCTCCATGAACTTTTACAGCGCTGTAATTTAGAGCATGTTTTATAGCACTGTAAAGTTACAGTACTCTTAAGCATGACAGAAGTTCAGTGTTTTGTTCAGGGGTGCCTCAGAGCCTCCCTGCATTTTCCAGGCTAGGAGACAGGAGGTGCTCTACAGCCTCCTGGGACTTTTCCACTGATCAGACATGTGACCAGTATACAGAAGTTACTTAAAGTGCTGTAGGATACTAAAATGCTGTAAAATACAGCACGTCAGATGTAATACCTCATTTAACAAGAGTTAAAGTGCTGGACACCTTTTTAAAGTGCTGTAAAGCCATGCACTTCTGTTGTCATGGCAATAAAGTGCTTTAAATGGCTAAAAAGCAATTTCTGTACACACCCTAGGAGGGTGAATGTCTCTCTGTGCCACAACGGGAGCAGCTGAGCTTCAGTCTTTAAGAGTTACATTCAGTTCTGATGTGAATAGATGCAGCTCCACTGAGGACAATAGAATTGTATCTGCAATTGATGACTGTAATGGGAAAACTGTGTATTAGATCCATGAATATCTGCTGATGGCTGTGCAAAAGGCAGCTGATTGCCTCACTCCACCACATTGAAACTTGCTTGCTCCTCTACCCCTTCATATTCCCCTGATGTGAGGTCCCTTTGATGTCATGTCATGTCATGTCATGTCATATAAAAATCTGCAAGAGCACACTGTACAAGTAACAGCCTCCCATTAATTTGCTGTGCTTGATGTCTCCTTCAGCCTGTCTCTACCCAGCTATACACAATTATATTCACAAATCAATTAAGCAAATTGCACAACTATGTCTACCCCAGCCTACTGTCACTGATTGCAGGAAACCATAACCAGGGAAACCTGGAGATATTAAGTATAAGGCTTGAGAAAAGAGCCCAATTCCTTTGTTTCTGTAGCCAAAACAGGATCTGCTAAACCAGGACTGTTCAACTTCTAAGCAGCCAGAGACCACAGGCCCCACAGGGGCCTGTGTGGCATTCAGCAAGGACTGAATGCCACACAGATGACCCTGCTCTTGCATAAGGTGCCCACATAAGCACCCCTCCACACACACTGCATGCCTGCACAGCCCCAGATTAACCCTGTGCTCCTGCCGCATGGTACTGCCCTGCCTTGTAGGGAAGGGGCAGGTAATGGTAGCTGGAAGAGGTGGGGGGAGCCTGGAGCCTCAGGCTGCTGTTGCAGCTGGTGGAGTAGGGGAAGCAGCAGCTAAGCAGGAGTCCAAGGGCCAGTTAACCCCTCACGGGCCACATGCCAGTTGGACAGCCCTGCATTAAGCACTGCCAAAGACTTGATCCAAAGGCCACTAAAATCAACAGGAATCTTAACATTGCCTTCGGTGAGCTTTAGATTTCGGAAGCTGCTGAACCTCTGTGTGTCATAGGTGCTGAGAAATGTGACTAATAATAGTAGTTTACCCTTACAATATTCTCTGCCTCTAAGCACTGTAACTGGTATAATTGAATATAGTGATTTGAAACAAACAGTATGAGAGGCACCATCGGCTTGTATGTGAGAACAGGTCTGCTGGGACACGAGGAATTTTGATTCCTCTGAGCCTCATGCTTCCTTTGAAAAGCTGCAGAGAGATGAAGATGCCAGCTCTGTTGAAGCTGTGGCTCCAGCTCTTTATCTGCATCTGTGTAACACCTTCAGCAGCAAGGCCTCAGTCCTGACTGAAGGCTTGTAGGACATGTAACAGAATAAAGAAGAAGAGGGAGGAAGCATAAAACAAAAGTACACATTTTCAGTCAGGGGATTCTGCAATGACTGATAACACAGAAACCATCTGTCCAGTACTGTCCCCCAGACTTCACAGAATCCTTAAACCAGGCAATTTTCATCCAGACCAATTTTCCAAGTGCAAGGAATAGAGGGAATAAAATAAAGCATACAGTTGAAAATGGCAGAAGCTACGGCTTCATAGTTTAGCTATATAGAAGCTGCCCACTTTACATCATGAAATTATTGTCAGGTCGTAGGGAAGGAGCTTGGCCTCAGTCACAGCTCCATGTTCCAGCTCCCAGGAGACAACAATCTCTAATTCTCCTCTCTACTCAATCCAAGACTTGCCTATGGATCTCCTAATGGCTGCTGTCTTACATTGTTATAGCAATTTCCATCTCTGCCAAGGGGAGGAGAATGTAGCCAATAGCATCTGTCCAAACTCAGCTTGTTTCCTGAAGCAGAACAGAATTAAATTTTAGGAGCAGCAAGAAAACATACCACCATGTTGCACCTTATACCTCAAGAATATGCTGCTTAATTGCATGTTTGTAAGTACATGCCCTGCACAACCAGCCCCTCATTATCTCACATTGTATATTGCCTTTAAAATCCACACCCAGTCTCTAAAACCCAGATCACCCATCACTTTCCCCCTCATCATGATTAAAGTGATCAGACCTTTCAGAGCTGAAACGAGCAAATGCACTGGAGCTGAGAGCTTTTTTGATACTTACCCCTTTCATCTCATTCCTATAGTATAGCAAGAAGTATGCTTCTGTGCTGCATGTGAAATGTCATTGAGGCTAGGGACAGACATTCAAAAAGCCTGAGCCTGAATTGATTCAATCTTTGTGGCTTAGTCTAAGCAGTTTGTAACTGCACAGACATCCTTTCTGGATGGAAAAAATTCAGGTACATGCCTGTAGTGGCTCAGGCTAGGAGCCAGGGTGTGCTAGAGCAGTCATCCCTTCCCTTCCAAAGTGATGAGCTGAAGGGAGCGTGGCCAGGCTGCTCTGATGTTCCACCTTCCTCTAAGCAGCCCAGCAGGGAATGTTTATCACCCCTAACTCAGTGTTTATCAACCCATTAAGAAAACAAAGCCTCTCTCCATTAGTTAAAGCTCTTCTTAAACAGTTTTTCCAAGGAAGGACATTACCAGCTACCTGTTGATTAGCTCCAAAAAGTCTGTCTGCCTTTTTCGTCTCCCATAGCACGGACTGTAGCCAGCATGTGGTCTGCTAGCTAATGCTGAGAGGTGGGGATAGGGGGTGGAATAATCCCTGTTTAGCAGGCAGAAGCCAGGCAGGTGCCTGCAATCTCTGCTGGAGCTCCAGCGAGGAAGCAGAGGGGAGGGAACAGTTCTGCTGTGGGCAGAGAGCCTTGCCAAGCCCAGAGAGCATGCCAGGATGATGGGGGAGTCTGGTTTATTTTAAACCAGCAAGGGGTCTGAGACAGACATTGGATAAACCAGTTTGACCCAACATTCAACCAGGTTCATCTCAAACCAGTTTCAACCATTTTCAAACTCGTTTCTGTGCAGTGAACATCTGTTCTGTTACAGGTTTAAACCTGCTTCTGATCCCTTAAACCGGTTTATGTGTAATGTCTGTCCCTAGCCTCAAGGAGCTCAACAGAAGAATAAGGAGGCTGCTGAGTGGTATTAGTAACATTACAGTTCTTGGCATTCCCCCCTTTCTTTCTTCTTCCTCCCCCTCCCCTCCCAACAACAGAGGTATTCAGGCTGCCACAGTGACCATCCTTACCTTTAGCCACCTTCTTTGTCTCTGGCTATCCTAAAGCTCTCTGAAATGTTCTTATGGACTAACCCAAGTGTGGCCTCTTTCACTGTATCTACCCTGCAGGCATGGATTAGGGATTTACTAGGCTGATTACAGTACAAGATGGGGAAACAGGTTGATCTGTATAGGGGCAGGAATCCTATTGGAATGCCAAAGCCAATGCTTCTCCAGCAAAATCTGGTTGCACAGTAGGATCATCCTTTCCATGAAGATATAGTGGGCCTAGTACAGCATTCAAATCAGAAGTTCTAGGATTCCAACCCCATTCTGAGCATGGCTGTTTTAGGAATGTGTACCACCTCATGTCTGTGGATCTGAGCACATCACAATCATGGATCCTATCACCCCTGGCAAGCATTGTCCCAGTATTTCAGAAGAGGCACAAAAAGCCCAAGCAACTTGCATAAGAACATCTGTGGAAGAGAGCAGGAACTGAACCTACAGTCACAACCTGAACTCTTAAGACCAATTTTCCTCCCTCACATGTAGTCTCCTTATCAGTCCTCAGCAAACCAAGTAACTGCTCTGGCTTGTTGTCTGTAAAATGAGGCAAGTGAACCTTACACCCCAACATCACCCTGTTGTTGGGAAGTCCTGAATGCCCCTCACCTCTTTTTACTATGCTGGATATATTACTACATTCCTCTGATCCCAGACAGCCATGAACTCTGTGTTCACTGTGGGATTAATAGGAAGTAAGGTGCCCTTTAGGCACCTCTGTGGAGTACCCACATCACAGGTGACAACATAGGGGAAAAGCACTGTGCGGGCAGAAAGGGAGTGGTGTGGGCAACTGTGGCAGGGCACCTTTGTTGCCTGCCACTTTAAGAGGCTTGAACAGGCTGTGGAACAGCCTCCAGGTGTGGCAAGGCCTAATGAGGCAGTCACATGACTGCAAGAGGGCTCTGGATTGAAAGAAAGCCTGAGCAGCCTCAGTATAACCCTGGGCCCTAGGAGCTAAGCTGGTAGTTGCTGCAGGGAGCCAGAGGGATAACATCACCAAGCCAGAGATCTGATGCTCCCAGAACACCTGGAGGTTCGGGGTAGGAACTATGGGGATGGAGGAGGTCCTGGGAAATGACCTAAAACTACACCCTGATGGGGTTGGATGGTGCGGTGGGGCTGCCTATGGTGGGGTGGTCCCCAGGAAATGCCACACCAGTGCCTCCCTAGTGAAAGGCAAGTATGGGGTGTCATACAGCCTCAACCCCTGTGACCTGGTGGGTTACCCCATAGAGGGAACAGGCGAGGGTCCAGGAGTTTCATAGATTTCATAGATTTCATAGACATTAGGGCTGGAAGGGACCTCGGAAGATCATCGAGTCCAGCCCCCTGCCCAAAGGGCAGGACGTCAGCTGGGGTCATAGGATCCCAGCAACATAAGCATCCAGTTTCATCTTGAAGGTGTTCAATGAAGGCGCTTGTCCAGTTTCATCGGACACCTGAGGCCCAAGGGACGTAAGGCCTAGTAGCCCTATTGAGGGAGCAATATAGTGGCCCAGTGAGGGAGCACGTGAAAAAGCAGTAGGCTACGTAGAGTAGGGTCTGTTTTGAGGGGGGGGGTGAAGAACCGAAGGCTACTTACTCAGGGTGGCCCCCTGCCCACGAACATGGGTCCGGCGGGAACAGCACAGCCATGCTACAGCAAGAGCTCCAGATTCACCCAAGCTCTACTTTACCACCTCGCCAGGTAAGGCGAATTGGAGGGAAGAGGCGGCCAGGTCTTTATCCAGGAGAGAGCGGGGAACTGGAGGCAGAGGAATGGACGGACAATGCGATGGGCAGGTAGGGTGTCTGCTGTACTCTGCCTGAGACTGAAGTCCTCGGGAATGGGGCAAGAGACCAATCTGGTCCTGTGGGCTCAGATGAGCCCTCATTTAAAAAAAAAAAGGAAAAGAAGAAAAAGAAAGAGAGAGAGAGAAAACGAGAGAGAGAGGAGAAAGGGACATGGTCTCTCTCCGCTTGTTTGGTTTTTTTTGTTTTTGTTTTGGGGGGGGTTGTTTTTTTGCTGATTAACCGCCTCAGATGACCAATTAAGCCAGCGTGGCGGGAATTAGGAACGGAAGTGGGGAAACCCCATTTTGCTCCCAACCCTGGCAGCCTGGTTCCCGGGGCACCTGAGTCCAGGAGAAGAACTTCCCCGAGCCTCTGTTTTGGAAGAGGGAGCTCAACATGGAGAGGGGGAGAGGGGAATGTTTTCCCTGCTTAATCCGTGGTCCTGACCAGTCACCATGGGTGGTCAATTAAGCTGGCACAGCGGCCATTAGAAAAAGAGAAAAAGAGAAAAAGAACACCTCTGTTTGCCTGCAACACTGACAGTCAAGTGCCCAGGAGGATGGTGGGCAAAGTAGAAGGAGTTGCCTCGAGTCCTGACAACCAGGAAATGAACTTGGCGTGGCCAACAAATTTTTGTTGTTTTTTTTTCTTTCTGTCTCTTCACCGGCATGGAACCTGGTGGCGTGAACCAGCTGTCAGTCGTTGTTGGGACGGGGAAGTCATCACCCCTTCCTCTTCTATTATATCCTTAAAACATCAAAGCCATGGCAGGAAAGAATAGAAAAGGAGAGAGAGCCACCCCAACTAGACCGATGGAGGGTCAAGATGCATGGGAGAGAACCGGTGAATGCCTACTGGGTGCAAAGGCACACGCCTCGTATCTGGTGATCACCCGACGGGGGGGATGAAGGACTGCATGTGGACTGAGTAGAGTAGGGTCCGTAGTGCCTGAAAGACTGTGCATAGGCCGGCCTAAGTAGAAAGTGAGCAAGCCCAGTGTCGGTGGAACAGTGGGCCCAGGAGGGGCCACAATAACTATGTGGCACAGTGTTTGGAAGGCCCCAAGGAGGCAGACCTGTATGAGAGAAGGTGAGCAGCTCAAGGACCTACCCAAAATAACCTTGACTGGCTCATGCTGAGGCCAGGACCAGACTGTTTGAGAGGCCAGAGTGCTCACTGTAAGGGATGGCTAGAGGCCAGGAGTCCCAACTGGCCTAGAGGCAAGGCCAGAACCAGTGAGGCCAAAGGTCCAGGAGGGAACCACTGCCACAAAGGAAAAGGGCTTAGGGAGGTTTGCAGCCCAGAATGAGGGCAGAGGTTAGACTGCCTGCGAAGGAGGGATCCAGCTGGGGTCTAAACATCAGGCGGGTGTAGAGTGAGGCTCAGTTGGGGGGGGGGGCACATAGTAATGCCATCTGCGAGTCACGAGACATGGTGTAGGAGTGGTACAGAGCCATGTACTATGCTCTTGGCATCAGGCAAGAAATGGACAGCCTCTGCCTAATAAACAGCTATTTATTAAATTACAACAAAGGTGTGGTAGGCAAGATGGTTGGGCAGACTGCCCTAGGCAGATGGACGAGCCAACAATTGGACTGGCCACAAGATGGCCCCCTGTCACAGCAATAAATAGAACCTTAATTCTGTCTCCATGACAAGCCAGCTGGTGTAGCTGAGCCAGCACAGTGGGAAAAGACTAAGGCTAGCTGGGGGAAAAAAAGGGCTGGCTAAGTTAATTTTCCATATGCAATCACGGTGAAGCAGGAAGTAATCTGACTTATGAGTCACAAATCAGTCCTTGCTCTGCTGTTATCAGAGTAATTATGCTTACTTCTAACTAAATGGTTGTCAACATTTTTAGGCTCAAGGCACCCCTGGGAAAATGCCAGCTCTTAGTTTTCACTAGTTTTTCATAACAGATTGAAAATAAAGCAGAGAACTCAAAGACAACAGCTGGGCAGAATTATTTTAATGCTATGGAAATCTTTGAAATCTCTGAGTTTATCTTGTGAATCATATTTGTACACACACATTATATGATACCCCATGGCACCCTTAAAAGCTGTGGCACCCTGATTGAGAATCACTGCTCCAACTCATGTTTCTGGTGCTACATGCCAGGTAATGACATGAGATGACTCTACATTTCTAACATTAACTCAGTTCTTTATTAAGAAAGCTATTTACAGCTTTCTTATTAAAGAACCGCGCTGGCATGCGCCTTTGCACCCAGTTGGCATTCACTGGTTCTCTCCCATGTGTCTTGACCCTCCATCGGTCTAGTTGGGGTGGCTCTCTCTCTTTTTCTATTTTCTCCTGCCATGGCTTTGATGTTTTAAGGATATAAAAGAAGAGGGAGGGTTGATGACTTCCCCACCCCAACAACGACTGACAGCTGGTTCACGCCACCGGGTTCCGTGCCGGTGATGCTGAACCTATATGCCGTGTCCACACGCACATATGGTGTGAATGTTTGGTTCCCTGGGTACATATAGCAGCGGTGCACCTTGTGCCACTGCTACTTGTCCCCAGGGAGCACCTGTGCCACACATGCTTTAGCAAGTTACCCCGGTTGCGGTAGGGGAGGATGGGGCCAACACTGGGCCTGCATCAGCAGCCTTACCTGGGGTTCTGGGGCTGCAGCAGCAGAGATTCTGCTGTGTAGAACATGGCTGGGGAACCACCATGTATCTGGGTCCAAGAAGACAGTTTTCCTTAAGCGTTCCCGGGGATAACTTCTGGCATGGTTTAGTACCTGCTGAGGTGTTGGAGCTTAATGCCCATTTTATGGAAATGGGAGGCTCCTCCCTAGCTTGCTTCTGCAGCTATATGGCTGAGGGCAGGCAAAACTTGGGGGCATCTGAACCCCAAACCTCCGGGCTTGGGCCTGCATGTAGGATGCCTGCCAAAAGATGTTGGAAATATCTGAAACCCCTGGGGAGAGTGGAGGATGTTTGCTGGTTGTAGGCCCACTTATGGTTGTGGACTGACTCATGGATTTGGATTTGATCTGACTGGTTTGGCGTGGAACACAAAAAAATTCTTTAAAAAAAAAAAGAACCTAGCTAGCAGCAGCATGGCTCTAGGCGTCCCGGCTTCACGTTTGAGTGGCATGTGCTGCCCATGCATGTGCTGCTCAGCTTTTTTTTTCATGGTTTTTTTTCCAGGGGTCAGCTCCCCTTCCCCACCCCCTTGGAAAAAATTGGAGCAGCACATGCATGGGCAGCACTCCCTTGCATCATGGAGAACAGCTGAACGTGCAGTATGTGGCGCTGCAGATGTGTTTGCGGCGCCACATACCACACAGCCGTGCTTGTTAGGATGTGGCCATAGGTAGCATTCTGTGCACTTCCTGATGCCTTTTCAAGCCAGTGTAATCCATGGTAAAAGGAAGCCCCTACCCTGACATGTTTCCATATAGCCTGAGCATCACAATGACAGGTGGAATATTGACTGTTCCATTGGCCTTGCTGTGACAGATGGCAATTGTTACGCATATAATTTAAGAATCTAGAGATGTATCATGTTATTAACATTATATGAGACATTTATTGTGAAGGGAGGCTATTGTTTATTGGGCTTTAAGTCTTTCCAGCACAAATGCATTGTTCTAGCTTACCTCTGGGGGGAGGGAGAAGCTACCAATCAAGGAAGCAACTACATTCTCCCCCTGCCCCTCCCCCCGATCCCCACACTTTTCCTCCTCCACCTACCTTTCTCAAACCTATTGTCTCCCATTGCCTCTGATCGTCACTGCTACATATTTGCATTTTCACAGACCTGCATTTTGCATATTGGCTTCTATTCCATCCAGGAGAACACAAAACAACAGCAGAATCTCCCTGTGCCTGAAGGAGGGTGTTTGTGCCTGAAAGCTTGCAAAGAACAATTTTTCCAATTATTAAGTTGGTCTAATAAAAGAGATCACATTTACCCAAAGTACTTTGTCTACCTATGTCCTTAGACCAACATGGCTACAACCAGCACCCCCGAAACATATACATTTAATAGATTTCATAGACATTAGGGGCTGAAAGGGACCTTGTGAGATCGAGTCCAGCCCCCCCCCCCCCACCATAGGCAGGCAGTTAGCTGGGATCAAGTGATCCCAGCAAGAAAAATGTCCAGGTGTTTTTTGAAAGAGTCTAGAGTAGGTGCTTGCACTACCTCTGAGGGGAGTCTGTTTCAGACCCTGGACACATGCACCATAAAGAAATTTTGTCTTATGTCTAGTCTAAATTGGCCTTCCTGGAGTTTGTGGCCGTTAGACCTTGTTATCCTTTGGGAGCTCTGATGAACAGCTGTTCTCCCAGGAACTGATATACCCCTCTTATATAATTGTAGGCTGCTACGAAGTCCTAGGTTGGTGTATAACTGATGAGTGTATCAATTTAGTTGCAGGCTGACTGGGTGCTGCAACTGTATCAGCCACTGGGCTGTTTGGTTCGGGATCAAGGAGGCAGAGCTGGGAGTGAAGCAAAGGCAAATTTATTATAGCTTACACATACAACAGTTAACAGGAAGATAAATGCGACAAGCAGATAATGCAGTATTAAAGAGCTAATAGTAAATAATAACAACAGATAATAACAGCAGATAGATGGATTAATTCTGTCGCAGGCCAACTGGGCACTGCAAGGTTATCAGCCACTGGGCTGTTCAAAACAACAGATAGACAGACGTGGGTTGGCAAATTATCGATAGTCCCTCGATGCCAGGTGTGTGCCAAGTGATTCCAATGAAGTCAGGCTTCCCCAATCAACACTGTCAGAGGGATTACCGGGGAAGATCCCTTGATCAAGATCTGATCCTCACTCACACCGGGAGTTCAGAGTCCGGGCTTGGAAAAGCAATGACCGTTCTGTTCCCTCCTTCCTGTTGGTCAGCTGACACACGCACTTTTTGTACCTAGTCTTATGCTAATCTGTTGGCTTTAGAGCCACTCACAATCTTGCCCTATAGCTGTTACCCTATGGGATTGAAAGGTGTTAAAAATTATCATAAAAGGTTACTACCCAGATTCGGGTTTATCCAATAAGCAAATTACAACACAGCATTTTTAGATTTGAAATTAACATTACTAAACCCAACCCTTTTAGATTTTCCTGAATATGCTTTCTTGAGACGTGCTTTCCTGGAATGTGTTGGGTGTGCCGGGCGGTTGGATCCAGTTTTTATCATCAAGGCTGAACCCTGAGCAAAAACCATTAGGTCAGCTAATCTTGCAGCTACAGCTTCGCCTTTGGGGCCCAGTCAGCTCCATGAACAGTTAGTTTTATCATTTTGGTTAAACTTATGACAGACAAGTTACATTTGTGGGTTACGAACTTACAAGCTTTATATTAGGCAAAAATTCCAAATGCCCCAAGAAGCACACATTTATTGCTTATTAATCTCTCTGGTTCTGGCCATCACAGACCCAAAGAGTACTAGTTGACAGGAGCAAATCAATGTGGTGCAGGGTGACCAGTGGAGTCCCTCAGGGCTCAGTAGTTGGGCCAGTACTCTTTAACATCTTCATTAATGATCTGGATTCGGGAGTCAGATGTGAACTGGCAAAGTTTGTGGATGACACCAAGTTATGGGGGAGAGTGGTCACACTGCAGGACAGGCTGGAGATACAGGCCAACTTGGACACGCTCTCAAGGTGGGCTGATCAAAACCTGATAGCCTTCAATGTAGAGAAGTGTAAGGTGCTGCACCTTGGTAGAAAGAACCCTTAACATACTTACAAGCTCAGCAGTACTATGCCACTAGCACCACAACCGAAAGAGACTTGGGGGTCCTGACTGGCTACAAGATGAATATGAGTCACCAATGCAATGCCGTAGGCAGCAAAGCAAACCAAACTCTAGCATGCATCTACCGATGCATCTCAAGCAAAACCAGGGATGTCATCCTCCTACTTTACTTGGCTTTGGTGAGGCTGCAGCTGGAGTACTGCATCAAGTTTTGGGCCCCCCCACTTCAGGAGGGATGTGGAAAAGTTTGAGAGAGTCCAGAGGAGAGCCACTAGTATGATCCAAGGCCTGGAGGGAAGGCCGTACGAGGAGAGGCTGAGGGATATGGGACTCTTCAGTCTGGAAAAGGGAAGGCTTGATCTCACAGGGGCCCAATGCTATCTTTGTTCTTTTTTTGACTTCCCACGTATCTGAAGAAGGACTTTTTGTTGTCCTTGATCCCCTTAGCAAGCCTGAGTTCAGTTTGTGCCTTGGCTCTTCTGGACTGCTCCCTACAGGTGCAGGTGAGTGCTGAGTAGTCCTCTTTGGTGATGCTTCCTGTTTTCCAACTGGAGTAGGCTTCTCTTTTGAGTTTAATGCGGTCCAACAGTTTCTTGTTCAGCCAAGGGGGCTTCCTTGCCCATTCATAGATTCATAGATGTTAGGGTCGGAAGGGACCTCAATAGATCATCGAGTCCGACCCCCTGCATAAGCAGGAAAGAGCGCTGGGTCTAGACGACCCCAGCTAGATACTCATCTAACCTCCTCTTGAAAACCCCCAGGGTAGGGGAGAGCACCACCTCCCTTGGGAGCCCATTCCAGACCTTGGCCACTCGAACTGTGAAGAAGTTCCTCCTAATGTCCAATCTAAATCTGCTCTCTGCTAGCTTGTGGCCATTATTTCTTGTAACCCCCAGGGGCGCCTTGGTGAATAAATACTCACCAATTCCCATCTGTGCCCCTGTGATGAACTTATAGGCAGCCACAAGGTCGCCTCTCAACCTTCTCTTGCGGAGGCTGAAAAGGTCCAGTTTCTCTAGTCTCTCCTCGTAGGGCTTGGTCTGCAGGCCCTTAACCATACGAATGGCCCTTCTCTGGACCCTCTCCAGGTTATCCGCATCCTTCTTGAAGTGTGGCGCCCAGAATTGCACACAGCACTCCAACTGCGGTCTGACCAGCGCCCGATAGAGGGGAAGTATCACCTCCTTGGACCTATTCGTCATGCATCTGCTGATGCACGATAAAGTGCCATTGGCTTTTTTGATGGCTTCGTCACACTGCCAACTCATGTTCATCTTGGAGTCCATTAGGACTCCAAGATCCCTTTCCACTTCCATGCCACCCAGCAGGTCATTCCCTAGGCTGTAGGTGTGCTGGACATTTTTCCTCCCTAGGTGCACTTTGCATTTCTCCTTGTTGAACTGCATCCTGTTGTTTTCTGCCCACTTGTCCCACCTATCCAGGTCTGCCTGCAGCTGTTCCCTGCCCTCTGGCGTGTCCACTTCTCTCCATAGCTTTGTGTCATCTGCAAACTTGGACAGATTGATTACATCTCTTGTGAGATGGAATGGCTTTCCCCTGTGCCTCAAGGATTATGTTTTTAAGAGATGACCATTCCTCATGTACTCCCTTATCTAGGGGGGTATGGCCTCTAATTGCCTGACTTACCAAATTCCTGAGTTTGCAAAAGTCAGCCTTCCCAAAGTTAAGGATTTCTGTTTTACTGAGGGATCTGCCTGCTCTTTGGTGAACTGAGAAGGTGACCAAATCATGGTTGATGTGACCAAGCTTCCCCTTGATCCTCAGATTGCTCACTAGGTCCTCCCCTTTGGCCAGGACCAGATCAAGCAATGTCTCTCCCCTAGTCAGCCCATAGACCTCCCTGCATTAGGTAGAGGTCATCAGTGCAAGTGAGAAAGCTGCACAACCTGTCAGATTTGGTCATGTGCTCATCCCAAGAGATGTTAGGGAAATTGAAGTCCCCCATGATGATCATGCATCAGAAGCGCACGGCCTCAACAAGTTCCCAATCAAGTTCTTCCTCTTGGTGAGGAGGTCTATAGCAGACTCCTACAAGTCTACTATAGACTTCTCGGGTCTGTGCAGAAATAGTTAGGGATCTTCTGCAAGGGCTGGATGTTTTTAAATCTGCGGGCCTTGATGCCCTCCACCCACGGGTGTTGAGAGAGCTAGTGGGGGTCATTGCTGTGCCCTTTGCCCAGCTGTATGAGCGATCGTGGTGCACGGGGCAGGTTCTTGGAGATTGGAAACTAGCTAATGTGGTCCCCATTTATAAGGAAGGGAGAAAGGAGGACCCAGGAAACTGTAGGCCCATAAGCCTCACATTGGTCTTGGGGAAAATCCTTGAAAAAATTATCAAGGATCACATCTGTGAGGGGCCAGCAGGGAAGATCATACCCAGGGGAAATCAACATGGGTTCATCAAAGGCTGGGACTGCCAGACCAACCTGATGGCCTTTTATGACCAGGTAACTAAATCCCTGGATGATGGTGTCGCCATGGATGTAGTCTTTCTGGACTTTAAGAAGGCCTTTGACACTGTTTCTCACCCCGTTCTCATTAATAAATTGAGCAACTGTGGCATAGATGCCTACACAGTTGGATGGGTCAAAAATCGGCTGATGGGGCGCACCCAGAGAGTGGTGGTGGACGGGTCATACTCAACCTGGTGGGATGTGAATAGTGGGGTCCCTCAGGGCTCGGTCCTGGGGCCTACACTGTTCAACATTTTCATCAGCGACTTGAACAAGGGGGTGGAAAACACATTGTCCAAGTTTGCCAATGACACCAAGATGTGGGGAGAGGTAGGCATGCTCAAAGGGAGAGAGAGGCTGCAATTAGATTTAGACAGACTACAGAAGTGGGCAGATGGTAATAGGATGGGCTTCAATGTGGATAAGCGCAGGGTGCTGCACCTGGGGAGAAGGAATCTACAGCATACATACAAGCTGGGGAGCTCCCCTCTTGAGAGCACAGAGGCGGAAAGGGATCTTGGAGTCATTATTGACTCCAAGATGAACATGAGCTGCCAATGCCAGACCGCAGCCAGCAAAGCCAACCGCACCTTGTCATGCATCTAAAGATGCATCTCAAGCCAGTCCAGAGAGGTGATACTCCCCCTCTACACGACATTGGTCCAGCCTCAATTGGAGTACTGCGTCCAGTTCTGGGCACCACACTTTAAGAAGGATGTGGCCTGCCTTGAGAGGGTCCAGAGGAGGGCCACCCGCTTGGGTGAAGGGCAACAGGGCAGGCCCTATGAGGAGAAGCTAAGGGACCTGAGCCTGTTCAGCCTCAGCAAATGGAGGCTGAGGGGGGACTTGGTGGCTGCCTACAAATTTGTTAGAGATCAGCAGCAAATAGGAAGGGCCCTATTCCCCCCAGCAGCACCTGGGGCGACGAGGAACAATGGCCAGAAGCTGCTGGAGAATAGGTTCAGGTTAGAGATTAGGAGGCACTGTTTCACTGTTAGGGTGGCTAGGATCTGGAACCAACTTCCTAGGGAAGTGGTCCTTGCTCCTACCTTGGGTAAATTCAGAAAGAGGTTGGATGAACACCTGTCTGGGGTCATGTGATCCCAGTGTGTGCTCCAGCCAGTGGCGGGGGGTTAGGCTAGATGATCTATTTAGGTCCCTTCTGACCCCAAACTACTATGAGACTATGAAACTATGAAGTATGTCACCCTTCCCATGTTCTCCCTGTATTTTGACCCAAAGGGTCTCAAGACGCCCTTCCTGGTTAGAAAACTCAATTTGCAGGGAAGTGAACTGATCCTTGACGTAGAGAGCAACACCCCCACCCCTCATCCCAAGATAGTCTCTCCTATACAAGGTATAACCCTCCAAAGCATCAGACCAATCATAGGTAGAGTCTCACCAGGTCTCTGTTATCCCTATAAGGCCATAGTCATTTTCATGTAAGAGAAAGGCTAGTTCCTCTTGCTTGTTTCCCAAGCTCCTGGTGTTCGTGTATAGGCAGATGAGTCGGCTATGAGAAGCCCTGTGCTTCCCTATGGGGTGAGGCAGGACCTTTTCTTGGGCTGTTGTCAGAGCAGGTTCCCTTGGGCTGCCCAAGTTATTAGTAATGAGGCTGACATGACCTGGGCTAGAACTGTTAATAAACCACCCGTCCCCCAGCGGTCTTAGTTTAAAGCCCTGTCAAGAAGGTCAGCCATTCTGGCTGAGAAGAGCTTCTTCCCCTTCCAGGCGAGGTGGAGGCCATCCCTTCCCAACAATCCGCTCTCTCTGAAGTGCAGACCATGGTCAAAGAAGCCAAAACCCTTGTGATGGCACCATCTTCTATTCACCTCACCAATGCACCTTTCCCTGTTGATACTACATAGCTTATAGATTCATAGATGTTAGGGTCAGAAGGGACCTCAATAGATCATCGAGTCCGACCCCCTGCATAAGCAGGAAAGAGTGCTGGGTCTAGATGACCCCAGCTAGATGCTCATCTAACCTCCTCTTGAAGACCCCCAGGGTAGGGGAGAGGACCACCTCCCTTGGGAGCCCGTTCCAGACCCTGGCCACTTGAACTGTGAAGAAGTTCTTCCTAATGTCCAATCTAAATCTGCTCTCTGCTAGCTTGTGGCCATTATTTCTTGTAACCCCCGGGGGCGCCTTGGTGAATACATACTCACCAATACCCTTCTATGCCCCCGTGATGAACTTATAGGCGGCCACAAGGTCGCCTCTCCACCTTCTCTTGCGGAGGCTGAAAAGATCCAGTTTCTCTAGTCTCTCCTCGTAGGGCTTGGCCTGCAAGCCCTTAACCATACGAGTGGCCCTTCTCTGGACTCTCTCCAGGTTATCCGCATCCCTCTTGAATTGCGGCACCCAGAATTGCATGCAGTACTCCAACTGCGGTCTGACCAGCGCCCGATAGAGGGGAAGTATCACCTCCTTGGACCTATTCGTCATGCATCTGCTGATGCACGATAAAGTGCCATTGGCTTTTTTGATGGCTTCATCACACTGCCAACTCATGTTCATCTTGGAGTCCACTAGGACTCCAAGATCCCTTTCCACTTCCGTGCCACCCAGCAGGTCATTCCCTAGGCTGTAGGTGTGCTGGACATTTTTCCTCCCTAGGTGCAGCACTTTGCATTTCTCCTTGTTGAACTGCATTCTGTTGTTTTCTGCCCACTTGTCCAAACTGTCCAGGTCTGCTTGCAGCCGTTCCCTGCCCTCCGGCGTGTCCACTTCTCCCCATAGCTTTGTGTCATCTGCAAACTTGGACAGAGTACATTTGACTCCCTTGTCCAAGTCACTGATGAAGACATTAAAGAGTATCGGTCCAAGGACCGAACCCTGCGGGACCCCACTGCCCACACCCTTCCAGGCCAAAACCGACCCATCCACCATGACTCTCTGGGTCCGACCCTCTAGCCAATTCGCCACCCACCGGACTGTGTAGTCATCCAAGTCACAGCCTCTTAACTTGTTCACCAGTATGGGGTGGGATACCGTATCGAAGGCTTTCCTGAAGTCTAAGTATACGACATCCACCCCTCCTCCTGTGTCTAGGCGTTTCGTAACCTGGTCATAAAAAGAAACTAGATTGGTCAGGCACGATCTGCCTGCCACGAACCCGTGCTGGTTTCCCCTCAGCATAATTTGTCCTGCTGGGCTCTCACAAATGTGAGCCTTGATAGTTTTTTCAAAGACTTTGCCAAGGATGGAGGTGAGACTGACTGGCCTATAGTTGCCCGGGTCCTCCTTCCTCCCCTTTTTGAAAATGGGGACCACGTTGGCCCTTTTCCAGTCCTCCGGGACTTGGCCCGTGCACCACAAGCATTCAAATATTCCTGCTAGTGGCTCTGCAATGATGTCGGCCAGTGCCTTCATCACCCTCGGATGGAGCTCATCCGGGCCTGCCGACTTAAAGGCATCCAGTTCTTCCAAGTGACTCTGCACCATCTCAGGGTCTACGCATGGAAGTCTGGCGCCTTGCTGCTGCCTCTACAACCCCAGTGAGAGACTTGTCGTGCCCCTCTCTTAGGAACACCGAGGCAAAGAACTCGTTGAGGAGTTCAGCCTTGTCCCCCCTGTCTGTCACCAATTGTTTCTGCCCATTTAGCAGGGGTCCTATTCCTCCCTGGGCCTTCCTTTTACTCCCTATATAGCTAAAAAACAATTTCTTGTTGCCTTTTACTTGGGTTGCCATCCTCAGCTCCGTGGTAGCTTTGGCCTGTCTAACTGCCTCCCTGCAGGCACGAGCAGAGGAGGTATATTCATCTTTGGTGATCTCTCCCTGTTTCCACTTTTTATGTGCTCCCCTTTTGTCCCTTAGGCTGCCCTGGATTTCTCTGGTCAGCCATGGAAGCCTCCTGGCCCCTTTCCCTCTTTTGCCTCGCTCGGGGATCGTCTTGCTTTTTGCCCGAAGGATCGTTTCCTTAAGGCACAGCCACCCTTCTTGGGCTTCCATTTCTTCAAATCTCCTACTCTGCAGTGCGTCCTTGACTAATCGCCTGAGTTCATTGAAATCAGCTTTCCTAAAGTCTAGCACTTTCACCCTACTAGTTACCTTACCCACTCGATGTCTTATGGTGTATTCTATTATTAAGTGATCACTGTCCTCCAGATGGCTACCGATCTGGAGGTCCGCTACCGTGTCATCTCCTGTTGCCAATACCAGATCCAGTATGGCATTCCCCCTAGTGGGACCGTGTACCTCCTGTGTCAGGTGGAGGTCCTGTACACAGGTTAGAAACCTGCGTGAGCGATGGGACCTTGCTGTCTGCGTCTCCCAGCATGTCCGGGTAGTTTAGGTCCCCCATGACTACCGCCTCTTTAGCTTTTATGGTCTCCAAGAGTTGCCTCAGGAGTCCCGAATCTCTTTCTTCCCCTTGATGTGAGGGTCTGTAGCAGACCCCTACCACCAAATCCCTTTCTCCTTGTCCCCCATGTAGCCTAACCCACAATCCTTCTACTTCCTCATCCTTGGATTCCGTCTTGATGAGGGTTGATGTATATTGCTTAGTATCACCAGGATCTCCATATAGACAGCTGCTAAATTAGACACATGTTTTAAGATCAGTTTTCTCCTAAATGCTTTTGTTCTAAACGTTTTCTTTAAGGGAGTGGTTTGTTATTGTCATTGGTCTTACAAGGGACAGAGCTGCAATTTCTGGGCCTCCATTAAGTCTGTTGAGCAACTGTGGTTGTTGCACAAATGTGGTTGACACACTGCAACCCAGGCCCCACTCTGAGAATGGGAGAATGGCATGATTCTGTCCTGAGAATGAGTCCAGACAAAGGGTGCACTCCATAAGGTGGGGAAGAGATGCCATGAGCCTCATAGTTGTGACACTCACTGAAGGGAAAGCACAATGTTTCAATTAAAAGCACTAAATTTTACTTCACACATTGTAACAAGCAAGGACCTCATCAACATAGGACTACACAGAAATGTAATGCAAGATTATAGCTATAATAACTAACACTTTGGTACATAATTCTCATATTCCACGATTGTATAATAAACTACCATTTTACTTTGTGCAGCAAATTTTAGTTCTTACAGCATGAAATATTACATGGAAAAGGTAAAAAATATTCTTTTAAAAAAGAGAAGATGATGACCAACTTTTAGAGGCATTCTGCAAGCAAGAGAGAATTACAGCTAAAATATACATAATAAAAAATAGACAATAAAAAGGCCTGTGGCAGTAAAATGGAGTTAAGGTTGAGACAGTACATCAATAACTGATGAGGGGTTGGGCATTGCAAGGTGGGGAACATAACAGGGACAATGTAATTATCCCTGAAATAAAGTCCTTGGGTTTCCAATGTTTAAGTTCAGGCAAGTGAAAACATATTTGTATTTTCTTTAAATGTAATTGGAACTCAGTTCCCTTGGATTGCAATACTGTTCTAGAAATAATTACAGCATCGCTGTATTTCCTGGATCATTACAGTGCCCCAACCCTACTACAACACAGAGGATATCAAAATTTGCCATATATACCCCAGGTGTCAGGAAGGGCAATTTGTGCCTGAGAGCTTGTCTAACATCTCTCCCAACTATACAGCTGAGTCAATAAGAGATCACCAAAAAAAAAAAGCAAAACCAAAAAAACCCCCCTTTCCTCACATAGAACATTGTTATAATAATTTATTTTCAATTACTTATAAGCTGGAATCTGGGTTTTCCATTTGCCATGGAAAAACAGGTTAAAACCCAGATTTTCTCATTTCAAAGAGAAAAACCCAGATTTTCTCCTTTAATGTAGGAAAATGTGGGAAACAGTGGATTTCCCCTTGCAGGCTGACAGAGTTGCAGCTTGCAAGGGGCTGGGGGGAGTGGAAGGAGGGCGATCTGCAGGGCTCCAAGTGCATGTGCACATGTACACATGCACATGGCTTCCAGGCAGCTGGAGAGCAGCTCCCGCAACTAAGTCGGGGTTGGGGGACGGGAATTGATGCCCCCATAGTGAGAAAGGCAGTTGTGCAGGACTGAGGCTGGCGCTACTGCCTAGCCCAGGCAGTGTGTGGGGTTTGGAGCCTGGGACTGGAACATGTGGTCACAGGGCCCAGGTGGGAAGTGGAATGGGACTGCAGGTGGCTTGTCCAGGGGGTGATTGGGGGGGGGGGGGCAGCTCCCTGCTGCTGCACACACTCCCAGGGAGTGGCAGCATGGAGTTGTGCCCCTCGCTGCTGCTGGGTGAGCAGGGGGTGCCTTACCATGGTGGCATGAGGCTTCTGGTGGCGGCATTCAGCTTCTTTGCCTGGCCCCGCTCTGCCCTGCTATGCCATGTCCTGCCTGCTGGACTGTGGAGGCCCCAGGGGGAAGGCAGTAGGGCAAAGAGCCCCGACCCTGCAGTGGGCAGCCCACATCTGCCCCCACAATGGGCTCTGCTCTGGCCAAGCTGCCCATGGGGGTGGGAGAGCTGGGCTCCATACTCCATTTTGCCACAGCAGCTGCTGCCTCCCAAGGGCAGCAGCCAGAGCTCAGGCACTGCTGGGTGGACAGCCCTGGTAGCTGGGGGCCGCCTCTGGCAGGGCTGAGGGGGGCGGGGGGGGAGCTGTGGGTGCAGAGTCAGGGGCACCAGCAGGGCTGGAGAGCTGGGGGATCAGGCATGGGCAGGGCACCAGCATATCATGGCTGCTCAGCACCACAAAGCAGTGGGGGGGAGGGGGCACCACAAAGCAGTGGTGGGGGAGGGAGCAGCCGTACCTGGACCCACATCCTAGTGAGCAAAGGGGGTGGGGGAAGCTCTGATTGTTCCATGATAAAAAAACCCAAAGGGGGCCAGGCGGGGGGGGGGGGGGGGTGCAGGGCAGCTTCCCCTGGGTGGCCAGCTGCTGCTCCGCCAACTCCACATAGAATCATAGAAGTCAGGTCAAAAGGGACCTTGTAGATCTTCAAGTCCGACCCCCTGCCTGGGCAGGAGGAAAACTGGGCTCAAATGACCCCAGCCAGGTAGGCATCAAGCCTCTTCTTAAAGACCCCCAAGGTAGGAGCCAGCACCACTTCCCTTGGAAGTTGGTTCCAGATCCTAGGTGCCCTAACTGTGAAGTAGTTCTTACAGATGTCTAATCTAAACCTACTCTCCAACAACTTGTGGCCGTTATTCCTTGTTATCCCGGGGGGAGCTAGGGGAAACAAGGTCTCCCCCAATCCCTTCTGGTCCCCCCTAGTGAGTTTATAGACGGTCACCAGGTCCCCCCTCAGCCTTCTTTTGTGAAGGCTGAACAGGTTCAGGTCCGCATGACCCCGTGGGTGTTGTATGCCTGCAGCTGTGCCTCTTCCTGGGCAGCTTCCCAGGAAAGATCCTTGCCCGCCATGTTTGCTGGTTCGCCACCCAGCCCTCCACCATGACCACCAGCTGCCGGAGCAAGTGGGTCCTGCCTTGGCTGCGCCAATGGTGCAGCCGGTGCCTCCAGGCAACTCCAGTGGTGGGTGGCAGTGAGCCTGCAGTGGTGGTCCTTTGGGGCCCTGCAGCCTTCCCCCGCATCCAGATGTTGGCCCTGCAGAGGCAAGAGACAGAAGGCTTTTGAGAGAGTTTGCAACATTTGAACATATGATGTTGTACGCCAGGGGTCCTGTGCTGCATGGTCTCAGATTGGAGGTCAGCCATGTATGGGTGCCCAGGGACCATGATACTGGCCAGGCATGCCTGGGCCCAGGTGGGTGCTGCCTGAGCCCCCTGTCCCTGGTTGCTCCCTGGAGGATGGCCACAGGCCACCTGCCTCCCCTGCTCCCTTCCCAGGGTGGGCCCCAAGCATGCCCCTGTTGTACATGCCACAGGTCCAGGGCTGCTGAGCGTGGTGGGTTGGTGCGGGGCTCCTGGTGAGCAGCTGTGGGGCAGGGCTGAGGATGAGGCAGCCACTACCCAGAGCAATCTGGGCTGCCAGTGGGTGCAGCAGCTGGGGATGAGTGCAGGGTGGGCTGCTGAAGGCCTGAGGTCCCCTCCTCTGGTGATGTGTCACCAGAGGTGTCAGGGTGGGGTGCAGGTGCAGGCTCCTGGTGTGCCAAATGCTGGTCAGCTTCTGCATGAAGGGCATGATCCTGGGGGCCCCACCTGACCGGTGATTTTGGCTGGTCATGGCCACCCACTGGGCCCACAAGTCCCACAAGGGTTTCATGTGGCACTGCCACGCTGACTGGTAGTGGCCCCACACATGCATCCCAGCTGCCAGGGCCTCATAACTGTGGGTGTTTGAGTGCCTGCCCTAAGTGAACTGCCTCAGGACATCCTCCTTGCCCTACAGTGCCACAAGGATGTGCACCTCCTCCCAGGTCCAGTGTGGGTCCCTGGGGCTCCATATGGGCTGAACCCTCCTAACTGAACCAGCAGGGAGCCGCACTCCCAAGCCGCATGCTCCCAAGCGTGCAAACAGGCACACTCTGTAAGGGTGCGCCAGTGTTTGCGTGAGGCAGGCATGCAGGAGTAGCCAGGAAGGAGTCCCCAGCAGAAGAGAGAGGAGGACTCGTAGCTCTACAGATATGGTAAGGACATGGTGAACTGCTGCTAGGGATCCTGCCCCGGTGACGCCACCTACCCGGGGCTCCTCTGAGGTCTCCACTCAGACGGGAACCGTTGGGGGGGGGCCGCGGTACCCTGCCCCCCTGTCTGTGGGGGCTGCCTGGTGGGGACCCTGTGACTGGGGGTGGGAGAGAGGAGTGGGAGTCCCCTCACCTGTCCCTCTTGTGTCCACCTTCGGGCCCTGGAGGAGCATGTGATGGAGCTCGAGGCCGAGGTCAGCAGGCTGTGGGGGATGAGGCTGCCAAGGACAAAATTGACAGGTACTTTTATTCTCTGCAGGGTAAGGAACCTAGTGGAGAAGCCCCCCAGGAGAGACCCAATGCAGCGGTATGGCAGATGGTCACCTCCAGAGCCAGGGCTGCTCATGTTACCACCATGTCAGTTCCCCAGGTACAGCTGGGGAACAGGTACGAGGCCCTGGTAGCCATGGAGGAGGAGGTAGATGAGGATGCCTCCAGAGGAGCCTATGCCACTCCATGCACAGGACAGACTGAGTGATGCCAGAACACCAAGAGAAGGAGACGCTAGGTCCTTGTCATTGGCGATTCCATCCTGAGAGGAATGGAGGGGTCCATCTGTTGCCCTGATCCCATGGCACATGAGGTTTGTTGCCTGTCTGCAGCTCAGATTCAGGACATCACAGAGATGATCCCAGAACTCATCCGACCCTCTGATCAATGCCCCATGGTCTTCATCCATGTGGGAATGAATGACATGGCCAGGAGCAATCCGGACCATGTCATGAGGGAATACAAGGCTCTGGGGGCCAAGTTCAAGGAGACTGGGGTACAGGACGTTTTCTCTTCTATTCTTCCAGTGAGCAGATGCGGATGGCACAACGAGACATGCATTGGTGAGGTCAACCAGCGGCTTTGGAGCTGGTGTTACTGGGCAGGCCTTGGGTTCTTGGACCCTGACCCACATTTCCGCACAAAGGACATGCTCGGCCGGGACAGACTTCATCTCTCCCTGAAAAGTAAGCGTGTTTTTTTCTTCCAGGCTGGCTGATCTCATACAGAGAGCTTTAAACTAGGTTCACTGGGGGACGGGGACACAGAGGAGCACAAGGACACTTCGCAGTCAAGCCAGGTGACACACGCAGGTAGTACCCAGGTAAGTGACGGGGGCCAGGGCAGGCTTAGGAACAAGGGGGTGGCATGTGCACCCAGAGGAGGCCTCAAATGCCTCTACACAAATGCTCGGAGCATGGGGAATAAGCAGGAGGAACTCACCATCCTGCTAGCTAGCAAAAACCAGACCTAGTGGGGCTCACGGAGATCTGGTGGAATTCTACCCACAACTGGGCAGTGGACATTGAGCACTACAGGCTGTACAGGTGAGACAGAGCAGGGAATAAAGGCAGGGGTGTCACACTCTACGTCAAAGAGCAATACACATCCTCGATGATCAGGATGGGGTCAAATGAGGGGCAAAATGAGGCACTCTGGGTAAGAATGCAAGGGGGTTGTGGGGAAAGGGACTTGATAGTGGGCGTCTACTACAGACCACCTCACCAAGGGGATGAGCTGGACCTGGAATTCTCAGGTCAGCTCACGGAGGCTGTAAAGTCAAGGGATGTGGTTGTCGTGAGTGACCTAAACTACCCAGACATCTGCTGGGAGGAGCAGTCAGCCAGGTCTGACCACTCAAGTAGGTTCCTAGCCAGGATACAGGACCTCCACCTAACCCAGGAGATGCATAGTCCGACCAGGGGAAATGCCTTGCTGGACTTGGTCCTTGCCACAGATGACCTGGTGGGGCGTCTGCAGGTACTCGACCACCTGGGTGACAGGGAATTTACTATCCAGCGCAGGGCAGTGAAAGCAAGCAGTAAGGCAAAAGTCCTTGACTTCAGGAGGGCCAACATCAATGAGGTAAGATTAGTAGGAGAGGCATTGGGGTCTCAGAACTTCAATGAGATGAGAGTCCAAGACGGGTGGTTGTTCCTCAAGATGATCATCAGGGCTCAAAGGGAGTCAGTCCCAATGCGTACCAAGGTGGGCAGGAGTGCTAAAAAGCCCCCATGGCTTGGCAAAGGCATCCAGGAATGCCTGAGGGCAAAAAAAGGGGGCGTACAAGCAGTGGAAGCCAGGGGCTATCACCAAGGAGGATTACACCTCCATTGCTCATGACTACAGGAAGGCTGTCAGGAAGGCCAAGGCAGAGATGGAGATAGGGCTAGCGACCAGAATTAGGGATAACAAGAAGTCCTTTTTCAAATACATAGGGAGTAAGAAGAAGGCACTGGGTAATGTAGGGCCCCTACAGGACAGGCTTGGCAATCCGGTGATTGCAGCAAACGAAAAAGCTGACCTCTTCAATGAATTCTTTGCCTCCATATTTCTGAACAGGGACTAGAACATCTCCCCCACTAGGATTACGGACGGACCCAAGGGAGACACTGCTATGCCTAGGGTCAGGGACGACCTAGTTAGGGAACTTTTAGAGGGGCTGAACATGTTTAAATCAGCAGGTCCAGATGCTCTTCACCCGAGGGTGCTGAGGGAATTGGCGGGCATCATAGTGGGGCCCCTGGCACAGCTTTATGAGCATTCTTGGGGCTCTGGCCAGATACCAGAGGATTGGAAAAGGGCCAGTGTGGTCCCCATTTACAAGAAGGGGAGAAAGGAGGGCCCTGGCAATTATAAGCCAGTCAGTCTTACTTCAGTCCTTGGGAAGACCTTTGAGAAAATTAGCAAGGAACACATCTGCAAGGGCCCAGCAGGGGAGGGAAAGCTCAGGGGCAACCAACATGGGTTCATTGAGGGCGGGTCCTGCCTGACTAACCTGGTTTCCTTTTACAATCAGGTCACAAAGTCCTTGGACGAGGGCGTCGAGGTGGATGTCATCTTCCTGGACTTTAAGAAGGCCTTTGACATGGTTTCTCACCACATTCTCTCAAAAAAACTAGGTGACTGCAGCATTGATACCAGTCCGATGGGTGGCAAATTGGCTAGATGGTTGCACTCAGAGAGTGGTGGTGGATGGGTTGTTTTCGACCCGGAAGGAATGTGGGCAGTGGAGTCCCCCAGGGCTTGATCCTGGGGCCCATACTGTTCAACATCTTTATCAGTGATCTGGATGTGGGTATGGAAAGCATGCTGTCCAAATTCACTGACAAGACTAAGATGTGGGGCAAGGTGGACACACTGGAGGGGAGGGAAAGAATCCAGCTAAATCTAGACAGGTTATGGAGGTGGGTGGATGAGACTAGGATGGAATTCAATGCAGACAAGTGCAAGGTGCTACATCTAGGGACAAGGAACCAGCAACACATGTTTAGGCTTGGGAACACCCTTCCTGTCAACACAGACACAGAAAGGGATCTTGAAGTCATTGTTGACTCTAGAATGAACATGAGCCACCAATGCGAGGAAGCGGTCAGTAAGGCTAACCAAACCTTGTCATGCATCCACAGATGCATCACAAGCAGGTCCAGGGAGGTGATCCTTCCCCTCTATGTGGCATTGGTCAGGCCGCAGTTGGAGTGCTGTGTCCAGTTCTGGGCACCGCACTTCAAGAGAGATGTGGCTAGCATAGAGAAGGTCCAGGGAAGAGCCACTTGCATGGTCAAGGGGCAGCAGGTCAGGCCCTACGAAGAGAGGCTAAAGGGCCTGAACCTATTCAGCCTCCACAAGAGAAGGTTGAGGGGGAATCTGGTGGCTGTTTACAAACTCACCAGAGGGGGCCAGCAGAAATCGGGTGAGACTTTGTTCCCCTGGGCACCACCAGGGGTTACTAGGAATAACAGCTACAAATTGTTAGAAAGAAGGTTCAAGCTGGACATCAGGAGGCATTACTTCACGGTTAGGGCTGCCACGCTCTGGAATGGACTCCCAAGGGTGGTGGGGCTCTCTCCTACCTTGGGAGTCTTCAAGAGGAGGTTGGACAGATATTTGGCTGGGGTGTTATGACACCAGCACTCACTCCTGCCTGGGGCAGGGGGTTGGACCTGATGATCTGTTTAGGTCTCTTCCGACCTAAATACTATTCCTATCTCTTCCTAAGCACTATAATACTATGATACATGGACAGGGCCAGGGCTGGAAATGGGAGAGGAGGAGAATATCATGCCTCATACCAGGTACCTGGGACCCCACGTGGCTGGTCTTGTGATGCTGGCCCTGGAAGGCTGGGAGCCACAGCTACGCAGCCAAGGTG
The DNA here is from genome assembly GCF_030867095.1 of Alligator mississippiensis. Taxonomy (NCBI): domain Eukaryota; kingdom Metazoa; phylum Chordata; order Crocodylia; family Alligatoridae; genus Alligator; species Alligator mississippiensis. Next base: position 24,052,380 of record NC_081832.1, read on the forward strand.
CTTCACCATGGTCCTGCAAAGAGAGAGAGATGGAGGGTGAGCAGTAGGGCCAGCAGCTCTAGGGGGATCACAGGGCTGTGAGAAGGATGCAGCCAGCTGCAGCCCTTGGCAGCACTAACCTGTAGCCAGAGAGCAGCTCAGGCAGGGGACAGCCAAGGCAGACCCAGCTTGCGGACTGTTCAGGGGAGCACACAGGGCCTGCTGGGCTGCTGCAGCCACAAGAAGCTTCTGCTAGCTTCCTGGAGTACGTGCCCTAAGGCAAAAAATGTTTGCAGGCTTTTATACCCTGCAGCTAAGGGCTGCCAGAGAGTAGAGTAGCCCAGACCAGCCCAGCCCAGCAGCAGGAGAGAGCTCCAGGCAGGAACCCTGGAGCTGGGCTCTGGCTGGCCCCCTAGTGGCTGGGCAGCAGCAGGGAGGCCCCTAGGTTACTGCACAGTGAGGCATCTACATGTGCATTACTATGCAGTAACTAATCAGGTGTAAATCAGGCATGATGCAGATATCTAATTTACACCCAAGTCAGTGGGAGTCACCATATTTACTGCATAATATGGGTGTGCATGTGTAGATGCATGCCCATACTGCGCAGTAATTTAGGTTACAGTGCAGTAAATGTGCACGTGTAGAGGCGCCCAGTCAAAGGGCCATGGACACAGTGTTCTAGGGTGTCAGAACACAGCCAGGGAGCATACAGATGAAACATAATGGAGTCAAGTAAAAAATGAAACCTTCTGTAACAGACTGCAGGGCATGGGGGAATGGGCCCTGTGGTGCAGTGTTTCTAGTTCTTTCTATTGACATCACATAATTTTAAATAAAGAATTATATGTTCATTGGAGCAGGGACAGGATTGAATGTCCTCACTTCCAGGCTAAAGAAGCATTGTCACTCTCTTGTTCTCTGTTCAAATAGCTATGTATATATTTTATACGAAGTGGAGCAGTTCCAACAGAAGAACACCTTGAATACTAGACAACCTGGTGGTTAGAAGTCTTGGCAGAGGGGCAAACTCATATTCACTTCTTGCCTGATTCAGGGCAGGAGTTTCACAGAATGACTTCTCAAGTAGATGTCCACACTGCTACAGAACCATAACGGAGTGTAACCTACACCACTTAGTGCATCACTTCTAAATTTGCCTGACGGTAGCCCCTGTAGATAACAGACAGCAACTGTAATTAGAGATAGGTCCAACCTACAGAATTTCTAGCTCATTTCTGACTTCTCCAGTGTTTGGTGACTGTTCGGTCACTCCAGAGGTAAGAGCAAGCCATGAAGTTCATATCTGGATTTACATCTGAATGTCCCAAAGGTATTTTGAGATACTGTGTCAGATCCAGCATTCTAGACCTGGCTCCTCATCACAGGTAATGGATATGTTGACCTGTAAAGATGAACCTGTTAGCTGACAATGACCAAAAAATCTCAGTTTTTTTAAATGACTAAAACTACAGAAAGCTGAGGAAATATATTCATTTGTAAACATATTACTCAAAATATTCAAACATAAGACATGTATGCCCTTGGTATAAAAGCTTACAGACTTGTTAGAATGCTAATAGTGTCGTTGAAATCTTTAAAGCAGTACAGAAATGTAAATGTCAGAGTTCTGAATGCACCTAAGAGCTGCAAAAGCAAAATGATTATCCTCCACAGGAAAATCTAGGGCAAAACAGTTCATTATATTTTACTTAGCCAAGTTAATCTACCACCAGAATGAAACCAATGTCATATTCAGTGTGTGATTTCCCTGTCTATAAAGGTATTAGTGGCTTGAGGATCTGTTTAAATATCCCACTCCTGTACATCAAGGTAAAAAATTGTTGAATTAACATTTAATTGAGATGGTCATGCAAGCTCTTTAAAAAGTCACATTCTAATTAAGATTGGCTCAATAGCTGAAGCAGTGCTAGGCAGAAGGTCACCCACACAAAGGCAGAGAATGTCATGTTACAATGACAAAGAATCACTGAGAAAGGTTTGGTCTAGAAGTGCACTGATACATTGGTCCAATATTGGATGGACACCCCTATAAATAAAATTGGCTGTATCAGAAATCAGCCCAATGCGACCGATAATTTGGCCGATATATGTCTGTGCGTGAGTGCGTGCAGCCACAGTGTAGCACATAGGCGGCAAGGAGCACAGTCCGGCAGCGTGGAGAGCTGCATGCAGCTGGTAAATCCATTGTGGTGAAAGGGGAGTAGGGAGGGAAGGGGCATGAGGGGACAGATCAATGCCCCCTGTGGTGAGGGAGTGAGTGGGGCAGGGGCAGCGACAGACGCTGCCTATCTGGGGTGGGGTGGGGTGGGTTGGGACAGGGTGCAGGATGGAGCTGCAGCTCATCCACGGGGCATGGGGAGGCTCCTGCCACTGCTTGCACCCCAGGGGGGCGGGGGGTGTGTGCCCCCAGATCTGCATAGGGCAGGGTGGGCAGGCTGAAGCTGCAGGCTGGAGTTGGGGCTGTGCCAGGCTCTTCTTGGTGGGGTTGGGCTTGGGGCAGGAAGTGGCAGTGCTGGGAGAAGGGGCTATGAGAGGGCTAGAAATGTGGGGTGGCTGCAGCCCCCCTACAGCTCTCCTCCCAGTGCTGCCACCACCCACTCCAAGCTCAGCCTCCGCTGGGAAGAGCCCAGTGCAGCCCCAGCTCCAGCCCACAGCTGCATCCTGCTCAACCCACCCTGTGCAGATCCAGGATCACATGCTCCACCATGCCCTCCCAGAGTACAACCACTGGCAGGAGCCGCGCCCCCTCCCCCCCCCCGGCACCCCCTGGATGAGCTGCAGCTCCATTCTGTGCCCTGCCCCATCCTGCCCCAGCAGGGTAGTGTCTGCCTCTGCCCCACTCCCTCCCTCACCACGGGGGGAGTTTATCTGCCCCCCACGCCCCTTCCCTCTCCCCTCCCCTTCCATCACAACAGACTTACCAGCTGCACGCAGCTTTATCAGAAATCAGATTGGTATCAGCTGATATGCCTCCTTAAAAATCAGCTATCGGTATCAGACCCCAAAATCTCTATCAGTGCACCCCTAGCATGGTCCTCTCAGTGAACAAGGACATCATTATCATAAGAAAACGGTGTTCTTCTGAAAGCTACAGAACTTGGCTTTCCTGTTTCTCTCTTCTTCTTTCACCCAGATCTTTCTCAGCAATTCTCATCCAGGCTTCCACAGCCATCAATAACACATAATGGATTCAGATAAATAATTATTTTCATCCCTACCTATGCCTGGGTGGTTTCTGGATATACGATATTACTGCTGGTGGACTTCCTATGCCCTGGAAGTGGTCCTTCCACTGGTGGTTGGAGCTAAGGATTTATAATGTGGATGGACAGCAGGCATGGGATTTGAGGCTAACACCTGCTAACAACTTAGACATAGTCTAATAGGTGAGAATAAGAACAAAACCCAGCAGACAGCAGAGAAGGTGGTACTTGGGCAAGACCAGAGATAAGCATCAGAAACAAAATTTGTAGGGTGTATCCTGACAAGCACACACATGCAGTTTGCAGTGCCTTAAACCCATCTGGGGTGCTGCAAACTGCATGCATGTGTACCCATTCACTGCTCTGCTAATTAGCAGCGCAGTGGGTTTTTTGACACTGGAACATCTTGGTGTTAAAAAAAGACTGCTAAAAAAGCAGCACAGCATGTGTGGCTGCCAGCCAGGCTCTGAGAGGTTGGCTCAGCACTGCTGCCCCAGAAGACCCCCCAGGACCCCAGGTAAGGATGCTTGGGCCAGCACAGATGCTGGCCCCAGCCTCCCCTACCCCACAAGGGGGTCAGAGGGAAAGGGACCTAACAGTGGGGGTCTACTATAGGCCACCTAGCCAGGAGGAAGAGCTGGAATGGGAATTCTCTGGTCAGCTCATGGGGGCAGTCAGGTCAAGGGATGTGGTCATCATGGGTGACCTAAACTATCCGGACATCTGCTGGGAAGAGCAGTCAGCCAGGTCTGACTGCTCATGTAGGTTCCTAGCTGAATTACAGGACCTCTATCTAACCCAGGAGGTGCACAGTCCCACCAGGGGAAATGCCGTGTTAGACCTGGTCCTGGCCATAGGCAACGACCTGGTGAGGGGACTGCGGGTGCTCAACCACCTGGGCGATAGCGATCATCTCCTACTGGAATTCACCATCCAGCACAGGGTGACAAAGTCCTGCAGCAAGGCAGCAGCCCTGGACTTCAGGAGTGCGGATTTCAATGAGGTAAGGAGACTAGTCAGGGAGGCACTGAGGTCCTGGAGGGGAGGAGAGTTGGGAGTCCAAGAGGAGTGGTCGTTCCTTAAGGAGACGATCCTCCAAGCCTAAAGGGTGACAATCCCCATGCAGATCAAAGGGAGCAAGAGTGCTCAAAAGCCCCCATGGCTCACCGAAAGCATCCAGAAACGTCTCAAAGCCCAAAAGAAGGTGTACACCCAATGGAAGGGAGGGGCCTTCACCAAGGAGGATTATCCCTCCATTGCTCGAGATTGTAGGGGGGCTGTTAGGAAGGCTAAAGCAGAGATGGAACTGGGACTAGCGACCCGGATCAAGGATAACAAGAAGTTCTTTTTTAAATACAGAGGGGGTAAAAATAAGGTACCAAGTAATGGGGGGCCTCTGCAGGACATGCTTGGTAATCTGGTGGTAGCACCAGGTGACAAAGCTAATCTCTTTAACAGTTTCTTTTCTTCCATTTTTCTGAGCGGGGACAGGGACATCCCCCCCCACTGGGAATCCAGATGGACCCAGCAGAGGTGCAGCCAGGCCCAGGGTCAGTGAGGACCTAGTCAGGGAACTTCTGGAGGGATTAGACATGTTCAAATCAGCAGGTCATGATGATCTCCACCCGAGTGCTGAGGGAATTGGCAGAGGTCATTGCGGGACCCCTGGCATAGCTTTACGAGTACTTGTGGTGCTCTGGCGAGGTGCCAGAGGACTGAAAAAGAGGGTCAATGTGGTCCCCATTTTCAAAAAAGGGAGGAAGGAGGACCCAGGTAACTACAGGCCCGCTAGTCTTACCTCGATCCTGAGGAAGCTCTTTGAGAAAATTATCCAGGAGCACATCTGCAAGGGACCAGCAGGGGAGATTATGCTTAGAGGCAATCAACATGGGTTCATTAGAGGCAGGTCCTGTCAGACCAACCTGGTTGCCTTCTACAACCAGGTCACAAAAGTCCTGGATGATGGTGTTGCGGTGGACGTAGTCTTTCTGGACTTTAGGAAGGCCTTTGACACTGTCTCTCACCCCATTCTCATTAAAAAATTAGGTGACTGTGGTGTCGATGCCTACACAGTCAGATGGGTCGCAAATTGGTCACCCAGAGAGTGGTGGTGGATGGGTCATTTTCATCCTGAAGGGACATGGGCAGTGGGGTTCTGCAGGGCTCGGTCCTTGGGCCCCCAGTGTTCAATATCATCATTGGCAACTTGGACGAGGGGGTGAAAGCACCTTGTTCGAGTTCGCAGATGACACTAAGATGTGGGGAGAAGTGAGCACACTAGAAGAGAGGGACAGGCTACAACTAGATCTGGACAGGTTACAGAGGTGGGCGGATAAGAATAGGATGGGTTTCAATATGGACAAGTGCAAGGTATTGCACCTGGAGAGGAAAAACCAGCAGCATACCTACAGGCTGGGGAACTCCCTTCTCATCAGTGCAGAGGCAGAAAAGGATCTTGGAGTCACTTGATTCCAAGATGAACATGGGCCACCAATGTGGGGACGCAGTCAGGAAGGCTAACCACACCTTGTCATGCATCCATAGATACATCACGAGCAGGTCCAAGGAGGTGATCCTCCCCCTCTATGCGACATTGGTCAGGTCGCAGTTGGAGTATTGTGTCCAGTTCTGGGTGCTGCACTTCAGAAGGGATGTGGATAGCATCAAGAGGGTCCAGAGGAGGGCCACCCGCATGATCGGGGGGCAGCAGGGTAGGCTCTATGAGGAGAGACTACGGGACCTGAACCTGTTCAGCCTACACAAAAGAAGGCTGAGAGGGGATATGGTGGTCACCTACAAACTTGCCAAGGGGGACCAGCAGGCAATGGGTGAGTCCCTGTTCCCTCGAGCACTACCGGAAGTTACAAGGAATAATGGCCATAAGCTGACTGAGAGTAGGTTCAGGCTAGACATCAGGAGGCACTACTTCACAGGGTGGCTAGGAGCAGGAACCAACTTCCTAGGGAAGTGGTGCTCACCCCTACCCTGGGGATCTTCAAAAGGAGGTTAGACAATTACCTAGCTGGGGTTGTTTGTCCCCAGCATCCTTTCCTGCCCATGGCAGGGGGTCGGACTTGATGACCTGCTTAGGTCCCTTCCGACCTGTCACAACCCAATTATAGTAGTGCCCATGCCACAAGCAAGAGATACCATTCAAAGCAGTTTTATTTTGCACTAGGTTAACTAAGGGTTAACAAAATGATAGTAACAGCCTTCTCCGCTGTGCATGCCAACAAAAAGATTTATAGCTGCGACACTAACTAAAAATGAAACTTGGGCCTTCTGTGCTTTACATAAATCATTATAATTGGTCAAAGAAAAACAGGGAGTAGCCCTGAAATAACACCCTAGCGAAAACCGCTATATAATTGGCGATTTTAATTAAATTTATGACGTGGCGAAAAGCAATTGGCTATTATACAAATAAAACCCGCTTACACTTCCGCGAAGTCGGAGACCTCCGTACACACCTTGGAGACCTCTGAACATACGTGTCAAAGTAATTAGACAATTTGATCACTTGTCTAAGTTCCCCGTCTTTGACCCAAGTTCAGACGTAAATCAATGACTGCCGGCCTGACCATTTCTGCCCGAACACTTATGCAGACTGACCTAAGGAACTCTAAGCTGTAACTAACCAAGTATCTCTGACCTCCGTCGCACGTCACTATCTGGGCAACGTAAGTAAACAATCTCCTATAACCAACATGCGTCTGTGCCTAATTCCACTCCAAGCGTCACAAGTACCCACCTGACGGCCTTCTAAGGCCCCGGACCCCTCGCTGCAGTGCACGGCAGCGACACGACCCTACCAATTATGAAACTATGAAACCTGGGACAATTTGCTGCAGAACGCAGCATGTGTTCACTGGTGTTCCTAGGAACAAATAGCAGCTGTACAAATATGTGCTGCTGCTATTTGTCCCATGGGAAGCATGTGCCCAAGCACATGCGTACTCATCAGGATGGGCCCGTAATGTGTAGGGTGGAGATAAACCCTTCTTGCGTTAAGGCTGCTCAAAGTTCCGTCAGCCTCCAGTAGGGGCTGGAGGTTCACCCAGAAGATTCTGGTTTCCCTTCTTTCCTTTCCTTCCCAATGAGACAGATATCTCTCTCCTTTCAGGCAGATCTTTCTATACTGTCTTGCAAACACTGAAGGAAAAGGCATATTTACTTTTAACAAATGCTATGCCTGGTCCCTTCCAACCATCAGATTCCTGCAGCATCAGAAAACAGTATTATTGCATCCTACACAGACTTCATTATGTAGATCTTATTTCAAAATTTCATGAGATCATCCCTTCATCCATAGCTGAGGGAGCACACATCCCATATACTCATCTTAACCTGCCTTTCCATTTCTCCTAATCATTTTTGTGCTGTCCAGTGAAAGACTGTCCGCTTCAGTGAAAGGTTCCACAATACAGAGGGTGAATGTTGGTAGTAAGCACAGTAGTTGACACTCATTGAGAAAACTGCATACAGACACAATTGTGAAGGGAGTCTGGATAGTCAGACAGACAGTTCTGGGATCTTCCTGGATGAAACATGCCATGGAAATGTAAAGTAATTTTGAAATATGGGAATGACTATACTCTGAACTATAAAGCTATACTCTTCCATGGAGCAACAGTAGTCTTGGCAGTAGGAAGCATGTCCCAGGGCACCTTTGGGTGCCTGACATTTTAAGGGCAGAGTCAGGCAGCTACCGGGTGCCTGATGGTGGCAGCCATTTTGAGAGCATGGGATACAAGCTGTGGGGTAATGCAGGCACAACTGAGGATAGGGTAAGGATCCAGGATGACTTTGACAGACTGGTCCTATGGCTGAATGCAATCAGATGAAGTTCAATAGGGACAAGTGCTGGGCCCTTCATCTGTAGGAAGAACCTTCACCATAACTGTAAGATGGGTGGTGGCAAGGTTCCCTCTAAGGTGCGCGCGTGCACAGCCACACACAAAATTGTGGCCGCACACAGCTTTTTCAAGGCTGCACATCAGGAGAGCCTGGGACAGGAGCCTGGTACGGGCTCCGCCAGCTCCAGGACACTGCTCCGCTCCCCCACATCGCCTCGGGGAGTGAGGAGGCACGTGGAGTCAGGGCCAGGGAGTGGAGCAGTGTCCCAGAGCCGGCGGAGCCTCACTCAGAGCAGGCAGCAGCTCCTCCCTGAGGTGAGGCAAGGCAGAGATGGAGGCTGGGGCGGGTGGCTGGCATGGGCTTCGCCGGCTCCAGGGAAGTGCTCCACTCCCCAGCCCTGATGCAGGGGAGCGGAGCACTTCCCCAGAGCCAGGGAGTCCTCGCCAGTCTCTGGCTCCAGCCCCTGGTCCCTGGCCCTGGCCCCCGGCCCCAGCCTCCAGCCACTGGCCCCCAGCTCCAACTCCTGGCCCCCGGCTCCCAGCTCCAGCCCCTGGCCTCTGGCTCCAGCCTCTGGCCCCCGGCTCTGGCCCCTGGCCCCAGCCCCTGACCCAGCCTCCAGCCACTGGCCCCAGCCTCCAGCCCCTGGCTTCTGGCTTCCAGCTCCAGCCTCTGGCTCCTAGCATCTGGCCCCAGCCCCCACTGGACCAAGGTGGCGCACTCACGGACCAAGGCGACGCGCTCAGAGGCCGCTGCTCCTTGGAACATTGGGTGGTGGTCCACTGGTTGACACTGCATCTGAAAGGGATCTGGGGGTGACAGTCGACCAGAAGATTAATATGAGCTAACATTGTGATGAAATTGCCAACAGGGCAAATAGAACTCTGGCATTCATCAGTCGATGCATTGTGAATAGATCCTGAGAGGTGCTCCTCCCCCTCTGTTCAGCGTTGGTGAGGTGACAGCTGGAGTACCGTGTCCAATTCTGGGCACCGCACTTCTGGAAGGATGTGGCTAAGCTCAAAGGGGTACAGAGAAGGGCCTCCCATATGATTAGGGGCCTGGAAGATAGGCCCTACAAGGAGAGACTCTGGGAACGGGGTTTGTTTGGTCTCGTAAGAGAAGACTATGAAGTGACTTGATAGCTGCCTACAAGTATGTCAGGGGTGAACACCATGATCTAGGGGAGTAACCTTCAGAAAGGCACCCCATGGGAGGACATGGACCAATAGGCACAAACTAATTGAGAAAAATTTTTAGGCTAGACATGGGGAAAAACTTATTTTCTGTAAGGGTATCTAGAATCTGGAACACACTCCTGCCAGAGGTGGTACAGTTGCCATCCCTAGAGGTGTTCAAGAGGAGGCTGGACAAGTACCTCGTTGAGCTAGTTTGAGCCCAATAACCTCCTGCCCATGGCAGGGGACCAGACAATGATTTTACAGGTCCCTTCCAGTCCTTCTATTCTATGATTCCAATATTCTATAAAGGCTGCAGTTTGCTACTGCCAGACTAGGAATAAACATCAGAAGGTAAGAGCAGGAGGCTCTTGGTTCCGGGCATGACTTAAAACTGCACCCTGCTGGGGATGGGTGGCCTGGTGGGGCTCCTGATGGTGTGGGAGCCCCCAGGAACTGCCGGCCCAGTTGCCACCCCAATGGAAGGTGAGGAGGGGCACCTTAACTCCAGCCCTCATCTTTGGGTGGGCTTTGGAGGCAGTTGTACAAGCAGTAGGGCCAGGCACAGTAAGTGGAGTGCCACCTGAGCCCAGCAGGGATGTGAGACCCCAGAGACTCTGGAAGGAATAGCATGGGGAGCGTAGTTGTGTGGCTCTCTGCAGAGTAGGACTGAATGGGAGTAGGCCTGAAGGGCTGTGTGTGAGGGGCACTGTGTAGGGCTGAATGGGAGCAGGCCTGAAGGGCAGTCCCAAGGGCACATTGAGCAGGGCCAGACTGGGAGTAAGCCTGAAGGGCAGTGCAAGGGCCAGCCCCATGAATAGTTGATCATGAAGAGAAGATCCCAGGGTGGAGCATGGTGGAGAAGCCCTAGAGGGGACTTAGTAGGAACCTCATGCGTGGGAAAGAGGCCAAGGCATGGTTGATGCCTGAGGCCATAGTTTGGGCCAGAGGCCGAGTAGGGGGCTCAGCCAGAGAGTTAGGGGCTAGTCCTAATCCCAGTAAATCCTCCACTGCAAGGAGGCCGAGTGTGGGATGAAAGTAAGACTGGTAGTTTGAGCACAATGACCTGCTGCTCCAGAGAGGGAGTGAGAGTCCCTTTGAGACCCAGGAGCACCAGTCATGGTGCAGGTTAGGATTACATCACGTGCGTGCCATCTGTGAGGCATGGGCTGCAGTGTAGGGGAGGTCAGAGCCACAGATAGCACCCCCTGGCATCGGGGCTGGGAATGGACAGCTTCCTGCATTATACCATCAGTTTATGAGAACAGCAAAGTCATGGCAGGTGAGACTGGGTGGACTGCCCCATAGAGACAGGTAGGCGGACTGGCATGAGGCCCAGCCCCGAGAGATGCCCCCGTCACAAAGTACAAGCTCTAGAAACCCCAATCAGTATAATAGCTCACATTAAAATAGTATCTAAAGGGCCTCCAACCATATCATGAACTACCCCAAAACACCCTGATGGGAGGAGAAGGCACTTCTTTGCCTCATGCTTACTCATTCCTCTTGGCTAAGACTTTCCAGAAATGTGCACATTTATGTCTCTAGTGGGTTATGGAATAGGGAAAGGTCCCACACAACTTACTGATTCGTTTGATGCGCCTGGATGGGGGAGTATTTAGTTGACTGCACGATTTCACAATGATTGCACACTTAATTCATACAACACAATTTTATTTTAAATTTCTTTGCTCTGCATATTACACTGCTTAGCTTTAAGAAATACCACAAACATTAAGAACACAATAACTACATATATCAGAAACAATGCTCCAAATGCACTTCCTTCCCAAACAATGTTATAAGAATTAGTATTACAAAAACAACTACTATTACAACTAAAAGTTAAATTTGTGTTAATACTGTTATTTTTCATAATATACTTACAATTCCAGAATTTCAAGAAACCAAATCCTCAGATATACTTTCATTCTTTAGTTATGGTTTTAGGGTTGGTCTCAGCAGTGATAGGAACAAGTCCCCTTCCTTCAGTCCCTTTCGGGCACTCCGCAGCTTCATTGTGAACAGGAGTCCTTGTTCACGGACAGGGTGGTTCAGGTGATCAGTCTGATCCGGCCTACGCTTGCGATTCTTCCTTCAATGCTCTGCAAGTGAGGTTACCTCCAAATTGGGACTGTAGGGTGAGTTGCCGTCTTGGGTCCCTCCTACCCAAACCTGTCACTACTCCCAAATTTGGGCTCGGATCTTTCTTAACAGATTTCTGCTGGGTTCAGTTTCTTTTGCTGACCATTTAGTTTCTTTGCGGAATTTCCACACCACTGCAGTGACCCTTCTTTTACAACCTCCTTTCGAAGGCCCCTAGGGTTTGATTTCTTGGAATGTGGGATGTTTGCTTAAGGGTCATTTTATGTTAACTTTGTTAAAGGCCTCTAGAGATAAAAATTCAAGAATTAAGACTTTGAGCAAGGCCAGGCTACACAAGCAATGGCTTAGATAAAAAGATGAATTTTGTCTTTTTTCTAAACTGGCTAATGAGCATTTATTACAAGCCTTTAGATTACTACCTTCAATATGACAATTTAGAGAATGAATACTTGTCCAGCAGGAAGTGGACTGAAGCTAACATTCATAAAGGCCACCAGATAGCTGACTAATGTTAACATCAGTCACTACTATTCAAGAAAAAGTTTTATCCAGTAATGTTTGTATCCCCCATCTCCTCACAATCCCTTGAATTATCCAGTCTCCCTTACTGTTACACACAGTTGGCCAGGACCCCATGTTATGCTAATCTAAATAGGTCCACAGAAGTTAATGGAATGACACTGATACATGCCACAAGATGATCCAGCCCATTATCTCAACATGATCCTATCAAGATGGGCAGACTTTACTGGCCTCTTTTGACAGAGACAACAGCTAGACAACCTCATTCTGTAGATTGTATGCTTTTTGTCTAGTTTATTTCAAAGCTACTCCAGCAAACCAAACAACCCCACTCTTGCCTAATGAAAGATGTCATGGAATCACTGAGGCATGGGCAACATTTCAATGTGTCACTGTCACTCGACTGCCAGCTCGATGTAGCAATGGTAATACAGTCTTTCCAGGAAAACTGAGATAAGCCAGCTTCCTTTCTTCCAAGAAGACTGTTTTTTTTTTCTTTCATGTGAAGAAGTTAGACTGAGAAGAGAGAGGAAACTATCCAGTTATGGGAGTTTAAAGTGACATTTGTTCTCAAATGTCAAACGCTTCTCTTTCTCAAAATCAAGCAGGACTGATTGATACAGATTTGGCAATTGTCAGCAAAAATGACATAGGGACCGCTGCAAAGGTGTTGGGTGATGCTTGCATATAGCTGTTATGGTCCAATAAGAGAGCCTGTTACTTTACAAGTAAAATAAACTCAATAAAATCATAGTGAATTATAAAATAATATTCCATGTCTTTATTGTCATTTTTATCCCAGGACCTCTGAGCCCTTTCACTCGTACAGTGAGAAGTAGATAACATACCATGAAACCCACAGGTAAAATGCACCTAGCTCTGGAATGGATTACAACAGCACTCTCACAGCACAAGGCAGTTTTGCAGTGAAACTTCAGAAGGGGGATCCTCAGGTGGAATTTGGTCAGAATCCCAGTGTTCCTCTTCACTAAGTGCTAAGGAGCACTGAATTACCAAAACCAGTCAGGGTCAGGCCTCTGCATCTCATTAGAAAGACAGCAACTCCAGTACTAGGTCACCAGCAGCAGACTGAAGGAGTGCTTTCCTGTGGATTCGGAAGGTGGAAAGACAGCTACTGACCCATAATCATGGCATCATAGAAAGTTAGGGTTGGAAGGGACCTCAGGAGATCATCTAATCCAACCTCCTGCTCAAAGTAGGACCCTCCCTAACTAGATCATCCCAGCCAAAGTCTTGTCTAGCTGGGTTTTGAAAACCTCCAAGGATGGAGCTTCCATCACCTCTCTGGGTAGCCTGTTCCAGTATCTTATTACCCTCCTAGTGAGAAAATTGTTCCTAATATCTAACTTAAACTTCCTTTGATGAAACTTGAGACCATTGATCCTTGTTCTATCATCTACCACCACTGAGAACAGTCTAGCTCCATCCTCTTTTGAACCCCTTTTGGTAGTTGAAGCCTGCTATTAAGTCCCCTCTCAGTCTCCTCTTTTTTAGACTAAATAAGCCCAGTTCCCTCAGTCTTTCCTCATAAGTCATGTCCCCCAGCCCCCTCACCATTTTTGTCCCCTCTGCTGGACTCTCTCCAATTTGTCTACATCCTTTCTGTAGTGGTGGGCCCAAAACTGAACAGAGTACTCCAGATACGTAGCCTTCCTTAGCTTGCCTGGGAAAATGTTGTGGGAGATTGTATTAAAAGCCTTGCTAAAATCAGGATATACCACATCCGCCAGCAGGGCCATCGGGCGGGGGGGGGAGTGTGAATCGGGGTGACCGCCCCAGGCCCTGTGCTTTGGGGGCCTCCGCAGTGCTGGATGGAGCAGCTGCAGCAACTCTATGCCACTGCTGCCGGCCTTGCACCCAGCTACTCGCTACCCTCCCCCCGCACCCCAGTCTACGCCAATGCAGTGGCAGTTTCTTTGGGATTGGAGCAGGGGCAGGGCCTTGCATGGGCTGATTTTTCCCAGGCCCTGCACCCTGTTCAGATCGGCGCTGCCTGCCAGTCTCCCCACCTCCACAGAACCTGTCATTTCATCAGAGAAGGCAATCAGGTTGGTCAGGCATGACTTGTCCCTGGTAAATCCATGCTGACTGTTCCTAATCACCTATTTCTCCTCCAAGTGCTTAGAAAGGTTAGAAAGGAACTAACATGTTCCTTATAGACCCATCCTAGGAACAAAATTAACCTGGCTATGCAAGATCTGGTATAGTTACAATGGAAATAACATAATCTACTCTCTACAGGCAGCAGTACATCTATCTATCTTAGGTGCTAATATGGCCTCCATTATTGTAGCCCCCTAAACACAATCTTGAGCAGCTGGGGAGAATTTGAGGGGCTGAAGCAGTGAGAAAGAATGTAAATTAGCACTGGAGTAGCATAGACAAGAGCAGGTGGTAAGTTGTGGGGAGTGCGGAGTGGTGACAAACTTCAGCTCTGTCACCTCCAAGCCTCCCATATCCATTCCCCTCTTTAAAAATGTTCCCACTGACTCCATTAGTGCCTACTCTGTTCCTTCCGCATCTCCCTAGTTCCTCAACCTAACACCTGTTTTAGGGCAGACACAAGAGAAAGAAAAAGGAGGAAACAATGTAGAGGTAGCAAAGGGGCTAGCTGATGAGCACAAGAGAAATTACTTTAAAAACTTTTAAATTAAATACCCGCAAGTTGCTATGATACATACAGGTTTCCCTATACGGGTTCTATATGTGTGAATTCGCTCTTACATGATGACCCTTTTTATACCAAAAATTTGTTATATGTGAGGTAAATTCACTCTTATGAGATTGGTGTGGTGGAAGCCTGCAGTCAACGGCTTTGTGCAGTGCATTGTGGGAGTGATGTGCACCAGAATATAGTCTACTGTGCGGACCTGTGCTCCTCACTCATTGTCTGTGACACATGTTTCTGTAGTTGCCATCCCTATTATGATAGTGCCCTGTGCTTGTGTGTACTGCTGTTGGCGAGTAGCAAAATTGTTCTGTAGAAGTGGTAGAAATGGGTCTGAGGGTTTGTACAGTTGAGATCTTGGAACATATCCCTGTTTGTTACATTTGTAAAGTGGGTTCCCTTTATGTTTTCCAGGAACACATGTACAGCATAAAGAGAAGGAAACCTGTAACTAGAAGGGACCTTTCAATCAGCTGATTTGACCTCCTGTACAAAATAGGATTTCATCCTTATATTCCCATACAGAGCCTAATAACTTGGTTTCAACAAAGCATTTCTTAGAAAAACATCTCTTTAGTGTACAGAGGCAGCATGATAAGGAGGTATACCCAAACTGTGTCTTTAATGACCACAATTGTTGGTGTTATGGCTCAGGATCTCATACTGTTTGTCTAATATTGTCTCATATATCTGATGTATCAGAGACCTAAAGTTGGAATTTAGCTTGAGAGCCATTCTTTGTTAGCCCTTGGATCTTCCACTGCAACCCATGCTCCAGAAATAATTTCTGCATTTGTCATTAATTGTTATTTTGACCTTTCTTTTCAGTTGGTTTTTGTGCTCCAATTAAGCAAAACCTATTGCAGTAGCAGGATTCTACATGACTCATGGTCACTTCTCCCAGTTATTTGAATTCTCCAGAGGCTTACTTTTCTCCGTGCGGAGTCAGCTGCTGCTTCTGCTGAAGTGCATATGGCACAGCTGAGACTCTCAAAATCAACATGTTCAATGTGGCAGTTTTAATCATGTTGCTGTATTTCAGCTACTCAACAAGGTTCTTAGGCAGCTTTTCTCCAAGTTCTGGCTCAGAACTGTGACATTTAGTTAGCAATGAGCATTCAAAAAGCACAAATGTAGCACTAATCAGAAAAATCAGGGGAGCATTGTTAACAGATGCAAGCAAGGTGCAGTGCTGCAAAGAAAAATAGTCAGCATTTTCACCTTGCTATTTATAGAGGTCCGTTTGAATAAATCAGCTAGAATAAATCAAATCTGACGACTCATAGGATGTGCCAGTCCTGATCAGCCCAGGGGCCAATCTACTCCAGTATGCTTCTTCCAGGAGCAGCCATGCAATGCCTGTGTAAGCATGAAGCAAACTCCATACCACTGCTACCACCATCATCATGATGCACCAAGCCAAAAGGTCCCATCTGAGTGAACAGTGTTCCCTCTAGAGAAAATAAATGATCCTACTATTTGAGGGCTATATTGTATCTACACTTCTCAGAGTGCAAAAGGAGCTTTTTGCCTCTGTACATCAGTGAAGGAAGCAGATGGAATATGGCTGCCCCTCCAGCACAAAGGCAGGGAAGCTCATGCATAGGGACCTACCAAATTCATGGGCCCTAGCAACCGATTACATGACCCTTTAACTCCCTTCTCCCTCTCCACCCCACCCTTCTAGGAGGCAGCTTCTTGCCAGCTCTTTGAACTTAGCTGTTTCCCTACACTTTTTCACAGGGAACCGGCTATTTCACGAGAGACTACCAATTACATGATTTCTATGAAATCATATATGTACTTGGTAGGTCCCTACTCGTGCAACAAGAGGGGCAGTGGTTGAAGGAAAATACAAATGGAAGGGACTTTGGAAGTTATCAAATCCAGCCACCTGTGATTACAGGTAACCATGGAACAGAATTCTCTTCAAAAAAGGTTGATTCAGAACATCCACTCTAGCCCCTTCCACACTCCACAAGCCGGAAACACCCAACCAGAGCACAGGCTGTTGCCTTTTTGTAGGATGTTGCCTCTAATGAATGTGCCCTGGCAGTATTATGGCTGCCTCAGCAAATGCAGGGGCATAGATATGCTGCACCTCTCTCCATTCCCTCAAAGTGGCCACACAGCTATGGTATAACTTTAAGACTGCACAGCCCTTGGATCAGTACCAATATTGTGGCCAGGGAGTTGCCCAACCTTTTTCAAGTGCATTTGGAGTGAATTCTACAGGATGATTGCATGCTATGAAAATAAGTATATTCTTTAGTGATTACCTGCCACCACCCTGGTTTCTAATATCCAAACAAAAGGAATGGTCTGGTCTGGTTTGTTTTTATCTTGCCTTTTGCCTTTTAATAGAATACCTAATCTCCCTCTCACTCTTTTCTTTTCCAGCCTAGATGATTGCTCTGTTTTAACAAAAGGACAGAAAAAATAATCCAAAGAGCTTTCCTTAACACATAGTCAAGGAAACATCCCACAGGTCATTTTCTACTTGCTAGTTACAACCTTCTAAACTAACAAAATAATCAAATGTATTAAGACAGGGCAAAGACTATAATTATGATCTCAGGTCTCAGATAGACTTTTGATGGATGTAATAACACCTGGGTCTTAAAGGGACTTGAATGATAATTGTACTCCTTGGAATCATTGGTTTCAACCTTGAAAAGGGCTCAACATTTAATCCAGCAAAGGAAATCTCTAAGAACTCCGAAACCATGCATTGTTTTTCAGTGTGAAGAGGACGGGAATTAAATTGATTACAGTGGCTTTTTAGTTGTAATTTAAATCTCATCTAAGGTAGCTTTGCCAAATTGGGACATGATGCCATCTGTTGTTGAAGCAGCAGTAATACACCAAGCTCTTCCAATCTATGTTTATCATATAGGCTGACAAAGCAGGACTGGAGTGCAGGGTTTTTACCTTACAAATTAATTTTCTTTCTGGGAAGCTCCTTATTCTGGAATGGCCCATTCCCCTTCCCTTCTGAGGTTTTTCACCTGCAATCACTATCCTACTTATAGTGGTCTGGAATTTGCACAGCATTTAGCAATGCAACAGTTAGGATGCTTAAAAACAACATGATAAGGTCTGTGGTTAGGGAGGGTTGGGGACTGGGTGGGTCCCATACCGAAAATGGATTTGCAAAATGAGACCAAAATCTTTCTCCATGTGAGATGTTCCTAAAATACAATGGGCTGTGCTCAGCAGCATCCATCCTAGCAGAAGGGAAAACTACATTGGAAACTACTTTGCCATGGACAGTAGCTCACGGGACTCATAAACCTCAAGGCCATGTCTTCAAATAAAAGTGCAAGTAAAGGCCCGGGAGGAGATTCCAATTGCTCCCTAGCAAACCTTGATCACAGAGGCAACTTTCCTTGGCTCATGATGAAGCCAGGTCCCTGCTGGAGGAGGCCCTCATGCCCAGAGCAGCGAGGCCACAGGCAAACCAGCACTTGTGGTCCAAGTAGCCAGCCGCTCCTCTCTCATTGACCTCATTCCCACCCTTCCTTGTATCCCTGAAGAGCTGCCTGATCTGTGGCAGGGCAGGTCCTTTGCAGACAGCAATTGCCCCTACCCGTGAGCCTGCTGGGCGAGAGGGCTAAGAGAGGGAGATGACAGCTTAGTTACCTGATCCCTAAAAGGCTCTTGATTCACGTTAGCAGCAGACAGGTGCACAGTCCCCAGAGCCCTGCTGTGCTTGTGGGCAATGAGTAGTGCGGGGGAGAGACACGCAGGGGCTGCTGTAGGGCTTGGCCACCGCAGCGTGAGGGACGCCTGTTCCCTCGTGCACAGCCTCTCCCTGTCATGGGGGGTGCATTAGGGCACGGGAAGAGCAGTCAAGCTTGGCCTCCAGGAACTAGCTTTGCCTCCTGACTAAGTTTGTCCCGAAGCCCGGCCGGTAAGCCGCAGTAAGTGCGGGAAGCGGAAGGGCGCGCGCCGCGCGGGGCACCGGGAGCTGTAGTTCCTCCCCTCCGGGCTGGTCCGTAGGCGCCCGGCTCCTAGCCCGCCCGGACATGGCGGCTCCCTTGGTGCTGGGGGTGCTGGTGGCGGTGACGTTGCGGGCCGTGCTCTACCGCTCCAGCCTGGCCGCCTTCATCTCCGATCGGGTCGAGGTATCGTCCCCGTTAAGCGCCTGGAAGAGAGGTGAGGCCGGGCCGGCGGCCGGCGGGGCCTGCACGGGCGCGTGGAGCAGCCTGACCGCCCGGGCCCTACGCGAGCTCCGCCGGGAGCCGCGCCCTGAGCCCTGTCCCGCGGGGCCGCGCCCCGGCCCGAGCCCCGCCTTGCCCGGCCACGTGCGCGGCCCGGAGCCCTGGAGGATGTTGGCGGCGCTGGTGCGGCCCCTGCGGAGCGCGGTGACAGCCTGGCCGGCGCCGCAAGGCGTCTCGTGAAACGGAGACGTGCTCCCCTTTCTAGACCGGCCTCCCTCTTCCTTCAGTCTCCTGCCTCCGTGCTGCGCTGCTTGCAATTCAAACCCGGGGCTAGATGAGCCCGTGGTGCCACAGACTTCCTCGGCGCGCGGTGCTGACCCCCCACAACACAGCACACGAGGCCGGGCCCAGGGGGAGGGGGCCTGTGTGACCAGTAAGGGCAGGGGAGGCTAAGCCTTGCTCTGTGGGCGTCAAGTCCACCTTAACCCTATGCCTCGAATAGGCCTGGCTCCTTGTCTGCATCTTCCCTGCATGCTCTCTGCTCTCCCATTGTCTGTCCCCACTTCATCCCAGCCCCAGGTCCTTTTCCTATGTTTCTTACCCAATCTTACTCTCAGACCTCTTCCTGTATAGATCTTTGTCTGCTTTCTTCTGCCCTGTATATCTCAACTTTTCTTCCCAGTTTCTCAAACTATTTCCCATGCCCAGCTTCCCCACTGTTGGGATATCTGCATGCCTCTTTAATATCTTTCTCTCTTCATTTGCCTGGATCCAGCAGGATTGTCACTAAGTGCACAAGATAAGCTGTCTTTTGTCAGTACCTAGATCCACTCCATGGCAGCCCAGAGATATAGCTGTAGGGAAAGTCCTGCCCAGCTGTATGCTGGAGCAAGCTCACTGCACCCGTTACCTGTAAATAACTTTTTTTGAGCTCTAACAAGTCCCTACAGAGCACAAGTGAACTGCAGCTTTTTAGAACATGGACAAATTTGGGCAATAGGGGAGGATTCTTGTGGGTAATACAGTATCTTTTATTGGATCAACTACATGGTTGGGAGAGATTTAGAGTAGATTTCAGGTATAAGCTTTCTCAGATCCAGACTCAGGCCTTACTCCTAAAGGCTTGTTTAAATCTCTCCCAGTTATGCAGTTGATTCAATAAAAGATGTTCCTTACAAAAATTCTTGCCCTTTGCATATTTCCAGGACCATCTTGGCAACAGCATCACTCTGGTGTTACCGCAGATTTTCACAGAGATGACAGAGGCATTTCTTTAACACAAAGCCCTGCCAATGTTTGAGTTCTGGCTCCAAAGCATGGGAGTCTTGCAGCTTGCCAAAGGAAAGATCACCTGCAATCTTCAACATGTGCAAAACATCTTCATCCCACTAGCCATCTTCTCAGATGGCTGAATCATCTTAACTGGAATTTAAAATATATATATTTTAGCTGGAGCTCGACATGTAATAGGAAAAATTTTGGTGTAAAAATGGTTAAAGTTCAGCAAGGTTATAGATAACTAAAAGCAGGTTATAATGGGAGATATGCAATTTTTATAATATGGGAAGTTTTTCAGCTTTGCCTTAAAATTTAGATGCATAATACAATCATAATTATTTACAGGGGTGCACCGATAGAGATTTTGGGGGCCGATACCAATAGCCAATTTTTTTTTTTTAAGGAGGCATATCGGCCGATACTGATCTGATTTCCAATACACAGCCCTTCAGCTTGAAGAGCCACGTCCAGCTGTTAAGTCTGTTGTGGTGGAAGGGGAGTGGGGGGAGGAAATGAAGGGACGTGGGGGGGCAGCTCAACCCCCACCACAGCGAGGGAGGGAGTGGGACTGGGGCAGGTGGTGCGGGGGCACTGGACGGAGCAATGGCTTGTGTGGGGGGGGGGGGGGGGGGGCGCTTCTGCTACTGCGTGCACCCCAGGAGGGTGGGGGAGGAGCATGTGCCCACAGAGCTGCATGGGGCAGGGTGGGCTGGGTCCAGGGCGGTGCTGGGCTATTCCCAGCAGGTGGGAGGGTGGGGGAAGGTTTGGCCATAGGCTGTACTCGGGGCAGGCCGTGGTGCTGGGAGTGGGGTATGGGGGGGGGGCTTCAGCCACCACACAATTTGCTGCAGCCCTCCCATAGCCCCCTTTCCCAGTGCCACCACCACCCACTCCAAGCACAGCCCTGGCCCAACTCCTTTCCCCCCCTCCAACACACGGGGAAAAGCCTGGTGCTGCCCTGGCCCCAGCCCACAGCTGCAGTCCACTCCACCCAGATCCGTGGGCACATGACCCCCCTTGCCCTCCCAGGGTGCATGCAGCAGTGGAAACTGCCCTCTCTCCCCCACAACCCTTGGACTTCGCTGCAAGCCATGGCTCTGTCCTGCTCCCTGCCTCACCCTGCCCCGTCTGGGCAGCGCCTACCCCAGCCCTACTCCCTCACTGTGCAGGCCTTGAGCTGCGCCCCCATGCCCCTTCCCTCCCCTCTCTCTCCCCCTTCCACCACAACAGACTTACTAATTGCACACAGCTCTCCAAGCTGCCGGCCTATACTCCTTGTCACCTACTTGCTGCACTGTGGCTGCCCGCGTGCATGGCCATTTATCGGCCAAATTATTGGCTGCATCAGGGTAATTTCCAATGCAGTAAATTTTCTTTATATTGGTGCCGATCCTATATCAGACGGATGTATCGGTGCACCTGTAATTATGTACCTCTTGTTCTGGTCTGTGAAGGAGATGCATAGGGATGCGCCTTGTCTGTCTAGTACAGGGCTGTCAAACTTATGGTCTGCAGGCTGCATTATGTATCCTGGTTCCTAGAGGGGCCAGGAATTCGTGGCATGCCATAGAAATCCTAACATGCATGTCAGCGGTGGGGGGGTGAGAAACAGCTTTAACCCCCATATCATCGCTCACCTTTCTGCAGTCCAGATCCAGTCAGGGGACAGGGTGATGTTGACACCTGTGGCCTAGGCAAACACAGTAGTCCAGAATGCCCCGTTTCCTTTCAAAGTGCATATCTTGTTAATGGTTTGATCCTTTGCTTAATGTCATGTTCAGTACAGACCATGTATTAATGTCTTTTATTTCAGAAGAAATATAATGTAAGAAAATCAAAGGTACTGGTATGCCTTTAGTCAGACATGTGAAGTCTACTTTATATAGTTAATTGCAAAACATGCCAGCTGCAAGGTTTTTAATTGCCTGAAATGAGTTGTAAAATTGTAACATATGGTGTCAATTTGACAAATTTGCATAGTAGGAAGAAACCACAGAAGACCTAATTTTAGTTTCTCCTCCAGTTTTATATGGAGGCAAGGGGTGAGTGACTTCTTCAAATAGTGAACATAAAATTGTTAGGATCACAGGTATTTTAATGTGGGTGTCCTGTGTGTTTCAGTGGTCGAAGGATTATCTTTGCTGGATTTGGGAGTCTCTCCATATTCTGGAGATATTTTTCATGAAGTAAGTGTTCATGTTTCATATTACTAGGCTTCTAATTCGTATAATTATAGAGGGGGAAAATGCTGTCTTGAAAGCTTCTAGTATCTGGCTGAGGGTGTGTGAATTTCATAAATAAATAACTTAATCTAAAAACTTAAATGACAAGTCAAGTGTAGAGGTGTACTGATATATCGGTCCATATCATATCGGCACCGATAAAAGGAAAATCGACGTTATTGGCAATCAGCTTTTTTTGGCTGATGTGGCCAGTGATGTCACCAATAAATGCCGTGTGCATATAGCCGGCAATGCAGCCCGCCAGCTTGGAAAACAGCATCTGGCCTGTAAGTCTGTGGGGAGCAAGGGTGCAGGGGGGGGAAGAGTCAGATTGAGGCCCCCATGGTGAGGGAGGAAGTGGGGCTGGGGCGGTCTAGCCGGAGTGGGGTGGGGCGTGGGATGGAGCTGTGGGTGGCTTGTCCTGTGGGGGGGCTGCTCCCGCCGCTGCATACACTCCTGGGGGAGGCATGTGCCCCCCAGGTTTATATGTGGGATGATGGCAGACTGCTGCTGTGGGCTGCACCGGCCTCTTCCTGGTGGGGGGTCTAGGCCGGGGCTGTGCTCACGGCGGGCGAGGGCAGGGCAGGCGGCGCAGGACGGGGTATGGTGAATTTTGGGGTGGCTTTAGCCCACCCTGTGGCCACCCTTCCCAGTGTCACCGCCATCCACCATACCCCTGCCTGTCCCGAGCATAGCCCCAGCCCAGCCCCTTGGCTAGGAAGTGGCTGATGCAGCCCCCAGGCCTAGCTTGCCCTCATCCCGCGCACAAACTCAGGGGGCACATGCCCCCCATGCCTCCCCCAGGGGTGCATGCAGCAGTGGGAACTGCACCCCTGGGACAAGCTACCTGCAGCTCCATCTTATGCCCCACCCTGCTCTGGTTGGGCAGTGCCTGCCCCTGTACCATTCCCTCCCTCACCATGGGGGCCTCGATCTGTCCCCCATTCCCCTTCCTCCCCACAGATTTACTGGCTGGATACTGTTCTCTAAGCTACTGGCTTGCATATTGGCAGTCAGTTTGGTATTAGCCAATATGGCTGGTTAATAATCATCCATCGGTATTGGCCAAAAAAATCTTTATCAGTACACCCCTAGTCACGTGACCTTCTGTATAACAAATGCATTCATCTACAAACACCTGGTGTTGGCAACACAGCTGTCTGCTATAAAAATTGTTGGTCTTGTAATTAATGATTGATTGCTACTGCATGCAATAAAATCAGGACCAAAGATATTCAGAAAAAACAAATGCTCTTTTCACATGCAGATGGTCTTAGTAGTAAGGAAGGGAACAGAAAGTGTAGGTATTTTTACTGGCAGTGTGAAAAGAATTGTTCACAGACAAATTAATGTTTGCATTTTCTAAGTTTACTGACTCGCTGTAACATGAGAAGCACATTAGGTTCCAATTACCTTCACAGGAGTCACTGTGATGTCCATATTTGATTCATAATGATCAAATACAAGCAACCCCCACTTAGTGCTCTTCGTTAGTTCCCTAAAAACTGAGCATTAAGCAGAATAGCATCAAGCGAAACCCATTTTCCTATAAGAATTAATGTAAATAAATATAATTCATTACCAGGGTGCCCGGCAGCAACAACATGAACACCTGGTAGCTCAGGGCCAGCTCAGCCGGCGCCGCGCTGTTTCCACCCGCCTAGGCATGGGCTGCGGAGGTGGTGCTGTTGATGCCCTCCGTGCTGGGCGGTGGGAGATGGGGGTGGTCATGGCCAGAGTCATGGTCACTCCAGGCAGTGGGAGCGAGGCTCAGTGTCTGGGGCTCCCCCAGCACAAATCATAGCCCCACCAGGCATGGGTGAGCTAAATTGTACAACAATTCCTGTGCGTCAACAATATGCTGTAGTGCTAGTGTATGCTCCCTGCTTGATGCCCACGAGCATTATAACAAAACTGGTTGAGCGCTAAGTGGAATCAGGAATGAATGTAAAAGGAGCATTGTAACAAAATAGCGCTAAGTGAAACAGCATTAAGTGGGGGTTGCCTGTATATGCCAGCTATCATCCATGGCAGCAGCCCTAACAGTGGAATTGAAGCTATGGAGTGGTCAGTCCTAAACATGATTACCTTTGCAGATATATTAGTGCAAGCTCTAATAGGCCAGTGCTCTTCCTGTTCCGCCACATGAGGGCATCATCCTCTAAGCACTTGTACGTGAGAAAAAGTTTGCAGACATGGAGGGTCTTATTAAGCTCATACATAAAAATTTACATGCAAGATCAGAGCTGTGGTCTGCTGAAGGTGAAGAATTAAAAAAAATTGTGGTGCAGTAATGTAATGACACAATAAATGCATGAGTTCATTCTTGGGGCAGACTCTTTTCCTTTTTAATGGCCTGGTCTTGCAGACGCTGCTGGGTCAAGTTCTAACCACTGCAGGTGTTACTAGTGAAATCAGTGGGACATCTCACAGCTGGAGGAGTTTAAGGATTAGGGCCTTGGTTGGTAGGGGTTTGTTTTTGTCTTAAATTCTGTTTCTCTTTTAATCTTAAGCTGTAATTATGCCTCATTGATTGGACTTGCACATTTATTCAATCAGAGTCATTTTGAAAATCCTACATACTTCAGTAAAAGCCTTCTTGTTGTTTAACAAAGGCCTTTCCCCTATCTATTGTAATATTTTCTAATTCTTACTTATGGAATCATAGAAAATTAGGGTTGGAGGGGACCTTAGGAAGTTGTCTAGTCCAACCCCCTGTTCAGAGCAGGACCATCTCTAACTAAATGATTCCAGCCAGGGCTTTGCTGAGCCAGGCCTTAAAAACCTCCAAAGGTAGACATTCCACCACCTCTCTAGGTAACCTGTTCCAATGCTTCTCCACCCTCCTAGTGGGACAGTTTTTCCTGATATCCAACCTGAACTTTAATTGCCACAACTTGAGATAATTGCTCCTTGTTCTGTTGTCTGCCACCACTGAGAACAGTCTAGCTCCATCCTCTTTGTAAGCCACCTTTCAGGTAGTTGAAGGCTTCTATCTCCTCCCCTCTCCCCCCCCCAATCTTTTGTTCTTCAGGTGAAATAAACCCAGTTCCCTTGGTCTCTCCTCAGAAGTCATGTTCCCCAGCCCCCGAACCATTTTCATTAACCTCTGCTGGACTCTTGGCAACTTGTCTGCAGCCTTTCTGTAGTGGGGGACCCAAAACTGGACACAGTACTTGGCCTTACCAGTGCAGAATAGAGGGGAATAATGACTTCCCTTGATCTGATGGCAGTGCTCGTGTGGCAAGGCATCTTTGGTGCCTGCCACCTTAAGGGCCAGAACAGGCAGCAGAGCAGCCTGCAGGTGGCTCCATTCCCAATCAGGAGTTGCATGCCCAGCAGGAGGCCGCCCGATTGGGAAGTGGGACCAGCTGCCTGATATAAGAACAGGCCTTGGGTAGTAGGGGCCAACAGTTGTAGGAAGAACAGAACCTGGCTGGAGCTGCTGCTCATATAACATCTTGGAGGTACAGGGGAGAAACTGGTGATGGTAGGAGGTTCATGGTCCTGGGGCATGATGTAAAACTACACTCTGCTAGGGTAGGATGGTGTGGTGGGACTGTCTGTGGCAGGGTGGTCCCCAGGAAATACCATACCAGTTGCCTTCCTAGTGAAAGGCAAGTATGGTGTGCCTTGTAGCCTCAGCCCCCACAACCTGGTGGGTAAGCTGGCAGTAGAGACAGGAAAGGGCCAGGCATGCCTATGGACACCTAAGCCCTGTGGGGTGTAAAACCCCAAGGCCCCAGTGAGGGGGTGGAAGTGTGGCCCCAGTGAAGGGACATAAAGTGGGTAACAGGCCTCATGGAGTAGGGCTTGCAAGGGTGGCCTGAAGGACTGTGCATGGGGGCGCAGAGTAGGGTCTATGTGACTTGAAGAACAGCACAGAGGCCGGCCCAAACAGTTCAGTGATGAAGGCCCTAGTGAAAGGGCATGATTGGAGGTCATAGCAAGAGGGCAGGATGCCCAGGCATGTATGAGGAGGCCTGAGGCATAGTTTTTACTTTGGATGCCATCTGCGAGGAATGGGACACGGTATAGGGGAGGTCGGAGCCATCTATAATGCCCTTGGCATCAGGGCATAAAATGGCCAGCCTCCTGCGTTATTACATCTTTCTTGATACATCAAATTATGGCAGGTGAGACAGGGCAGACTGCCCTAGACAGGTGGGCAGGTTGGCTTTGTTCCTGGCCTTGTGACTTCCCCCGTCATAGTTCCTGTTAATGCAGCCCAGTATGCTGTTATCTTTCTTGGCAACAAGGGCACACTATTGACTCATATCCAGCTTATTGTCCATTGTAGCCCCCAGGTCCTTTTCCGCAGAGGTGCTCCCCAGCCAGTCAGCCCCCAGTCTGTAGCAGTGCATGGGATTGTTCCATTCTAAGTACAGGACTTTGCACTTCTCCTTGTTGAACCTCATGAGATTTCTTTTGGCCCAATCCTCCAATTTGTCTAAGACTGGTCACTCTGAATCCTAGCCCTACCTTCCAGCTTGGTGTCATTCGCAAACTTGCTGATGGTACACTCCATTCCATCTTCCAGATGGTTAATGAAAATATTGAACAAAACTAGCCCCAGGACCAACCCCTGGGGCACCCCACTTGATACCGGCTGCCAACTAGACATTGAGCCATTGATCACTACTGGTTCTGCCCAACGATCCAGGCAACTTTCTATCCATCTTGCAGTCCATTCATCCAACCCATACATCCCTAGCTTGTTTGCAAGAATGATGTGGGAATCCTTATAAAAATCCTTGCTAAAATCAAAGTATATCATGTCCACTGCTCTCCCTGCATCCACAGAGCCAGTCATTTCATCATAGAAAGCAATCATGTTGGTCAGGCATAACTTGCCCTTGGTGAATCCATGCTGACTGTTCCTGATCACTTTCTCCTTCAAATGCTTAGAAATGGATTCTTTGAGGGCCTGCTTCCTGATTTTGCTGGGGACTGAAGTGAGGCTGACTGGTCTGTAGTTCTCTGCCTCCTTCTTCTCTGTCTTGAGGATTGTCACTATATTTGACCTTTTCCAATAGTCTGGGACCTCCCACGATTACCACTTAGACAATCCAGTTGTTTTAACATGACCAAAAGAGGAAAAAATAAAAATGGAATGCACACCCATGCACTTAAATAGACGGAGATTAAATTTAGATTTATGTATACATAAAAACACTGCATTAATCCTTGGTGCTATAGCATAACTGTAGATGTACCCCTCCTCTCACCTTAACAAGAATCAGAAAGAGAGAATAGCAAAGTGATACTGTTACCAGCACAATTATTTATGTTTGCAAATGCTTTTCTCCTATCTGTTTTTATGCAAAAGACCCACATGAACAGATTAAACTGCATCTGTAGAAAGGACTGTCAAACATACAAAGTAAAGAGCTGAACAATGAGGGAAAATGTTTTATTTCCATTTTTAGTGTAACTCTAGTATTATTGAAGTAACGAAAGTAAGAAAGAGGATTTAAAACAAAGGGTGATTTTGTTTTGTTTTGTTTTAAGTTGGCCTGTATGCTTCTCTGCAAGCCCTACGAGATGCTTGGGAGAAGCCATTCACCTTTCAGCCAGTAGAACCTGATCTCTCAAGCTTGCAAACTCAGTTTCTATTGATTTTTTTGCATGTTGAATGACTCCCAGATAAGTCCCTCAGTCTGTATTGCGCTGCAGTAACTGTCTTATGCAAGAACAGCAAGGAAATTAGCTTTTGGCGACTCCCACACAATAGCATTGCATTTTTTTTCCTTTCAAACTGGCAGTTGTTTGTATAATCTGAAGACAGCTTGGCAAGTTTTGACTTTGTTTTTCTCTTTCTCTCTCTCTCTCAGACCCCATTAATAATATACCTCTTTCATTTCCTGATTGAATATGCTGAATTGGTGTTCATGGTAAGTGCTGCTTCAACCTTTTTTTAAAAAAAGTCCCAGGAATGCCCCTTTTCTAGGGCAACATCCTGCGAGCAGTTGATTTTGCTCAGTTTCAACAACTACCATTGGCTTCCAGGAGACTTAAGGGTCATCATCATCTTATAACTCAAGCCGTAAATTAGCTCAAAGGTTATTCAGGAAGGCAGATGTGTCTGTGCATATGTCTTCCTGTGCCCCTAAGTCAGGGGTGGACAATTATTTCAGCTGGAGGGCTGCCTAATGAGTTTTGGTGAACGGTCAAGGGCCACAAGGGTAGCCCTGCCCATTGACAAGTGCCCCATCCCCTGGTTCCCATCTTGTGACCGAACGTCCTGCCTCCTAACCCCCTGACTTGCCACCAGAGGTCCCTTCCCTTGCCCCCAGAAGTACTCCTTTTGGGAGGGGATGTTTGCCATCTTGGAACAAGAAAAAAATCAAATCATGTACTAAAAGTTAAACATCTACTATAACATATTTTAATTTTATTACAAAAAATATCTCTGTCATGATTTGTGTTTATGTTGTATATATAGAGGTGATTGCATAATAGCTCAAAATAAAATCTTACTCTTGTATGTTGTGTGTGGGGCAGTGTGTTTGCATGGTGGGGGGTGTGGGTGGAGGGGATTGTGAGGGGGGTGGCTGTGTAGGGGGTATAAGGTATGTTGCAGGGGAGTGTGTAGTGTGGGGGGGGGTTTGTGGGGTGTGAAGGAGGGTGGGAGCTGTGGGGACTCCCCCTCACACACTCCCCCCACCCCATGGCGCACAGCCCCTGCCACCAGCAGTACAAGCAGGTAGCAGGCCCTTGCGGTGTCCGTGGCTTTTGCAGGTGCTGTTGTCCAGCAGTGCACAGCTTCAGCCAGAGCTGCACGTGGTGGCAAGGGGCACAGCCAGGCTGGCTTAGCTTTATCATGCAGTGCTCCCATGGCACACATGCAGCTCCCGGCACTTGCCTGCCCGCTGCTTCCTGGCTCAGTGCAGGGACCTGCATGAGCTCTGTGCTCCTGTCAGCCCCAGCCCATGCTCCCCACGCCTGCCCAGCTTCAGCTCCCCCACTTCCCCCTGCTGCTTCCCTACTTGCTGCCCAGAGCAAGCACCGCAGCAGGGCAATGGGGAAGAGCCCCTGGACACAAGGGAAGCCGAGCAGGCCCTCCAGCGGCTGCGGCAGTAGCAGCAACAGCAGCCCCACCTGAAAGCTGCATGCTGGCTGGGCCGGGCCCTTCTGGGCACAAGGGTGGGAGCAAGGCGTCTGGGCTGGGTGGGGTACAGTTAATGGGTGGGCACTGCTGGCCAGATGAAATTGCCTGGTGTCTGAATCCAGCCCTTGAGCCATATTCTGCCTGCCTCTGCCCTAAGTCTTCTAGACCCCTTTGGTTGGCCAAGTGTCACCTAGTAAGTAGATAAGGGACTTGCTGCAAATCTTTAAGATTGCTTAAAGACATGAAAAATAAACAAAATAGTGCTTTATTTTAAACTTGGCATGCTCCCGTGCTGAGCTCAGCGCATGCCCTGAAGAGGCATCCTATTAGTTTGACCCAGCTCACCCAATGTTTGTATAGATCAGGTACTTCAGTGGGGCTTTTTGGCACTTTTATATTATAGCTGATTGAATCAACTTTAGATAAAAGCACCAAAAAGCTCCACTGAAGTGCCCAATCTATACAGATGCCAGCGGCCCAGATTGAACTAACACACTTCCTCTTCCAGTAAAGTTAGGGGGTTGGTTGGTTGTTTTTTCCACATCTGTCAGCAGCCTAAGTGACCTGAGAGGATAGGGAATGTATTGTGTTTTAAAGAAAGAAAAGGGACATGAGCTTTGGTTCTGTTTCTTATGGAAATTGTTGGTGAAAAATTTAGAAATGGTACTTTTGAGATTGCCCTTCTTGTGAAAGAAGAATATACATACATTAGGGAGTTCAGTGGAAGGAGGATTAAAACTTGTATGAACATGTTAGAATTAAAAATATCCACATCTACAGTCAGTTATTTTGTCTGTGCTGCTTAACACAAAGGTGCAAAAATCAGCCATGTAATTGCATCTGCTGTTTGACTCAAAGCTGTCTCTGTCCTCAGCGCCGCTTTCTTGCACACCTCACTTGTGCTAAAATCACTTGTATCCCACTTATGGTAACTGTTTTGAATAATTTGCTGTGATCCCTAGACAGAAGTCTGCTGGTTTTCATTGTATTAAGTGTTATTAGTCGTACAGGCATTGTCCAACAAACTACCTCTCTGCTCAGCTAAAGCTGTAGTTCTTTTACACTTTCAGTGGTGGGCAGTATGAGGAAAAACCTAACGTAGAATACATTCTCTCCTCTTCCAGTGCCGACTTTTGGGGTTCTTAAAATTAATATCTCTGATACACCCACAAGGGTATAAAGAACCAGGGTTATATTTATATATAATTAATGGACCATGGTTTAGGACTCACTTGGTCTTTAAAGATTTCCAACTGTGACCTACTACCAGTTACTGCTACGGTTACTGACAATGCAAAGCATTGAATCAAAGCCCTAGTTTTAAATGGTGGTTGCCTTTGCCACTTTTTCATTATTTTATCCACCTGCCTGTCCTACCTTCTTTTCTTTAGATAACTGATATACTCACTGCTGTTGCCCTCTACTTGGCCATCCAGGACTTCAACAAAGTTGTGGTAAGCAGATTTTGCCACTTAGTTTTGCTCAATAATCACCCCATGTATTTTATTACATGAAAATATGTGCAAAAGGGATCAGGTCAAGGTCTGTTCAGACAAAGAACTTTCAATACCTGCTGCTTAGAAAGGGATATGAAGTGTGATAAATAATGAAAATCAGGCAACAGGGACACAGACCATGGGTGAACCCATGTGGGCCCTGTTATCATCTGAAGGGGTGGATTTTAAGCATACTCAAGGTATTGTGGCATTGCTGAAATTACTGTAATGAATGTGAGCAGTGTAGTTAAATATAGCTGCTTTTGTCTGAAATGACTTTGAAGTGTTTAAGAAGCTAATGCACAAACTGCACTTGGGTCAATTAAACTGTCAGTGAAATGCAACCAACTCTAGGGTGAAATGTTGCAACCACTTTACAGTGCAGTGCAGTGGGATGCAGCAATTCAAGACAAGAATTGAGAACTCTTGCTTTCAGCTGCAGTGGGAATTTTAGGTGCACAGAATTTAATTACCAAAGTGTGAATTTGGTTGGGCTTTTGGTCTGAGCCCCTGTTCCTATAACAACTAAACCAATTTGTTAACCAGTTACTGGCCTGATTGACTGCAAACAAGGTTTGTGTCCATTCATGGCAAGGTTAATTCACAGACTGAAAAGGACATAATGGTACTTTTTTAAGGTTAATAAACCCTGCAAGAATGTTGTGGGTGTAGTTTGATGCCAGATAACCCAGTGATATGGGGGAAAAGAGCAAATATTCTGTTGAGCCCGTTGATAAATCCAACACCAGGGTCACTTAATCCTCACCATGGATCAAGACTAGCAGGTGTTCCCAAAAAAGCCATGGTTCCTTTTGTAAATAATTTTATCAAGATAAGCTCTGCTCTCTGTGACAGTAGTAGTGTGCTTCCCACAGTCATGCAGAGGCATTGATTTAAAGGAAGGATGCTTCCATTTTCTTAAACATCTGTGTCCTTTGGCAGGCTCCCATCCAAGTACGTATTTGGCCTTACCCTCCTTAGATGGTTTTGAAAATAATGTTTTTCTCAGAAGGTACAAGAAAACTGTTTTTAGTAACTTTAATTATTCACACAGATGGAAACTGCCCTAGAAGGGCCTGGTTCTGGGCTCCTGCCCCTGTACCTTTTCTGCATCTTGCATTTAATATTCAGAGAATAAAACAGATAAATAGCAATGGGGCAGGTTCTGCTCTTTTGAAGGCAGAGGGTGGGGTACAGTCCTGGCCCCCCCCACCTTTAAGTGCAGGCAGGGTCTATCTCATTGAGCCTCATGCTCAGTGTGGTAGACCTCCTGGCCCCTTATGTCTTCTCCATTTGGCTTTCTAGTGGGCCAGCTTCAAGTGGAGGGCTGGAGAGTTCTTTGGCCAGTGCTTAGACTATGGCGTTGCAGTTAAAGCAAGTTGTTGGCAAGTTGGAAATGCAGGTTCAAATCCCTTCTGGGGCAAGGGGCTCTTGAGCCCATGTCTCCAATTCTCTGAGTAAGTGCCTTAATCACTAGGCTTTGGGCACTTGTATATGTGCACAGGCAGTCCTACCCACCTCCACAGGTGGAAATAGTATGTAAAAGCCATGTAAGTACATTTGTATTTGCATGACTACATAAGTGCCATTTAGTGAGTAAAGGTGGAATAGGAATTGGCTGCTTGTTTGTGTTTTGAGCACCATATCTCACCAATGTCTTTTTTTTGGTTTGCAGAAATAGCCTAGTCAGGCATTCAACCATGTTCTGCGGCTTCATGTAGAATAGCTTAGGTTGCTGAAAATCAGTAGCAAAGGAGTTAAAATTAGGCTTATTAAATGAGACATTTTTTCATTAAGTGTAAGGGAGAAAGTATTCCTGTATAGACATGGTGGGGTAGACAATGGCCCACGTGGCTACTTACCATTCATTGCTCAATTATTACATCTGAAAGCAAGCGCTCTCATGCTTTTCCCCATGCTCCCATCCCACTTCGGAAGAACACCTATAAAAATCTGCAAGAAACCTCATTATCCTTCTGCTGACCCATCTTCAGAGCTCTATTTTGTTGTAGAGCCTAAACAAACTTGATAATTAGGTTGGTGATGTGCTCAAGCATTGCTTACCATACTGATTTTCCTATTACCGTGTACTTGCCAATCTCTAGCTCTTTTCTTGTGCTTAGATTGCGAACTCTTTAGGAGAAGGACCATCTTTTTTGCTCTGAGTTTATACAGCACCCAGCACAGTGCAGCCCTGGTTTATGACTGGGGCTTCTAGGTGCTTTCCAGTTGTGCAAAAAGAGTAAGATACAGTGTATTTCTGTATCTGAGAGGTTTTGATTCTTCTTCTTTTGTTCAGTTTAAAAAGCAGAAACTCCTAATAGAACTTGATAAATATGCGCCAGATGTGGCTGAACTCATCCGGACACCCATAGAAATGCACTACATCCCCCTCAAGGTAGCACTGTTGTAAGTATTGCTTCTTTCAAGCAGATGCAAGATGCTTAAGGTTCCCAGTCCTATGTTTTCATTGTGTTTAGCTGTTTCAGCCGCTTCAGTACTTTCCTTTTTCTAGCTTTGTATTTGCTCTTGGGTACACAAATGTACCAAATGTAGTATGTCCACATTCTGTAATTGAAAGCTAATATTTCTGTTCACTTACATTGCATACAGTACAGAGAATTGGCTTAATCACAATAGAAGTGGATTGATAATATACAATTACTAATATTACAGAGGAAAATATTTTCTCCATGGATGTGATAGCCTTCTTCTTTCATCAGTGTTGAGCCAGTGCATTCAAAATGTCTTAGATGTGTTCCCCTTCCAGAGGAACCTTTTTTGTGAAGTTCAGGAGTAACTGAGCTAGCTATTTTGTGGCCACAACAGTTTGAAAACACTGAGGTCATTCTGATGCATAAAGTTTCTGAGAGCATTTCTAGCTTGTCAACTTTAACGGCATCAAATGCAGTATTTATTCCATATGCTTTACATTCTGAAATAGCAAGGCTTTAATTAAAACAAATGGCAGGTACTTAAATTCGAAAGAAACAGATCTATTCCTGAGCTTTTGGATCTGAATAAATCAGACAAACCCCATGTCTCATATTAAACAACTAAAAGGATTTTGTCTCTTTGATCTCCTATTCCATTAACTGTCCTTTGATCAGAGAAGGCTTTTCATAAAAGAGACATTTTTATTGATTTTTTTTTTTTTTTCTTTTCTTGTCATACATGATTTATATCAAGTCAGCAAATTGCTCCAGGGCAAGAAAGTAGGGGGGTTGGGTTGTTGGGGTTTTTTAATTGCAGATTATCAAATATTTTCATTACACACTTGATGCACAATGTCACCAAGGAATATTGGCATTAGATATTTAATATCTTGATGTAGGTACTATCTCTCTAGTATTTGAAGCAACTGTTAATTTTTCAGGCATTGAAAAATCTAGGCTCGGATTGAGAGAGCCTAGGACTAGGATAAATATGATATCCTGAAGGAGATAAGGGCTTTGATTTTTTTTCTAACTGTTCTCATTATAGCAGCTGGTTTTGTTGTAATGGAAGTTGATTGATCCATTGTCCTGCTTATTGAATCAATAATCTGAATGTTCCTTAGTGCTTTGGGATCTAGTTACATTAGGTCATTGCATCATTCATTTCAAATTTTCACAGGAACCGGTGTCTTCAAAGATTTGCACTGTGATTATATTCTAAAAAGTGACTCTGGAAGGTAGTAATATAGGGTTCTGTGTTTGCTCTCTGTGATTCTAGTTCAGATAGGCTTATGTTTTAAGGAGAAAAAAAGGGGTTATGTTTACCATTACACAGTCAGTTTTCAGGATAGAACTGTATTTTAAATGTGCTTTCTCCCTGCTGCCATCTCCTTTTTTTCCATCATGGTCCCCCACAATTGCCCATGTCCTTCAACATGAGGAAGACTTGATTTTTTTGCATCATACGAAGACCCAAGTTCAGCTGAGTTGTTCTGTTGAGAGGAACATGTACATATTTAATGAATTGAAAGGAGATGCCAGATCATTTCCCATTTATTTTAATATATCTCCTTTTGCCTTGGTATTTGCACTTTTTAAAAGCATGAATGTAATTGAATTTTATTCTCTTCCAGTTATCTCTTAAATCCGTACACAGTGATGTCTTGTGTGGCAAAGTCCACTTGTGCCATCAACAACACCATTATTGCATTCTTCATTTTGGCTACGATGAAAGGTAATACACTGGGAAAACTTGTCCCCTCTTATGTCTTTAATGATTCAAACCTTGAGAGATTGTAGATGCAGTTAGTAGCTGATAAATAGGTTTAGAATAAAGATCTCAGCTAGTCCTACTACAGACTGGGTCAAAGCAATGTCAGAGGTCTTCTTGGAGTCGCAAAAAAAAGGGGACTTCATACTTAAACCAGATTCTCCCATCCCAGTGTGCCTAGGATGTCTGGCCTGATCACTTCATTTATTCAAAGGATTAACTGCCTCCTTGGACAGCTTTGAATAGTTTTCTGTTTAGAAACAAATCAGCCTCTACCCTTATATTTTCTATCTTATTTTCAGTGAGATGCAGGACTCTGTTGCTTTCTCTTGTATATATTGTCAAAAGTGTTTGTTTTCAAATAAACAGTCACCTGCTTCTGATAACAGCAAAGGGTGAGATGATAGAACCTTATTTGAAATCAGCCAGTTGTGGATTCATAAGTAGGGGCCTACTCAATTTGTAATTTTATGGAAACTGCGAAAACCAGGTTTGTCCACAAAATTAACTTTAAAAAAACTTAAGAAAAATAAAATGCTGGCTCCCCAGCGGGGCCACATGAAGGGCAGCCATCAGACAAGGTGGTGGCTATCTTCTTCTTCCTATGCCAGGTCCTCCCCAGCAATCGGTGCTGGGGGGTGGGGCTAGCAGAGCACATCCAAGAAATATCTGCAAAATTTGCTCTTCATGCTTTTCTTATGTGCTTGAAGCAGGAGGGTTTATCATTTAAACTACACTTGCAAAAATAGACAACTAAGGCCTGTTTGGGTGAATTGCTCTTCACTCGTTCATCTATTCAGAGATGCACAAAGCTCAGTTGTAGCGTGTCTGTGCCTCTAGCATGGATCAGCTTTTAGTGTCGAACAACAAACTGGTACAGACACATATTATAGTTTCATGGCTGGTAGGGTCGGAAGGGACCTGAGCAGATCATCTAGTCTGACCCCCTGCCATGGCAGAAAAGAGTACTGGGGTCAAACAACCCCAGCAAGGTGTTCACCTCCTCTTAAAGACCCCCAGGGTAGGAGTCAGCACCACTTCTCTTCTTATGATTGAACTTAGTATCCAGAAATCAGTCATTACCATAAAAATGCCAAGAAATCTTCCAGCTATAGTCCATCTCTCTGTCTCAGCATTTTTGTGGTAATGAGTTACTGATTTCTGGAAACGAACACTTTGCCCATGCACAGTCCCCCCCCTCCACCCCCTACACTAACACTCAATGAAACAGAGGCCATATGGGTTTCTGTCTATGAGATTTTAAATGTGTAAGTGAGAAGACTCTTTATTTTAGAGATCCTACAACCTCTTCTTTCTCTTAGAGGCTGGAAGTAGAGCTGAGAAGCTGATCTATTTCAATGAGGGTCATTATGCTAGAATGGGCTGCTGATTGGCACATTAGAGTCAAAACTGCTCTCTAATCTCTTCTCTGTCACTAACCTTGAGCAAGTTACATAGACTAAATGTTCAAAAAGGGCACGTGATCTGGTATGCTTTTCTTTTTCAGTGTCCAACTTGGATCCCTTGAGCTTCATTTCTCTCCCATTTCTATTGGAATTGTGGGTGCTTGGCACTTAGTTCACTCAAATAATTGAGCAGCCAAAAATGGAAGCATTAAAATGAAAGGTCACATTGAAAAGCTTGGCCATTCTCCTTTGTCCATTTAGTTTTTGTACCTGTAAAAAGAACAAGAAAAAGAGAGAGGTCTACTAGTCCTCTGTCTCACCTGAGGACTGAAACTTGAGGCTTCTGTGGAGTTTGCAGAATGGGACATTCCAATGGAAACAGACTCTGTTAGCCACGGTATTAACATAATGGCTACTCGATGCATAAATGACCCAGGTACATGCATTCATCTACATAACTAGCAACTGATATTCTCTCTCTCTCTCTCTCTCTCTAGATTTAGGGTTTATGAATCTTTCTCTAAGTAGATGGAAGGGATTTAAACCAATTACATAAATTGCTTTTTCTTGCAGTTAGGTGTTGTCAGAGCCCTTCTCCTTTGCAAAACATAATGTAGAACGAAATGGACTGAAATAGTTATTTTTACCCTGGTGGTCTGAATACTATGCATAGGGACTGTGCACAACTTTTATATTTGACCAATAGCTTCCTATCTAAAGGACCGTTCGAATCTGACCTTCCTTCTGAGTTGCAGTCATTAAATTAAATATGTTTGTTTCCTGCAGGTAGTGCCTTCCTCAGTGCTGTATTTCTGGCCTTAGCAACATACCAGTCACTGTATCCTCTCACCTTGTTTGCACCAGCACTTATATATCTTCTACAGGTAAATACTCTCGAAGAGCAAGTGTCTCTAACCTCTGATATATTGTATGAAAACATTTGCTGCTGCCCAACAGTGAAGAAAAAAAATTCAATGGTGGTTTCTCAAGATAAAAGAGCTTTCATCATTTCCCAGGACACTGGGTATTTAATATGTTGCAGGGGCCACGTGGAGGGAGAGAGGAAAACCAAAACACATCTGCAAATTTGGTGGTCTCCCTGCCTAAACACACAAATATGTGTGTGATTGGTGACCAGCAGAGGGAGAATTTTGGAGCAGCAGTTTCTTCTGCACTGACCCATCATTGCTGGCATGAATTTTAAATGGTCCTTTTATCTGAGTCATGCCCAGAAATGCTTTGCTATTGGCAAAGATAACATGTGACCTGTCCCCCAGTGCTGGGTGGAGTGTACTTGCGGCCCTTGAAAGCATCTGCTTTGCACTTCCACCCTCACTCCACCTCCACTACCAGAGTGTTGACTGGATTCCATAAGGGTTTTAGAAGAAGATGATATCCTTAATTATTCGTGCAGCCCAAAGGCCCAGGAGACAAACACTGAGCTGGAAAACAGATAAATCCATCAGAAGACCAAGAGCCTCCTTCCAAAGTGTGGAGGGAGTTTGCGGGGAGTGAACCTGAGGCATCTCTTTGCTGGTGAAGGAAAAGAGATTTATGATTGGTTTCTGGAGAAATCTTACCAGGCTCTTTCTAGGGACTACCCTGTTAAGTCTTTCCCCAGGTCCCAGATAGCTGATGCCATTCTGTACATTTCCACTGACACGCCTCCCCATGTATGACTTCTACAGTGGATCTTGCAGGCATTTTTTTCTGTTTCCTGATACACATTTCCAATTCAAAAAAAGAAAATGTAGAAGTATCACTTTTATGCTTACCCTTCTTCCCCCAACCATCAAATATAAATGTCTTCCATTTTCCTGCAAAACATCCTGGGAATTTCATTGCTGCTCTAGATCTTTGCAGTAATGGAACTTGTAGGTAATCAATGCTACTTGTTAAATCTGAAAGGAGACTCTCCTTCAGCTTGGGGAGCTGTTAACTACACCAGTGTAGTATGAACTCTCTCTCAAGTTGAATAACTTCATGCCAAGAGCAATGCATAAGCAAAGTGTTTTGCAGTTGTGGTGACAAGGGATGATATATGAATGCATAATTTGCCTTTGGATTTATTAGGGAACTTTTAAAAGGATTTGGAGCTGCCAAAATACATTCTGCTTACCAGGATTTGTAGATGAACTTCCTTGCTTTCCTTGCATAGGGATTAAAAGGCTACTTTCTTGCATTTTCTAATCTGCTGTGTCCAAGGCTTCTGTGTAAATTGGTGTGAAATGTCCAAAAAGCTCTCTGGTCTTAAGCTTGGTGCGGTTCAGAAGGATGGAGCCTCTCCAAGTTGCAGCTACTTGTCTGTATTGTCTTTTGGAACTATGCAGCAGGATGTACAGAGCAACCCTTGGTGCAAAAAGGAAAGGCAGCATCACAAATTCAGAGGCACTGGGTTTTGTGGAGTTTCTGTAGGAGGCAGCTCATGTTTTCAAGCCTGCTTGCCTAGTAGGATGCATAGCTACTGACACT
This sequence comes from Alligator mississippiensis, assembly GCF_030867095.1. Classification (NCBI taxonomy): domain Eukaryota; kingdom Metazoa; phylum Chordata; order Crocodylia; family Alligatoridae; genus Alligator; species Alligator mississippiensis. The sequence goes on from NC_081832.1 coordinate 24,091,289, forward strand.
GCACATGTGATGAGGGCATTTCAGGCACAGACAACTGGTTTTATGGTGGTTGAATGTAAAACTGCCTGGCCTTTGGGCACAGTCCTGAAAATATTGGGCAGTGTCTGTGATGATTTGATTGGTCAGGCAAATGAGGACTATGTGTGAAAAAGCTCCTTCCACCATAGTGGTGCCAGTATTTGTTGCTTTCACTTGGCATCATAAAAGGCAGATCTTGACATTCAACCTTCTGTGTGGCTTTCTAATTGACATGCAGCGTCTCCTGATTTCTTTTACATTTCCAGCGTCAGTTCATACCAGTGAAACTGAAAAGCAAAGGCTTCTGGATCTACACCACGCAATACGCAGCATTGTATCTGTGCAGTCTGGTGGTGATAATCTGCCTCTCATTCTTCCTCCTCAGTTCCTGGGATTTTATCCCATCTGTTTATGGGTTCATGTAAGTATAATTTATTAAGTTTCTTTCTGGCTGTGCTCAACCTGTGCTGTGGATTATGCATAGATAAAGCTTCATTGCAGTCTCAGAAATGAAACCAAAACAACGCATACACATAACCCAAGTTCCTTGAAATTATTGGGGTAAGAACTAAAGGAAAGAAACTAGGTGTGGTGTAGGTAACGGAACTGGTTTGCTTCTTTTTAATTAGCAAGGTGCAGACATTGTATGCCTTGGTGTAGCTATATTGACCACTAGGTGTCACTCGTACTACACAGGAATAAAACTGTAAGTAATCCCATCTGGCTTTATAAAAATAAATCCTTGAGTTTTTTATGAAGAGCCACTTGAGAAAATATGGACAATAATGGCCTATAAATATCTTGTGTAACACTGGGGTTCAATGAATGACTTGTAGCCTGTTGGATATTTTGGACCAATTACTGGTATGGTCCAGAGTTGTATACTGCTGTAGTGAGCTATCTTGGCTTCCCCAAAAGGTTAAGGTATGGCTGGAAGTACTTCTGCACAAAAGCAGATGCCAGTCTAATTGTTGTCCTCTCTGGTTATGGTTTTTATTTTGGGCAAAGCAGATATTTAGAAGAGTGATTCCCTTTCCTTTTTTTCCCTCTTTATGGTTTCTTCCTTCACATCTACGACATACCTCCTTCATCTGATAGCACACAGAGCACCTATATACATGGGGAGCATGGGGCAGATATTTTAATTAGAGCAGCTCTCGGGAGCGCATGTCATCTCACGTATTCGGCATCCCACGTTTCAAAATGGCAGCAGGGTCGTTTTAATTAAAGCTTGTTGAACGAGCTTTAGTTAAAGCACCCCACCAGCATTTTGAAACATGGGGATACCGAATACATGAAATGCTGGAGCATTCTGATTAGAACACTCCAGCAGACTCAATTTAATTTGAGAAGGAAAACAAAGAGTTCCTCATTTAATTGAGTCTGCTCTGACATGTTCTGATTAGAACATGTTAGAGCATGTGTAGAAGTCCCCACAATTACTAAATAATGAAAGGAGCAAGTAAGTAAAAAACCAACCACTTTAAAAAGTTACCTTGATTTTTCTTTTTAATTTTCAGCCTTTCCGTTCCAGATCTGACTCCCAATATTGGACTTTTCTGGTACTTCTTTGCGGAGATGTTTGAGCATTTCAGTCTATTCTTCATGTGCGTATTTCAGATCAATGTCTTCTTCTACACCATTCCCTTGGCAGTGAAGCTAAAGTAAGTGAGCTCATTTTCTATCCCTTTGTCTCTGAACTTTCAGCCTGTATGCTTGCTGACATTCTGTCTCTGGTGGTGGGAGTGAGAATGATAGAGGATTTGAGGGACTGGATTTTCTTTTCCTGACACATTTGCTGCACCAAAAGGCTTCAAGATTTAAAACCTAACCAGCCATTACCTGTTCAAGGGAGACCCTTGTGAGTCAGAGTGAGACATCCAGGTCTGAGAGGGTGAAGAAGAACAAAATTAGATAGGTGTGTCCTTCCATCACATTTCCCAGAGCTGCTTTACTCTCCTTGCAGGGAGCGGGAGTGTATTACACTTCTGGTGTGTTGGAAGAGTACCTCATAATGTTTAAAAGCTCTGTATGGTCAGTATGTGTTTGTTTACTTGTTCCTACTTTTTGTAATGAAATAGCTTTTATAGTGGAGCATATCCCTTCATGTAATACTCTCATGCACAAGATTATTGGAGTACCTATAATATTGCAGGGGGCAGTGATTTCAGTGATCAGAGCAAGCGACTGGGTGCCATGACTTTGGATTATTCCTGATTCTGCTATATGATCGGGGACAATCTATTTTCCTTCCCAGTGCCTACATTTCTCCTTATATAAACAAGAATAAGGACGTTGCCTTGAAGAGAATGGTACTCAATTGTGAGATTTAGACCTATGTAGGCTTGAGAGCTCTTTCTCTTACTTCCCACCATTCTCCTCCTCTCCCAAGAGTGCATCATCCTTGTCTCTTCCATGTGAGCTTTACAGACTGTTTCAGTGCCTTATGGGCAGTTTTCTGAGGAGGTAGCAGGTGAGTGTTCCCTTCCTCCTCTGGAGGAACTTTGCTGTGCTCTCCCTGTCCATGTGTCTGAAAGGCAATAAATAGCATGTGGTGACAGGCACTCATGTGGATTCAATATAAGGAAACACCTTTGTATCTCCTGGCTCTAAGATGTCAGCATCACTGCCGGGCCTGAGGACTAGGTTTCCTAACAGACTCCCATAGCAAACATGACTTCTCCAGGTTATTTTACAGCAGCTTGGTTCCTTCCTTATCATTGTCCAAAATAGCTGCAGTAGAATTTTTATTCACAGCTGCCTGGGAATGAAACAGCTGCTGTTTGGATATTGGTGTCCTTCTCATAAAAGGAAGTTGGTCTGGTTAAATAGTTGTTATTTGAGGTGAATCCTAATGTGAGTTTGACAGTAAGACACCAAGAGCTTTGAAGTCCTTCTGTGCAAAAGTAAAGTAAAGATTCCAGGAACTCTGCCATTCTCTGTGAACACAGTCCAGTGTCTGTCTGGACTTGAGGGGACTCTTGTGCCTGGGGTTTGGGGTGCACTAACAAGGTACCATGGGATAAATGGGGGGCAGGGATCTACATTACATCACTAGCTCTGTGGTAACTGCTGGCATCCATTAAGGATAAGTTACTGTGGGTTAGCTTTTATTTACAGTGGGGTAAGAGTAAATTCCCTGTTCATGTTTCCCTTCCTGTAAGGTATATGTTGTATAGAACAGGGTAAATGCATGAAGCAGTGGACTTTGGGGCAAAAGTCTTTCAAAAGCAAAGCAGAACTGATTGATCTTCTCATCAGTACAACATAGAACAGCTCCAAAAGGAAATGGACACACAGTGAGCTGCCTGTGGAAATGTATACAGCATGTATGTATTAGGCCTGTGTGAATAGGGAAGTATTTGATTCAGATTCAGCTGATTCAGAGGACAGCAATTCGATTTGGAGTTTCGGATCGCTGTCCTGAATCAGTTTGGCCGAATCGGCTTCAGAAGATTTGGCAGTGATTCAGATTGGCCAGGGAGAGGCAGGCACAGCTGGGCACCTGCAGGTTCTCCCACAGCTCCTCTGGCTGTGCCTGCCTCTCCCCGGGTGGGGGGAGCAGCAAGAGAAGCACCCATGGCTGCCCTGCCCAGCCCCATCCCCTGCCCAACCTCAGTCTCATCCCAGCACTTAAAAAATTTTTTTTTTAAAAAAGCCCCACATTCAATGGCTGCTGGGGCCTCTGAGGCCTTGTGGTGCGGGGCAACAGGGATTGCCCCACCCCACTTGGCTGAGCGGTGCTGGGCTCTGGCTGACAGGTGAAGCTGCCCCAGCTCCTCGACAGCACGCAACGTCCTGCCAAGTCATGCTGCACCATGGGGCAGCTGCTATGTGGGTGCCAGGCGGGGGGGAAGGGTGATCCCTGCTGCCTCCCACTGCCCTGTGCTTCACAGGGGGGCTCTGCCATAAGCACCCAGAGGCCCAGTTGCCACTCCTGCAGCCGGTGAGTGTGGAGCTTTAAAATACATTTTAAAAAAGCCCTGTACTCACTGGCTGCAGAAGTGATGACTGGGGCCTCTGGGCGCTTGTGGCAGAGCCTGCCTGCACAGTGTGGGGAAGTGGGGATCACCCCTTGCCTGGCACCCGCATGGCAGCTGCCCCATGGCGCGGGTGCAGCATGGCTTCATAGAATCATAGAAGTAGGGTCGGAAGAGACCTTGTAGATCTTCAAGTCCGAACCCCTACCTGGGCAGGAGGAAAACTGGGCTCAATTGACCCCAGTCAGGTAGGCATCAAGCCGCTTCTTAAAGACCCCCAGGGTAGGAGCCAGCACCACTTCCCTTGGAAGTTGGTTCCAGATCCTAGCCTCCCTGACTGTGAAGTAGTTCTTACGGATGTTTAATCTAAACCTACTCTCCAACAACTTGTGGCCATTATTCCTTGTTATCCCAGGGGGCGCTAGGGGAAACAAGGTCTCCCCCAACCCCTTCTGGTCCCCCCTAGTGAGTTTATAGACAGTCACCAGGTCCCCCCTCAGCCTTCTCTTGTGAAGGCTGAACAGGTTCAGGTCCCGTAGCCTCTCATTGTAGGGTCTGCCCTGCTGTCCCCGGATCATGCAGGTGGCCCTCCTCTGGACCCTCTCAATGTTGTCCACATCCCTCTTGAAGTGGGGTGCCCAGAACTGGACACAGTACTCCAGCTGTGGCCTGACCAGTGTCGCGTAGAGGGGGGGCTTGGCAGGGTGCTGCGCGCTGTCTGGGAGCTGGGGCCACTGGGGCTGAGTGGTGCCGGGCTCTGGCTGACACGTGGAGCTGCCCCAGCTCCTAGACAGCACATGGCGCCCTGCCGAGCCATGCTCTACCCATGCCATGGGGCAGCTGCCGTGTGGGTGCCAAGCGGGTGGGAGGGCGATCTTTGCTGCCCCATGCCACATGGGGGAGCTCTACCACGAGCCCTCAGAGGACCTGATCCCTGCTGCCAGAGCTGGTGAGTGCAGGGCTTTTTTAAATGCTGGGAGACTGGGCCGGGCAGGGCAGCCATGGGGGCTTCTCCCACAGCTCCTGTGGCTGTGCCTGCCTCTGACCTGGCGGGGGAGCTGTGGGGGCTCTGTCCTACTGCCGCTTGCCCAGCCGGCGTGGGGGAACGCAGTGCAGGCACGGCTTGCTCTGGGTGGCAGCAGGGCATAGCCCTCACTTCCAGCACTGGGAGCGGGGGCTCTGCCCTGCCACCGCTTGTTAGCCAGCACAGAAAGTACAGGATGCGGGCATGGCAGTGCTGGGAGCAGGGGCTATGCCCTGCTGCTGCTTGCTACCTTTTGCCCAGAGCGAGCTGCACCCACATCCTGCCTGCCTGCCCCAGCTGGGCAAGCAGCAGAACGGCAGAGCCCCTGCTTCCAGCACTGCTGCACCCTCATCCCCCGCCCAGCTTCCTGAGTAGCATGACCTCCGCCCTGGCTGGGCAGCTTGTCCCAGCCCCAATCCCTCCCTCCCTCACACCGCTCCCCTCCCCCAACCCCAACAGACTTACCAGTTGGAGACAGCTGTGTCAGCTGCCTGTTTAGTCTATGGCCAAATATCTGAAGCAGCCAAAACTTTTCCAACGCTTTTCCAAATCGATTCAGAGCTTTTAACTGGTCTCCCGATTTGATTTGAAGATTTGGTCCTCGAATCAGGTTGAATCTCCTCCTAATCGAATCAGCTACTAAAGCGTCACACAGCTCTGGTATGTATCCACATGGTGGTGCATATAGCACGCAAATACATTTTGGTACATGCAGCTGAGCACTTTGAGAGATTTGCTGGGGACACCAGAACAATAAAGCGAAAACTTCCAGGAGTTTTTCTTGGATAATGTCAGCATGTCCCTGCAACTTGTTTACATCAGGTTTCAGACACAAATGTGACAGCAGCTCCCTGTGGTGCTCTTTCAGTGCCTCTATCATCCAGTGACTGTCTGTTTCTTTCCCCTCTAGGGAACACCCCGTCTTCTTCATGTTTGTTCAGATCGCCATCATTTCTATCTTCAAATCCTACCCCACTGTGGGAGACATAGCACTGTACATGGCTTTCCTTCCAGTCTGGGGCCACCTCTACAGATGTAAGTTCTGTGTGTTTGGTTCTGCCCCATGGGCAATCTTGCTCCACTAGATGGTTGTTGGCATGTCCAAGGTGGGGCATTTAAGCGTTAACTTGCATCATCAAATGAAACTCTGTGACTTTGCCTCTGGAATACAACTATATGCTTCAAGAAGCACTGTCTTTTTGGGTTGGTCAGCTGGATGGAAAGGAAGTTGAACTGCAAGTTGCATCATGAAGTGTCTTTGAGGGCAAGGGGAATATATGAGTTGTAACTTACTCTCCCTCACTTCTCTCCACAGGGTGATATGAGGATTAGTTGCTTGTTTGTTAAAATCCCCTGAGATCCTTGCACAGAGGGTGACTGAGAACAAAGTAGTTTTGTTTTATGGACATACAGTTCAACCACCTTTTGAATGAGGCTCAGGTGCATCTAATTCCAGTTTAAGGCTCTGGTAATTTAAGCATGATTCCTAAAACAGTCAGGTCACCTGGGCCTCCACTGGCATTCTAACCCCATAATTCACATCTGCCTCTTGCTGTGTGTATAGTAACCTGGTAAGAATGTATACCAACTGGATTGAGCTTTTGTTCTTGCTTCTAGCTGGACCAGACCAAAAGAAGCCTTCCTCGCTCTTGTGCAGCAGACTTAGTTTAATTGCCAGGGTAGCTTGTTGCTGTTCTTCCTGGACTCAAATTGCAGGGCATACCACACCAGAATGACTGTAGCTGCAGTGTGTCATGTCAGCAGGAATTTAATAAGCCTGGCAGTGTGACATTCCAGGAAAATTTACCTCGCTTCCTGGAGTGACTGGTTTGAGGGTGACTTCTGCAGTCACTCCAGCCCTATCAGGCAGCACTCTGGATTGTCTCGGCCCATCTCCTAACTAGACATGGTCCCACTTTTAGTTAAGTGATATAAGCTGCTACATATAAGGGGTCTAAGCAAAGCTGGATATATAGAAATCTCTAGCTTTGGTTTCTACTGGCTTCTGATAACCAAGCCAAACTTTTAGTTTAAAGGTCTCACTCCCTGGTCTCATCTTTCCTCTAATGATTTTTAAATCATTTCCAATTTTGCACTCGTTAAAAATCAGAGCTAACCCAAAGCCATGAAACAAGAGAAAGAACAAAGGCTGTCTTATAATCAAGTTTATATTTAAAATGGCTCTTCACTGGGTCCCTGTAGTAGAACTATCCAGAGAATCATGAGGCATTTGACCTCCTTTGAGAGTAGCTGTCTTACTGGTTCATATTAACTTATGTTGAGGACAAAACTCCTTTGATAATACAACCCAGTAACTCTGTGGTTTAGACCTGATCTCTTGGGTCACTCCTGAGACATCCAGGTTCACCCCAGGTAATCTGGTAGTTCCAAGCAGACACTGGCATGGCATCAAAGGAGGAATTAATTTCTTTCAAGGCCTTGCATCCTGTAGCATCCTATTGGTTTTATTAAACAAGGAATGAACATATTAAATGGTATTTAACGTATTACAAGGAAGAATTGGCTGTACTGTGGCAGGACAATATCATTAGCATCTTTGGTTCCAGGGTAATCGGAAGACTTTTGAGCAGCTTTCAGTAATTCTGGCTCTCCTGTAGGCAAGCACAGCAACCAGCGTGTTGGGTGAACTGTAATACCACTCTAACAGGGGAGGCTACAACGGCTTTCTGGAAGGAAGCCTCCTCTAGCTTTTAAATCTGTAACGGTTGCAGCACTTCTGGACAGGGAGGTGTCAGGTTCTCCTCAGACTAGCACACACCAAGACAGACTGTACCGTATGCTGGCCACACTCTTACTTGCCCAGGCACACTTGTTTATCAAGAGACTTTGCCCATGCGGTATCCTGAAGTCTGATGTTTACCATTTTGATGCCTCATCTTCATACAGCATTCTGAAATTGCTTAAAAGACATGATGTCACTTTTTCCTCCTACCATTCACTCTCCATCTTCGTTTTTCTTTAGGTTACAAGTTTGGCAAAGGTCCGAACTGACTCTGAGGCCTGCTGCTGCTATTAGGGTTCCCCTCAAAACTGCTTGGTTCTACGGTGGAGGTGGGCTAGGGGAGATGCAGGCCTGACAGCCTGCTTTAATCAGAAGAAAGGACTTGAGGCAGAAGGACCTTGCTGTAATGCCCAGGCCCAACTGTTTCAAAGCAGTCAATTCCCATGTTCCCCCTCCATTTTCTTTGTGATACTTGATTTTGCAAGCGAGGTTCCCTGCAACAGTTGGACAGTAGAGAATCATCTGGGGTGGATTCTTAAAGGGACAGATGAAGGGGGCTTTGGACAGACCTATGCCCCAGCTGCTGCTTGGAGGACTCCTGCTTTTCCTGTTGTCAGAGCAGCACTTGCTTAAAATCTGGAAGTAGAGGCAGGAGTTGCAAATGAGGGAATTCATCAACGATTATATGGGCACAGTGTATTGGTTTTAAAGGAAAATCCCACTTGGTTTAATATAGGACCTAATAGGAGGATTATTGCAAGTGTTTATCATTTTGAAAGGTCAAACTGCTAGCAAGAAGCACCCTCTAATTAGTGCCTCTGTACTGCTGGAAGGTGCTGTAGACATGCTGAGATGGCTCATTAGATAGCATGAGGTCAGCAGCTTGTTAGCATGTCAGCTCCATTGTTCTAACCATCTGCTTTTTTTTTCCTGCAGTCCTCCGGAACATCTTCATCCTTTCCTGCATGCTTATCGTCTGCTCCCTTCTGTTCCCGGTTCTGTGGCATCTCTGGATTTATGCAGGAAGTGCCAATTCCAACTTTTATTATGCCATCACGCTGACGTTCAATGTAGGGCAGGTTAGTAATGTGAAGTGATGGGCAACACTTGGGTGGAACTGTGTTTACATGACTGTCAGATCACTAATGTCTGGTGCAGGCAGACATTGGTGATTGCCACTGTAGCAAGTTTCCTGACTTTCCTTGGTCCAGCTGAATTTCACACTGCCAAGAGCTTGGTTCTGAGCACAGGAATGAGAAGTAGAACTATCCTATCTGATTATTCAAACCATGTCTTAATATTCTGCCCAGTTTTGCTGTAAAATACAGTCTGTTGCTTGATTGCAGAAGAAGGGTCTTGGGTACTTGGTATGGAAGCTGGCAGAGCAATAAAACTAGCCATGGCTTACAGTAAGTTAATGTCCTACAGATAAAAGATAGTACACAAAATCACCCAGATAATCTTCCTTGCTTCTCTTAAGCTTGAAGTCTTCAAAATGCCTTGCTCTCATGAGCATCGGTAGAATAGAAAGTGCTGAGTTCTTCAAAGGATCAGGATCCTTGTCCACAGTTTCTGCTCCCTCTGCTAATTTATTGTTCTTTAAGCTAACGTTTACTGGCAATAGATCTTCGCTGAGCCCCACATCAAGGGAACTGAATTTTCATGTTTAAATATAGAGAATTTCTAGTAGTGTGTATGCATCACTTTGAGTTGGGGCATCATGAATGGGGCCCTGCAGCTGATTCATACCAGAATAACTGGGCACGAAGTAAAGGGAAGTAAAGATGCCAGGGAGGAAGGCAAATTTGCCAGAGGTTATGAATCCTACTGATGGCAGAGAGCTAGATATGTTGGAGCCATTTTAGCCCCTTTAGGTGTGTTGCTGCCATCACTGCCAACATTTTCCCTCCTTTCTTTTCCATTGTATTTACTTAGTCTGCCTGGGCCTTCCCCATTGCTGTTGTGAGTTCCTCAAGCCCTATTGGATTTCTTCCCTGCTGACCACTAGACCCTACTGTTCTGCCATCTGACTGTTGAGGCTTGCACTACTTGCTGGTGGGCAATTTTAAATCCCTGTTGGATTTGTTTTCAGTGCCAGCACTATTAATCCACATCTCTGAGTGCTCTAGTTTGGTAGCAGTGACAGACAGCACTTGGGGCCATGACTCCATTAGTGCTCATCTCTAAAACCAAGTAGCCCAAGCATAGAAGTACAGCTTGAGTTAGCACCAGCGTCCACTAGCTGATCCTGGAGGACTGTGGCACTTAGTGAGGTCTTTGGTGGTGATTAATCATGCTGGCATCTTAATGGCTCCAACTGGGAGTGAAAAATTACAGTTGAGTCAGTCACTGGAGAAGTTTGTACCTCTTGTGTCATCATTTGTCTGCTGAGGGAGGGATTCCAGAAACATCTGTCAGTCTGTGCTCCCTGTTTAGTTGCTGAGTAGCTGAGTGCTGAGCTGATCCAGTGGGATCTCCAGTGAGAGAAATGGCAGGGAGCTATCCTTTCACATCCTATGAGTTGCTGCTAGTTTCTTGTTCTTAGCACAGTATGGGAAGATTCTTTAGATTACCTGAAGGACTAGGGTTGTAATTTGACTGTCCCTACATAAAATAGCAAGTCAGAGTGCAAAGATATATCACTTGGAATGAAGGACAAGCTTTTTTCTTTATAGGGCAGTTCTGTGCTACTTCATTACCTTTGAGGTGAAATTCATGAAGTTGATTTCAATTCCCATTTTGGGAAGTGTAATTCTCAATCCCCTCCAGTCCACCTGCATTTCTGGGAGTGTACATGATCTTAGGATCCTGACCTTCCTTGCAGGGCAGAGCTGCCCCACTTCCACCACTTCTAGGTTCTAAGAACTTAGAACAGGGGGTATTTGCTCCTGGCTTGATTGGCTTGTTAATAATGATATGCATACAACAGCTGCTTTAAAAGAACATTTTTAGGGCTGCAAAGTCAAGCAAACTACATGAGGAAGTGCCAGAAATAAGGATGCCTGTGTGACCTTAATCCAGCTCTTGGTGTTATGACTTCATCTTTAATTATGTGATCCCATCCTGGTTTTCATAAGACCCTATCCCAATTCATTGCCCAAGCAGAGCAGGTCTAGCCTGTATACTGGATGAGGCTGAGACCCTATGGTAAAAATAGCATATGACAATCTAATTAAAGATATTCTCAAAATACACGGGCACAGGGGAACTGAGTTATGAATACACAGGAAAGTTTATTTGGGGTGTTGACTTTGCAAACCTGAGCAATATTATCTGAAAGTAATGTTTTGGTTATCATGTCTAAGCAAACTCCCCCTTCGGCCTGCACAGCAATGCCATCATGTGTCATCATATTGATGCCCACATCAAGCAAGGGCCATCAGCAAGGTTGAAACCTTTCAACTGACTATGCAGAACTTTACTGCTTGAGCTGAAGGAATAAACAATAGCAACAGTAGGCTGTCATCCTCGGTGTGAGATTTTGATGCTAGTTTTCCCAGATGCTTACTGGCAGCAGATGGGGTGACGCTCACAAAGCATGGGTTTTATTCCAAGCTTTTGTGTGCAGCCAGCTCCTATAGGTGCAGACTCTTCTGCTCATTCCGCCAAGCCTAACCCCTTCTGTCCTATCCCAAATGTTTTTATTCATATCCATAATCTACTTGCCCAGTTGTTTCCAGTCCCCTCCTTCCCAAATGAACTTCCAGCTCCATGTTCCCAGTCTCCTTGTCCAATCAGTCTTGGTTACCCCACTCCTGTTCCCTCATCCAGTCTCTCTCTCTTCCCTCTCCCCATCACTGGGCTCCCTTCTCTCCAACATCTGCATTTCATGATCTTGCTGGCTTCCAGTTTCCCTTCTTTGCCTCTCTTTCAAGATGTTCCATCATAGAGAAGTAGGGCTAGAAGGGACCTCTAGAGGTCAACTAGTCCAACCGCCTGCCTGAAGCAGGACCATCCTTATCCAAGCCATCTTGCAGGAGTGGGCAGTTATTTGTGCTAGAAGGCCACTTAACAGTTTTGGTGAGCTGTTGAGGGCCATGCACACACTCCCCACAGCTGGGCTGGGCTGGCGCCAGACCAGGAGCATAAGCCTGCCTAGGGCCATAGCATGCCCCAGCCCGTTCCCCCCTCCCTTCCCTCCCCTTCCCAGAACCTGGAGCTGGCACTGCCAACCGCACGTGCAGCTGGTGGGGTAGGGGGCAGAGCTTGACTGCAGGCCTCCACGCTGTCTTACCCTATCATCAGATCCCCTGGCACATACATGTGCACACTCACACATGCACTCACCCCACTGCAACCCTGCGGCTCCCAGGAGCCCTGATGGCAGGACAGGGCAGTGCGCCCCATGGGGGATGCTGGGTGGCAGCATTTCTGCCTGCCCAGCATTTTGCAGTGGCCAGAGCCATTGGGGTCCAAGCATGGCTTGCCCAGGGCTTGCCTCATGGTGCTGGGTGGGTGGGGCAGCTTCTACCCACTGTCCCCCAGAGTGCCTGAGAGAGGTACAGTCTAGCCCCACACTCAGCCCCCGGCCTGTGTTGGTGCTGCGCAGTACCATGCAGGTGGGCAGGGTTGCCCAGAAGCCCAGTGTCCCCAGTGGCAGTAGCAGGGGCAGAAGCCTAGTGTCCCCAGCGGTCACTGCCTATGCCGCCCACCAGTAGAGGCTGCAGCCTGAGCACGGCTCACCCAGGTTCTACCCAGTGCTACTGCCCACACCACCCACTTGCAAGCTGAATAAAATCATTTGGCAGGCTAAATCCAGGCTGTATTTTTCCAGTCCCTGCTATACAGCCATAATTTGGACTCTACATAAGACTACCATCAACCCTGACACAACACGGACCTAACACCTTAACCTGCCACAGGTACAGCAAGGGAGCCACAGCAGCTAATGTCCTACCTCTCTAAAATGTTGTCAGTATACACTCAAGAGGTCCCAGGTAGAGGGCCATACACACTACTACAGAGGAAAGCAGAAACCCCCAAAGCCCATACCAATCTGACCATGAGGTAAAATTCCTTCCTGACTCCAAATATGGTGATCAGTCTGAACCTGAACCAGAGGGGCAAGTCCTTCTAGCCAGGAACTTCTGCCTTCGGTCCCTGCAGGAGCACTGGCACATTCCAGTCGAAGTCCCCAGCCTTGACCGTAGCCAACATGCAATGCCTCTGAGAAGACTTAAAAACACCCTTATACATATAGCAGAAAAAAGGTGATGGTGGGGGAGGGGGCATGGGGGCAAACACCAAAGCCCAGAAGCATGGGAAATCCCTATGGTAGAACATAGGCATAGCTACACCTAGATCTTTTCCAACCAGTGGGTGTTCAACCTCTTCTTAAACACCACCAGTGATGGAGAGTCCACAACTTCCCTAGGCAGTCTCTTCCACTGCCTCACAGTTCTAACAGTGAACAAGTTTTTCTGGATATCCAGTCTAAATTAACTTTCCTGCAACTTCAAGCCATTGGTCAGCATCCTCCTCTTGGCAGCAAGAGAGAAAAGGTGCTTTCCTTCTTTATGGCAGCCCTTCAAGTATTTGAAGACTGCTATCACGTTCCCTCTGAAGGGCCTTTTCCGCAAGCTGAACATGCCTAGCTCCTTCAGCCTCTCCTTGTATGACTTGCTTTCCAGGCCCTTGATCATCTTTGTTGCTCACCTCTGGACCCTCTCTAACTTTTCCATATCTTTTTTAAAATGTGTAGCCCAGAACTGCACACAGTACTCCAGATGGGGCCTAACCAGTGCCAAGTCCCCTATCTTGCTAGATGCTTCTATTCATACAGCTCAAAACTGCATTCACACTGCAGACTCATATTGAGTCAGTCCTTTTCCATAGTGCTGCCATCCAGCCAGGTGTCACCCATTTTGTATTTGTGTTTTTGATTATTCCTCCTGTAGGGTAGCACCTTGCATTTCTCCACTTTGAACTTCATCCTGTTAGCTCCAGACCAACTTTCCAATCTGTTGAGATCTTTCCAAAATTGCACTCGCATCTTCCAACATATTCACAGTACTTTCCAGTTTTGTATTGTCTGTGGACTTGCTCAAGAATCTTTCTATGTCAGCATCCAAATCATTAATAAATGTGCTGAACAGCGCTGGGCCCAGGACAGACCTGTGTGGGACTCCTCTCAAAATCTCCTGCCATTCTGATGTGGACCCGTTAATAATTACCCTTTGCTTGTGGCTGTTGAGTCAGTTGTCTCTCCACCTTAAAGTAGTTTTGTCCAGCCCACATTTCTCCTAGTTGTGTATGAGAAAGTTGTGTGGGACCTTGTCAAAAGCCTTGCTGAAGTCCAGATAGACTATATCCACAGTATTCCCTTCAAGTAGTTATTTTGTCAAAGAAGGAGATCAGGTTTGTTTGACATGATCTGTTTTTCATAAATCCATGCTAGCTGCTTGCAATCAGCCTTTCCTCCTCCAGATGCTTGCAAATGACCTTCTTTAGGATATGCTTCAGTAACTTTCCAGGTATTGAGGTGAGGCTAACCAGTCTGTAGTTCCCCTGGTCCTCCTTGCCTTTTTTAAAGTTGTCCACGATGCTGGCCTTCTCCAGTCCTCTCTGGTACCTTGCTCGTCTCCCACAGCTTCATGAAGATCATTGCTAAGGGCTCCAAGATTTCCTCTAGCAGTTCCTGAGATGAAGCTCTTCCGGCCCTGCTAACTTGAATTCATTCAGATCCAACAAAAGTTCTCTGACTGTCTTTATCTCCTCCCTCAGCTTACCCCCTTCCTTATCTAGATAATCTCTATTAGATTTCTGGCTGTAGCTTAATATTTTTGTGTGAAGATTGAGGCAACGTAGCTGTTCAGTAGCTCTGCTTTCTTTGTTTCTTCATCTTTTCCCTCACCTCTTTGTCCAGCCAATGCCCATTCTCCCCCTGCACATTGGTTTCTCATCGCATCTGTCTCCCCTGAGTCCCAATCTTTTCCTTTAGCCCACTGGTCCCCTGTCTCCTTTGAGCTCACACTAGCTGATGTTAGTTGTCTTTTGTGGCTTTAAAATTGATGGATCCTTCCATCCACCCAAGACTCAGTCTGTCTTCCCTAGCTCAGCAACCAGTGTCCATTTCCATCTCTCCCTTCCCCCATGTCCTCCAGTCCCAGGTATATGTATGTTGTCAGGCTTCTCTTCCCTTCTGCATTCAATTTGGGCTACTTCTTCCTCCTTCTCCATGAGGTCAAGGCACCTACAGCAGGGTCATGGAGAGCACAGAAGAGACAGCCTCCCTGCTCTGAGTTCCAGTACTCAGCCCCCATGCAGTTTGCATCTGCATTGTAGAAAAGGTCTTGAGATGGAATATAATTGGCAAGTGCAGAATCTCAGAAGGTTGTAGTTGAGCACATATAAACTGATTGTTCCCCACCCTTCCCCTTTGCTGCCTTATATCTTGCAGCCTGTATTATTTTCACCTGTGGCATTGTTGAAAACAGCTTAACTCTTTTGGCTGAAATTTTATACTGAAAAGAAAATGGTGGAGACCTGAGGCCTGCTGAATAGGAACAGGGCCTGTTGAATAGAAAATGTCAGGGAACCTTAACAATGGCTGGTGCTACAAATGCCTCATATTAAAAAAAGAAAGAAAGAAAAAAGGGGGGGGGGGAAGAAAAATAAGTCACAGAAGTGTTACAAACTCATTTTGTTTTTTAGTTTAGTTTTATTGAGAGTAACTCTTCCATTTTGCACTTGTTTCTAAACAGTTGGTTCCTTTATATACCCCATCTTTCATGCTGCTGGAAAGCACAAAAGAAGCTGGTCTTACTCAGCTTTTTATAGTGTATGAGTCACTTGTTCACTGTAAGAAATGCCAGTATGTCTCTCTTTTGGGGGGAGGAATGCACTGAGTTGGCAATAACAGGGCACTTCCTAGGGTTAATAGCTCATTGGCTTCTCCTGTTAGATGTTTATTCTCTTGCAAATTAATAATGATTTCTGCTACATGCCAGAAGTGCGTGCACATTGATCTCCAAATTGATGTTGCTGATTCAGTCAGAATGGGTATTATACACCTATATTGGCCCAACTTTTTCAAGGCTGCAGGCTGTCCCCCATCCCCTCCTTCACACCACTGCAGCATGCACGGCACCCCATTTCACTTTCAGCTCCTTGGCTGTAGACTCCCCTACTGCACCACACCACATGAGTGCTCTAGCCTGTTGCCTTCCTTGGCACCCTGTCTGCACCACCATGCTCCATGGGATGGGGGCATGCAAAGAAACTGAAGGAAGGGGATCCCGATCTCCCTAGCTTCTGCTGCAGCCAGAGCAATAGGGGCAGCGGTGTCTGGGTAGAAGCCTGGGAGTTGCATATTAACCACTCGTGGGCCACCTGTGCCCCTCAGCCACCAGTTGGATAGCCCGCATCTAGATAGGTAAACACATGGGGCATTTATTATCTTGAATCCTCATTCAGCATCCCATGCAGTAGGAATTTGCTGTAGTGCCCCTAACCTGTGGCTAGAGGTTTGTCTGTTGTCTTGGTTGTTTTTATAAATTGATGTCATAAACTAGCATTTTCTGTTGAAAATGTTGGGAAGGAGGGAACTACAAAGACCCGCTTTCCTGCTGTGGCAACATAGGGCATTGACAGACGTGGGGGAAAAACATGCTGCTGCTTTCAGTAAAACGCGTTATTTTGACCTGGCTCTGCAGCATCTGTATAGATCAGGCACTTCAGCCCAATTCGATCAGCTATTGGATAAAAGTCCCACTAAAGTGCCCAATCTATTCAGATGTTGGGAAAGCTGGGTCCAACATGTGCTGGGCTCAGTGTGGGAGCCCGCCAAGTTTAAAATAAAGTGCCGTTTCGGTTTTTTCTTCCGCATTTGCAAGCAGCCATAGTAACATGAGTCACCGTGCTTCACGCTCTCATTGCACAGATTTCTTGAACGTTTTGTTCCTTCCTTCTAGCCTCACCCTCTTCTCTTTCTTCTTGAAGTCCGAGAACCTGCTGGGTTGCTCTGATCACCAGGTCATCCTTTGCCACATTCCACCTTGGTGTCCTTTCATCAGCCCTGCTTTGCTGGAGGGAACGCGAAGCAGTCTTGACTATGACCTCTGTATTCCTGTTCTTAGGAACTCCCCTCCCAGCCACCCCCCTCCAAGTTTTCCTAGTCTGATTCAAAACCAGCTAATATAGCACCAATGTGATCATTGTTCATGCTGGCCATCAGATACTGTGTTACAATCAGAGTGCTCCTCATCACTGGCCAAGCTGCCTTTTGTCCAGATCTCTTTGTACAGTTCCAAAACACACCCACACAGTACCTGTTAAAACGTGAAACAAAAACAATTACTCATTTCAAGACAGTCTCTCATTTCATCTCCTTCTCTGTCATTTTGCACATGTGTGCACACACGTGCTGTCTAGAGTTATTTTGCTGTTGCATATAGGAAAATAATTTGGAATCTATATTCCAAGCAGCCCTTCAGTGGATCAGGTAACTGTATAGGATCATTCATCAACTTCACTACTAACTGGGCTTTAGGAGCTCTGAATTAAGTCAGCAGTACTATTTTGCCCTTCAGCCTTTCTAAATGGTCTGCACAGATCAGTACTGGACTGAGAGACCTCTCTGGGAAACATGAGTGCTACAGGTAGTGCTTTTGGAGATCTGGCACATGGTAATGCTCTTCTTTCTGAGCAAGCAAAAAATTAATCCATCAGCATGTGGATAGGTGTTACAGATGCTGTTGAGGGCCTGACCACTTGTGATCGTTCTTATGGAATCCTTGGTACTGGGAGAGTTGGTAACGTGTGCCCTGACCACATTCCACTGGAAGTAAGGGTAATTATTGGCAATTATGTTCACTGTATTACCATATAGCTTCATCAACACATTCTTTCCGTACTAGCTGGTTGCATAACTCTACTGTGTGCTATCGAGCAGCTTTCATGTTTCACCCTGCATCTTGGCCCTGATTTGCTGGTGAATTAAGTGCTCCTTCTGGAGATAATCTCCAAATGAGTTTCTGTTTGCAGCATGATTGGGGATTTTTTTCAGGATGAAGGATGCCATTAATAAACACAGGAAGTGAATTGTCCAGGTGTGACTTCGGGAGGCTGCTAAACCTTAAATCTTTTTTGTGACTGTAGCACATAAATTTCCCAGCCAACAAGACAGCAGACTTTGAATTCAAGGCCACTCTAATTATTTTCTTACTGATTTGGTTGGTGGAGTTCAGTGTATTTTTGTCATTCAGTTATCTGCAATGGTTTTCACATGCACTTAGAAATGCTAGGTGTCCAGTCCAGAATTTTCCCCAGTAAGAAGCATAACCAAGATTACTATTTTTTTTTTTTTAAGAACTAAAGCAGAGGATAGGGCTACCTGGCCTTCAGTCTGTATATGCTGTGGATTTGATCCTGCACCCACTGACGTGAATAATGAAAGTCCCATAGACATGAGCAGCGCAGAATCAGGTCTTTGGAGACCTGAGGTAACATTTTCACAAGTTCCAAAGAGACTTAATGTGATCTCCAGAGCATCCAAACTTCCAGGAAAGCCAATGGGTCTTAGACTTCTAAGTCCTTTTGAAAACTGTTGCCCTTAGGCACCTCCTCACCTGTCTTATACCCAGGCTCCTCCCAGTGCTGGTTCATTAACAAAAGAGGATCCCCACTTGCATTTAATTTGTATTTTTGTTACTTTGTATTTAATTATACATTTAGTCAATTACTTGTTCTGATGATTCTTTTATATAAATCCTGAAAAGACTTTCAGAGTTTAAAGAATGAGCAGAGGCAGAGAAATAAGACATATTAAACAAGGGAGAAAGGCATATTTTCAGGAAGGTTATGAAAGGAGAGTGCATGCAGTAGTTGGTGGTGGGGAGGGGATATTTCAGGAATGCTGCAGGACACCAGAAGCTGCAGGACAAGGCTTTTATGTCAGTAGGGGTGAGATGACACAGACTGGATCAGCAAATTTCCCTTTGATTATTTTGATGTTTGTGTCACGGTACTTTGGTCCATTGTATTTTAATTTAAGGCACACAGATGTATTCTGTAGGGCTTGAACTACTTTAACTAACACTTACAGACATCAACACTTGCAACACAATAACAGATCAGTTTATTTTTAACTTGAATCCGGAGCAAGTTGGAGGCTACAAGAAAAACTGATGTCTTCACCTCAAGGAACAGCATCCTCTGACATTGTCTAGTTCAGGGGTGTCCAACCTTTTTGAATGTGGGGCCAGATCATGAACTTTTTATCATCCAGTGGGCCAGTGACCCAAACTGAACAGCCTCACTCTGGCGGGGTGGGGAGAGAGAAATCAGTCGAGTGTCTTCTAACTCATTACATTCTCAGCTGCAATTTCTAGGCAGGGAAGAGTGTCCCAAGAGTTCCCCCACCCCAACCTTGTATAATTGAGATCCTCCACCCCCAACCACCCCAGTAAAAGTGGCAGGGGTGGGGGCAGGAAATCCATAAGAGGTAGTCAGGTGGAAAGCAACAAGAAAACCACCTATGGAAGTTGCTGGGAGTCTCTGGGGCTGGCAGGGTTACCAGCTGAAGTCCCAGCCCCAGCTCTGGTGCTGGGAGAATGGCGGTGGCATGGGCCACACCGCTGGAGCAGATATGGGGGGCAGTGCCCACCCTGCAATCCACATGCTGCCCAGGGTCTGGGGGGCTTCTGGGAGGTCTTATGGAGGGTTTCCCTCCCCCTCGCTCAGTATGAGATCTGTGAGCTGTGGGGCGGGGCGGAGTTGTTTTACCCACTCCTCAGTGTGCACGGGCCCTTGGCTGGGACTTTTGGGGGTCTCTGGGATGACCCCCCTAGCCCAGAGTGTCAGCTCTGCCTGCAGTGCTGGGGCTGGGGGCAGAGGGGCTGCAGGTGAATTCCTGCTGCCCTTCAGGTTTTACCCACTCCCCCGAGCCTGCCTGGGACCCTGCCACAGCTATGTGGGGTCTCGTGGGGGTTTCCCTTCCCCCCAGTGCAAGGCTTCCCTTGCAGGCTCCACAGAACAGAGCTGGCATTGCTGCCTGTAATGCAGTTGTGGGGTGCTGTCTTTCTTCGGGGCAGCGGTGGCAGGACCCAGCTCACTGATGAGCCTGGCCCCGCGGGGGTAAGCAGCTCCCCTCCCCTCACTGCCGACTGGGGCCTGCGGGCCAGCCGTGCCCGCCTCGCCGCTGCCCTGCTGCCGCCGCTCTGCACTCCACGGTGGTGCTGCTGGCAGCTCCGGCCAGATGAAATGGCTTGGCGGGCCGCATGGCGGCCCACAGGTCATATATTGGACAAGCCTGCTCTAGTGCAAGCAGTGCAGCATGATTGACACTCACTTGTCTGAATGCATCTCAGAATCATAAGGGATCTTAAAATCTCTACTTACTTGTATTTCTTTTAAACAGGAAGGATTTAGAGCAGTGATTCTCAGCCAACGATCACTTTAAGAATAACGCGCAGTATTAGCACTGTTAGGTGTGCAGACACCTACACATGATTCCCAGGATAAACCTGGAGTATTCAAATAGGAATCCATTGCATCAAAAACATTTTAACCTGCTGTGGTCTTTCTGAGTTCTTTGCTACAGAAGAAATTGCTTTAGTACTTTTTTGTCGTCAGAAAATGAGTGAAACCTAAGGAGTGGCATTTTCTGAGGAGCCCTGACTCTAACAAGGGGTGTCTTGAACCTGAAAAGCTTGAGAACCACTGAACTAAAGCAGCTGCTGAACAAAACCCTTAAGGCTAAAATGAAGATGTATGTTTTGAGCCTGTGTTCATTAGTGCGGCAAATGATACAGATGCATTTTACATGTGCTGAAAATTACGTATTGAAATAAATGTGAGTACATTTGTTTCAGATGGCATGGGCACAGAAGCAAGCTAAGTTGCAAACTCCTTGTGTGTCAGTTAATCCACAGCCTATGTGCATGCTCTTACCTGTGGTAAATGTAAGGTAACTTATCCCCCTTCTATTTGAAAGTCAAACTGCTTCGCCCCTATGATAGGGTAAGTGCATGCATGCTGGTAGTCACCATGACCTAGATTCATGGATTCATACATTCATAGATGTTAGGGTCGGAAGGGACCTCAATAGATCATCGAGTCCAACCCCCTGCATAGGCAGGAAAGAGTTCTGGGTTCAGATGACTCCAGCTAGATGCCTATCTAACCTCCTCTTGAAGACCCCCAGGGTAGGGGAGAGCACCACCTCCCTTGGGAGCCCGTTCCAGACTTTGGCTTCTCTAACTGTGAAGAAGTTCTTTCTAATGTCTAGTCTAAATCTGCTCTCTGCTAGCTTGTGGCCATTATTTCTTGTAACCCCCGGGGGCGCCTTGGTGAATAAAACCTCACCAATTCCCTTCTGTGCCCCCGTGATGAATTTATAGGCAGCCACAAGGTCACCTCTCAACCTTCTCTTGCGGAGGCTGAAGAGGTCCAGGTTCTCTAGTCTCTCCTCGTAGGGCTTCGCCTGCAAGCCCTTAACCATATGAGTGGCCCTTCTCTGGACCCTCTCCAGGTTATCCACATCCCTCTTGAAGTGCAGTGGCCAAAATTGCACGCAGTACTCCAACTGCGGTCTGATCAGCGCCTGATAGAGGGGAATTATCACCTCCTTGGTTCTCTTCGTCATGCATCTGCTGATGCACGGCAAAGTGCCATTAGCTTTTCTGACGACTTTGTCACACTGCCGACTCATGTTCATCTTGGAGTCCACTAGGACTCCAAGATCCCTTTCCGCTGCCATGCCACCAAGCAGGTCATTTCCTAGGCAGTAGGTATGCTGGACATTTTTCCTCCCTAGGTGCAGCACTTTGCATTTCTCCTTGTTGAATTGCATTCTGTTGTTTTCTGCCCATATGTCCAACCTGTCCAGGTCTGCCTGTAGTTGTTCCCTGCCCTCCGGCGTGTCCAGTTCTCCCCAGAGTTTTGTCATCCGCAAACTTGGACAGAATACATTTCACTCCCTCGTCCAAGTCGTTGATGAAGACATTGAAGAGTATCGGTCCAAGGACCGAGCCCTGCGGGACCCCACTGCCCACATCCTTCCAGGTCGAAACCGACCCATCCACCACGACTCTCTGGGTGCGACCCTCTAGCCAATTCGCCACCCACCGGACTGTGCAGTCATCCAAGTCACAGCATCTTAACTTGTTCACTGGTATGGGGTGGGATACCGTATCGAAGGCCTTCCTGAAGACTAAGTAAACGATGTCAACCCCTACTCCTGCATCCAGGTGTTTTGTAACCTGGTCATAAAAAGAGACTAGATTAGTCAGGCATGATCTACCTGCTACGAACCCATGCTGGTTTCCCCTCAGCATAATTTTTCCTGCCAGGCTCTCGCAAATGTGAGCCTTGATAATTTTTTCAAAGACTTTGCCAAGGATGGAGGTGAGACTGACTGGCCTATAGTTGCCTGGGTCCTCCTTCCTCCTCTTCTTGAAAATGGGGACCACATTGGCCCTCCAGTCCTCCAGGCCCTGGCCCGTGCGCCACGAGCGTTCATATATTCCCGGCAGTGGCTGTGCAATGATGTCGGCCAGTGCCTTCACTACCCTCGGATGGAGCTCATCCGGGCCTGCCAACTTAAAGGCATCCAGTTCTTCCAAGTGCCTCTGCATCATCTCAGGGTCTACGCATGGAAGTCTGGCACCTTGCTGCTGCCTCTCTACAATCCCTAGTCTGAGCTGTAAGCTCACATCTTCCTTTACCGCATGTGCCCATGCCCTTAGATGCTTTGCTGGAAGGCACTCACCCATTCCACTGGGGGTTGTGAGGTTTAGTAGCTTTCAGAGTGCCTTGGTTACAGACAAAGCCAAAGGTCTGTTATCAGAGACCAATCTTGGCTTACTTTTAATGTTACTATTGGCATAGTTCAGTCTCTCTTTGGTTCAGTCCCTCCTCAGAACAAGAGCGGGTCAGCAGCAGCTGGGGCATCACTGCCTACTCCTCCTGCCCTAAAGCAGTTGTGGGAAGCATCTCCATTAAGAAGGCAGGGAAGGTGGCAGTAGATTTTTGGGTGACTGTGTTTTGTTTGAATTGCCAAAGGCCTAGGGCTTTTCCTGATCTAGCAGCCAAGGCAGTGGTGTGAGCACTACCAACACATTGAAACAGTACCCAGTTGCAACAACAGTTCCATATATTAATATGATTTCTTACTGTGCCCAGGTTTGGATTTTCAAGGCATGGAAATCAAGTAATTCAGGCTTTGAAAAATGAGCACCATTGAAAGGGCCTTGATTTGCTATTGGGGGTTTGAGATTCACTGGGACTGATCAGTCTGCAAGTATGGAAAGGGGGTGCTTTTCACCTAATGGCTTTGGTTAATGGACTGGTGTGGTCATGTAATCACTTAGTCACTCTGCCCTGTCATTTAATATCAACCAAAAGCAGCAGGTGGGGAGGTGAACTTCAGCATTGTGCATCATGTTACACTTGCTAGAAGGCTGAGAGGTGTACATGATATCAAGGGACTCTCCACTACATAGCACTGAGATGCTGTCTCTTTGCATTTATGATATCACTGTCTCACTCTTTTGAACACAGCAGAGCTTTATATTTACTGGAGTGTTTGGGTTCTTACAAAAAGAAGATTTAAATATTTCCTCTTGGTGCCAAAACATTCCTTGCCACCAGTGGATGGATTTGGGAGTGATTTATAGACATCCCTGTTGGTTTACGGCAGTGTAGGTTTCTATACAATGTTTTCCATTTCTCTCATGCCTTCAGCATTCCCTCTAAGCTGTGCGGCCATGCAGGCACGCCTAGCTGCATGGCATGAGCACGCCTGCATGGCTGCGCACACCGCACAACTTTGGGGAATGACGCTGCATGGCTTCCATATGAGAATTTTGAAGCACTTCAGATGCGGAGTCACCTTGCAGTCTCATCACTACAGTAACTAATCTGATGTGGAGGAACTGAGGCACATTGAGCTGAAGTGACTTGTCCTGCAATTGCCACTAACTGGTTGTATGGCCTTCACTTTGCTTCTCTTCTCTATTTCTAAAAGGGGAGGAAGACTTAACTCCCTCCTGGCACTGTTGTCAGCTTTATTAGTTTGCACAAAGCCCAGAAGAAGATCAGGCTCATGAGTACAGAAATGTTGAGCATCGAAATAACCAGGTTAGCATGCGAGGAAAACTGAGAGTCATTCCTAGCGACGCCGGGGTGTGTTAACTAATTGTCATGTCTCTCTCCCTTGGACAAGTGTGCTGCCTTGTCTGCCAAATCACTAGAGGGGTAATGAGACTAGAAACACCTTGTGAATGACTGTTCTTTCTTTTCCCTTCCTGCAGGTATTATGCAAGGTGACAGGATAGGGAAATCATCTAAACATAAACCCTTGCAGCTGCCCCGTTTGGACTTTACCCAGTTGCAAATGACCGTTTCTCAGAGCATAATCAAATGCAGGTGGGGAAGAACCTTTTCCCTCTGAGGCCATTTTCCGGGCTGAACATTACTTAAGCTGTTACAATGCTGTAGCATCCTGCTTTGGCTGATATATTAGAGATGGGATACCAGATCAGATTAAGTGTAAATTGCTCCGATGCAGCAGGTTTCCGTGCAGCGTTTGCAGTGGCAATGAGTGTGAATTATGTTCATTTTCATGCTGAAAAAAATAACGTTCTAGAAAGCCTCCTGAATGGAGGATGTGTATGCACTGTATGTAAGGTAGAGACTTGTATCTCAGTACATCCATGGCTATCAATCTAAAGTGAAGTTTAGCAGAAGGTTCACATTGCTGCAACCAGCTACCAGATTGCCTTCCTGTAATGCATTGCAGAAACAGGGGGATTGCCTGTTGTCAGCCTTTGTGCAAGGTGATACCATTTTCTAATGCAACTTGAGCCTGTTGTAACAACAGATGTCTTGTAGAACTGCTGTTGCCATCTTGCAGGGCTCTCCTAGTCTCTTTCACTTGAGACTTAGCTCCTGCTCTGTTTCTCTGCCACAGTGGAGAGAGGCATGTCCAGGCAAGGTATGCAGAAGCTTCCGCCTGAAGGAACCAGTCTTGACCGGGAATGACAATCATCTGCACTGCTCTCCATTGTTCTAGGCAGAGATGAGCTCCAAAGTGGCAGGTTTCGTTAGTAATAAAGAACATGGTGGGGATGAGCTAAGTTGGGGAAAGGACACAGAAATGATAGGAGTGAGAAACTGAATTCTTCTCCAGATGGAAAGTGATTGGAGCCATCCATGGAGATCTTGACCGCTGCTAGAGTTGAGCATAGGCTCGGGAGCCAGGAACCTGTCCGTACAATGAAGGCTGTGTTATGGAGACAGAATCCTGTCTGTGAAGCACCCCTCTGACACAGCTTTTCACTGTGGTCTCAAGCAGGTATGTTAGCCAGCTATGCCCTAGTTTTCCCTTTTATAAAATCCTTCCTTTGAGGCATGGGGGGAGCTTTAAGTCCCTTGCCACTTCCTTCCATTCTAGTGAGGTGCTAGTAAGCGTCTCAGATCAAAGGGGTTGCCTGCTTATCAGCACTATGCCCACACTGGGTTATGGTTGCTACTTTCTCTGTTTCCTGGGTGCATCCAGCCTTCTTTGTCCTTTCTCTTCTTCCTTCTCTTCCAGTCTTGTCTCAGCCCTCTGCAGCCTCCTTCCCACTCCACCAGCCCCTCGCATTCCACCCATTCATCCTAGAATCATAGAAAAGTGGGCCTGAAGAGGCTGCCTACTCCAACCCACTTCTTAAGGCAGGATCATCTAAGTTGAAACCATTCCAGGTGTGTGTGTCTACCCTGCACATAAAAACTTCCAGTGACAGAGATTCAACAGTCCTTTGAGGTAATCTGCAGGTTGTCTAGCTCACAGTCCACTCCCTTCTGGACTCGCAGTCCCCACCCATGACTTTATTCCCTCACTCTATTCAGCAACAACATGGTATGGCTGGTGAGGTGTCAATTCCCTGAATAAGAGTGAATTCCCTGAATAAGGTGATTAATGGTTATCAAGTGCTCTGCAGTCGTCACTCACTAAGGTTTGTTATTAGGACATTAGTGCAACCCATGTATGGGACTGAAAGGTTCCCCAGCTCTAGTCAGTGGGTAGATATGACCCTTGTTACCATATGGAGAAGATAGCTGTCCTGAGACATGCTCATCTGAAGGGCTCAAATGGAAAGTGGGTCATAACAAGCAGTGTTACCAAGGATGGGTGGGCTTTGTTGGCACTTACAAAATGTGGGTCCCACAAAAGCAGCTTCACATGTTGATAGCTATAAAAATCTAGTCCTTCAGAACTACTGGGCTTCAGCCCTATCCACCAGAGTGCTGCTTGATGTGGCTTTTGTGCTCTTACACACAGTGGTGCCTTTCCTGCATGTGTGTACAGATGGGAGGGGGGGTTTGCCGCAATATGAATTGTATTTCTTTGCAGGGGGAGCATGATCTCTTAGTTAATGCAGAGACTCCTGTGTTCCATCTCCTGCTCAGCCACTGGCCTTATGGCAGCATCCCATAGGCTTTCTTCACTTCCCCTTGCCTGTCATTGCATTGCCTGGTAGTTGTGAGAGTTCCACAGTCCTCTACCCTTTTCCCCTTTTATTAAACAACAAGTCTTGCAGTCTCTGTCTTGTTCCAGTGCTTGCGTCTCTTGCCCTCTCTAAACAGAAACAGTCATTCTGAAACAGTTTGTCCAAATTTAAAATAGGAATTTAAAGAAGGAATTTCATTGGGATTATCAGCTTTTGCATTACAAAAGGTTAGGTTGGAGTACTGCCCTACAGCAGGGGGGAGATCTGGGAAAGACATCTTGGGCTGGCAGGCTGTACAGCTAATGGATTGTTTGTACTGCATGTCACTTCTGCAGATCCTGCTCATCTCGGATTATTTCTACGCTTTCCTCCGGCGAGAATACTACCTCACTCATGGACTCTACCTGACAAGGAAAGACGGGACAGAGGCCATGCTGGTTCTGAAATAATCACTGTGTTTGGCACTCCTTGGAAAATGGACTCGATTAAGAAGCACGCAAAGCTTGGGGTGACTGGGGTGGGGTGGGGAGGGTTCCTTCAAAGAGGTCTGATTGTCAGGATGTTACCTGTTGAAAGAAAGGGCTGAAACTCACAGCTCATTCATTGTGACAGTGAGTTCTGTGCAAAGACTGTAAGAGCTGGCTGAAAACCTGCTGCTAGGGCCACAAGGCCTCTACTGAAGCATCTCCCTTCTTCCTTCAGCTGTGATTTCTACTACTGCACCAGCCATCATGTCTGGACAAGCTAGCAGGAACTGGAGAAAGTGCTTGGGCTGAAATCAGGGCTGCGTCTTGGGCCCAGAGAGAGCTGAGGCCATAATCTATTTGATTTATCTTCATCGTGTTGGAGGAAAACCATTGGAGATGTTTACTTCTTTCTAGAAAAAAACAACACTGGAAAACTCTTAGGCTACTCTTCTGCTCCTCCATGGCTGTGCTACACACCCACTCCTGCTTGGCACACAGCATGCTCTGGGGATGTAATGATCAAGCCACCACTGTGGTTGATATGGACATTCATTTTCCTACTCTATGCACCATTTCTGGATCTGGATAACACAGGGGCTCTTGCAGAGTGGAGAGCACACAGGAAGTGTATAAGTGATCCTGGGTAAAAACCCAGCAGCTTCCCAGTGGCAGAGGAAGAGTGACAGCTCAAGCCATTGGGGGTCATGTACACAAAGTCACTAAGTCAGAACACAGTCCACCAGCAAGAGCTGGCAGCAGAGCCGGGCCGTCCTATCTTGTGAAACCTACGGCTGCAGGGGGCCCCGCAGCCAAGAGGTCCCCCGAGTCCAGCCATTCACCACCCACCCTCCATGTTGTTTTCCCCTCCCTGCTGCCAGCCCCGGCTTCACATCTGCCTGCTCGCCATGCCCCCCATGCTGCCACTGCCGGCAGATTCACATCTGGCCACTCACTACCCCACCCCCTAGCTGCCCATGCCACTGCTGCCAGCTTCTTCTGTCTCTTGTCCCTCCCCCCCCCCCCCCCCCCCCCCCCCCCACACCATGTCAGGGGGCCCCAAAACTATTTCTTGCAGGGGGCCCATAAAATTGTGGGCTGGCCCTGGCTGGCACTGAATTGAAACCACACCTAGCAGCAGGAGGGAGGGCAGGGGGAGTTGTGGTTTCCATTTACTCTAAAGGAAAATTGGAGACTTTTCTTTGGGAAGCT